>NC_045601.1:44251030-44876030 GCF_009762305.2 Zalophus californianus
CTGTAAGATTCTTCATGGAAAAAGATGGTAGGGGAACAGATGAGACAGCAGAGAGTGAGCTGGACCTGACCAACCTGCTGACCTCACCCAGAACCATCAGCAGAATGTCTGAAGTTGTGAACTGTGGACAGGGCTTGTGACTCTGTTGGCTGAGAAGGATGACTGTCTTGCTCAATTTCACCAATCTTCCATCCCCGTGGACTTGCCTTGTTCATCCTGCCTTGATTCACTTCTGATTCTTGATTCTTCTGACTGTGTAGATCCCTGTCCAGATGCTCCAGAAAACACATTAACAGCAGAGAACACCTAAGGTCCCTCTGTCCACCAGAACTGTCTGGCTTAAAACAAGAATATGATTTCCTCTAATGGTCTCTCTTGCTTTCATTAGTAATAGTAAAGGGGCATCTTGTTGCTAGAAAGCACACACACACACACACACACACACACACACACACACACACACCAATGTGAAAGAAAAGCTAGATTCTGTTTCTCAACAAAAACCTGGGGCTGAGCTACAGCCAGATCTTTTACTCAAAAGGTCAGTAATCAAAAGCAAAAGGTTATCACTGGCCTCTGCTGGATCTGAAGTCATTTCAAAGAGGACATCGACTTCCTTCCATGAGCCAGGCATCACCCTGCCCTGCCTCTGTGAGATCTAAAATGACCTATTGGTCTTCATTAGGGCACTAATAGGAGGTCAGAAGGCAGTAGAAGAATGCAGAATTTGATCCTCTCTCAGAAAACCACAGCTTTTCCCAGGGGTACTGGCCCCATCCTTATAAAGCATAGTGGCAGGCACCGGAAAGCCTTCCCAGACGTGGGAAATAAACCTCTCGGAGGATGCAGGTCTCTCACCTTCGCTCCTTTTACAGTCACTCAGGTAACAGATTGGAATTGACTTCTGCATCTTCCTTCACGTTCTCTTCAACAACCAGTTCTTTCCCATTCTTAATATCTGTGTTTAGGTCTATGTAGAACGGTTTAACTCGACTTAAACCTACTCTTGCTGTCAAAAATTTCCCCCAGCAGTATATACCTGTAGTAAATACTTTGAAGACTCCCTACTGACTTCTCCTTTCTGTGCTTGCAGGAGAAATTTCCCATTTGCCTTTCGATGTCCAGTTTTTCCTTTCCTGAAAAAAGGGAAGCTACGCAGCTCTGACTAAATGGGATGAACATGAAATGGCAGGTCTTGAGTTTGACTCTCAGGTCTACCTGTTATTATTTGAATAACCAAGTAAGTCACTTAACTTCTGAGAGGCTGCATTTTATAGTAAAAGATCTTAATGATGACACCCAACCTCTAGGCTCAACTGGATGTGTCCAGGGAGAAAGTTGGAATGGTTACTGCGCTAAGGTGAGGTAAGATGATGTAGAGGCAACCACCTGGGCCCAAAAGAAGCACTCAATAGGTTTATTAAATATTAAGGGACAAAAAAGGAAAATGTGTCCCTTGTCCCTCCCTAGTTCTCCACAAGAGTCTGAGATAATCTTTCATGGAATCCTAGAGCAGGAGAGATCATCGGACTCATCAGGTGGAACACCATCATTTACAAGAAAGGACATGAGCTCCTGAGAGGTGAACTGATTTGGTCATCAGACAGTGTGTGCAGAGGCTGGACATGTGCCTTCAGGTTCCTGAGACCATGGCCGGCGGTCTTTGCCCCACACTGCCTCTGTCCTAACCAGAGAGGTTTTTTCTCTACCAGATTTATTTTTTTCCCTATTCCAACTTACCTTTTCATTGAATCCAGCACTTTACTATCCCAATTCTTTTTAAGCTTCTGTGAATCTTTGAAGAAGCCAAACTTTTTCTTTCTAAACTTTTTGTAAGGTAGAAGAAACAAATTTTAAAAAAAGAAACAAGAGAAGCACATCATCTCAACTCTCCTCTCATGCTCCCATCAAACACATATATAGCTTGATCACGGTGGGTCACATCCTTGTAGCAGGGACTTGCGATCTAAAGCTCACGGACCAGAATGGTTTGCCACCTGTTTTTAGAACACATTTTTTGGTGCAGATTATCTATGGCTGCTTTCTGGTAACAGTGGCAGAGTCTAGGAGTTATGACAGAGACCAAAAGAAAAAAAAAAGCCTAAAATAATTAACTCTCTGGCCCTTTATAGAAAAAGTTTGCCAACCCACACACTTGGCACCAATTTCAGCTTTTGTCAATTCCCTTTACGAATGTCTTCCGAAAAAGTATTTTCCACAAAAGCCGGGATTTATTTTCCCAGAACATTTTTAAAGCATTTGATTATTTTTACTGCATTAAAGGTATGGTATAAAATTTGAAAACTATGAAAAGGTGCAAAGAAGAACATAGCAATCAGCTGTAATCTTAGGAGGCAGAGGGAGCTACGGCTGCCTCTTCGTCATTGCCTGCAGCTTTGGCTCGGTTGGCCTTGGAGGGCCAGACCTGCACATCGGAGCTTCCTCAGAGTGTCGGGTGAGCCACGTAGTTTGAAGCTGAGTTTCAAGGGAGGGCATGGAGATAGAGGATTATTCTGCATAATATGATGGGGAATTTTTAAAATTTAAAATAAAAATTTTTAAATGTTTAAATTAAAAAAATGTCCCATCACATTAACTTTTTTAAAAATTTTAAGTTTTTTAAGCTCTTAGGAAGAGGTTGCAAAAGAAAAAAAGCAGTAAGAGAGATGAGTAGGAAAATGGAGAGGCCAAGGGACTTTTAAGGAGACAGGCAAAGACTATTTAGCGTTAAAATTGTATGAGTTGCTCTGATGCAAACTTCCCATCATTTCCCCCAAACCTTTAGTAGAGTTGCCTTCCCACCCAAAGAACCCTGGGTGAGTGGTTTGTTTGGCAACTCTCTCCCTGGTGTGGACCAGCTTCCTCACATTCAGGGCAGTGACTCCATAAACAAAACAGTCTGGCTAAAGCCAGAGTCAGATAAAGAGGCCACCACATTAACCTAATACCCTTAGAAATTCAGATCACTTTTGGCAAGGCCACTGGACTTCCCATAATTGTGGAGTCAGGATATTTGATTGGATCATAGGCACAGGAAAAGCCTGGCATCATATGTAGGATATTTTTAAAAAATACATGTCCATCCCCAGAACATATATGTATGTGTGCAGGTATGTGTGTATACATACATATACATATACATATACATATACATATACATATGTAACCTTGGTACATGGAGACTAGTTTCTTTACACCCTCCTCCCCCTAGAAAAATGAGATGACTTAGTTGAGGTTCCAGCTGGTTTTTTCTGGAAACCCGTACAAGAGGACACAAGCTGTTTAGCTTTTCTTGTTTTCTCAAGGACAGGAAGTGGGAACGAACAGCTGGCAAAGAGTGATGAAAAGCTACATTATTCACCCTCTGTACCCTAAAAGCCAGTAGCGGAAAGCCACCTGGAAAAGACTTCTCTGCCCCTGGAAAATTGCCACAACGTCATCATCATCCCATTACCCCTCTTAGGGCTCCCATGCTCCCTTGTGCTCAATCTACCTGGGTGTCTTGGTATACACAATGTAAGCCACAGCACACAATTCATAGGGACACACGCCACAATCTGCCGAGGAGAAATCGTTCCTGAGGAACGTGGGTGCAGGAGAAGATTCTCTTTTATCACCCTAGAGTTTTCCTTTTTCCCCTCGGTGCCAACACATGCAAGTCACAATGAACACAGCGCTAACAGATGATCCTTTACATAGTGTTTGTTTCAATCTTAACACTTTGTTCAAATTTGATAAACATTTGCAGATGCTCCATGTTTCTGAAATATCCTAAGTAAAAGCTTTCCTTTCGTGACGCTCAAAGGCTAAGACTGGACAGAAATCTCACATTGTCAGGCTGGTCTTGACTGACAAAGGACTGGCCTTTCGCATTCGTGATCTGACGGATGTCTGCACCAGTGCGCTCCACACAGGCTTGGGATCTATGGATGCATCCCTACCAAATGAGATGAATTTCTTGGAGTTAGGATCATTCCCTGTGGAAGTCTCTTGGGGAGGAGTAACCCCTCGGGAAAAGCTCATTGTGCCCCTCTTTGAGTTAAAGCTTGCTAGTGGCTCTCCAGCCTCTCAGGCAGAGGCGAGGTCCTTCCCCCAGGGCGGGTCTGGTCTTCCGCCGGCCAGCCCCCGCAGCAGGTGGCCGGGGACTCAGCGACTGGAGAGAACCCACTGAAGGGCACCCTTTCAAGCCAGTGCCAGCTCCTGGCACTCTTCCCTCCCGCTCTGACAGCAGGGCCATGTCCTCTGCCATCAGGAGATTAACCACAGCTCAGCAGAGCACAGCGGCCCCCGCTCCGCACAGCCCTAGGTGTTTTTACTCATCCTGCCTCTGTTCGTTCCCTCTTCCTTTACGAAGTAGCTAGCATACCGGCCCAACACATCATGCCTTCCGCACACCACACCCACGATTTTCTCGTCATCCCAGCTATTAACAGCCACCTTCCCCTGCACAGCCTGCGCTCCCGCCGCAGGGCCTTCTGTGGGTCCCGGGATGGGCTCTGCCCTCCCCCGCCCCCATGCATTCGCGCGTGTTTTCTTTGCCGGGAATGCCCACCCACCCTCGTCTGCATGTAAAACTCTTACTCAACCCTTAAGGCTCTGCTCAAACATCAACTCTGGCCTTCCCGGGTAGAGTGAATGATTTCTGCCTCTGTGTTTCCATTAGCACCTGGAACAAATTCTCCCAGCCCTTAGAGTGTTGTAGGTTTTGTTGTGTTGTTTTGTCTCCCTCTCCAGACCGAGGCACCTAGTACAAGGACGGTAATCATCTTTCTATCCCCCGGAACCTACAATAGTGCCTGGTACCTCATAAATAAGTACAGCTTGAATCAATACAATATCATGGTTACTAACACTCTAGAGAGAAATGCTTTATTATAGCCCTTATGGGTGATGACTAGCTCTAAGATCTTCACTTCGAAAGGGAAGTTAGAAAATAGCCAACCCAGAATGTTCTCAAAACTCCACATTTCTAGGTCTGATTGTGCTGACTAATATCACTGTCGAATGACCTCTAGAATTTTCAAACAATATGCCCTGAAGAGAATTCCAAAATGGATCCCTCAATCCTGATCCTTCTGGTTTGCCCCACTGCAGTTAATGGCAATTGAATTCTTCCAGTTGCCATATTTTAAGAAGCCAAATATTCTGGGGGAGTTACCCCTGACTCATTCTGGAGGAGTTACCCCTGACTCATTCTTCTTCTTCTTCCATTCTCATCCAGTGCATTAGCAGATCCCGTCGGTTCTTCCTTCAACGTGTCATTCCTTGGGGCAAGCTGCCGCGCTTGCCTATCTGGGCAACCACTGCCTCCTGACCTCTTTGCCTGCTTCTGCTCTTGGCAACCCCCACACCCTCCCCCCACCTCATGGTCTATTTTCAACACGGCAACTGGAGTGGTCCTTGAAAATTGCAAGTCGGATCATATCCCTGCTCTGTGCACAACTCTCCAACAGCCACTTGTTCCCAGCTTTTCCCCCAGCATCTGAATAGTGCCTGGCACACAGCAGATAATAAATATTTGCTGAATGAGTAAGTTCACTTTGGAGTCTTCGTATAAAAACCCGATGCCAAGAAATTGCAGCTTATGATATGATTGTTACCTAATAAGGTATCTACTATGAATTTACTACATTTTTGATATAATCATATTTTCAGTATCACCAAAATGTTCCAGAAATATCTGGATACTGAAGATATTTTTCTTCTGTCTAGCAATACATTGACTACAGAATGACATTTGGTTCTGGCCAGTCACGTAGCTCTTGGGGAGTTAGTTTCTTCAGCTTTGAAAGAAGGGAATTGCATATAAAGATTTTCATAGTCCCCTGCAATTTGAAATGTCTATGACTTTTTCGTGAACGCTAGCTCTTTCCCTTTCTCAAAACATGCATGGGCTTGCCCTTCCTGAATAGCCCTTCGTTTGATCTGGTTTCTAAAATGTACTAATTTCCCAGAAAGAACCTGCAGAAGACTGGGGAGATTTAGGGCCTGGCGGGTGGGGCGGGAGGGCAGTCCAGCAGAGGCAGAACCAACTTCGTGGCCAAACGGGGCAGCGGAGAGTGCGCAAGAGTGGGCCGTGGGGACCAGCCTCGCCTACGGCCAATCTGTGCCCTTTTTCGCTCTTGAGATCAGGGCCAGGGGGCTTAGTGAAGTGTCCTTGACTTTGGAGAGTAATGACAGGGACTGAATTTTCAAGTGCAGCTCATTCACACTTGTTTGAGAGATTGTGTTTGTTCAAAAAGCTGTTTTAACACTGAGGTTGTCTGCAGTAATTTGCTCAGAGGTATATTTAGACAGAAAGCTAATATAGGATGAAGTCATCGGTGTGAACTCTAGCAGGTTTTTAAGTGGTGGGGTAGAGAGTTTGCTCACCCAGCCTTTGGAGAGAAAATTATGAAAACAAATCAACTATGAAAATTGTCTTTACAAATTTCACCTTTTGGTACTTTAAAATTAAATTGAATTCACTTTTCAAAATATTTATAGTGTTGGTTTCAGATACAACTCCTCATAATCTGCAATTATTTGTGTATGACTTTTAAATTCATCACCTAAGAATGGGAAAATTGCCTGCTTGTGAAATTCTAGACTTTAATAATTTCACCTCTCACTTACAAAGAGAAGATAGCAATGGCATACAAAAGCAAAGCAGTTCAAATTTCTCAGCTTCAGCCCAGGCGCTAACCTTCATCACCAATTGTTCAGAACAATTTTCCAACTCATTGACAACGTTCTCCAGTTTCTGCTGAATGATTTTGCAAATTGCTTCCATCATCCCTGCTCCAAGTTTCCCCAAACAATGTGCTTTCAAGGAGTAAACATTCGCTACTTGCTTGCGTTATGCCCAAATCCACAGTGAATAAAACTCGAGTGTGTAATAAATAAAACTAGAGCTTGTAAAGACCAGATCTGGATAGAATCACTTATAGAATTATGTCTTTAATTACTAATGCAATACATAATGATAGGTGTTAAAAATTTAAGAATGACAGAAGTGTATAGTGTCCGTAGTAAAAATTCTTCCTCTCCTCCTTCCTGCTGCCCCCAGGCTCACACCTGGGGTATGAGGAATACCTTTGAAAAATTCTTCTCTATTCATAAACACCTAAATACATACACTCAAACACACGCAGTAGACATAAGGATAAATTTCCCTTCCTTCCTTTCTTCTTTTGCTTTCCTTCCAATAATGTGATCTCACTCTAGTCATTATCTTGCCAATTCCTTTTTTTTAAAACCCAATTATTATCCTAGAGATCCTCCTAGATGCACATTTACAAGTTTGTCCTATTTTTAAAATTGCCTTGTGATGTTCGAAAGCACAAATATGCTATAATTTATTTAACTATTCTCCCATTGTTGGCATTTAATAATAACGTTGCAGATGTGGAAAGAAGGTAGGAAGAAAGCAGGGATAAGGAAAAAGACCAAGAAGAACATCAATCTATGCCATTATATCCTCTAAGACCCAGAAGTCACAGCATGGTCAGAATCATGTTCAGTCAGGCCTCTGATAATTGAGAGCTCACCTCAGGCCATTACACATCAGATATCGTGCTGGCAGGGGCACTTGCTGGCTGAAGGTCACTGCCTCGTGGATGTCCAGGAACTATGTCCTACGCAAGTGGGCAAAAGAGGCCATGGTGCCTCTGAACTTACTGTCCCCGGAAGAACATATAAACGACCCTACTTCTGAGCCTGCTTAGAGTTCCACTCAGAACCTTGGGGTCAGTTCATTCCCCAGCTTCTCATCCTTGTCACTAACACAGCCCCAACGGCAAGCCCCTCTCTTTGCCCTGTCTTTGTGTTCTGCCTCTGATTTCATCCTTCCATGGCTGTCCTGCTACCCAGTCCATCCCACGGCTCCTCTCGCACGCATACAAATTGGAATCAGAGTCCTCTGCACCCTCCACGTCTTCACAGAGCAGTTCCTTCTACTTTCTCTTTCCATCTTGACCTCTGACTCTGTGAAGAAAAAGCATTATGAACCTGTCATCCTTTCGGGGTGTTGGGGAGCTGCTATCCTTGTTCATCTTCACCATCTCTGGGCTTGGGTCTGAGGATGAGATGAGGAAGAAGAGACCGGGAGTCAGAGGACAGTTGGCATTCCAAATGACATTCTTATCCTCTTATATCTGGGCCCCCGTCATTGGGCCATCCCATTGCCTCCCCTTCCTTGTCACTCTCATCTTCTAAACTCTTGGTCATTCCTCCAAATATATGGAAAACTTTGGTTCCTGTGTACATTGTAACCTAAGTCCCACCTTCATCCTGGGAGATTCCACTCACAATGTGGGGGTCTCAGTGAAGACCCTGGGCTTCTAGGCCCATGACTCCCTCCACTTCGGAGATTGTCATCTCCTCTCCCTTGTTTCTGTCACCCCAGGCCATGCACACACTCCCATCAATCAGAACGCCTCTCCTCTAAGAGCTCAAGTCCACACCTTACTCAGCTCCCAGCCCTCACTCCCTCCCACCCGCCATACCCGCTACGCAGCTTCCTGCCCCTCCTCACACTGACGTCTTGAGCCTCCGCCTCATCCTCATCCTCATTTTTTTAGTCTAAAGAGTCTTTGTTTGGTTCATCCTGTACTTTCTATCCTACCTTCCTATCTTCTTCTTCCACCTGTGCTCAGTCTATGTCCAAAAGTCAGCTGTCTTCCTCCCGAACTGTTTGGTATTCTTTGGAAGGGCCGCCCCACTTCTAGTTTTTGCTTTGTGCATTCGTCTTAACCTAACTCCCGGGATGCCTCAAACACCCCATGGCAGGGAGGGGTGGCAGGAAGACCGAGACTTTCTCTTTCCCTTTCTCCCACATGGTGGAAGACACTGTCTAGGTCACTGACATCCGCTGTACACTTGTCCTCTCTTTCTCATCAGTCTGGCCTTTGGCCTTCTCCTCACTTTCATGGAGATCTAGAGCTGTCTGTCATCCTGGAACATCTTCATTTTCTAGGTCCATGGTTCCTTTAAAGGATATTCCTAAATTCTTCTATAATATTTTATGTGTTGAATACTGAAATTAAAATGGGACAGATCGACTTTGGCAATTACAGTTGTCAAACAAAGCAATGTTGCACACAAAATAGAACACCTAGGAACATGAATACTAATTATGTAAATATTCCTATACTGCTTTCATTAGTTACAAAGGGATTATCTATTATCCTATGCCATCCTTATATTAGTCCTAGGGAGTAGCATTCTTTCCTTTTTATAGGTGAAAAGCTGAATGAAGCACAGCGATAGAACTGACTTCTGTTTGCTTATATATCTAGTTTAGGAGCAGAAGCTGTTATTAGAGCACAAGACTCCTAAATATAAATCTTATGTTTTCTTTTATACCTTTTTGGCTTTTTAGAAAAATATATAAGTGTGTTCCCGAGGGAAAAGAACACCAGCAAGGCTTGGAATTAAAGCCTAAGGCGTTGTGACCCAGAAAACCCCTTGTCCTTGGAAGTCATAGTCCAGGTACATCATGATTTTCCACTATCCTTGAACCATCCCAAAGTTCAAGCAAGGGCATGGCTGTCAAAATACCAGCTCTAATTTTAGAAGGGATGAGAGGAGGAACAGGCAGAGATGTGAGGTTTAATCAAAAGTGCTATCGTTTAGGGATGTTAATAAGCCAGTTATCAGGCTCCCAGCGGGTCTGGCACATTTGACCTCATTATCTGGGCAGCACATGATGTTGGAGCCCAGCTCCTGGTCACCAGGCAGATGACTCAGAGCCACGGCTGCTGAAAGCCTGCTGGAAACAGAATTCCAGGATTCAATAGGAGCCAAGGAATCCGTCCACACACTCTCTAAATAGCATCTGATAACTACTTACATCAAACCAGAACAGCACCTGGGTTTTTTTGTTTTGTCTTGTTTTTGTTTTTTCTGACCCATTAAGTTTAGGAGCTCAGAGGATGGATTAAATGCCTTATCAAGAAAACATGACGTTTTTCCTGTTTTCAGAGTCTTTTTATTTATTTTTTTTTAATTTTTTTAAAGATTTTATTTATTTTTTGACAGAAAGAGAGGCAGCAAGAGAGGGAACACAAGCAGCGGGAGTGAGAGAGGGAGAAGCAGGCTTCCCGCGGAGCAGGGAGCCCAATGTGGGACTCGAACCCAGGACCCTGGGATCATGACCTGAGCCGAAGGCAGACACTTAATGACTGAGCCACTCAGGTGCCCCTTCAGAATCTTTCTAAAGGTGCCTTTAGAAAGCAGAGTCTATCCTGTTTTTAAGGTGTACCTTGTTACAAAAAGTGCAGGCTGGGAATAAAAACAGTTTAACAACCCATTCGAGAACTTGGGCCTTGGTCTGAACAACAGGATAGGCAATCATTTCCTTATGTCTGATCTCAAAGACCTCTGTGACGCTTGGCCAGAGCTGTGGGGATCAATACCTCAAGTGACTTGTGCCAGAGGACTCCAGATGGCTTCCACCACAAATTCTTCACTGATGGGAGATTTAACCACAACTGTGCAAGAAAGCCTCATTCCCAAAAGACATGACCGCTTTTTGGGATTGTCTTGGACATACATTAGCCCTGGAAATGTGGATCCAGACTCAGAAAGTCTTGGGGTCTTCTTCAGCTCTGAGACAGCTGAGAAGCCCATGTCCAAACTGGGTACTGGATATTACCAGAAAACCAGACTGCCCTTTGATCATCCTGGTAGTTGGTTTTTGCATCAGGAAGGTTTGGGGTGGTCACTACCTTCTCTGGTTCCTGAGGATTTCTCTGGCTCTTGGGAAACTGAGCCTCTTCTCCAGAATGACTTCAGGGATCTTTTAGAGCTGTTGGGATTTGAGAGTGGCCTCAAAGGGCCAGAATGGAATTGGACTAAAAGGATCTGAGATGCTTGTGATGCTGGTCCTCATTCCCATGGCTGTCCACTCTAGGTTGACTAGTGCCTTAATTATTTGAGGGCCACCGCTCTTGGACACTTCCCATCACTCAGTAGAAAGGGGAATACTCCAAAGAATGCTTGAAGCCGTCCAAAGGACTCAGTAGGTTGATTCTAAAAGAAGTTGGACTATTACTTGACTAAACATCGTTGACTAGAGAGACTTATGAACACTAGACTTACTCACATCTTGACCAAGTAAAACTATTCAATCTTGATGGGAAATAAGTACCCAAAGCCCCCCCAAATGCCACTGCCATCAGCTATCTGTCAAAAAAAGTGGCTATTAGCGGTGGGAAAATCCATCCTCAGATTAGAACTTCCCCCTGAAAGCTCAACTGTATGCATGATACACGTTTGGTTACTTCATTTTCTCTGAGGGACAGCTTCCTGCCTCTCTCCGAGAGCCTGAAATAGCCCCAGGCATTTGCCATTCTTTATCTGTGTTAGAGCATGGGCCAAGAAGCTCAATACAAAAGAGAACCGAGGCCATCTTTTTTTTTGTCCCTTTAAATTTTTTTATTGTTATGTTAATCACCATACATTACATCATTAGTTTTTGATGTAGTGTTCCATGATTCATTGTTTGTGCATAACACCCAGTGCTCCACGCAGAACTTGCCCACTTTAATACCCATCACCAGGCTAACCCAACCCCCCACCCCCCCTCCCCTCTAGAACCCTCAGTTTGTTTTTCAGAGTCCATCATCTCTCATGGTTCTTCTCCCCGTCCAATTTACTCCCCTTCATTCTTCTCCTCCTGCTATCTTCTTCTTTTTTTTTTTTCTTAACATATATTGCATTCTTTGTTTCAGAGGTACAGATCTGTGATTCAACAGTCTTGCACAATTCACAGCGTTCACCATAGCACATACCCTCCCCACTGTCTATCACCCAGCCACCCCATCCCTCCCACCCCCCACCACTCCAGAAACCCTCAGTTTGTTTCCTGAGATTAAGAATTCCTCATTTCAGTGAGGTCATATGATACATGTCTTTCTCTGATTGACTTATTTCACTCAGCATAACACCCTCCAGTTCCATCCACGTCGTTGCAAATGGCAAGATCTCATTCCTTTTGATGGCTGCATAATATTCCATTGTGTATATATACCACCTCTTCTTTATCCATTCATCTATCGATGGACATCTTGGCTCTTTCCACAGTTTGGCTATTGTGGACATTGCTGCTATAAACATCGGGGTGCACGTACCACTTCGGATCCCTACATTTGTATCTTTGTGGTAAATACCCAGTAGTGCAATTGCTGGGTCGTAGGGTAGCTCTATTTTCAACTTTTTGAGGAACCTCCATACTGTTTTCCATAGCGGCTGCACCAGCTTGCATTCCCGCCAACAGTGCAGGAGGGTTCCCCTTTCTCCGCATCCCCGCCAACATCTGTCGTTTCCTGACTTGTTAATTTTAGCCATTCTGACGGGTGTGAGGTAGAACCCAGGCCATCTTGCTTGGAATATTGGCTTCTAGTTTCTGCTCATCAAGAAAGCACATGGTGGAAAAGGTTAAAGTG
This sequence comes from Zalophus californianus, assembly GCF_009762305.2. Classification (NCBI taxonomy): domain Eukaryota; kingdom Metazoa; phylum Chordata; class Mammalia; order Carnivora; family Otariidae; genus Zalophus; species Zalophus californianus. Next base: position 44,263,459 of record NC_045601.1, read on the forward strand.
TTAGTTGACTAGGGAAGAGCATAGTGACTTCCCTCTGCTCTGGCAAAGTGGATCATCAGGCTCTCTTTCTCCAAGTGCCAGAGAAACAAAGAAGTAGGGCTTGGATGGGGAGGCCTGGGGGATTAGCGCTTCCTTCTGAGCTCTCTGGCTTATTGTACTTTATACTATAACTATTGATGTGTATTCCTATGGATGACCTCTAGGTATTTGACTGCCTAATGGTTTCACAGTGCAGTTTGAGGAAATTAAAAGTGGATTTTTAAAAGGTACAATCACTTTGGAAAACCATTCGGCAGTTTCTTTTTCTTTTTCTTTTCTTTTTTTTAAAGATTTTATAGATTTATTTAAGAGAGAGCAGGAGAGAGAGTGAGAAAAAGCACAAGCAGGGGGAGCAGCAAAGGGAGAGGGAGAAGCAGGCTCCCCACTGAGCAAGGAGCTCGATTTGGGGCTCCATTCCGGGACCCTGGGATCCTGTCCTGAGCTGAAGGCAGACACTTAACCAACTGAGCCGCCCAGGCTCCCCCATTCGGCAGTTTCTTCAAAAGTTAAACACGCATCTATCCTATAACCCCCATATTCAACAATTAGGTATATAGCCAAGAAAAATAAGCATAGATGTCCACTAAAAGCCTTGTATAAGAATGTTTCTAGCAGTTTACTTGTGATAGCCAAAACCTAGAAACAGCCTAGATGTCCTTCAGTAGGAGAATGGGTAAGCCAACAGTGGCACATCCATACCATGGCATACCACTCAGAAACAAAAAGAGATGAACTACTAGTACATGCAACCACACGGAGGAATCCCCAAAACCTGTTGAGTAAGAGTTGGACACAAAGATGATTCCTTTTAACTGAAATTCTAGGCAAAACAAAGTGATGGTGGCAAAATCAGATCAACACTTGTTTGGGGCAGGGTGAAAAGGTCACTGGGAAGGGGCACAGAGGAGCTCTCTGGGGGGATGGAAATGTTCTGTGTCTTCATATGGATTAGTCAAAACTGTTCCAATGGTACACTTAAGATATGAGCCTTTCAGATCATATGTTACAACATTTCAGATCTATATAGAGAAAAAGAAAATGTGAATTTAAAGATTGGAGGGAGGCTGTTCCCAGAAGTTGCTCAGAATTGGCTGCTGCAAGAGTCAAAGTTTCCTTGAGAATATCAAAAGTCACACTTTAGATCCCAGGGGGGGCACTTTATGATTCTAGGATTAATTCATTCCTTCATTCTATGGATTCATCTATTAGCTCCTGCTCTAGGCCAGGCACTGTTCCCAGCAGAACAAAAAAGACAAGGTTCTTGCTCTTATGGAGCTTACATTCTAGTGGGAGGAGGTGGGGAAAAACAATTAAATAAAAATGAGCTAAGGAGGCGCCTGGGTTGTGCAGTCAGTTAAGCATCTGACTCTTGGTTTCTGTGTTCAACGCTCAGGGCAGAGTCTGCTTAAGATTCTTTCTCCATCTCCCTCTGGCCCTCCCCCTCCTGTGCTCTCTCTCAAATACATAAACAAATCCTAAAGAAAGAAAAAAGAGCAGGGCACCTGGGTGGCTCAGTCAGTTAAGCATCTGCCTTCAGCCCAGGTCCTGAGCCCAGGGTCCTGGGATCGAGTCCTGCATCAGGCTCCTTGCTCAGCAGGGAGCCTGCTTCTCCCTCTGCCTGCCGCTCCCCCTGCTTGTGCTCGCTCTCTCTCATGCTCTCTCTCTCAAATAAATAAATAAAATATTTTGAAAAAAGAGCTAAGTTGGTTTTGGATAGTGAAAATGGTGACAAAGAACATAAGGTAGGGTGATGTGGCAGAGAGTGACTGGAATGGGAGAGGGCACATTTAGTTGGGGTGTGAGGAATGCCTCCCTGAGGAGGTGGTACTCTGAAGGATCAGGAGCCAGTCATGCAAAGATGGGGGGTAGAACATGGGAGATGGGGAATAGCAGAGTGACTCCAGTGTCCCATGTGCAATTGGCCCAATTGGTTCCAATTTCTCCAAACCCTCACCAACACTTGTTATCTTTTGTTTTGTTTTGTTGATAATAACCATCCTAACAGGTGTGAGGTCAATGTGTGTAAAGTTGGAGTTAGGCAAGATAAGTTCTAAAGATCTGCTGTCAATACAGTGCCTATAGGTCACACTGTTGTACTCTGAAAAATTTGTTGGGAGACTATCTCAAATTAAATGTTCTTACCACACACATACACAAAAGGGGGAACAGAGGAAGCTTTTGCAGGTGAGGCTATGTTTATTACTTTGATTGTGGTGATGGTTTCATGAGTGTAGGCTTATGTTCAAGTCCCTTAAATTGTATACATTAAACATGTGCCATTTTTTTGTATGTAATTACATCTCAGTGAAAATTTTTTTAATGCAGAAAGAGAAAGAGAGAGAGGGAGAGAGAAAAAAGAGAAGGAGAGAGAGACAGAGGGAGGGAGGGAGGGAGGGAGAGAGGAGGGAAAGCAGAGGCTTTGAAAAAAGACTAAGTCGGGTCCAAATTCAATCTTTACCATTTATTCCTCTGCAGACTAGTTTGGAAAAATAATTTAAATTCCTTTGACCTCAGTTTGTACATCTACAAAACACAGATCATTAGTACCTCACATAAAGATGTTATATGGATTGTGATTATTACAGAATTTTTAGCAGAATGTCATACACCTAATAACTGTTCAAAAATGGTGCTGTTATATATTATCAAAGAGTAATAGTTTTATACTTAGAGGCACAGACACTTGGCTGCATAGATTTTTGTATCTTGACCAAGATGGCACAGCAAAATTTGTAACTGATGCTTGGAGAGGTTCTTGCTTGAATGGTGAACTTTCTGGAGGCAAGGTGTTCCTCAGTGTTCTGAAGACATTTTTTGGTACATTCTGATCTGAAGAAGAATGTTAAGTCTGCAAGGATGTTGCAGATGAGACCATTGGAAATTCTTTTCTCTGGGTACCATCTATTTACTCCATTATTACATGACCAGACTTCCTTTGACTTGTTGAGAGAAGCCTCTTAAAAATATTGCCAACAACAACAACAACAACAACACACACACACATATATATATATCTCCAACCAGATCTCACATCTTTGAGAAACATCAGCTGGCCTCAGGACATGATACCCCACACTGGGTCCTTGGGGATTTTGGCTGGGCCAAAATCTCCAGGGATTTCCTGGAGAGCACTTTTCTGAATTCTTTCAGTTGAATATGTTCCAGTTCATGTAAAAACTGTTGTAGGTTTGATCAGAGAGGCTGAGTTTTCATCAATGATTTGTCTGTGTGTTAATTAGAGGATAAGACAGGGAATTTTGAAACCACTGATGGAATAGTTTCTAATTAAGTGATGCACCATCTGCAACACCATCTTTGTAAGGGAATGGCCAGAATCCTGAGAAATACTCAGTGTATTTCAGGAAAAGATGCCAGAAGCTTTCCCAGACGTCGTTTCCCTAACCCTCTCAAACTGTCAGTCTCAACAGTCTCCCTCCAGGAGCCACACTCAACCTTATCTCAAATCCCAATCTTTGCAGAGAGCTGGCTTAACACTTTTCCTTCTGTATACTCTTTACAAATCACTACATTACGTGCACATCCTGTGCTAGGAAAGCCAGTGTCCAACGAAGTATTTCATTCCATTTTCTTAACTAATACTTCCTGTTATAATTTTTAAAAATATCTCTTGGTACACTTTCTTTCACTTTTATTTGTGCTTAAGACAGTCTTGTCTCTTTCTCTGTGTGTAATGTTTGGGATAAGGAAGAAAAACTGGCATAGCTTCATTACTATTGGTGATATAGTCGTTATGCACTAAAGGCAGCCTGGAATCTAACTTGTGAATCAAACCATAAGTCACCCTGTGGGCTCAGTCATCTGTAAATGTTCCAATGACTAGTTTTCCTTCTCCAGCAACTTAGAGCAGGTTGAATGAATGCTAGAGAGGTTTATTAGCTGCTGAATATAGATGTGAGACTGTGGAGTTTAGTATCAATGCAAAAATGAGTGACTGTATCATACTCCTTGTCTAGACAGAACAAGGCTTCTGAGATCAGTCTCCTCTTCCTCATGTTTCCTTGAGAGAGTGGAAGGCAGATCTTCAGGATACAACCTCACAGGAGAGGGCTAAGGCTGTGGTTCCTTGGAAGTCGAATGGAAGAGTACTTAATCTCTGAAGGACTAAAGATCGTCCTTACTCCCTCCCTTCCTTTCCTTCCTTCCTTCCTTCCTTCCTTCCTTCCTTCCTTCCTTCCTTCCTTCCTTCCTTCCTTCCTTCCTTCCTTCCTTCCTTCCTTCCTCCCTCTCCCCGCTCCCTCCCTTTTTTCCTTCTTTCCTTCCATTTCTCTGTCTCTGCCTCTTTTTTCTAGATCCTAATCAAAGTAACTTTGGGGGAAAAAAGTGCCCGGCAAATAGTAGCAGCACAGCAAATAGCTTTTGAGAGATTCTAGAATGAAAGTATGTTCTTGGGGGCAAAGGGAGACCTGGCCAGTGATGACACACTGGTTTCAACCTGAATGCCAACTTCTTTCAGTTGATATAGTTCTGTGTGGAAAAGAGTTTAACATTGTGTCCAGACTCAGTAAGAAAGAGGGCCTTAACCAATCGCCATTTTCTGAGACAGTCAGAAGGAAGCAGTGTCAAGAGGGGAGGAGGCCATTGTGGACAGGAGCCCCGACAGCACCCTGGGGACTGCCATGAAGTGTAGTGGTTACTGCTGTGAATGCCGGACCAGATGCCAGGGCTCACCTCCCGTCGAGAGATCATTTCCTAGTTGTGTGACTTGGAGCAAGTTGAATTTTCTGTAATTCAGATTGTTAGCCTATCTAGAGGTTTGTCTTTTTTTTAATCTTTGAAAAGGAATAGCTTTGGGTTTCATTGATTTTCTCTCTTTGTTTTCTCCTCTTTGTAATTTCACTGATTTCTGCTGTAATTTTTATGATTTTTCTTCTCTGCTTGCTTTAGGCTTTTATTGTTCTTCCTTCTCTAGATTCCTAGGGTGGGAGCTTAGCTTATTGATTTTAGATCTTTCTTCTTTCTAACCTATGTATCCAATACTGTAAATTTTCTTGTAAACACTGCTTCTACTGCATCCCACTAACTGATAACTTGTATTTTTAGTTCAAAATATTTTAAAATTTCATTTTGAGAGTTCTTTGACCTGTTTGTTATTTAGAATTATGTTGTTTAATATCCAAATACTTTGGAGTTTTCCTGATATCTTTCTGTTATTGATTTCTAGTTTACTTCCATTGTGGACTAAGAACACACTTTGTATGATTTCTATACTTTTAAATTGGTTAATTGTGTTTTATGGTCCAGAGTGTGGTCTATCTTGGTGAATGTTCCAAGTGAGGTTGAGAAGAGTGTGTAATCTGCTGTGGGTGGATGAAGTAGTCTATGAATGTCATTTAGATCCAGTTAATTGATGGTGTTGTTCAGTCCAACCAAACCTTTACTGATGTTCTGACTGTTGGACCTCAATTGTCAATAGCGGGGTGTTGAAGTCTCAGACTGTAATAGTGGATTCTTTCATTTCTCATTGTAGTTCTACCAGTTTTGTCTCATTTATTTTGACACTCTGTTATTAGGCACATTCATAGTAAGGATTGCTGTTTTGAGAATTGACCCCTTTGTCATTATATAATGCTTCTCTTTATCCTTGATAAATATTTTGCTCTGAAATCTCCTTTGTCTGAAATTAATATAGCTACTGTCTTTCGATTAGTGTTCTCCACTCCTTTACTTTTAATGTGTCTTCATATTTAAAGTGGGCTTCTTTCAGACAACATATAGTTTTGTCTTGCTTTTTGTTTGTCTTTTTTTTCTATCCATTCTGATAACCTATTTTAATTGATGTTTTTATACATTCACATTTAAAGTGATTTTTTATATAGTTGGATTAATATCAACCATACTTGTATCTGCTTTCTATTTGCTGCCTTCCTTCTTTCTTTCTTTTTTCTTTTTGGCTTCCATGCCTTTCCTGCCTTCTCCGGTTTTAAGTAAGCATTTTATGTGATTCCATTTTCTCTCCTCTCTTAGCATATAAATTATTATTATTATTATTTTTTACTTTTTTGGGTGCCCACGGCTTTGCAGTTTATACATTTATAGCTAATTCAATTCCACTTTCAAATATCACTATATGTTTCACAGGTAGTACAGATCCCTTATAACTGAATATTCTAATTCCTCCCTCCCACACCTTATTATATTGCTGTCATTCATTTAACTTCTCCATAAGCAATAGTTACCAATCTATTGTTTCTACTATTATTTTGAACAAACTGTTATCTTTAGTTTATTTAAGAATAAAAAAGATTTTATTTTATCTTTATTCCTTTCCAAATGCTCTTCTTTTCTTTATGTAGATCTGAATTCTGACCTATATCATTTTCATTCTCTCTGGAGAACTTTTTAACTTTTTTCACATTTCATACAAGGCAGGTCTACTGGCAACAAATTCCCTCAATTTTTGTTTGTCTGAGACAGTCTTTATTTCTTCACTTTTGAAGGATAATTTCACTAGACCCAGAACTCTAGGTTGGTGGTTTTTTTCCCTTTAAACATTTTTAATATTTCAGTACACACTCTCCTTGCTGCATGGTTTCTGAAGATAAGTCTGATATAGCTCTTATTCTTATTCCTCTATAAGTAAGGTGTTCTTATTCTTTGGTGCTTTTCAAAATACTCTCTTTGTGTTTGACTTTTTGCAGCTTTAATTTTATTTTAATGATATTCTTAGGTGAGGATTTTTTGTATTTCTCCTGCTTGATGTTCTCTGAGCTACCTGGATCTATGTTTTGGTGTCTGTCACTAATTTTGGAAAAACTTGGTCCTTATTAATTTAAATATTTCATCTGTTCATCTGTTCTTTTTTTCTCTTTCTTCTCCTTCTGGTATTCCCATTACCTGCATGTTACATGTTTGTAATTGTCCCACTACTCTTGGATACTTTGATCCCTTTTTTTTTTTTTTTTTTGCTTTTCAGTTTGGGAGGTTCTTATGGACGTATCTTCAAGCTCACTGATTCATTTCTTAGTTACGTCTACTCTACTGATAAGCCTGATGAAGACATTTTTCATTTTTTACATTGTCTTTATTTTCTATTTTGCTTTATTGTGGCAAAATATACATAACATAAAACTTATTTTGACCACTTTTAAGTATGCATTTCATTGACATAAGGATTTCACAATGTTAGGTAATTATCAATTTCCAGAATTTTTTCATCATTGCAACAGAAATTCTGTACCCATTAAATAATAACTTCATTCTCCCTTCCTCCCAGCCCCTGGTAATCTCTATTCTATTTTCTGTTTCTGTGAATCTGCCTATTCTAGGTATATCCTATAGTGGAATCATACAATTTTTGCTCTTTTGTGTCTGAGTAACTTTGGATTCTATCCTGGATACTGTGAATGTTTTGTTGTTGAGACTCTGGATTCTATTATGGTTCTCTAACAGATGTTGACAATTTTGTTCTGGCTGCTAATTTAGTATTTTGGACTTAAACTTCAAACTCTACCTCTTGGCAGCCACTCCAGTCTTCGTTCAGTCCTTTTATCCTTGGCTGGTTTGCTTGCAGATCGCTTTACCCATGCATGCTTCAGGGCTTAGCCAGAGATTTGGACAGAAGTTTGTACATAGAACTTGTGACTATGGACTCTGAGAAACAAACTGAGGGTTCTAGAGGGGAGGGTGGTGGGGGGATGGGTTAGCCCGGTGATGGGTATTAAAGAGGGCACGTACTGCATGGAGCACTGGGTGTTATGCACAAACAATGAATCATGGAACACTACATCAAAAAATAAATAAATAAATAAATAGGAAAAATAAAAAAGAATTTGTGGCTAGTTCCCTCAGGGTCTCTATTTTCTATCATTCTCTCCTCTCACATTCTAGTGAGAATATGATTGCCCTAAACTCTGTGCTCTATGACTTCTGGGTTTTTTAGGGGAGTTTTAGCTGCCCTTCAGCTAAAACTGTGCTGACTTCGGTGTGACTGATCTGAAGCTAAATGCCATAAAATGAAAAAGTAACCCTAAGTATAAATATCAACTCCCCTCCAGAATCTACTTACTTTTGTTATTCTCCAGAATCTTCAAGTAGTTATTTGTTCTATTTTTTCCCAGGGTTATACTTATATGAGGGATAAGAGCTTACTTCGTTATTCTTTCATTACTTTGAATAGAGACAGAGTAAGAAATAGCGTCTGAGTTACTCCTTGGTTTACCGAATCTCCTTGAAGATAATAATCAACGTAATGCCCGTTATATATGCAGATTATCATCCTCCCCCCATAGAAATTTTGATTCAGTAGGTCTGAATTGGGAACTAGAAATCTGTTCTTCATTCCTTAGAAGTGGCAGGTGACTCTAATTTTCAGGAAAGTTTAGGCAAACACTCCATCAGGCTGTTGCTACTCAAAGTGCAGGAGCTTGTTAGAGGTGTAGAAACTCAACCTTCTCCCAAGGCGTAATGAATCTGAATCCACATTTTAACAAGACCCCTGGTGATTCATACCAACATTGAAGTTTGAGAAGCACTGGTTAAGATATTGTGATATTTTAATATAGAATATGAAATGGGTTTCCTTTCTATTATGCATTCCATCATCAAATACTTTTGGTGATGAATAAAATTGGAATCGATCCTGCCTTTATAGCAGACAACCAATAAATAAATAAACAAGCGCATGTCACCATTATAGCTACGAAATGCTATGAAGGAAACACACCTGGTGATGAGATCTAGGCCAGTAGTTCTCAATCTTTCATACAGATGAGGATCACCTCAGAGGTTTTTAAAACATCTCAAATACCAAGGCTACACTCCCAGGCAAATTAAATCAGAATCTTTGGGATGGGACCCAGGCATCAACAGTGTAAAATATTCCCAGATGACTGCAATGTATACCTAAGGTTGAGAACTAATTATTCAGGCTAATTGAAGATAATTTAGAGGTCAATAAAGGGCTCTTTTAATCTGAGACCTGAAGGATTAGTAAGGATCCAAGGACTCCAGGGAATGGCATTTCTGGACAGGGGATCAGCATATACTTCAATACTGGGGAAGGAATAAGCTTAATGTATTTGAGGAACAAAATGAGGGCCCGTGTGGATCTAGTATAATGAATAAGAAAGAGAAAGACATAAAGCTGAGCCAGCGCCAGGCTGTAGGTCCACATCCACAGGCCATATGATGGGTGTTTGGTACATTTGGGACTATCAATTTTAGATATGTTAAAAATTGTCACAAGTGTTTTAGGAATTCTAAATTAATACCAATATTTGCAATATGTTGACTTTCATCTAAGGTTCTTCTATCTGGCCCGGTGAGCTGTCTAAGCTGTGGTTTCTATGTTCAGCTAGTTAGAAAAATCCCAACTTGTCACCAGGAATGGCAGCAAGGATTTGATGGCTCAGCTAGATGCTTCGGGATATTCTGATGGAGCATGGACCGGGAAATTATAAGATAAGTGCCCAATAAAGATTACTTTTAAAATTTCAATGGACTCTAAGTCAAGTCTTATCTTGGTTGTTTGCTGTCTATTATCCTACGCTGGTCTGGCAACTGGGCTTTCTTTCTTTCTTGTAGCAGATAACTCCCAGTCCTTCATAAGCAACTAATCAAAGTTCAGATTTTGTTACATCTGTTCAGATCTACACAGATACATCACAGGCTGAAACTTACACAATGTTTACTCTGTAAACTGCCTGCTATGCTGGTAGAGACACAAAGTGTGGACTAACAAGAGACGGTGCCCCTGGGCACTGCAGGGACTCACCAATCACCTGGACCTTCCGCAGTCATCCCCTTCCCCCCCAGCACCTCCTCTGTTCCGTAGTCTGTGCATTCTGCAGGAAGCATCTGACTCTCACTCCCGCTGTGGACCGCTGTGGCTACTTCCCATTATCCTACATTTTTTTCTGGGTTCTCTCTTAATTTATAAAAGCTATTTTGTGCTGAAAAATATCAAGGAGCTACCACATGAGTTACGAATATTTTATTTTTTCTTATAATGTTTAACATTTTTATGGCATTTTTAGCATATTAAAGTTTAAAAAAAAGTTATATAGCAAACTGTGTTACTCTCTCCCCTTATGGTTACTTTATTTTCGTTTAAAAAGGAAATATTCAGCTTTTTCCCCTAATTTTTTATGCTTTATATTTATCTTTTAATTTTGTCATATAAGGGATTGTTTTGTCTTATAGTGAATTATTTTATACTTGTCTCCATATAGGATCTGTACATATAAAGTACATCTCTAGTATTCTACGTACAGTTATTATGAATGGTGTCTTTCTTCTGTGTGTGTGTGTACATAAATTTAATTTTTACTGTTATAAAGGGAAGCTTTTTCTAAATTTAACTGCTTTCCTCAACTCTTTAATTAGTTCAGTTTTTTGTTGATTACAGATATAATACGTAGCTATTCCTAATATACAAACAATTGTGATGTCATATCCTTATATCTAACAACTCTCCCTCTTATTTCTGGTTTCTCTTTTATTTCTACAGACTGAAGTTTCCAGAACACGTTAAAATAAACATAACGAGAGTGAGCAGCCTTGTCTTGCTTCTCCTTTTTAATGCCATGCCTATTGTGTTTCACTGTCATTTGAAATGTTGGCTGTTTATAGCTTTTTATGTTGTTAAGATAATATTTTTATTGCTACTTATTAGGAGTTGTTTTTTTTTTAAATCAGGAATGATTGTTGGTGTCTTTCTACAGACTTAATTTAGAATGCTTAAGATAAATTAATCAAACCAACTATGTTTAATCTTATTTCACTTGTTGAAATGATGAATTAATACATCTCTTAAATGCTTATCCTCTCCAGGATAAATACTACTTAATTTTAGCTTGTTATTTTTAAAATGTATTTTTGAATTGCTTTCCTAGTAGTTTATTAAAGATATTTCTACACCTGATTCAAAAATGTGAAGGATCACACACTACAAAGAGAACCCTAGATCAATCCCAAGTTTTAGAATTCAGGATACCCTAGTTTCATACTCTGTGCTGGGTAGGTTTTCATCATTTCGTTTGCCCTCCATCCGATATGGTGTGGGAATTAGTGATTCTGTGAAAGTTTGGAAGAAGTTGCCTGTCAAATAACCATAGCGTGGAGCTTCTGAGGAGTAAGGCCTTGATTGCCTTTTCTCTCTTTGTCATTGGCTAAAGTTTCCTACCTCCTGATTTCACCGCGGGTGATTTACATTTTCCATGAAACACTCCCTTTCATCAAGAAAAGTGTGCCCTTTCTAATTGTAAACTACCCACACTGTTAGACACTCATTATCCTTTTTAGTTTCATTTGGGGGCTTTCTCTTTTGTAAGCAAAAGGAAAAAGATTTTCTATATAGTTCTCTATCTTGTTATTCTTCATTCGAGTCAAATTTATTTGTCAACTACATTATTTCTGGTTCCAATTTTTATCACTGAGACTATCTTCATCTTTTTGTCCCAACAGAGTTAATCACTACCTCCATCCCCACCCCCACCCTGTCATTAGTCTTCATTTTAGGAATTTCCCAGGATAATCTGGCTTGTGAGTTTTTCTTAGAATTATCTTTTTTAGTTAAGAAGAACCTGGAAGTATTTGCACTGAGATTACTTTAATTATGTAGATGCCAAGAGCATGGCATGATTTTCTTTTTTTTTTTAAGATTTATTTATTTATTTATGTGAGAGAGCGAGCAGGGGGAGGGGCAGAAGGAGCGGGAGGGGAGAGACTCTCAAGCAGACTGACCACTTAGGGCGGAGCCCAACACAGGGCTCAATCCCAGGACCCTGAGATCATGACCTGAGCCAAACTCCAGATTTGGATACTCACCCAGCTGAGCCACCCCACCCAGGCGCCCCAAGAATGGCATGATTTTCACTCATCCAAGTCTTCCTTTGTGCTTCTCAGGAATGTTTTAAAACTACCTTCTTCAAGATTTTATACATAACTCTTTACTTCTTTTTATCTTTTTTTATTACCATTATCTTGTTTGTTACTATTGTAAATGAAAGCATTTTCACCCCACGATATGTCCTACTCAGTTTTCTTGTATCTGTTAAAACCATCGATTTATTGGTCTTATTTATTCATCTATTAATGAGTTTCCTTATTATTTACAAACTGATACTTAAGTTTTTTGGAGATATAATGACATCATCAGCAAGTGCTGATTCTTTCCAGTTTTTATATCTATGTTTTATCTATCCATCTACCCATCCCTCCATCTATTTATCTACCATCTATATTTTTACCCAATTCCACTAGCTCTCAACCTCCAGAACAATGCTAAATAGCAGTGGTGAAATAGAGGTAACTTTCTCATTCCTGATGGTAATGGGAATACTTATGCTAGTTTTCTTATTTAGCTTAATGATGGCTTGTGGGCTGCGGTAGCTGTATTTTAATTTATGGGCATTTTAATGGGATGTTGGAGGTGATTCAGTTATATTTCATTCACTGCCAGTTTGATCCAGACACCTGATGGATTTAAATATATACAAGGGCTCTTCCCTTGATTTATAGACTGACCTCATTTCTGAGCCAAATTTTGAAAAACATGCTTTTCAGGGGGAAAAAAAAGGACATATAAGTAAAGTAGATATTCATGAAATACAAAATTTAAACTACTAGGCAAAGGTAGAAGCTTTCTGTTTTATCTGCTATAAAAAAAGTCTCACGGGATGTAGCCAGGTGAAGTTACTCAGGCTAATGGGTAAGAATAAATAACTGTTATCATTTTTAAGCTGCTTACTTAAGAGCACTATACAAAGCACTTCAACTCTGGTGAGCTGATCCATTTTGTGCAGGCCATTAGGAAAATGATTGTTAATGACATATACATTTATTCGAACTTAGAGTTCATGCTGTAGTCCTAAATCACCTCAAAACTAGCAGCTCCCTTGCTGTCTCTATCCTTATGAACTTTGATCTTCTTATGGACTAAATCTTTTCCCAAAAAAAGGAGAAGCAGAGGACATACTTTAACAGTGTTGTGGATACACATGTCATAGTTCAGCTGGCCATTGCCTTTGGGTCGTCATTTTATTTTTGAGGACTTGAGTCCTGCTTCCCTAATATGGGAATTTGGATTCTGTTTCTCAGCCTTTCTTGAACTAGGATGGCAGCATGTGACCCAGCCTCTACCACTGAACCCATTCACAGGAGCCTTCCATTTAAAGCAGCTGAGATGTGGAATTGCTTTCCACCGGGAGAAGAGGCAGTGGCTTTAAGAGCATCATTGGCCGCGTTCCTACCAGCGGGGCCTGGTACCACTGTACCTCAGTCCACAATCCCATTCTCTCCTCTCTCTAGGAATTCTGGAATGTTAGCTCATACCGTCTAAGAAGCTGCATTTCTGCTCAAGCTCATTACGGTGGACTCTGCTTTACTGCCGAGAACCTAACCAGCAGCTGGTCCAGAAGGAGGAAGATCACTGAGATCACAGTCCATCAAAAGCATAGTGGGAAGCTCAGTTGTGAACCCTGAATATTTTTGCCTATTTGGTAGAAACTCTAGGAGCATGTCTGTCTATATAATTCCTGAATACATAAAGAGAAAACCTTAGTTGGCCAGCTGTACCTGTGTTGGAACATGGTCTGTGTATAGTTTTATATGATGTTTAGCTGATTTGTTTGTGGTCATTCAATCTGCCCTTTGTTTTGGCACCTAGGCAACACAGCCTACAACGTAGAGCACTCTGTAGATTCCTAATGAGTTTTTGAAACTGAGCCAGGATAAATTTTACAAATGCAGATAAACAAAGCCCATCTATTTACAATTTATGTGTTACTGAAATTTTGTATCTTGAACGTGCCGTTATTTTACACTTCTTCATTTTGGACGTGGCTGGGGAGAAGCACAGGACTATGTTTATGAAACAGCATAGCTTCCAGAATGTAACCCTCTTAGCATCTCCTGGGGTTAGAACCGTTCCTTTATCTTCTCACCTTAAACAGGCCACACCCGTGATTTTCCAATTTATTTAGTGATGTTTTGATATGAAAGCAGAGAGTAGATGAACTAGGATTGGAATTCCCCAAAGGGCTTCCTACCTGTTGGAAGATAAAAATCTTCTTTGGTAGAATTTGTTACATAAAATGCCATCTGTAAAATGGGATGTCTAACTAAACCAAATTGCTTCTAACTTGAAAGAGAGCAGTATGTGGATCAGTTTGGGCGGGGCCTGTAAGCAAAAGGGACCTTTTCTCAGTAAGGAAGTAGTAGCTCCATGTTGACTAGATAAAGAAGAGTTCTACTGAAGCTTAGCGAGGTGGGGTAAAGGCCCAGCTAGCAGGTTAGCAAGTGGCAGAAGCAGGTCTCAAACCCAGGTCTGCCTGCCTGCAGAGCCTGCACTCTTCTCTGGGCACCGTCCGCTCCCCTTCCTTACCACCCCCCCAAGGTCTCTGACACTGGGGCTTGCCATGTTGGTTCTGGGAAGGGCCATGCTGGCATGGATATGGGCACTGCCTTCCCAGGCCACTGGCGGCTCGTTTGACCCACGGCATGCTGACTGGGAGCTGATTCCGCCCTCTGTCTGCTAGATACAAATTTGACTCTCGCATCTTTAAGGTTTTCTCTGAATTTCCAGGAAACACATTTCTGTGGGATAGAGGTATCCCCAGGACAGGCTTCTTAGAGAAATAGCTCCTCTGGGTTTTGAATAACCACAAATGACAAGTTAAATTCTCTAATTCAATTTCTTTCTCAAATTTCTGCTACAGGCCACCCCCTCATTATCTTCTGACCAGTCAGAAAATGAAACTGTAGCAGCTCAACCATCAGAGAAGGTGAGCTCTTAAGACACAGCAAATCTTTTTTTTTTTCCTTTTTAGTTAAATGAATTCTTTCCCCTTCTTTCCAGTTTTTAATTTCAACTTCTAATTGTAAGCAGGCAGAGATGCTGTGAAATTTTGACAAGAAGCAGCACAGTTTCAAATGCATTGGATTCTGAAGTCCAGAGGACTCCAAATTAAATAAACCGTCTTTTAAATTACTTAATCAAATCACAAATCACCTAATCAAATCACAGCTTAACAAGAACGTGGTTATTAACGAGGACTGGGCCTGTGTGTCCCGGTGAATCGGGGCCATTCTATGTTTTTTTTCCAAGAGCTAACCATTGCCAAGCTTTTGAGTTAGTGGCGGAGCGAGGCACGTTTTTTCTTCTCCCCCGGATTTTCACCCCGCAGCAGATTTTAGGAGGGGCAGCCACCCTCCCTGAGCTTGAACAGGACCTCTCCGTTGCCCTGACTAAAGGGTATTACCAAACGTCCCTTTATGTCTTCACAGCTTTGGACAGAGATCCTTTCCACTCACTTTTCAGTCTAACTCTGCCCTTTGATATCTGTGCTCTGCTATTTACCCTCTGCCCCCATGGAAAACCTGAGCCTCTTGCCTGGAGGATCTATTTGGCACACCCCCGGATGCAAACAGCGCAGCCCCTTCGCGGCCGTGTGGTGCTCCTCTCCTGCGTCACTGCCCGCGTTCAGGCCTTTGTCCTTTCTCACCTGGATGTCACAGAGCCCTCAGAGCGGTCCTCCTCCTCCCTCCCTAACCCGGCTCCTCGCTGCTGCGCGGTGTTCCTTCAAGCCGGGCCGCTGCTGAGACGCCTCTAAAGGCTTCTTATAACTTTAAGGATGAAATGCAAAGTCCTTAACATGCCTCCCCACCCCCCACCAGACAAAGATCTTTTCTTGCCCCGGCTCCTGCATTCTCATCAGGGGCCCCATCCCTTGCGCCTTGCTCACTCTTACCGGCCCTGCAGCCACGTCAGCGGGTTCCCGCTGGTTTCCAGCACTTTCTCTCTCCCTGCCATCCGGCCAACACACACGTGGCTTCGCGGCTCGGCTCGGCATCAGCGGCTCGGAGCCCCTCCTCCGGGCCCAGCTCTGCTGTTAGGCCACCGCTCCCTTTCCAATGACACACTTCTCTCCGCCCTGCTGGGCCTTGAAGAACTAGGGCCCGTGTCTTCCTCACCCTTGAATTCCAGACGAAGCACAAGGCCTGGAGCGTAGCCGGTGCTGAATATATGCGTGAAGGCACACCGACCAACGGAGGCTCACAGGAGTCCTTGCATCCAGGACTCTGCTCATCTGCTCCTCGGCCTACAGATCCCGGCCCCGAGGCGAAGTCAGTCACTCCCATGGTCTCACTTACCAATGGCCTAGACTAAAAAACCTCCTGCCTACCTCCTTCACGTGGATTTTTTTTTCCCCTCCTTCCAACTTCTTAGAGAAAGAGGTATCACAAACACAGCAAGCTTGGAAGCTGTGGTTTAAAGATGGCAGAGCCACATGTCAGCCTGAGTAACCACAAGGAAAAGAAGCCACCTTACTATCTCCCCCTGGTCTGGAACATCTACCATAGACCTTACATGAGTAGAAAAAATACTGCAGTTGTGTTTGATCCATTTCTTGTTGCCCCTATTTCATAGTACTTTAGCCTCTCCCTACTAACTGAGTCACCATACAAACTGAGTTAGAAAATTTTTTTTGTTAGTTTCAGGGGTAGAATTTAGTGATTCATCAATTGCATCTAACACCCAGTGCTCAGTACATCAAGGGCCCTCCTTAATGCCCATCACCCAGTTACGCCATCCTCCCAGCCACCTCCCCTCCAGCAACCCTCGGCTTGTTCCCTAGAGTTAAGAGTCTCTTATGGTTTTCCTCCCTCTCTGTTTTCATCTTATTTTATTTTTCCTTCCCTTCCCCTGTTCATCTGTTTTGTTTCTTAAATTCCATATATGAGTGAAATCCTATGGTATTTGTCTTTCTTTGACTTATTTTGCTTAGCATAATACCGTCTAATTCCATCCATGTCATTGCAAATGGCAAGATTTCATTCTTTTGATGGCGAGTAGTATTCCTATATATATATATATACACAGCTTATCACCTCTTTTCACCCATTTATTGGTTATCGAGACTTCATTTGTGGTGGCAAAACAAAACAACCTCCACTGGACTACATACAGCTTTCAGGAATATGTGCTACATGCATTCCCGGAGAACCTTCTAGCATACATGAGTTGACTTACCGTATACTTAAATCCATCCTCTACTAATCATAGCATCATTCATCATAAGCTTTCTTTATGCTAGAAATCATGCTGCATGCTTTACTTACATGATCTTATTTTATCCTTACAATACTAAGGTACTCTAATTTTCCCTCTGTTACAGATGAGGAACCTGAGGCTGATAGAGGTAGAGTGCCTGATGCCTCACTACATAGCTCTATATTGTAGAATTAGGATTTAACCCCAGTTCTGTCTCCCTCCTATGCCTGATTGCATAGACTGCCCTAGAGAGTTCTAAGAGAGGATTATATTATTGATTTTAGGATGAGTGAAAATCTGCCCCAAGGATACTATATTTCTCCAGAATGGGACGAAAGGTTACCTAAGAAATGCGCACTCCTTGGGGCACCTGGGTGGTTAGTCAGTTAAGCATCTGACTCTTGATTTTGGCTCAGGTCATAATCTCCCAGGTCGTAAGATAGAGCCCTGCGTCGGGCTCTGTGCTGGGTGTGGAGCCTGCTTAAGATTCTCTCTCTGCCTCTGCTTCTCCCCCTGCCCCCCCGACTGTGCTCTATCTCTCTCCCTAAAAAAAAAAAAAGAAATGCATTAATCCAATAATATGTGAGTTATATAAGTTCTATGTTGTAACAAATTGTCTTATTTCTAGGAATGCACTCATATTATCAAATTGTGGGGGGAGGGTTGGTTGTCAAGGCCAGACTCAGTCATTAACGATTTATCAGACACTCAAGCATACATCTGTATAGATAGGCCCTGAGGTGTGATGTCCTGATCCCGGCTTTCTAGAGCTCAGATATTCAGTCCCCCAGGTTCTGGGAATGTTGGCAACTGACAGCTCTTTACTCAGTTTTTCTCTGGGACTTCCCTCGGCTAACAAGAGATTCCTCACCCAAGGTCTTAACCCCCTCCCTGAGGATACCCCATGCCCAGTATGACTACCTTTGTACAAGAGCACCCATGCCCTGTCTCCTTGCCCCAACTAGAGACAATTCTGTGATAGTTAATTTTGCCCCTTAAGGAAATCTCTCCAAATCAACTTTCCTGTGCATGGAGCACCATCTCAGAGTTAGCTTCCTGGGAAACCCATGTGCAGTCTCTGTAGTCTAAACAGTCTTTGTGATAAAGACTAGCACACAGAACCTTTCCCACAGCCACCCACACAACGTATTCCTTATGGAAGCATAGATTATTCATACATGCATTTTTCGCTGCACACCACCCCACTGTTCCATCTGCATGGGGCCCCGGAGAGAGGAGAATCCGGGGCCTGGTGTGTGTCTCTTTAAGAGTGAGGGTGTGACTCTGCATAAAAGTGTTCAGTTTGAATTTTCTCTCTCTCTTTTTTTTCTAATATCAGTTCTATCTCTTCCCACCTGCCTCCTTTAACATTTATTATTATGTGGTGAATATAGACATAGACCTAGAGTCGGGGACGCAGTGGAAACAGGCCAGCAACTACATGGTTGGAGGAGGGCTGTACTTTAGCAGGGAGAGCATCCCATAGATTTCATCTTCTGCGTGGTTCCTAGTTCCACCTGCCCCTCTCCTTCCTTATCATTTTCTCTTGCCTGTTGTAGTCCACCAGCCTCTTCTATATTACTACAGTGGATCTCCAGCTTATTTCCTGTCTCCTGTCTTAACCCTGCCAAACACATGTCCATATTGCAGCTGGGGATCTGCAGTGTAAATCTTACCTGTTAGGCCACTTGTTTAAATCTCTGAGTGGCTACCTCTGCTCCAAAGTTCATGCTTTCTTCCGTAGGACAGAGTTGATCATTAGGAAACAGGGGCTATGTTTGATAAGCTCTCTTGTTTCTAGGTATGACCATATGGTTAGCTCTTGTCAATGGAATGTTAGCAAAAATGGTGCAGGTCATCTCCAGACCATGGGTTTTAAGAAGCAAATGTGGGTTGTCATGCTCTCTTCTCATTCCTTTTGGCTGGAAGCAAGGAAGACCCTAGGGTTGATGGAACCACATGACAGACGGAGCCCGAGTTCCTGAATCACCATGTACAAGAGACCAGGTCTGCCCACTGACCAGAATCTTCTGCTTCAAATCATTATATGAGCAAGGAATAATTTTCTGTTAGGTGTAAGCAAATATATATATTGAAGTCTAACTGGTACAGTAGCTAGCCTACCCAAATGAATAGACCACTTATTAGTCATATGATAAAATTTAAATTCTATAACATGGCTTACAAGGTCTTATGTGATTTAACTCCTTCTTGCTTCTTCAGCTTCATCCTTGTGGTTAAGATTGTAGGCTCTGGAGTTTATCTACATGGGTCCATATTATAGCTCC
Source organism: Zalophus californianus (assembly GCF_009762305.2). Classification (NCBI taxonomy): domain Eukaryota; kingdom Metazoa; phylum Chordata; class Mammalia; order Carnivora; family Otariidae; genus Zalophus; species Zalophus californianus. The sequence goes on from NC_045601.1 coordinate 44,282,800, forward strand.
TTTTCTAGGGCCTTGGGTAAGGCACTTAATTTCTCTGAGGCTCAATTTTCCTTCTAGAAGAAGGAGATCACATTTGTCAAGAGTTCCAAAGAGCCCAAGATTTCACTCTACTTGAAAGCCAGCTTGCCACACTTTTGTGGATACTGGCAGAATACATGAGGCTCTGTTCAGAGAAAAAGGATTTTATCACTCATAACACAGCAGATGGCACAAACTTCATATTTATATTGCTTCCTCCTGTCCTCCAGGATCCCCCGGGTGATAGGGGTACAAGGCCAGGTAGATGCTGCCCATACAATGGGTTTGAATCATGGTTAACAAACTCTGAAGTTGGGAATTCCAGCTCTTTTTAAATGGGCTGTGAGCAAATCTGTCTGAACTTGGCCCCAGCAGGAAACATTATCTTTATTATAACAGACAAATATGATTTAGTAATCTGTCTCTATCTTCCCAGAGAGACATGTCTCCCAACCACATTACCTCCTCATTGGATCATTGAGAGGGCTAAATCAGGTACCACCTATAATGGCTTAGTATGAAATAAACCTGGTATGAAATAAACCCTCATTAATGAGCTGTTGTAATCGTGCCTCCCTGTTTTACCTACTTCTCTTTGTGAAGCATTCCGGGTGCTTTCATTTGCTCCAACATGCTATGCTTATTTTGCCTGTGGGCCTTTAACCTGATCACTGTGTCTGGAATATTTGACCCCACTCCTCACCCCATCCCTGATTCTCCCCTACTTTTCGTCCCAACCTATGAGCTTAGATGCTCCTGCTCTGTGCTCACACAGTTCACTCATTGTACAAGAATTCTCTCTTGTAGAACACTTAGCAACCCTAAGCATTGATGTTGTAATTAATTTCTTAAACCACTTGGAATGTAAGCTATGGTACGTTAGAGAAAACATGAAGCAACAAAAAGTGGCTCTGGCTAGCTTAAGGAACACGGAGAATTTATTGGCAGGTTTTTGGATTATCTTATGGAATCAAAGTTGGATCTGAACAATCAAGAGCACGGAAAGGGGAGGAACAGGTAAGAGCTAGCGACCTCTGGGGCAGCTGCCTACAGATCGATTAATGGACTCAGATCTATGATCCCAGATTTTATGAGTATCTTTTCCAAATCTCAAAGACCAGAAAGAGAATCGGAATTCAGCTTGGATTAGGTGGTCACCCTGAATAAATCAGTTATGGTCCGTGGATGGAGTTACAGAATACAAGCCATACTTTTGGGGGACCATTCCCAATGTAGAAATAACAGACTGAGCCAGTCCCCTCCAAGGACTGTCTGTCACTGAGAATATGCCCAACATGTACTTTATTCCTGACTCCAGTCTTGCCTCCTCCAGTTCCCCCCACCCCCAATTGCTGTAGGACTACTGTAGTTTTATTATCTCTTCCACACTCTGTTGTGTAACATTGGGCCTGGACCCTGCAAAGCACATTTCTGCTCAGCTAGCTGGATCTCTGTCAGGCTCTGACAAGGGGGGCACCAGGAGAAGCATGCAGGGTTGGAGGCAGGACAAGGGATTTGCTCCTTCCTGGCAGCTTCCTGTTTTTGTTAGTCTGACTACCCCCCTCGCTTCTTCACCCAGCAGTGCCAGTTCACTTTCGCATCAGCACTGGAAACTCCCCTCTGAGTAGACACCAGAACCAACTGAGCAGCACTCTTGCCTCCAGGAGAGTTTCAGCTCTCAAGAGAGTTTCCGAGTTTCAACCCCATGGGGCCCCCTTCTCTAGATTCCTTCTAAGGCTTTTCGTCTCAGCAACCCCAACCTCTCTCTGTATGCCTGACCCCAAGGGTAGCGACTGCTTTCCTCAGTTTCTGCCCCTGTGATAGTGTGTTATTCCCTTCCTGACTTTTCATTGCTCTGGTCAATAATTCTTTATAGTATATTGTCTTTATTGTGTAACTGGTGTGGTTTCTGTTTCCTGACTGTGCCCTGACTGATGCAAGGGGTCATTTTCCTAAAATAGAAATCAGATCATGTTACTCCTTTGCTTAAAATGCTTCAGTGGTTGCACCAATGTTCATAGCAACACTATTCACAATAGCCAAAAGGTGGAAACAAATGTCCATCAACTGATGAACTGGATAAACAAAATGTGGTATATCCATCCATAATGGGTTATTATTCAGCCTTAAAAAGGAATGAAATTCTCATACATGCTGCCATATAGATGAACTTGGAAAACATTATGCTACATGAAATAAGCCAGACACAAAAGGACAAATATTGTATGTATCTACTTATATGAGGTACCCACAATAGGCGAACTCATAGAGACAAAGTAGAACAGGGGTTACTAAGGGTTATGGGGCTGGGGGAAATAGGGAGTTGTTGTTTAGAGGGTACAGAGTTTCTGTTTAGGATGATGAAAAAAAATCCTAGAGATTGGTAGTCGTGATGGTTGTGCAACATTGTGAATGTGCTTAATGCCACCGAATTCATTGAATTGTGTACTTAAAAATGGTTAAAAGAGTAAATGTTATGTACATTTTATTACAATGAAAAAAATCACCCAAATTGCTTCAGTAGCTCCCATTGACTAAATACTGGTTCAGTGAGGAAAAAGATGTGTTGAACTTTTCCTGAGCAATCTCCGGGTGTGCTGCTGCCCTGGCTTGTGCATTTGACACTCATAATGGATGGGATACCTATTTTCATCCTGGAGGCACTGCACCATATTTGGATGATATCTCCTGCCACCACATGGGGCATTGTCAGCAGGCCTGGTTTTCTCTTTCCATTTGAGCGGTGTTTTTAGGATCTCCCAAGATGACCTTGTTCAATGACTTCCCGCCAGACAGGATATTTAATGCAATTGTTTCTCTCTACATTGGCCCCAAACTGGACTTTAGCATGAACATTCTTACCAACTCACTTTTTAACTCAAGATGGCCATCCATTTGGTGTTTCTCATTTTGTCACATTGTTGAAATCTAGGTTCCTATGGTCAAAAATCTGCTTACCACAATCTGAAGAAGTAGGAAGCATGAGAACAGTGTAAGTGAAATATCTCTAGCCTTGTGCTTTGCTTGCCTTTTGAAAGTTAACTTTAACATGGAGGATTTGACACCACGGTGTGTCCTAACACCCTCAATTGACAGAAGATAATAGGGTGATAATAGATAGATTCAGGCCAAGAAGATTTTTCTTCTATTATCAATTGAATTTCAGTGGAGGAAGTTTCAGTGGCAATTATATTTCTCCCTCGCTTTCTCTATCAAGGAATGAGTATAATTTAGATAGTTTGCCTAAGAATAAAATAATACCAACAAATATGAAACCAACCTGATATGCTCAATTCCTTGGTGAGGCATATCAAGATATGCTAGCAAACTGTCAGAAGCTGTAAATCTAGCTAATCTCCCTCGTAGCTCTTTCTAATCTTTCCCTTCAGCTCACAGAAAACCCATGTCCCCTGCTAATTCTATGTTAGGTTAATTGGATTGGCTGTGTAATATCCAATTGAGATTACCTCCGTAGAATTTATTTATAAATTTTATTCCCTAAGTAGTGACAGAGTGAGATAGTACTTTTTTTTTTTTTTTTTTACTACTGTAGTTAACATCCCCTTATGGAAGAAAATGTCTTTAAGGCTTTTGGATTTATTAAGGAAAGAAAAATATAGTCACAAAACAGAAAAAGAAGAGGTGGGGTGACATCCTTCACGTCTAAAGTGAGGGCTAGATTTGGGATGATCTGTGAAGAAACTACTTCCTGAATCTTTTTATCAAGACTCCTAGTGCCTCAAGACATACTGAGTGGCGTGAATGGTGCAAAGGAAGGAAGAGTTGCATTTTCAGCACCATACTCATACCCATTTCCAGGCTCCCCTCACACTGTATTAGATGACCTGCAGTGGACAATTAGAGGGACTCATGCAATGAGTCTGGGGAGGAGTTCGTGCATTATTGTCCAGCCCTAGGACACAATGGCAGGGACTCTATGACAGGTCTGGTGTGGGAGGGGAACAACACGATTCCCTGCGGCAGCCCTGTTGCAAAGCCTGGTGGAGATGAGCCCAGATACTGGAGCCAGACTCTAGCTCCAGTAGGCAGTAACGTCTTGAGCAAGTTACATAGTCATCCTGTGTCTCTGTTTTCCTATCTATCCATCTATCTACATGCCTCATTCTTTGAGAATTAAATGAGATAATACACAATTAGACTAGTGCCTACCCTATATGAAGCATTTAATAATTGTTAACTATTTTTATTGACACTCTTCTGTCAAACTCAGAGTCTCAGGGGACTGGTGTTGGAGATGGCCACAAATAGTCTCATGAGAAAGGAAAAGAGAGTGAATGCGGGGGCCTTGGAGAGAAGGAGGAAAGCACCACTGTCCCACTTTGGGATGGATTGGTACTGGTCTTTTAACCTACACAGAGCATGCTCATTTGCCAACTAATTTCTATCTCTAAACTCTCAAGGCAATGAAATCCAATGTTTAAAATGTGGTTAGAGTTGGTGTGGTTGGGCAAAGAAAGGCATCATTTTCACCCTACCTGTGTAGGTGTGGTAGTGGCAATAGGGTAGGGGCTAATGGAACAGACTTTGGAGCCAAAGTGTCTGAGCTTTGTAACCAGCCCCACCAATTACTGGCCAAGTTCATTGGCAAGTTATATAACATCTCTATGCAATGGTTTCCTCTTCTGAGAAGTGGGGATAATAATAGTATCTGCCTTGTAGTATTGTTATGAGGATTAAATGAGTAAATAATTGAAAGCAATGCAAATTTCCTTTGGAACATAGTAAGTGCTATGTAAACCTCTATAGCCTAAAGATTTTATAGTAGTTGTCATTTCCATGTGAGTTTAACTCTATTATCTACCTGTAGCTTCAGATCTTTGGAGGAATTTAAGGTGGAAGCATTCACCAATGCAACAGTATTTCTGAATTACCTTGAGTTTGAATTTCCGATTCTAGAAATTTGTACACAGTGAGTGTACGAGATTCATTGGTGAATGTTTAATGTGTTTCCCAAAGAGGGAAATAGGAAGAAAGAAGAGGCAACCCTGCCCAGTGAAAATGAACCAGATGGTTATAAAAAACATAAAGCACTTTTAGGAGGCAGAAAAGGAGAAAATTTAGAAGAGACTCAATAAAGGAAGATGGGTACCATAGCTGGGCAAGGGATATTTGGTGAAATGACTTAAACCAGTTTTGGATGCTGCGAGACAGAGTTGCTAAAGAGATGGTAACATACACAGCAAGGCACACACTTACCCCCTTTCCCACTCCTCCCTCCCATGACGCCTTTATATTTTTAGCCTGTGGGGTTGGAATGATAAATGCCCAAGTGGAAATAATGTTGGAAGGAGATTTTTTTTGGCAAAATGGCAGTAAGGGCTGCCAAGGGTTTTCTAAGATGTAAACAAATCATCCACCTTCATCAGGGAAAGATTAACACATATTATTCCCGAGTCAGTGTGGGATTTTCACCTTCTGCAGTGTGCAATTTGAATTCTCCCCCATCATCAAGAGTTTTTACAACCCAATGTGTATTAAGCACTCCGTTACTCGGAGAAATCCTTGGTGTTCCAGCTGCTAGAATCAAATAATCAGGCACACATCAGGAAATAAAAATCTTCTTCTACTCGATATAAACAAGTTATGAGGGTAGAGTAGAAGTGGTGCTGACTTAGAGTTTGGATTTTCTCTTGGTTATGCTACCAACTGCTCTTCTGTGTATCTACTCTTGCAGTTATAAGAGAAGAGCATGGGATTAAATGATATTCAAGATTCCTCCAGCTCTGAATCCTATGATCTCATGTTCTGTGTCATTCTAGGCTACTCCAGGCAGAAAGTAGCTCTGTCTTTATATTCATGATAAAAACCTTCCAGAGTTTCAGAACACCCTCTCCCATCTTTTGGAATGTCCTTTTCTCCCAGGGTCACACTGTGAATGCTTTTATATGCCTTCTAGAAACTTATGGCTTGGAGTGTCTGGCTGGCTCAGTGGGGGGAGTGTGTGACTCTGGATCTTGGGGTTGTGAATTCGAGCCCCAAGTTGAGTGGAGAGACTGCTTTAAAAAATAAAAAAATAAAAAATCTTTACAAGCTCATGGCTTTCCACTAGAGTATATGGCTTCTCCCTCTCACCAGACCTTGTAGGCTTGCGGTCTTCTAGAATGTACCCTCTTTGAAATACTGTCTCCATTTCTCTTCTTAACTTTAGCTTCAACCCAAAATTCACCTGTTTTGCAGCTCCCTTCCCCAGAGCCACATTCTTAGTAAGATAGCTTTAAAAATCATGCATTCAAAAATGTTTCTCTTTTTGGATGAGATATCTGCCTTTTAATATGGGCTCAACCCAAAGGAATGGTAGGAAGTTCAGTTAGCACAAATGATGGGGAGATACTTACCAGAACCTTCAGGAATCCCAAATCACACTCATAAGCAACTGCCTACATGTAAAGTCTACTTATATCTTCAGGAAACTCAATTCAAGAAACGTATCAAACACCAGATGTGTGTTTTTTATTATTGTAGGCCCTGGTGGAGTGAAAGGTGCAACACAAAGATAAATAAGATCGTTCTTTCTTTTAAGAAGCTTAAGATTTAGTAGAACTACAGAGTATTTTTTTTTATCTTAACAGATAACTTTCAAAATGTTTTATTGTGATAAAACATACATAACATTTATCATTTTAACCATTTTCAAGTGCACAATTTAGTAGCATTAAGTATGGCCACATTGTTGTGATAATATTTTTATTTACAATAACTTACTTACTTACCGAGAGCTGTAAGTTTGAGTGTATATATGTATATAAGTAAGTTATAGTTTGCACCTTGGAGAATTTAACCTTTTAAGTGTGACTTAGCTGAACGTACAATTTTTTGGTCAAGAATTTTAAGGCAGTCTGCTTGCCTGCCTGCCTGCTTTTCTTCCCTTTCTTCTCTCTTTCCCCTCCTTCCATTTCTATTCTGTTCCTAAAGTGATCTGAAGTGAATTACAAAAATACGTACGATCCAGCAGGCTGAAATAAGTGAAAATTTGTCAGGGTACATGAGGGTAGGAAAGTGAGGTGGAGCCATGTGTGAGGTTAGTACAAAAGACACATGCCTTGGAGTCCTAGAAACATGTTAGCGACAGGCTTCAAATTTTATTCCCACCTTCCCAGAGCCAGTTTAGCAGAGAAATTTGATCTATTACAAGATTTACAGTGTCCTGCCTGTGACATAAAACAAGAAAACAGGTGCTCAAGAGCACACAGCTTTTCTTGATACTGAGATCAGAGAGAAAGTTCTCCTGTGGGCTGTAACTGAGAGGATATGTGTGGTGTAATGAACAGCCATCTGTAGAGCCTATATAATAATGAATCAGTATGAACTGTCTCTTATTGATAACCTCCAGTATACACTAATGACGTTGCCTGAAAGATCAATTCAGTAAAAATAGTGTGCTTCCAGTACTCAGGTCCCTACTGGCCAGGCCGAATCCAGGGATGGATTTTAGAGGGCCTAGGGTGAAGTAAGGTGAACTAAGATGTAGACATGCACAGTTGTTGAGGTGGCCTCAGCCAGCTGGAGCATCTGGGCACATCCCCAGATCGAATGCCTGGAACCCAACAACTGCATCTATTTACTTTAATGTGCCTGACAAATGTTAACGCTGTCTCCGTGTGTCTGTGACTTTAGAAGAGTAGGGAGGTGTTGTTTAGGACTACTCTACTTTGTGACGGTGCAGCCCCATTACCCACATCTAAGAGACTGCTCAGCATTTTTTACGTAAGTGGGAAGGCTTAGTGGTGTGATGTGCTCTTTCTAAAGTGATATTAAGCATAAGCTAAAAGGAGAACAAGATCATAGTGTTTATCTAATCTATTTCTTCCAATCTGAGTCTCAGTATAAGTGCTCTTTAAGTTCTAGATAGACAGAAATGACCACAGCCTCTATAGAAACCATGGAGATTAGCCCATTTGTTACGGTTTTTGGCCGTTGAGGTTTCTGGGATAGGGCAATCCCTCACTGTATGAGTCTTGGTGGCTGAGAAAGAACCATTGGAGAAGCCATGAGTTTGGAGAGTGCCATTCTTTCCTTGCACATGACTTGGCTAAATATACATGCAAACTTTATTTTTTTATTTATTTCTTATAGTTTAATGTATTTAAATAGCAAACTTACAGGAATAACACAGAAGATAGACAACATTGAAAACATGTGTTTGCCTGTCAGACAAGTCAGTTAGAAAAGTATAGTGAATGGATGGAATCTACCGCATGATAAAATGCTGCCAACACCATTTAGTTGTTGTCAATAAGAAATGTACTTGTTTTTAAAAAAATCCAAATTCTGGCATCGTCCAAAAAAATGTAACAGGTCTATTCACAATTGTTATAAAGTCAAACTGCTGAAACATGTTCACTGAAGTATTCTGACTTACATGAATGCTTTCTGTCCCTGCATTTATATTAAAAATTCACATACACATGACAATGGAAAAACTGCCAATACCTGATTTCTGTTCCCTATTTTTCCACTTGCAATCATATATTTAGGTACTTTTTGACCCCATGGGGAAAAAATACTGGTCAGAAACACCAATAACAGGAAGAAGACAAAAAAAATTTTTTTAAAGAACGCCATGTTTTCCATCATAGCAGATTCTTAAGCATGTTCCCCACCAATGCAGCGTGCTAGCTGGATGTATCTTGGCATATTTGTTACACGTTTGGCATGGATAGCACACAGGTTGGTGTCTTCGAAGAGGCCCACCAGATAGGCCTTGCTCGCGGCCTGCAAATCAAACTTTAAATCTAAGTACGTGGTAGGTAGAGGAAGGGACCGTAAGGTTTGTTTCTCAGTAGTTGTGCTGGTTTAGCATCATCATCTGTACCTGATGACAGTGACCAGTGGCAGCTGAGTCAAGGGACCAAAGAAGTGTTCAGCAATGACAGCAGGACCGGCTAACTGTGCCTTTATCTTGGGTTTTGCCTATTTTACAAGCCTAATTCTCCAGCCTTCTATTTGGGCTTCTGAGTTACCTAATATTTTTTTCCAATAATTCCTTTTTTGCTTCAGGTAGCCAGATTGTAATAAAGAAGCTGGAGGAGACAGGCCACAATTGATTCTTCTTCACAGAACTGAAAACTAAGGAAAAGGTTACTTTAGCCTGGATCAGTTTCTCCAGAAAGTGATACAGAGGTCAGCCATGATCCAGGAGTTTGTACCAAATTACTCTTGCCTGCCATGCCTACTCATCCCACATAGGCCAGAGAAATCTCATCCTGTAAGAGGGCAAGGAACATTTGAGATCAAACATTTAGTTAGCCAGTAGGTCTTTAATTTATGGACATTTAGAAAATTGGATAGCTTCTCTCTGTATGTAATTTGAGAGGTCCACATCTGTAGAGCTGATGGGGTGGTGGAACAATGATCAAAATCAGAGTCCACGTTGACAGTGGTCCTTGAACACCTTTGTGGGGCAGAAACTCATCCTCCAGAAGAGTACAATCAGCTTGAGTTTACTAATCAAGTAGAGAATCTTGGACTGGAGAACAAGCATCCTAAGAATCTGATGGCATTCAAGACATGCTATTCACAAAATATGGCACCTTGGCATAATGGATATTTCCAGCTGAAGGAATTTGAGAAATGGCTTGTGCAGGAAGGGCTCTCTGACCTGAAGCCAGCCATAAAACCCTCAAGTGAGAAGTACCCACCGCTCATCATCAAACTTAGCATTAAAAATACTCAGGTTGAGCTGTTTTTTGGGGGGTCTTTATTTCCTTATGAAGGCTTCTGTGTCGTGTAAAATTGATATTAAATAAATCTGTGTGCTTTTTCTCTTGTTACTCTGTCTTTGGCGACAGGGGTCCCAGTCAAGAACATAGATGGGTAAAGAAAAAAGATACTTTCCCTCCCCTACAAACCATGGCATCCAGCTAGTTGGCCTTAATCTGTGAAGCTGAACAAGCAATCCTACCAAGTATAAACTTAGGCCTGAACTTCTAGGAACTTTGGTGCCATCTTTATAAAGATGGCTGTGGTCGTAACTCCAGCCAGACTCCACTTTCACATGGCCCTCTCCTTTGTCTTCTGTCTCCTGTGAGGACATTTGTCATTGGATGTAGGGCTTACCTGGGGAGCCCAGGATGATTGCATCTCAAGATCCTTCATTTAATTATATCTGCAAAGACAATTTTTTTCCAAATAAGTTCACATTCACAGGTCGTGGGTGAATGTGTCTTTGGGAGAGGCTCCAGTTCTACCCACCATTGGTCCCTCAAGCGCAGGCCTCCATCTGAGCACAGGATGCTGTCTGTTGGCATCATGCTGACCTGAGAACTGCCTGGAGCTGGTGTTGGCTCGGGTTCAATGGTGGCTGCCGGAGGCTGCTCTTCTCCCTCTTTCCACGGTCCCCACTGCCAGGAAGGGCCAGGCTGAGGCAGAGCCCAGGGAGCGGGCAGCTCATCCCGCCTTTATCCCTGGTGCAGGCTTTTTATTCCCAACTCCCTACGTGGCAAAATAGAAGGGGAAGCTCCTATGTCCTTATTTTCTAAAGGCTCCCATTCCTGTTTTATTTACAGCCTTAAAAATAAACTTCTATTAGCTTTTTATTTCTGTGGTTGTTTATGTTAGAGGTTCTCCATATTTATGCACAGGAAGAAATTCTTTCAGTCTCTCAAGCACTTTAGAATTTAATGCCAACCTGCCACTATTATTTTGTTTTCCATCATTTATGAGCCCAATCCCTTTTTGACTTTTAAGCATGGTCTTAGCTGGCGTTGTTTCTCCTCCAACCCCAGGTCATATTTTTTTTTTTTTTTTTTAAAGATTTTATTTATTTATTTGAGAGAGAGAGAATGAGAGATAGAGAGCATGAGAGGGAAGAGGGTCAGAGGGAGAAGCAGACTCCCCGCCGAGCGGGGAGCCCGATGCGGGACTCGATCCCGGAACTCCAGGATCATGACCTGAGCCGAAGGCGGTCGCTTAACCAACTGAGCCACCCAGGCGCCCCGATATTTTTTTTTCTTTATCTTGGAAGTAACTCTTAAAGAATGAGATTGACTGTAATGTGCACTGACATTCACTTTTTTTTCCTAGAGGAAATTGCAATATCTGATGTCTTAATATGCAATATGAAGTGTTCCTTCAAGTATTTTCTCAAGAAGCAGAAGAGGATGAGGAAATTACAGACAGCTCTTGACTGCAGACCACCCGTGTGAGTTTCCGGATCTCTAGAAGCTGTCAGGGGTGGGCTGAAAAAGGGAAAGGAATCAAAACTCCTATCAGCCAACTTTGCTGCTTGCTAGGCTCTCTGGAAAAATATCTTGTGAGGGAAAGCCTGGAGTTATTGACTTACGTGAAATGCTTAGTGTGGTCTGTGAATTTTCACTCTTTCTGAACGATTCACATCCCCTGTATCTCAGATGACAGGAAGTGAAGCATCACTTTGATATTCTAATTTTGAAAATTCCTGAAGGATCCCAAAGTCAGAACATGGGGACATTACGACGGACGTTTGAAATTATGAACGGTTTGCCCATTATTTATCTCCATGCATTCCTGGTTTCCATGACATTCGTTACTTTTCTTTTTATTCTGGGAGATGATTATTTCCTGGTATGATGCCAGAGTCTCTGGGGGTAAAACTGGTGAATCACACCATAATGAAAATGCTTTTCAAAATTTCTATTTTTGAATTTTTATTAAATATTTTGCAGAATCTTGTTTTCCATGTAAAGGTATGTTTGTTTCCTAGTGAAAGTCAAGCTGACAACCCCTCCACAGCTTTTCATCAGTACTGCCAGAAGGTAATCAAATTTGGTTCATAAAACTAAGAAATCTTGTTTCTTTGAGCTTTTTTCCCAAACTTTGTCACTTAGGGAAAAGATTCAGTTCCAGCAAACTTTCTATGGCAGGACCATAATAATTAGTCTTTAGCATGAAACTATTTGTGTTTCAGCCATTACTGTTTCCAAAAAATATACTGTGCTGAATATCAAGAGCATCTGGAAAGAGCTATTAAATAAGAAAATTTCGTATGATGTTCAGGAAAACCCCTTATTATTTCAATTAAATATTGCATTTTTTATTTGAAAATAAATTGCAAGTTTGACACTGACAGGGTTCAGAACATGTTACCCCAAAACATGGCACCTTGATATATTGAACATTTTAAGCTGAGAAAGTTTGAGAAAATGCCAGAAGCTGTAAGGCCTCTCTGACCTTCACCTGTCCTTCTCCCCTGAAGCAGTTTGCAAGACCCTCCTGGGAGAAGTGCCTTCCCTGTACGTGGAGGAAAAGAGCAGCCTTTTCTCTCAGATGGAGAGAGAAGAATCCAAATCAACAGGCCTACTGAATTTCTCCAGCTTATTACATTTAGCTTATACCCCATTTGTCCTATCATATTTCTCCATGACTGTCTACTCTCCATCCAACCTGGCATAAAAAACACTGAGGTTTAACCATTTTTTTGATTCTTCATTTCTTTATGAGGGCTCCTGTGTCACAGAAAACTTATATTAAATAAATTTGCATACTCTTCTCCTGTTAACCTGTCTTTGTCAGTTTAATTTTCAGACTCAGCCAGGGTCCCTAAGAGAGTCAAGAAAAACTTTTTCTTCCCCTACAGTATCAAGGGTTAGCTCATGTTTTATTAAACCAAAGCTTAGAGTCCATTGCCATGAGGCCCCAAATAAATAATTTTCTGATTTTCTTTTATTTTGGTGTCTAATTTTCTAGCTGACTAATGTAATTAAGGGACAGTATTCATCATCATTGTTGTCTTCATATTTTTTACACAGGAATTTTTATCCCTTCTCTAAAGATTGTTCTTTTTTTGCCCAGATTTGGATAAATGGCCATGAGTCTTCAGGTCCAAAGTCACTCATACACACCCCACCCACCGCTGTTGTATATTTGTGAAGGGACTGAATATTTTTTAAAATGCTATTTCTGGTTTTTAAAAAAATGCCTCTTGGTGATTATATGCCATGTTTTGTTTTTCAAAGATGTCAGGTAGTACTAAGAGTATAATCCCTATTCAAATTCCACCTCAAAGAGTCAGAGCCCTCTCAGCAAATCTCTCTTTCTCCTTAATCTGGACGGAGCCGGTTTCTGTTGCTTCAAACACAAATAACTACATAATATTCTTTCCAGTCTTACAGAGTGTCTACTCTAGTGGGGAATATGGTGATGAAACAAATACATTAAGGGGTTATTTTAAATAGGAAGTGCCAAGAAGAAACTAAAGCAGGGTGAGCCTGGGATGAGGCTAACCAGAGCAGGCCCTTTGGGGAGCAGTATCTGAGCTGAAACCAAATGAGATACACCAGAGCTGTGCTGACTGAGGAAGCGTGCACCCTGGGTTGACTGAGGAAGTGCGCATCCTGAGCAATAGAAATGGGAAAGCGCTAGGTGGCAGTTTCCATAGCTCAGGGTAGAGAGGAAGGTGGGCGGGACCGGGGTGGCCAAAGCACTGGGCTGGTAGTCACACTTAGGACACAAGAATGACAAGACTGGTTGGGGGATTCGATGTGGATGCTGATGGAGAGGACAAAATCGAGCATGAATCTGGGGTGTCTGGCTCAAGTCATCAGGTAAATGCTGCTGCTCTTAAGCGAGGTGGGGAGGTCTGGAGGAGAAGCAGATTTGGGGGGAATCGTGAGCCCTGCCTTGGACGAGTTAGGGTTTGCGAGGCCCAGTGGATGTCCAAGTGGAGAGGCACTGGCTGAGGCAGGTTGAGGTCTGGGCTGGAGATCCAAGTGTGCCATCGGCATGAAGCAGTGTCTAAAGCAGTGATATTGAGTGTAGCTTAAAGACACGCAAAGGGAGAGCAGAGCCATGGGGAACCCCAAGGTTTACAGTTGTGGAAAAGAAGGAGGTTCCAGTAAATGACACCAGGAATGAGTGGCCTGCGAGGTTCAGGAATGCCAGGTGAATGTGGTTCCATGAACTTGAGGGGAAAGAAGTGTTTCAAGAGGGACGATGTGGCAGGCTGTGCCAAATGCTACTGCAAAGGTAAACAGTGTGCAGATAAAGCAATAGTCGTAGGATGTGGCCTGGGGAAGATATCTGTGTGGGGGAGGGTGCGTGGGGGGAGACTTCCTTGGGAAATGGAGCCTGCTGCAGAAGTCTGGGACGTTGCCCTGACTGCATCTTTCCACTTCCAGGGCAAGTCAGTATTTCTTCTGTTGGCAGGTGGAATTGTTTCTTTCCTTCTGACCCTCTGTTGCTGTGGGTACTACACAAAGGAAAATCTGCTTGTCATTTCCCATAAAAAAGATGAACTATGAGGGTGGTTGGCATCGGTTTCTTATGTGAACTAATTTAATCATTACAGTATAACTGTTTCTCTCTTTGGATACAGAGTCACGTCATCTCTCTCCTGCATGCTTCTTATCACTCCATTTTGTGGACAGCTCCTCAAAGGTTTCGTTGACTAAATAAATCCTTTTCTGCGGTATCATGAGACATCTTGTACAATAGTGTATTCTGATGTCTTTGAAGTCAGATATACACCTGGGTTTGAATCTTGCCCTCATAATCACTTGCTTATTGTACAAACTTGGCCATATTATATAATCCATCTCTGCCTCCATTCATTCAGCCAAATAACTAAGATACACTTTACACTCCACCCCACAGGACTGTTTTGAGTATCAAATGAGACAATTGCTACAATGTTCAGTGCCTTGCACACAGTAAAATAAATGATAGTGGTTGGAACCATAACTACATAGAAACCTGTAATAAACTCAGAGAAAATGCTTTGACTCCCCTAAAAATTTGAATGAATATGATTCAAGATTGGCAATGAGCAAAGACTATCTAAAGCAAGAGTTTTGGGGTCTGACACTCATCGCTGCGCTTCATCCTCCCCTTGAAGATTTTACACTAATTGCTGCAGATCCTCATCATTCCCTGAGTGAGGGGAGTGTCTCCATCCATTGTCAATCGTCAGTATCAGAGCACCAGAGCTTGATTTTATAAAGGGAGAAACTGGAGATGCAGATGGAAAAGTTAGGTTTGGCATGTTTCAAGGCTTCATTTGTCCAACGGAAAAGGGCATTCAGTGGTATCAAATTCTAAGCACAGTCCTGACTGTGTTCAGGAAGGAGAAATGTAACCTGACTGTTCTGTTCTCAGGCGTTCATCTCATTCTGAACCACATGTGCCATGGGATGCTAGGCAAAAATCAATGTCTTTGGTCTTGCTAATAGTTGGCCTCGGGCGTCCCAGAAAAATCTTGAAGACCTGAGTTCACAACTTTGCTGGAGATTGACAGGTGGGACAAGATGTTCAAGTGATGAACATGAAGAGAAACAAATCCCTTTAAGGTAAAAATAGACATAGCTAGTATATCAAGTTGCAAAGGAGTAGAGGTGGAAGCATTTTTGAATTTCCTCTCCCGGAGAAAATTGTCATCTAGTGTACTTAACCCAGATAGAACTTAATTTGGAAGCAAGTAACTGAAAGATGGCCTCAAATTCTCACGTGAAGGTAGGTTTTAGAATCTCCTACCATAAGGCCAAATAGAAGCATTATCAGGAATATCCATGGCTCATACAAGGTGCCCTGGATAATTTCACTTGACCTGGATTCTCTTCTCACATCTTGACTTTGGCTCTGTGTGGCCACATAGCTTTCCCAACACCTGTTTTACCACATTGGCTGAACATGTGAGCTGAACTGAGTCAGGGCTCTTGTCTACACCTGTCCAGTTGCTGTAAGTGGGGCCAGTCAAGGGCAGAACCTGGTTGGTGCAAAACATCTGACTTTAACCAAAACTTCTCTTTGGTTTGATTTGGGGGGGGCTTAACTTTAATGCCTTATTTTTCAGATTGTCATCTCTAAAATTAATACTTTTACATATTAGTCTGTTCTAAGGATAAAGCATATAGAAAAAAGGAAAGCTTTTTGTTCATTATAATCAGGGTAGCAGTGAGTGATTTGCTATATATTATTATCCCCACATTATTCTACCTGGGTCATAACTTCTTCTTTGGATAAATGGAAGAATGGTGTAAAAATTTTTTTGCAACTTTGGAAATAAAAATGCAAGAGAAAGAAAAGTTAAATTAACTAATAACCCCATTAAAGAAAATCAGCTTATACCTCAGGTTGGATGGTATGAATCAGCTTCACCAGCAGTAAGACATTGCACAGTGTTCGCTAACGTGGGAATCTTGAAGTATTGTGTTGACAGGTAAAGATGTTAGAAAATATAATGATTTTTAATTTTTTTAAAATCATGATTTGATTTTAAAGTAACTGTTATTTAGGATCCAGAGTGTTTTAACAAATATGCAGTGTAATATTAAAAAATCTAATTCTATTCTTTTTTTAGAACAAATGTGCTTACAGCCTAGAGACAACATCTGAGATGTGACCATTCACGCTCCTCTTCTTGAATGGTTTTAAAAACAAAAGATCAAACATAGTTAAGTTATAAAGAAAAAAAAATTTCTTTTTCCTGAAATGCTCCAAGAAGCAGTCATCAAGAATGAACTAGGGTAGAAACACCAAGCCGAGAAGATGGCAGCAAATGTGGAAGGCTGCCATGAAGCTGGGCCAGTCATTTCAGGAAAAGCAGACAGAAATAATATGATCCAAAAAGCAGATGTTAGCACCTTCTCAGTAGAAATAGATGGGACTTACGCTGTACCCTGTAGAAGATATTCTACTTTATCGTGATAATGTCATTAACAGCATTGCATTATTACATAAAAGTCTGTTTCTTTACAATGTCAAGAATCTAGGGGTGCCTGGCTGGCTCAGTAGAGCATGTGACTCTTGGTCTCAGGGTTGTGAGTTCCAGCCCCACGCTGGGCATAGAGATTATTTAAAAAAAATTTTTTTAAATCAAGAAAAGAGGACTGCATTACAAACAGAAGCAATATATTCAACCAACCATGAGAGAATAGTAGAAGGGCATTTTCACCAAAACCCCCCGGTTATCCAGGAGTAGGAGCTGGTGGCCGCATAGAAACCACAGGGCTCTAAGAGACTGTGGTCCCAGCATGAAAGCAACATGCACTCCTCAGGGAAGGCAGGGGCAACTTTTGGTTTCAAATTTCAAAGTTCTATTATCATGATCTCTTGTTTGATGACTTTTATTTCCCCACATCCTTACCTCACCAAGGGCCACTCAACTGAGCTGTTTGTTTTGCTCCAGTTAGTCAGGAGGAATGTAGAAGCTCCTTCACTTTAGAATCAAGTCTGGTCTTCAGCCAAGGGCAGGTGACTTGTTTCTCAAGGGCAGTAGTCTTCCTAGTGACACTAATCTGCCATAGGTCATCGGGAGAATATAGGAGTGACAGCTAGTGAGTGTCTGGAGGTGAGCTGTCTCCCCATAGCAGCAGTGAGCTCCCAACCCAAGAACCCAGCACATACAGATGGACCACTGCGGCTTTCAGGAGCTTGTCTGGTTTTGGAAGTCTCATGGGCAATGCCCATCCCAAAGACCCCCCCTTACACTTGAGTTTTGAGTAAGAGTAGCAGACGAACAATTCCCCATCTGCACATTTGCCTTAACAGATTCACCACGGAAGGGCAAAGGCGATTTACCTCGGGCACATGCCCTTTTCCTTTTCTCTTTGGGATCGTACTTACAGAGTTGGGTAGAAATAAAGATCCTCTTAAGGACCAGATTGCCTGAGCCTTGAATGGGAAGGATCTGCATTAGCTCTGTGACTCTGGTTTCCAGTGATCGCAAAGCAGCCTCTTCAACTGGGGACTCATACTCTATGGTGCAACCCGCAGAATTTCGCCAGTGGCGAACCAGGCTATATAGCCTCTTCAGGCTAAAACACCTTTCCTTCAACTAAACCATCCCCACGCTTACATGTCAGAAAATGACTTGAGATTTTGAACAAAGTGACTTTCAATATTCCTTCCAGGTTTCCAATTCTGCGTCTAAGCTTTTGACTAAAATGAAAATGAACTCCATTGTTGTTTGGAAGTCGCGATTATGAGTTGAAAACTAAATGCCAAGTCAAGTCTCAGCCTTCAGCTGTGACACCAGACTCCCCCACGTTAAGTTGTCCTCTGTCCCTGACAATTTTCCTTTTTAATTAAAACGCAGCCTGATAGGCAGAATCTTGAGGCGCATAAAGCAGTTATGTGATTCACTCAACCATTTGTATGCATGTGTGACCTATTTAGCTTTTAAAATCCCATTTAATGCCAAAAACTACATTAAAGAATTCAAACAAAAGCTCACAGGAGTCCCATAATGAGACTGTTTTGATTATTCCAGTGATTAGCCCATTTCCTTTCTCTTGGTAATTTCATTTAGAAAAGTAGTCGTTTTAAGAACAAGTAGATTTTCTTTATTGCTTTTCTAGTTTGCTGTGAAACTGGCAAGTGGCCAACCAGCTGTGAAACTGCAATTATTACTATTACTTAAAATTTATCAAACCTCTTCAGGTGCTCCAGAAATAATTCTCCTTGTCTACAAAGACAAGGCCAAGAAAGGCATGAACAAGACCCAACCTTGCCACAACACGACAGAAATAACTTTTGGGACGCTGTTGGAGAAACATGTTGGTGCAAGAATTGCTGAAGGGTTCTGATCCTTGCCGCCAAGCAAGCGTTCTTCAGGACCTAGGAATCTACCACTTCTCCCCATGAGGAGTATGCAATCCATTCAGGGTGCATGTATTTGTCACTGAGCACTTTTGAATGTATGGTGTGTCAGCTTCTAATGTAATTTGCTTCTGAATAATTCTAGCAGTACCACTTCCTTTAGTCTCACGAGCTGCCCTCCGGGAGTAAGAATCCAGGAACAGCCTCGCCATCCTGGGCGGGTGGTCGGCTTCACCCTGATGTTCTACCTCAGCGACATCTAGTGGCAAGAAGACATGGCTATCCACTGTGCCGCCGGCTTCCCACCGTGAGGGACGGCTGGTCTTATCTCTTAAAAGCCAGAGTGAACACACACGTTCAGGTCCGCCTGTAAAGACTGGGTCCACGCCTATTGTCCAGGCATAATTATTAATAGTGTCTGCTTTCACTCTTGAAAGTGTTAACAAACTGGATAATGAATTACACAGGCTCCTTAATGCCTTATGGTAGCTCTCCCCATCTATTAGGTGACTTAACACATCACTTTGAGGTAATAAGTTCAGGAAGATTATTCCCCATTGTGTAAAGTGATATTTATCTTTACTATCCTGAAATTATCCTTCAAGCATTATGGGATTGTTTCCAGCTCTAATGCTGAGACCGGTGAACAAGCTCATTGATAGATCTTAGTCTTACCCGCACCAGGCCTTTGTCTCTCCAGATGGAAGCCCCCTAATTTTCGTCTTTTCCCAGAGACCTGTTCCCTCTGATCATTAGTTTTCCTTGTTAATCAGGCTGCAATAGTGTTTGGACGTGACTTGTCTGGCTGTCTGAGAAGTGACACAATGGCTAGTCCTTTCAGGCACTGATGTAAGGCCATCTGGTAGGTGCGGGATTTCCCAGCTGTATTATAATTTTTTTGAATTAAACATTTTTGACCACATAGAGAATAAGGGGCAGAGACACTGCCTAGGTGGCCCATAGCGATCCCTTTGTTTATGCTTGCAGAAAGAAAAAAGACAGAAAAAGAAAAAAAAAAGGAAGCAAAAAAAAAAAAGATCAGTGTACATAATTAAGAAGCAGTGTTATAAATTCAAAAACACTATTTGCAAGTAAAAAAAGAACTTCACTTTGTTGCTTTTTTATCCCAGGGCCAACCTGAAGGGGTCAACATTTTAAGGGTTTATAAAAAACTTCCCAGAAGTGTACATTTAAGTGGACCAGTGATTCATTCCTTCCCAAGAACAGGAATTTTATAAAAAAAAGTACTCAAGTAGAAGAAAAAAAGGGAACATTTTGTAATAGAAATCTTACTCTTGTATTTTCTATTTTGAGTTTAGAAGTTAGACTGCATTAAAAAAAAAAAAAGATGTACAAATGCCTTCTCTGTGCGAGATGTTTTGCTAGGCCTGAAATGATCTGGTTTCAGATCCTGTTATTTCAATGTTATAATTTGTTTCCCATGGAACATTGAGACAATGTAACAAATTACAGCTCTCTTGCTGAATTTTACTTGTTTCTCTTTTTTCTTCATGATAATGGTCACAAAAATCATTCAAGTGCCGCCTTACCTTTGCAAGAACTTCCAAGCATTTAGGAAACCGAGTTTTTTCCCTTAAGAAAATTAGAATTCACTGGGGAGACCGAGTAAACATGTCCTATGCATTTATTGTGTATACCCTTTGGACTCCAATTATTTAGAATTGCTCGACACTTGGACATAGCCTGGGTTGAAGTTCAAATATATTTCATCTTTGATGGAAGAACCTCCTCAATAAAGTGAACAACACATTAGAGAAATCTTCGTATTTTTTCAAGGAAAAAACTTTTTTTAAAGCTGAGTCACATTTTTAAGCAAATTCTTAGTGTTAAGTACCTAGGGTTGTACTTATAAAGGTAGATCATGAGGATCTCAACTTACGAATACTCTATAAAAGATCAGTGTGCTGCTATTCCTATTCTCTTGAAAAAAAAATGGGTGTTTTTCCTTTAAAAATATTTTAAATATATAACTCAGGTACACAGTCCTTTTTTTTATTTTAAAAGATTTTATTTCATTTATTTGAGAGAGAGCACGCATGAGCAGGGGAGGGGCAGAGGGAGAAGCAGACTCCCCACTGATCAGGGAGCCCAATGTGGGTCCCAGGACCCCAAAATCATGACCTGAGCCGAAAGCAGACGGTCAACTGACTGTGCCACCCAGGTGTCCCTCAGGTACACAGTCTTTGCAGCTCGTTTAATTTTTGAGGTCTGATTGTGAACACACACGACAGGAACATGTGAATTTATATACATCATCTCGAAGTACTGAAGGGATTGCTGGTGCCTGCAGTCAGTGGGGCAAGGACAATGACAAGATACTGTGTCAGTCCAGAGCAGAAACACAAAACAGTCCTGCTTAATAAATGCTGTGTTCTGGAAGAGCGCTCGTCATTTAAATCTGGCATTATGCCAAGGGCAACACACAGAACTTTCTCCTTTGTAAGACATCGTTTCTTGGGGGGAAATTTATATTGTTCTACATGTGTTTTAAAGGTGGGCTTGGAGACCGGAGCCCCAGAGCCTTCTCAAGGCTTGGTTAAGTAATTAATTTTGCAAATTGCAAACGCGTTCCTTTTGGCTTTTCAAAGCTACAGCTCTGAGACCAACTGTGCCCTTCCTAATTTGGAAATACTTTCTTTCTGGTTTTTATTTTGACATGGACCCTGCTATCTACTTTCATGGCTATTTCCAGCATCCCATGGGAGCTCCTTTCATGGCCGTCATAGTGCAAACACTCAAGAAAACCAAGAACTCAGTGCTTTCATAAAGCATTTATTTTTATTTGAAAACATTATACAGGCATTACATTGCCACAGCCAGTCCATAGGGGAGCATGCAAATATCAAAAATGGAGTTTGTTCAACTTATCGGTGTAAATCTCCTTTTTGGTTTATATTTTCCACTTACGGTGTCTGGATTAGTGTGCTTTGTTATGTGGCTTGACAATAGAATCCTACCCATGGGGTAAAATCTGTCCTGGTAGCTAGCTGGGGACTACTAAGTGGTTATAACTCAAAAACAAACCCAAAACAAACAATACTACACACTTGTCAAAAGGTTAATAGCACAAGTTAGCAATATCTAAACTAAACATTGAAACATTTTCATGGGACACAGTGGTGCAGATTTTTCCACTGCTTGGTCTACCTGCTTGTGTATTTCAGAGTCTGGAGCGGTGGGAAGGTGTGAAGTTGTGACCAAGGCAAGCGCTGTCCCCAGGGCAGGTTTTCATGGAGGAAACTGAGAACCAGCACTGATCACTAGCGGGGAGGCGTGGGGGTGGGGGAGGCGCTGTGGTTTGCTTACCCAATCCAATTCTATACAAGTTGCTAAAGTCTCACTTGTGCAGGGTGGGGGTGGGGGGGGCGAAAAGCTGAACTTTTTGCTGGTGTCTATTGAGGCTGTGAGATTTCAGAAATGAAAACGGCTAGAGTTAACGTCCTACTCGCGCTTCCCACCCCGCTCCCGAAGAACCAGTGTTTTTACACAAAGAGTTCGTTCTTTGCTATTTTCTTTTTTGTCCGAAGGGTCAATCTGGAACTCCTGATCTCAGACGGTGCAATATGTTATCAGCCTTTCTAACTGGAGACGAACCAACACAGTGAAGGACCCCAGTGACATGAAAGTCGTTGTGCACGAGAACACTGGATGGTAAAGGGTTTACAGTGAGTTCACCTTAACATTCACACTTGGTTTCCATACAAGGGAGTCAATTAAAATATCCTAGAAAATAATCCAGATGGAGACTTTTAGCCAACCGTTGACTGCAAACCTTTTTGAAATTTAAATTTTAAAAAACTTCCCAGTCCACTGAGTTGACTTGGAATAGCTTCATCCACTTATTTCTCATAAGACTTTACTAAGTGTCTACAAATTAGTGTCATAAAAATGAATAAAAAAGACTAAAACATTTGGCTTTAAAATAAATACTAAAAATGCAATAAATCAAGCAAATTATGCCAACCGAAGGAATGTAAACACAAAAATAAAACCACAGTCTTTAAAGGTCTTCAGATCTGAATGGACAAAATATTCAGAGAAAGGTATTTAATTGGTTTAAAAGGTAGCAGAGAGCAGACACTGGCAAGTTGTTTTGACATTGATTTCTTTTTTCTCCAAAAATAAAACATATTTCTGAGGGGGCTGAACAGAGATGACCATACACTCTGCATATCCGAGGAGGTAATTCTTCTTCGCCATTTCCGGGGGCAGGACTGCCCCCCCGGGGGTAGAAGGCAGACAGAAGGGCCACCTGCTGCTGACCAGCCAGCACGGGACGCGTTCGCCTACCCAGGAATTAGGCCTTGTGCAGGCTCTACGGGAGTCCTGACGGGGCTGCAATCTGTCCTACTTTACACGGACCCCTCCGGTGATTTGTTTTGTTTGCTTAAGATGTATTGATCTGAATTGCCCACAGTTTCATAAGCATTTATTTTTCCTTAACAAACCCTGTACTCCATCACGGATCTTTTTGCATGGTATTGAAGCCGGTCAAACTTAAAGACTATTTCACATACTGACACATAAAATCTATTCCAAATCGTAGAGGTCTGTGGTGCTTCTTGGTTTTGTGTGTTTGTGTGTGTTTGAAAAAAAGAGTTACTTTAAGGGCAACAAAATTAGACTAGTGACATATCCCTCAAAGCCTTATCAGGACCCCACAATGTTCTCTGTATCCCTAAGAATAGGGTGTTGATATATTCTGCTGTTGAAGGGATGCCAAAGATGACCAAGATGCCACACTTTTTCATTCATGACATCTTTATCACTACCACGTGGTCAGATCAATCAAGCCATTGTCAGAGACTGCTCCACATCAGCACGTTGACTTTGTTGGGGGCCACCCCACCAATGACACTCCACAGTGAGGGTGATTTCCATGCTGGTGTATCTTAACAAGGGTGGGACACAATTGAAGAGGGCAGAGGGCCATGGCTTTTTCCAATGACTTGAATAATTTTCATAGTATCACTAAAGAAATCTAGGAATTAAATGTAAAATCAAATACATTTTTGGAAGAGAGGCTATAAGGAGGGGCAGAAAGATTTAATATATTTAATATATATATATATTACCCAAAACACACATGATATTATTATTCCTGGGGTTTCCTATAAGCCACGGAAATAAAAGCTTCCTTATCCTGTTATTACAGGGACTTCATTAGCAGAATCACGTGGTACAACAGAAAGGCAATGGCCCGGAGTAATCAGAGATCAAAATATAAAAAAGCTCAAGTGTTTGTTTATATCTATTCCTAGAATAGAGAATTATATGGTCAGTTGCCCCTCCCCACAAGGGTGACAGCACAAAATACTTGTTGAGCAGGCAGTCCAACAGGTGACAGAGGAAACCATCAGCCACCAGCCCCTCGGCTAAGAAACTTCTCAGGGTGGAGCTCCTGTGGTATGCAGCACTCATGTAAACTGTGCAAAAAAATAAAGTATGATTCTTAAAAAGTGACTTGCCCATTGAAAAGTGGGGATTTATGTTAACTACATGTGGGTCTGGCGATAGTTCTCATCAGGAGTACAAAACATCCTCCTGAAAGTTAGTGTAATAACAGTAACAATAATAATACAAATAATAATAATACTTGCTTTTAATTCAAAAGTTTTTCACAGTAATTAATGCAGGAGGGTTGTGATCAGGAAACATACTAGCTAGGCGTCTCTCTAAGTCCAGATGGCTCGAGGCCGTGACTCCAGGATGTTTAGCTTATGCCTCTTACAGGCTTTCAGATTTGCTACCTTGCAGTCCACCTGCGTAAACCGCACCTAATAAATACCTTTCTCTATGTACAATACAGAGATGAAGGGCGAACAACGTGGCCACGGAGGTGACTTCAGTGGGCGGGGAGGGCCTCATCCTAGGCCAGCGCGGACGTGGGGCTCCTCTTCGGTCTCCTGCCCAGGCTGGTGTAGGTGACTGAGGCTCCACCTGCGCTGTGGCCGGTAAGGTCCACGACGGGCCCGGAAGGATTGCGGAGACTGCTTGTACACTCGGGGGTCCTGGGCTACGGTATGTGGAGGTGGAGAGTAGAGCACCAGCCCGATGAGATGGTGAAGAAAGACAGGAGATACAGCCCTGGAAAACTGAAGGGAGCACGACAGCAAAGTCATTAGCAGTCAGAGCAGAGCAGCTCCCACGAGATAAGAGGCACCGAGGGACCCAGAGCAGAGCGTTTCCCAGCGGAGTTAGGCAGCGAGGCGAGCCAGCCAAAGCTCTTGTCGTGAAGTGAATGTTCTCTTCCTAAACGGCCTTGGCCTTATTGATTCTCCTATCTGTTGCCTCAGCTCTGTGGTGAACACAGAAGAACACTTAGGCTAATTGTCCCTAAAGTGCCAGTCTGAGGACCTGCTGTGGAGGGCTAGTTAAGCACAAATTAAAATACATCAAGTTAAAAGCAAAAAAAAAAAAAAAAAAAGTCTCCAATATCACTCAACAAAGAGTTGGTTGTTGTGGCTTCATTAAACCCCAGAAGAAATATAGATGTTTCCATTTAAGATGGTGATGAAGCCACAGACACCGAACCATGCCCTGACGCAGCTGCATCGGGCACTCTTGTTGTGTCTTCATCCGATCAGACACTATTTGTGTTTCCCCGTAGGAACTCTTACTGCCTTTTGTAACTATCTTTGCAAGAATAGATTATCCTTGGATCGAAAAAAAATAGTATAACATTCCATTCTGGCTCCACTAATCTGGTAACAACCAAACAGAGCTGTATATGTAGCATCCTGCTTCCTAAAGCATTTGCTTGACAATTCATAGAGATTGCTGGGGAGGGGGGGAGAAAATATGGGTTTAAACAAGTGCCTGTGAATTTATGTATGTTTTTGAAAAAACGACAACTTCTGGACCTTCTTGAGTAGTTACCCTGGAAGTTGTTCCTTGAGTAATTACTGCGCGAGGGGTGGGGGCAGAAAGGTAACAAACACAAGTGTTGCCATTTCTATTTCATTCATTCGTTCATTCATTTATTTGTTCACTCATTCAATGAATAGTTTCTTGTATGCCCTTCTACAGCAAACGTGGGACTGTTTATATATGGGGACAGAGAATGAGAACATACGGTCCGAGGGCTTAATCATCTCCGTGGGAGAGACAGAGGTACAGGTAGGACAAAATACAATGCACTCGGGAATGCCAAATCTCATTTTTAGCCCAGAGCTGGTTGTCCCAGTCTGGACCACATGCTGCATCGCCTGGAGCGACAGAAGACCAATTTGATTGGATTTTCTTATTTCATTTTCGTGCTCATACTCTAAGAGAACTAAAAACTGCTAAAAAGACAAGAATAGTTGGGCAGCTGGAGAGAAGAAACAGGAAGCGGATCCGGAGAGTTTATAAAGTAAGTTGCAAGGTGCTGTAAGGGTTCAAAGACAGCTACAGCAGACAAGTCATCCCCGAGGGGAAGAGCCCCTGCTACAGTGTTTTTTCCTTTTCTTCCTTCTTTGCCTCCTCCCTGCTACTGTTCCTCCTCTCCCTCCCCCTCTTCCCCGCCGCCTTCTCCCTCCCTCCTTCCTTCCACCCCCCTCCGTTTCTCTCTCTTCAGCAGCAGCAAGGTAGCTAAGACTAAAGACCATTTTCTGATTTTCCTTCTAGATCATTCCTCACTCCTTTCATATTTTATTCTTCATATTCAAACCATGTGAGACTCTTTCCTCAGGTGATTTATAGACTAGATTCGGCTTCTAACAGCTTCACTTGAATAACCTGAGACAACCAGTTCCGTTTTTCCCAATGAAAAGAGTGTGTTTTCATTCTGTGGCTCATGAATTTGTTGGTAAAATGAAATGCGAGGAGAAAAGACCACTCAGAACTGGTTGCAGGTGATGCAGAAAACCGATTTACCCCTCCCCTCCTTCCTGAAATTCTACATTCGGAGAAGCTGCAGTCATTACCTGAAACTCCGGTGAACGAAATGGGTTTGGTTCTCAACACTGTAATCATTTCAAATATCCTGTTAATAACTTTCGTTTTCAAACCACCACGGACGGGTCCCTGTGTAGGTGAAAGGCGTTGCTGGGCTCAGGTGTGAGCCGGGTTCCTGCTGCAGCGGGCCGGAGGCAGGGAGACTCCCACTGCCTTCCAACCACACGCTGGACTCAAATCCCAGCTCCCTTACTTTCTAGCTATCATTTTTGACAAGTATGCAACCTGCTCAGGTCCAACTTTCCTTGTCAGTGAAGTGAGGCTAATAATTGTTACCTATCCATACATAGGTAGCTATATAGAGAGGGGCTGTAAAGATTAAACTCGATAAAGCATGTAAAGCACTTATTCGATGCTTACCTTGCAACAAGCATTCAACTCCTATCACCTTTGTTGTCACGATTACTGTTTTGTCGTTTTTGTCTATAGCATTATCTTATAATGAGTAGTCATGTATGTAACACTCTTATGGAATCATTGATTAAATTGCCTGTTCTCCCTTAACTATGGGACTGACTGTGTCTTTCTTCATCAGTGTCAAGTGCAGAGCCTGGCCTATATAGTGTCAACATCTACTAAGTGTTCTTTTTCTTTGTATTTTGAATAAATGAATGAATCTAGTTTACAGAGAAGTTTCAGATTAAAGAAACAAAAAAGTAAACGTCAGCCTGTACCAGTGGCGTACTTTAAATTTTTTTAGCCTTAAACTTGATAATCCAGTGTCATTTCTCACACATACAATGCAAACAGAAACTCATTGAAAGGGAAGTCAGAGTACTGACCCTTAGTCATTAACTTCAAAAGTCATCTTCAAAGCTGGGGTCAGTCAGAGGAGAACAATAAACAACGAAGTGGGTGGGACGATGCAAGAGTCTGGGTTGAAGATGGGGCTACAGACCAGTGACTGACACAGATGTTTCATAAACTCGACGGACAGGACTTGGCAATGCGGGGAAGGGACAGGAAAGGATCTCATGTGGGGTATCCCGCAGAAAGGATGTGAAGGCCTCTCAATTTTCTGGTTTCAGTTCCCATAGGTCTGACTTGATCAAGATGACAAATATTTAAATATTCATCTCTGTAAAGCTAAGACCTTTGCCATGTATGAACAAATACCTGAATCATCCCTTTTTTGGACATAGAACCATCGGTAGTGGAATGATACATCCACACCCAGTGTTTTCCTGGACATAGCTCCAGAATGACAGCACATAATTTTACTTCCAATAAATTTCCATTTAATTCATGCAGGATTCATTCTAACATTGTTCAAATATAGATTAGCATGGGATTTTATATGACAGAGGCACCTTGGAAGTCACCCAAGAGTTTTTTATTCATAGATAGTAGACAAAGTCTTATTTAGCACACAAACCCAAAAGGGAACAGAAAGACATGAATTATGATTAATCTGGATAAATAATGACAGAAAGGTTTGATTTTCTTTTCCTCTTTTTGGATTGACAGAAAAAAGAAATTGAATCAGGATCTCTAATAAGATGATTCCTAGTTTTGGATGCTGCACTTAGCCTGATAGAGCATTCTTTAAAAAACAAATGAAGGGGGGTATTGGAGGGGGAGACGAACCATGAGAGACTATGGACTCTGAGGAAACAAACCGAGGGTTCTAGAGGGGAGGGGGTTGGGTGGATGGGTTAGCCTGGTGATGGGTATTAAAGAGGGCACGTATTGAATGGAGCACTGGGTGTTATACGCAAACAAATGAATCATGGAACACTACATCAAAAACTAATGATGTAATGTATGGTGATTAACATAACATAATAAAATTAAATTTAAAAATTCTGTATATTCTAGGCTGCTTAACTCATTTAGTGCAAAGAAATACTCATGCCTAGTTGCCTAAGCAAAGAACAAGGAGTGCCCTGGCCACTAGAGGAGGTCTGAAAGCCCTGTCCAAGTTCCACATGAGGCAAGGTTCAGGTGGAGCTTGCTGCCCCATTGAAGAGCACAGGCTGCTGCCGGAAGTGTACTCCTGGCGCCCCCAGTCAGCTGTAGGCCCATCAGAAGATGCTTTATGTCTGTGCTGGCGGACACACTCTGACCTGAGTTTATCCCACCTGGAACTTTGAGAAGCTGAGAAAGGTTTGCGCCGGCATTAAACACCACCGTGCTGCACACAATGTTTTACCTTTGCTGCTGTCTTTTTCCATCCTGATGGGTCTTCTATGCTAACAAGGTTAGAAAGCACTTCGTGGCACATAATGAGAATGCTTGTGTGTTGGCTTCAAGCAATGTGACGGGGACACGAGCCATTTGTCCAGAAAGGCGTGGCTAGACTGACGATAAGATGTACAAAGTTCCTCAACCTCCAGCTAAGGATTAAACCTAGCTCTAGCCAGCGGCGTCTCAATATGATTACTATTTAGCTAACGGGACATTCAGCACATCAGTTAAGGACAGAAAATATTTTCACTTGGCTTTGGTACTGAACATCTAAGCAGAGTTTTAATAAACTAATGACTTTAGTGAGTCTTAAGCCTATCCCAGTGGAAAACCACATGATTGAAAGCCATTCAAAGTACATTTATAAGTAAACCAACTAGAATAGGTAAGGAAGAAAGCAATTTTCAAGGGCATCTTTCCTTTCTTAGCTTGACCAAAAAGATGGCAGGGGTGAACAGAGAAGAACGTGGGCAATCCGCAGAAAGGCATAAGGGGTTTGAGGATGAAGTGACTTTGGGTTAAAGCTCTGTTTTTACTCATTTTATGTCCCAATCAGTTCTGTATGATGGGCTTCCTTTTTTCCTTCTTTCCTGGGGAGTGCACTCGTGGTGCATGCTTCTGTATAATACGGTTTTCTAAGACTCATGATGTCGGATTCTGGTCATTTTTGCTCAGTGACTGCACTGGGCCTCTTAATGATCAGAACAAATTTTTATTTAATACGTAATGCCAAGTTAAAAGACTCTTTTAGCTCTTAAAGGGAGATATATGGCAGTTCTATCTCCAGAAAAAAAAAAAAACAGAGTCAGTGGAAAAAAGAAACTATGTCGCTTGTGATATGTTGAAGAAAGATCTGGGAAGAAAGGAAGAGTAGCTGGTGAGGTTTCCTAGGAAACTGGGGTACAGGGGAATGAGATTTAGGTAAAGCTCCTGGAGTTATCTGACAAAAAAGGAGAAATTTAAATTTAGATCCAATTTCCATCTAACTGGAGAGCCAAGGACCTCAGAGGAAAATGCAATTGGAAGGAGGGAAAAAATAAGGTCAAATTAGAAAGAAAAAGAGATTATAGGTAAAGAAAGTTCCTCAACAGCCAGGAGGAAAGGGGACTGCATGGCTGGATAGCCAGAAAAGGAATAATTCTCTAATTAACCACCCAGCATGTAATCTTTCTCTCTCCATCTCTCTTTTTGTGTACACACACCACACACACACACACACACGCACGTGTACGTACACGCACCGCCCACACACCTGTGGGCCACGACTGCTGATCTGATAGGACCTGCTTTCTGAACTTGAGAGAAGCTGAGTGGGTGAGAGAACACCATCCCTGAACCTTCTCACGTGTGGTAGGTGAGCAGAGGACAACAGTTTCAAAACTTCATTGTTCCCAAGGCTATCTGTAAAGTGCGGAGGAAAGAACAGCAGTGTCCCAGGCCATGCCTCATCTGAAGGCGTTATTGCTAAAATGTAAAGAGACATGTTGTCTTGCCCCAGCAAAGGGGCTCTATTGGATGGCAAGGCGGCTGCTGCAAGAGGCATTCCATTTGGAAACTTGATAACGATAATCGTTGAAAGTGTTTTTGCACTGCATCAGGAAGCTGCTTAGAAATGAATTCAAGGACATTTCTAAGTGTTCTTATACATGCTTTTCACACACACACAAAGGAAAACAAAAGACATATGGCTACTATAATGATTTCCTTTCTTGTTCTTATTCGTTTATTCTTTTAAACAGACACAGATGTAATTAAACCTTTCCACATTTTTGACTCTTTAGCAGAAAATACCTAGAAGGGTAGAGGCTGGGAATTTGCAAACTAAGCAGTTGCTTCAAAGGTCACTGCAACCACGGGTAAGTAGAACAATAAAGGGCAGTAACTGGTCATTCCCAAGGTCAGACGGCACAGGCTGGTATGTGAGGTTCAAAGCTGTAGGGAAGAATTTCCATGCAGGGGAGACTGGTCTGGCAATTTCAGTAGCAAGTTATGCCTGGGAAAAATTAGACTTTTAATTAAGTTTGTGAAAACTCTCCTCAATGATCTACGATGTAAAATAGTGTACTTTCCCTTATGCTTCCATACTCTGTGATATAAAGTGCACACATAAAGGTAAATCAATTGGCACATCTAACCATGATTTCTAGACTGAGAACAAATAAATAAACCCATTCTGTTCCCAACAGAAAACCAGGTCATGCAGTTTGGAGGTCCTCGGTACCATAGTAATTTAAAGACTCATAAGGGACTAAGTAATGCAAAATGCCAGTTAAGAGTGAATCAATTAAACATAATGCTGCCGTAGTGGAATTTTTAAATCCAAATATTATGGGTTGATAAAATTGGCTTTTATAACTAAAAGGGGAACCCAAGAATTTGAGATGTGAATTGAAAAGTGAACCCTTTGGGCAACAACCAATCTGCCAGGTGTCCTGGGGTAGAAGGGAGAGAGGACAGCTCACCAGTGACAACCCATCCCTTAGCAGCTGGGTGTATCTCAGCAGGTTGTGGACCACAACCTTGAGCTTGGGAGTACAATGGTGTGGAGCAGAACAGGGGAGGCTGGTCCTTGCTGGGCAGGCTGTAAGCCATGGTCTGCTTGGGATCCCGTTAGGAGAGGCTCTCCCCTGGTCCTGATCTATTGCTGCAGGTTGGAGCCAATTGCTATTCAGGGCAAGGCAACGAGACAGACTTGGCTCCACAGAAATGCCAACATAAACAAGTTGCTGCTTGACCTCCTAAATTTGGCCTCTGCACTA
This sequence comes from Zalophus californianus, assembly GCF_009762305.2. Classification (NCBI taxonomy): domain Eukaryota; kingdom Metazoa; phylum Chordata; class Mammalia; order Carnivora; family Otariidae; genus Zalophus; species Zalophus californianus. The sequence goes on from NC_045601.1 coordinate 44,314,254, forward strand.
AACTAACAAGATCATTTTTATTATTATTAAGAGTATTAAAAATGCAAAAGTTTGGCTCCTGAGTTTACTGAACTGGAAATAAATGGCCTGTAGAGGCCAGAGCTTTTTCAAATTCTTCTGAACTGCCTTATTGTTGTTCTGTCTCCTACACTTGCCTCCTTGTATTTCTTCTCCTCATCCCCCCCCCCTTTTTTTTTAAGAAAAAAGAAAAGGGCTAAATCTCTCTGGCTAAATATTGCAATATTTCTTTCTTCTAAGTCATAAGTCACAGCATGGGAAAATGTCAAATGTGAGCATGGCACACAATCTACCCACAAACACCAAAATCGGTTGTCTTCAGAGACCAACAGTACTGACCCCAATCCCTCCCTCCCTGTTCTTTCTCCAAAGGAGATAGAAAGTAATCCCAAATCCATGCTAGTCTCATCAAGACAGAAAATAAATCAATGAGTGCCTCAGTCAAAATGCCAAGTGGTCTCTATACTCAGAGAACAACTTTATCCTCCAAACAGCATGTTGTTAAGGAGAGAAGCAGCGAACAGGAGGGCCCTGACACTGTCGCAGGGCAAGGCTGGGCCCCCCACTGCAATCTTAGTTCGGTTTATGAGGCCTTCTGTTTGATTTGCAAAACCCAATTCATCTGGCAGTATAATTTGTGCAGCCGATCACCTCCAAGGCCAATGAGGGTTCTTTTATGGGCAAATATTCTTCCCCTGTAATTTCACACATGAGTATGGGAACAGGGAGCTAAAAATGGATTTCTGACATTATCTTTTATATGACAAACAGACATTTTCACTTGGGTTGATGAACTGATAGAACTCCTCATTCATGCAGATTTCTATTCTCCCCAGTCCGGCAAAAGCCCAGAACAGCCAAGCCAGGAGTGGAAGAAATGGGGCCTACTCTGTGGGAGTGTTTAATTATAGCTCAGTTACAACAAAGGCCATCAGATGGCTCATTTATGTCACCTTTCCGTGCTTCCTTCTTATCACTCGCCAAAAAAGGATTACATTTGCGTATGAGGGACGCTGAGAGTGGCCTTCACTCCCACGTTGGGACTCTTGCATCATCAATCTATTTTCCCTCCACACGACACCGAGGTGCACGCTGGGCTGCCGTGGTTTTGCAGGAGACTGAATGTTAAAGCCAGTGAATGATATTTAGTCTATAGACGTGGTAGCGTTGCGGCTCAACTTAAAGAATTCCTGTTCCTTTACACTGGAATCAAGAGGCGGAAATGGGTGTGGCACCATGCCCTATTTCCCCCAGCGAGTGACCCAGTAGTAAAATTTTTGTTCCTGTTAATGTATTGCTCTGTGGATCTAAAGTCTTAGTTCCAAAGGGAGGAATGTTTCAGGGCTGCCTGGATGGCTCAGTTGGTTAAGTTTCTCTTGATTTCGGCTCAGGTCATGATCTCAGGGTTGTGGGATCAAGCCGTGCATCAGGCTCTGCTCTTTGTGCAGAGTCTGCTTGAGATTTTCTCTCTTCCCTCTCCCCACTCACTCTGAGCACAGGCACTCTCTCTCTCTCTCAAATAAATAAAATCTCAAAAACAAAAACAAAAGGAGGAATGTTTCTACCAGGAGACACAACAATGATTCCACTGAACTGAAAGTGAAGATTGCCACTCAGCTGCTTTCGGCTTGTGCTTCTCAATGAACAAAGAAGGGAGGTTCTTGTCACTGTGCTGGCTGGGGGTGATTGATTGGGCTCCTACTTCATGATGGAGGTAAGGGATAACAGGTCTGGAATACAGGCGATCCCCAGGCATTCTTTAGTATGACCATGCTCTGTGACTATAGTCAATGGGAAACGTCAACAACCCAATCCAGGCAGAACTACTAATGGCTCAGACCCTTTAGGAATGAAGATTGGGTCACCCCACCCGCCCTGTCCGTCCCTCCTAGAGACAGAGTGTGTATGTGCGCGCACGTGCGCACACACACACACACACACACACATGAAACATATATGTATGAGACTTGATGCAGTGCTTGGCACAGAGAAAATGTTCAATAAATGTCGGCTATTGTTAGCTTTACATCACAAAGAGTAAATGCTAAAGCACGGAGAGATTTGAAAACTTTCCTTAATAGTTCTTTCTGAAAAGTTCAGCATGAATCAAACTGAACTGCAAATGCATTTATAGAATTGGCCACTTAAAAGAAGAGCACAGCAATCAATCCATCCAGAGCAGAAGGCTTTTTTGTCAATGCAAATAACAGACCCCTGGTTTATAGTTTGAACTTATTTTTATGTCGAGTTTCCTTACCATGATGCACGATTATGTAAGTCACAGGAATCCCCTTAAGTTTTTATTCTGCTTTACTTTATTAATTTAGAGCAACTACTCCCCGGCAGCACAAAACATCTTTGAGAATCCATGAATATAGTTAAGTTTAGCAATGCATTTTCTTCCTCGGCTGAAAAGTGGCCCTGCCACCCCCCCCCCGAAATACATCCATATTTGAATACCTGGAACTCTTGAATGTTAATTATTTCATTTGAAAAAGGGTCTTTGCAGATATGATTAAGTTAAACATTTTTAGATGACAGATTATCCTGGGTGACATAGACTGAACTGTGTCTACCCCACCCCCAAATATGTATTTTGAAGCTGTGACCCCCAATGTATCTTATATTTAGAGATGGGGCCTCCCTGGAAGTGATTAAGGTGAAATGAGGTCATAAAGGTGGATTGGGGTCCTCATGAGACGCCAGAGAGCTCTCTCTCCCACATCCCCCACCTCCTGTATGCACACAGAGAAAAGGCTAAGTGAGGACAGAGTGAGAAGGTAGCCATCTGCAAGCCAGGAAGAGAGCTCTTACCAGAAACTGAACCTTGCTGGCCTCTGATCTGGGACTTCTAGCCTCCAGGTGTGAGAAATAAATTTCTGCTGTTTAAGCCACCCAGCTTGTGGTATTTTGATATGGTAGCCTGAGCACAGACTAATATACCTAGGTTCAGGTGGGCCCTAAAGGCAATCACATGTATCTTATTAGAGGGAGGCAGAGGGAGATGGTAGACACATACAGAAGAAGGGTATGTGAAGATGGAGAAGAGGGAGATTGGAAGATGCTCTCCTTAAGGAATGGAGCGATACATGAGCCATAAGCCAAGGAATGCTGGCAGCCACAGCCGCTGGAAGAGGCCAGAACAGATTCTCCCCCAGAGACTCTGCATGGAGCACGTCTCTGCTGAATTCTGGCCTGGTATACCGTACATGCTGGATAGCTAGGTTGTGCGAGCATACCCGGAATGCCCCTGTTAATCACTATCCTGAAAATGTAGAGATCTTGTCCTCCTTCTGTATTCCCATCAGGCAGGATGCATAGCAGAGTGTGTTGTTCAGGGTTCAGGGTCAGGGGCGGCTCAGGGGGTGGCCAACCTGGAGTGTCTCCCTTGTAATGAAGAGTGTCCATGCGGCGGGTCTTGATTTTTTGGAAATGCTGGCCAGGCAAGGAGGGGAAGGGCTACTGAGGGTTGCAGGGTTAAGTTGCTATGATCTAAAAACTGGCTGCACGTAGATCCCAGCAGCAGATGCTCCCTTTGCATAAGTAAACCTACATCTTGATCGCTGCCCCTGGGTCTTTTCTTTGGTCTCATTGGACCATCACCCACCCTAGGCTGAGAGTCTGCTGGGGTGCAAACCAGTCCAAAACAGATTTTTGGACTTCTGGTCCTCAGAACTGTGAGAAAGTAAATTTCTGTTGTCTTAAGCCACCAAGTCTGTGGTAATCTGTTATAGCAGCTATATAGAACTAATAGACTCAACAATGAATTATTCATTCAATAACTGAGCTTAACTGTGAGCTCAGACCCTAGTTATCACCTCACTGTCCATCAGAAACACTAAGTTTCTACCATTTCCTGAGCTGGGGATACAGGGATAAATAAGATGGCTATAACTCCATTCTTAGATTCCAGTCTGTTGTGGGAGAGACTGAAAACAGTTGAAGGAATTAATCTGTAATATGATTTTGGGAAACATTATGAAGGAAACAGGCGGCAGGGTGACATGAGAGTTTGGTGGAAGCTACTTAGATAGTGAGGGGAAGTGTTCTTTACAGACGAAGCCCTGGGGTTGAGACCGAAGCAGCCATGGGAGGAGCTGGGAAAGAGCAGTCCAGGCAGAGGGCATCAAAAGCAAAAGTCCCAAGGAGGAAAGGGCATGGTTAGTTCTAGAACGGGAAGGGCAGCCAATGTTGCTGATGTCTAACACTTACTAGTAATTCATAGTTGAGTGCATCCTCTGTACTAGGCACTGTTTAATGGAATTTACACTATTCACCTTCTTAATATCTCATGAGGAAGCTACAATTATTTCCCCCTTTCTAAGAAGAAGATAGGGAAACACAGTATGGCGGGCAAGTGTTGAGAGTGGAGGCTGGAGCCATAAAAGCACTGGAAAGGTGTGTAGGCCATTACAGGTGAGCAAGGCATTTAAATTTTGCTCAAAATGCAATGAGAAAGAAGAGTGTTCAGCAGAAGAGAGTGTAATCTAATTGGTGTTTTAAATGGACCACTCTGGCTGCTGGTAGGTGATTAACTGTAGAGAGGAATAAGGGGAAGCAGGCCGACCAAGAGACTATTGTAATGGCCTAAATGAGAGATGATGGTGGTCTGAACTAAGATGATGGCAGGAGAAATAGGAAAGAATGCATTTTAGAGGAGGATCAACAGAGAGAAATTAAGACTGAATCTCAATGACTGAAGCTGACTGTTCTGAGGTATGTGATTCTTTTCTAAGCATTTCTCATGGTGCATTTACTCCGCTATTTTCACATACCATCTCCTTACACAGAGAGGATCTACACTTAACATCTTCTACAGTTGTGTTGTTGTAGGTGTAATTCCTGCCAACATTTAACCTATAAAGTTCTCCCATTTCTCCATTAGTCTCCATTCCTGAGAAGTATTCTGAGAACCGTATTTAGGAAAGCACAATTAATAACAATACTACTTAAGTATGATAATCTTAGCAAACAAAGCTACTGTCAACTTCATCCAAAGTATTTTCATCTCTTATCATTTTTTTAAAAAACCAACCCCTCTGAGAAGTATGAAAGGACTATGATGAATATCTTGGAGCTGAGGAAGCAGAAGGTGAGGCAGGTTCAGTAGAGTGCTTAGGGCACAGTCTTGTAGTGACAGTTGACCTAGTGCCTTGACCCTCCCAGGGCCTCCCACCTAATTCTCTTCCCATCTCCCAGTTGCTTCATTAGTTGCATTGCAACATAGTAATTCTTTTTGTTCTTCCATTCCTTATTTTCAAGCTTCTAAGAGCAGTCCATATCTCTATTGCACAGGGCAAGGACACAACTTTAATTCAACAGATCTTGCAACGATCTTAATGGATTATTGATGAAGATGGATGCTGTTCTTTCTCAATGCATAGAAATGAACAATCATCAAGAAATATTATCATGGCTGTGGGAGGGGGGAAACTTTGACAAAAAGAAAAATGAGTTCTCCTACAGCCATACTGGAATTCTTTATTTCCTTCTCTCACACGTACCTGGTAATGGCAGGAAAGACAGAAAAATGAAATAAATGGATGAGTAATTGATTGTAAAGAATATCATGATGTGACAGATGTCACAGGAGAAATCATTTTATGGTTTTAATAATTAATCAATTCTTTTTCTAAATAAAAATTTGGGTACCTGATGAATAGCTGCCACCTTTGCTTAAATAACCCTCAAGTCTCACTTCCCAATTCCAGAATATCACTAAGAAGTATTGGCCTTGGGCCCAGAATATTTGGTTATTCCATAATAAAATCTTACAACATCATTATCACTACATTCCACAGTATTGTCTAATCCTCAAAATCCATGGAGTGCTATCAAAAATGTGACAGACAGTCAACAACAGTTACTTTCTTATTCCCTCTTGAATTAAATTTTGTACTTGTTATAAAAATAAAATGATCTAATGTCTTAAGACTTAAAAACATTTGAACTTTGGGTTTGTTACTACCATATAAACATGTTTTTAAAAAATCAGAATTTAGAGGTGTCCCCTAAATTTGGCATCCATGAACCATCTATGATGTCTCTCTCTGTAATTTTGAGGGAGACGGGAACGGTGAGGTATCACCAAACTATAGAGATTGGTCACTTGAAATATCCTCCTTTACTGTCAAACTAGCTTGTGCGTATAAGGGCCTCTTTTCTCTGGACATGTGATTCTGGGAAAGTTAATTTGATAATATTATTGTCCTGATCTGATATTGCTGGTCCTTCTGAGGCACACTCTATGCATACGACTTTTGGAATTCACTCGATGTCTACAGATGCCTTTGCTCCATCCTGCTCTGTAAGTGATGACTTTAATATCCCTTCCCTTTTACATCTTTGCTCCGGGTTACGGCTTCGCATTGGCACCCCACTCATTCCTCTATGTAAAATGAAAACGATAAAGCAAAACACTGAAGACATTTCTCTGGACTGCACGCATGCCATGGATATCCTTATCACAAACCTAACAGATATGGCCTTCCACGCCACCAAGAACCAAAACAGAAGGCACATACAGCACGTATTCTAAAGTGAGGTAGAAATTATTACAATTAGCCATAAGAGCAAGTCTGTACATTTGAAGTGCAAAGAGATTTGTAACGTTTTGTGTAGAGCCTTCAGCAGTTTTACTAGTGACACACTTTGCAGAGGAAATGGCTGTTTCCTGGTGCTGAAGATTAGTGAAAAGTTTGCAAGGACAGGTGTAGTTTACATTGGGGGTCAGTTAGCTAACAAATCTGGCAGCTGTCTGGTTTTGTAAAGTTTTACTGGAAGAGAGCCATGTCCGTAGCAGCGCTGGGTAGCTGTGACAGAGGCTGCTTGGCTTGTAAAGCCTGAAGTATGTACCATCTGATCTCTTACAGACCAGTTTGCTGAACTCTGTGCACGTAGACACATCAATAATATAAATATAGACATGGAAATATAGTATGTGATAATGACTCAGTTCACAATTTCACTGTGGAATGACTTATGAATAATAAATCTGAATGTTAAATATGATTTTTCCTATGAATAGAATAAATTCCTCAGCAAGTTTTCCACCCCTGATGTGAGCACCACCCTCGCACTCCCCCACAATACTGTAATAGCTACTATGACATTGAACTGGTTTTTCTCTGAGCACTCCATCAGTTCAACCAAAGAATGAATCAAAGTAGTGGCTTGCTATTGTGGAATCTTTTTTTTTTTTTTTTTACTTTTCAGCTGGTCGCATCAACTTGAGATGTAAAGCGTCCTTATCAATCAACAGCTTTTTGCTTCTTATGTGAAAATTCCTAATGTTCAGCCTTGAAAACTGAAATTTAACCTTTAACGTTTCTTGTAGAGATAAGCCTTTCATTGAATAAATCATTGCCAAACACTTACTGTGCCAGGCACTGTACTAGATGTCAGGGATCCAGCAGAGAAGGAGACATGCTCTGCCTCTGTCATCCCGAGCTTACTACTTACTTCTTACATAAGGTCAGTCCTTTTATCTAAAGGTAAGACTGGTTAGTACACAAAGGAAATACCAAGGCAATCAATAACTGCTGACACAAATCTCCACAGAGCAATGGGAGGCAGCCTCTCTCCCGCACATTAATGTCTGGTTCTGTGCAGCATCAAGAAGGAACTGGATGTGAAAGCTCTCACCAAATTTACATTCAAGTTCAACTGAATGACCTTGCTAAATTTGAGATTCCATAGAATGGTTCACAATGTATTTATTCTTAAAATAAAACCACATCCCCCAAAAGACTTAAATGAGACAGAGACCAGGCCTGTGACTAAGTTAGTGCTTAGCAATATAATGAGCGAAGAGTTTTGGTTATGTGAAAATAATGAGGAAAACAGACACAAAGAAGCACCTTCCCTTTGTGCTCCTGTTTGTCCATTAAAACTGAGAATAAAGCATTTAGAACCTCCTAATCAGTGTTTGGGTGCAATTCGGTCCCACTTTTCAATGGCAGAGATATGTATTTAGACCCCTTTTGATTTGAGGGGATTGCTCGCTTTATATATTTTCAAAGTAAAAATAACTTTATTGTTTTATGATTATAAAAATAATATATGCATATTGTTTCACCAATACATAATTTACACAATACTTAAAAGGGTGCAGAACATAAAATATAAGCACTCTAAGTTCTACCCTCTTTAATAATGGCATTTGTTGAGCGTTCACTGTGCCAGACACTGTGGTAAGTGATTTACATTCCTATATTCATTTCTATACAGGAAGCCCTGATGCGGCTAGTTACACTGTATCTACTATTAGACCCCCACTTGCTGATGGAGAAATTACAGATGAGAGAAGTTAAGTAATTTCTGCACAAGGCTATATAACTGGTAGCATCAGGGGTTCCTGTACCGAATTCAGAGGTGCTGTAAACCTAGGCATAAACCCAGGATTTTTATTTTCACTGACCTCTAACTGACATTTAGCATTTCTTCATGATAAATGTAAGCGCTGAGCACCGTTAGTATTAGCAGTATCTTAGACTTTTAGCCAATAGAAATCACATATATTTTCATATCACATTACAATTGCTGCAGATCTTTCCAGGTCTGTACTCATCACTGTTTTGAAATGACAGTAGATATCCGGTGTGCTTCTAGATCCTGTGATTTGGATATTACTATATCATCCCATTTAAAAATATTTTGAAAACTTTATTTTAATATAATCAGCCTGCTTTGTAATGCTATGTATTTTATTTTAGACATTTAAAAACATTGTGAAAGGGATCTCTCTAGGCTTACCAGACCAACAAAGGGACCCATAGCACAGAAAAGCTAGGAACCCCTTGCTAGAGAGTGAGCTGAAATTAACACCCGGGGGGGGGGGGGGTCTGACTCTGGAGCTTAGACTCGCATGTGACAACTCTGCCATTCTGTCTGTCTTTGGACTCATGTTCACATTTTGGTGAATATACTTTCAGATCTCTAATTTGGAGAGAGTAGGTTGAGTGGTGATTAAGCAAACTCAGGAAAAAATGAAGGAAACATTCTCAGGAACAAAAACCCTTTCCTACTTCCTCATATTCTCAAGGAGGCAGGGTGCGAGAGGATTGGAATCCACCATTATCTGGGGCTCTTTAATGAACTGGGGGAGGGGGCAGTTCAAGGCCACCAAGGAATTGCACACCCAAGGGAGTGGGACAGGTCATAGACTAAGCTGACCTACAAGTGTAAAGACATCAGAGATATTCCCAAACAAGAAGAGCCAGAGATATGACACCTGTGGGCTCTTTTTGGGAAAACCCCCAAACTACTGAATGATAAAATCCAGTAACTCAAGAGATTGAAAAGGACTGGGGGCAATCCTCAATTTTTCAAAAAATAAAACAAATCCCAATAACTATAAAGTTCTGAGAAAAAGAAAATGTAACCTCGGAAAATTATCCTTTGAATACAAATACATTTAAGAAATGTTTTCAAGGAAGCAAAGACTTGGGAGATAACAGCCCCTCTGAACGTTTCTGGACAGACCCACCACCAGCCCGATGGCACTTTTCCAGTGACTATGAAGTCTTCCTTTCTTCAGGGCACTTGACTACCATCTGCGGGAAAATATTCCCTAAAGACGGGCAAATTGCACTGTGGACAGTCTGTACAACCATACATTACTTCCTGACAATGTATGAAACCCAGCCAAATAAGAGTAAAGCAAAATAAAGAATTCAGAAAAGAAGAACCTACATTTCAGGGAAATGGGCTTAAAACCCCTAGGGATTATATTGTTAAAAATTAACTATTAAAATCATTGATAATACGAAAACAGTACAAAGAAGTCAGGAAATAAGGGAGGGACGGTATTCCCTTTCATAGAAGGGAGTACATAAAAACTCTCAAAACTTTAAATAGTTGACAACAAGTCTTCCATCCATGGGAGCCCCTGAAGATGTGCAGAGTGGTGGCTCTGCTTCAGCCTTCATGTTTGAGCCAACCTTTGTTCTTTATCTCAGCAAGCTGATGCTCTGATTTCTGTGAGTTTGTGTCATTAACATTCTAGTCCATGGGAGACAGACACACATAGGTCTGGTGACAAAACTGGGTGTCTGAGTATGCAGGAGGGGCTGGGCTATGCACCTGGTGACAAACACATCCCATGCATTCTCCTGGGAGACAACTAGCTGGTTTTTCCTGGCCACACTCCAGGGCAACCACAAGCCTTTCCATTTGAAACTTCTGCAACTCCTCTAGCTCATTCCATTTTCTCTTACAGCTTGTCCTGATGATGTGAGTTCACAGTATTTGTTTGTGATGTGGAGTTTATGAATAGATTTACGTAAAAGGAGTTTTGACTTCTGGCCACCGGTCTGGACTTGCCTCACAGTTTATCCCCAATTTCTCTAATCCTTCCAAAACTTCTAGCAAATGGAAATTGCTAAGGTGGCAGAGACTGGCTATGTGTTCACTAAACCTATTTTCTTTTCTTCCTCTACAAACGACTTGACTACATTTCCCAGCCTCCCTGGCAATCAGGTGTGGCCATGTGCTGGAGTTCTGGCCAAAAGAACAAGGAGGAGGTTATGTATACTACTCTAGACACAGCCATAAAAGTCTCTAGGTTGTCTCAAAAGATAGTCCCTGCAAAGGACTCCAAAAACCTAGCTCAGGAGCTGGCAAATTTTTTCTTAAAGGGCTAGATAGTAAATATTTTAGGCACGTAGGTCACACAATTCTGTCACAACTACTCAAAGCTATTGCTGTAGAGCAACAGCAGCTGTGGTTAATATATAAAGAAATGGGCACAGGTGCACTCCAATAAAACTATATTCGACAAAAAAAGGGGCTGGCTCACAGATCACAGTTTGTTAATCCCTACCCGCGAGGATGGCAGAGCCACAAGATGGAAGGAGTCTGGGTTTCTGAATGGCTGCATGGGAAGCACTCTCTCCCACCCAGAGAAGCTAGCAACACTTACCCTAGCTAATTTAGAAAGATGGCCATCTTGGGACGCCTGGGTGGCTCAGTTGTTGGGTTTCCACCTTTGGCTCAGGTCATGATCCCAGGGTCCTGGGATTGAGCCCCACATCGGGCTCCCTGCTCCACAGGAAGCCTGATTCTCCCTCTCCTGCTCCCCCCTGCTTGTGTTCCTGCTCTTGTTATCTCTCTCTCTGTGTGTCAAATAAATAAATAAAATCTTTTAAAAAAAAAGAAAGAAAGAAAGATGGCGATCTCAAAAGACACTGTACTGACTTTTCAGGCAGGGGGAAACCAAGTTCAAACATTCATTGCTCTATCACCTCAGTATTTCATGTGAAATGCTTTGCGGCCTCAATGATGCCAATTTCTCCAATTCCCTACTCACCAGTGACAGTTTAAAAAATAAAAAAAAATGGGGCGGCTGGGTGGCTCAGTCGTTAAGTGTCTGCCTTCGGGTCAGGTCGTGATCCCAGGGTCCTGGGATGGATCCCTGCTCCACAGGGAGTCTGCTTCTCCCTCTCCCACTCCCCCTGCTTGTGTTCCCTCTCTTGCTGTGTCTCTCTCTGTCAAATAAATAAATAAAATCTTTTAAAAAAATAAAAAATATAAAGAGTCATAAAGGCTAAGTATTAATTTAAAAACCTTCCATTTATAATCATATTTTAGTACTATAAACTTAAAAATCATAGCCTTTGAAGATGCCATTCTTACAAAAAGAAATACAGCAAGCTGCTTATGAGGGTATTTTTGTAAGGAAGATGTGCACTATTGCTTTTATCCTCAGCGGCTGCCACAGGGCTGAGGCTGCCTGACCTGGCTTTTCAAGTGCAGTTCCATTACTCAAATTGCTCAGCACTGCAGAGGATCAACACGGTTGCTTGCCTCCAGATTCTGATCCACAGCTAATGAAAGATTCCACTGTTAACGCAATCTCTGCAAATTCTCTGGCATTGGCACTCAGATGTTCAGGATGCTTGAGATGGCTGGTCTATTCAAGTTTCATTGGTTTGGAATCTTAGCCTTTGCATTAATCCACCTGGTAATTTTGGGTGTTCTTGTCATCTTTATTTATAAATGAAAAGTTAAGCACCAAAACAGTGCCTGGCACATAGCAGGCATAGAATAAATAAATATTTGCTGAATGAAGTTCTTTTAAATTTTGTGTATAGTCATATGTTATTAAATTATCCCCCACATCCAGGGTATTAAACTTTTCTTGCCAAATTTCTTATAACAACAACAACAACAACAATAAGAACAACAAAACCAGTAAGAGAAACTGGCACATGTGGGATGAAATTTTTAGTGGCTGGCAGATGGGGTCAGGGAGGATCATGAGACTCTACACCTGTCCTCCGAGGATGTAATCTGGATTGCTAGAATAGGTAGTTGACAATGTAAGAAACTTTTATGATTATTTGTCAAAAACAACTCACAGCAATTATAAAAAATTTATCGGGTATAAAGATGAAGCCAAACCATGCAGCATGTTGTCTAATGAACACATACAGATGAAATTCTAAAAAATTCACATGAATCACATTACCCAGAATAGTTGAAGTAGACTCGTTGGACACAGGATTTTGAAATTTCTCTCTCCCTTTTTTTTTTTTTAAGATTTTTTATTTATTTATTTGACAGAGAAAGAGTTAGCGAGAGCAGGAACACAAGCAGGGGAGTGGGAGAGGGAGAAGCAGGCTTCCCGTGGAGCAGGGAGCCCAACGTGGGGCTCCATCCCAGGACCCTGGGATCATGACCTGAGCCGAAGGCAGACGCTTAACGACTGAGCCATCCGGGCGCCCCTCTCCCCTTTTTTTTAGTGAATGTTTGGATGACAAAAACATTTTCCCAATGTAAGAGTATAAGTTTTTATGGAGCCCTTACTTTCCTAAAATGTTACTCTTCCAACAAGATCACCTGTGGTTTCAGGCTGCTCAATGTGGGGAACCATATAAGTCAGTGGTCTAGGGGAGAGTTTAAAGGGAACTTGGAGAGAACTTACGATGTTCATTTCTTTTCTATCAATTTCATGTTTATTTTCATACAGCTAGAAAAATAACCACTTCTTATGAAATTACTCTCAACTTTATTATAGCTATTCTGTGGCAGTATTAAGCCTTGAAAAAGTAGCAAAATGTGTGAAGTAAGCCATTTTCTATTTTAAATGTCAAGCAAAAGGGAATATTCTGCATATTCAACATTGGCTGCTATTTTCCTGAAGAATGTTCAGCATATGATGGCATATTGTAAAAGAATGTATTGGCATTTTATTTTAACAGCCCCCAAAAGCTTTGTATTTATGGCTATCACCTAAAAATTCTATTGTAAGCAATGAGGGAATCAAGGAATTCAGCTGAAAATGATGGATATAATATTTTCTAAATTTGTATGCATGAGAACCAGTTTTGCCTTTTCCAACAAGGAGTAAAAGAAAAACTCACAAAAAATTGTTAAAAGCTACACCTAGTTACAAAATCTTAAAATAAGTTAGTATCCTAAAAGTGGAATGAGGCAGGGATTACTAATTCTGAGACATACATTTAATCAGAGAAATGCATCAAGACTGGTCGCCATTTATACATTATCTACTCCCTTCAAAAACTCCATAAGGTAGGTCTTATCACCTTGGAGTTGGGAAAGAATAAATGTCCCAAAGTACTTAAAGCGTAAAAAGAAGCCACACTTTATACCCAGGCTCCTTTGACTTGGCAGGCCGTGCTCTGTTTGTCACCCCAGGCTGCTGAATTCATACTTCACCCAAGAGACATCCAGTGGCCCTCCCGCCCCAATCCGTTTCCTCCACGCATGACTGAGTGTTCTCTTTGCTAAAGTCACATATGAACAGGTAACCAGAACGACTTTAAAAAGGGGAAGAATGAAGGGGAGTAAATCGGAGGGGGAGACGAACCATGAGAGACGATGGACTCTGAGAAACAAACTGAGGGTTCTAGAGGGGGGGAGGGTGGGGGGATGGGTTGGCCTGGTGATGGGCATTAAGGAGGGCACGTTCTGCGTGGAGCTCTGGGTGTTATACGCAAACAATGAATCATGGAACACTGCATCAAAAACTAATGATGTAATGTATGGTGATTAACATAACAATAAAAAATTTAAAGACCTGAAAAAAAAATCAGTCGGGAAATTCACAGAGCACAGTGTCTGTCTAGGTGGAGAATGTGTCTTCATTGACCAGATGCAGCTTCTAAAGAGCAGAGCAACATGTCCCAGCTGGCCCGGCTTGGTGCCAACGTACCCTCACTTGTCTTGGTGTAATTATTAATACTCCTCTTGTGGTAGGTGGAATAATGGCCCCCTTCACATCCTAATCCCTGGCTCCTCTGGATACATTACTCTATGTGGTAAAAGGGACTCTGCAGATGTGATTAAATCAAGGAGCTGGAGAGATTAACCTGGATGATCTGGGTAGGCCCCAGATTCTCCCACAGGGTCAAATTTGAAGATGCTATCCTGCTGGCTTTCCAGATAGAGGAAGGGGCCACGAGCCAAGGACTGCAGACCACCTCCAGAAGCTGGAAAGTGCAAGGAAACAGATTCTCCTCTAGAGCCTCCAGAAGCCACACAGCTCTCCACAATTTTAGCCCAGTGAGATTTCTGACCTCCAATGCTGTAAGATAATAAATCTGTGTTGGTGTAAGTCACTAACTATGTGGTAATTCGTTTGAGCAGCCATAGGAATCGAATCCTTTCTATTTCAAAAGTGTCCTGTTTGTACAATAAATACTAAGGGGATAGAGTTCATAACTGATCGAGCTTTAACCTTGAAAAGCCAACACACCATCAAATTGTAAAGCTCTCATGGAAATCCCTTCCTGGCTTTGGTTTTGGGGGACCTCTGAGGCCCAATAAAACTAATTTCCTATACCTTCCATGGATTGCTATGGATTTAGTGTTCTGGATTCAATACTGTTGTCAGGTAATAAGAACAGAAATATATAACCACTTCTCAAAAGTCTTGTAAAATAGAGTTTGTGAGAGCGCTACGCCATGCAGGGCGTCTAATGCAGGATCCAGTCATTTGCTTCCTTGGGACGTGGGGCTTCATTGTCCAGTCAGCACGGCAATCAGCACTCAAAAGAGGCAGAGAAGGTGCAGACAGTGGACTGATGGGTGGGGAAGGGAATGGATTTTTTTTCCAAGGGTGGAAAGTGAGAAAAAGCAAATAATCAATGTTGGGCAGGAGAGGTTCATTTAATCATTTAGTTCTGCCTGGGTAAGCAACATCCGTGAGCAAATAGCCCTCCCCTTTCAACTTGCAGATATTTATAACCCGACCAGAAGGTTATTTAGAGTAAAGGCACCATGATTAAGGGAAGGAATAAACTATACGTGCAGACTGTAGTAAAACCAAATGAGATCTCAGAGGTCCCTGGTCAATCCTCAGTACTGAAGTGGGAGGCCCCTCCACATTGTTCCTCTCGCATTCTTGTCCAGCTTCCTCCAGCGAAAAGAACTCCCAAGACAGTCAATTCCACTTTCGGATGACTAAATGCTAACAAGATTTCCTTATATTTAGCCATAATCTTATAATCTTTGCCCTTTGGTCCTAGGTCCACATGCCTGCAGCCGCATAATAGGATCATCTAGGGAGCCTTTAGAAATCTCAAGCCCAAGGTGTACTGCAGACTGCATAAATCAGAATCAGTGGGAGTGGGACCCAAGCATCAGTATTTTTAAAACTCTCAGGTGATCCCAATGTGCAGCCGAGGTTGAGGGTCACTGGCTTAAACTCTCTTCCCCACTACACTCTTTACATAGTTAAAGTCTCCCTCCCTGAACTGGATTTTCTCTTCGTTAGGCTGTGACTTTCATCCATCCCCTCAGAGCAGGCAATTTGAGGTAACTGGCAATCACTACTGAGCAGCCCTGGACAGGGGTACTGTTGGGGACCATCAGGGAAGACTTGGTGGCCCCGGGGTCCATGGTGGGATTTGGCCTGGTTCCTTTCATGTTTTAAAAAGTATAACCAGATCGATAAATTGGACTTCATCAAAATTAAAAACTTTTATGCTTCCAGGGAAACTAACAAGAAAATAAAAAAAAAAAACCACCGAGTGGGAGAAAATATTTACACATCATATATCTGATAGGTGTATACCACCCAACATATATAAAGAAATATTACAATCAATGATTAAAAAACAAATACCAAATTAAAATTGGCAAGAAATTTAAATAGACATTTCTTCAAAGAAGACACATGAAAATATAACCACCTTTTCCCCATCCCAAAACACACACACACACACACACACACACACACACACACACACACGCTCCATCCCCTGACATCACCATTTTTGAATTTTGTAAAATTTGCCAAGATTTTTCCATTGACTAGAAAATGCTCATAATGATAAAGGTACCTCCAATAAGCATTATTTAAAAATCAATTTTCTGAGATGGCCCATCCGGCTGTAGTGGGAAACTTACAAGCCACTCAGACCCACCCTTCTCCCCAGCTCTAGAGCACCTCCCATCTCTGGGAAGCCCAAGGCCAATTTCAGAGGCAGGTAAGTTGGATCCCAGAAAAAAAAAATACTGGATTTTCCAAACAATGACTATTTGACTGCAAATTGAAGCACTGCTTGGAAGATTCTTTTAGAAAATAGGCAAAGGGAAGATTTTTTTTTAATTTTTAGATTTAAGTTGAGTATTTAACTTATTTTTTTGCAGATAATAAATACCATTGTTCATAAAACAATTAAAGAACACTACAAGGCAGTGTGTATTCAAGAACTAAGAGGTGAGGAGTCAACTCTAAGTACAATGAGAGTGAAGGGAAAGAAGTAGAGCATTGTCTATACTGTAATATTGGTTACCATAAAATTAACATATATACTATAAAATTGTACCAATGTGTAACAGTACTTATCTGTATTTTCTGACTTTCTCACGATGAATATGTATTTCTAATAGACAACAGACCACTCTGGAAAGCAGTCTGGCAGTTTCTTATAAAACTAAACATGTTACGACCATACGCCTGGCAATTGGACTCTTGGGTGTTTATTTCAGAGCGAAAACTGTTCATGGAAGAACCTGTACATAAATATTCAGAGCAGCTTTATTGTGATGGCCCCCAATAGAGAAAACCCAGATGTCCTTCACTGAAGGAATGGTTAAATAAATCGTGGTACATCCATATCATTGAATAGTGCTCAGCAATAAACAGGAATGGGCCACTGACATACGAAACAATCTGGATGAATCTCTAGAGAATTATGCTGAGTGAAAAAAGTCAAACCCAAAAGGTTATATACTGTACATACCATTCTTGAAGTGACAAATTTAGAGAGATGGAGAACAGAAGCGAGGCTTTGCGGCAGTATGGAGGTGGGTGAGAGGCAGGTAGGTATGGCTGTGAAAGGCAATGTGAGCCCTCGTGGGGGTGAACATGCTCTGTGTGCCCATGGCCTTCGTGTTCATATCCTTACGTTGTGCTATAGTTTTGCAAGATGTTACCAATGGGGGAAACTAGGTAAAAGGCAAATGGGGATCTCCCTGTATTATTTCTTAAAACTGCATGTGAATCCATTATTATCTTGAAAGTTTAATTTTAAAAAAAGACAATAGGAATCAATTTTAACTAGAGAAAATACTTATTGTGTTGAATCCATCGCTGCATTAAAGAAATGTATCTGTTAGATAGCAACACAATATATGTATATAGTGAAACATTGCTTTAAGAAATAAAAACAGCCATGACACCTCCAAATTGATGAACACAATTTTCAGCTAACACAGCCTCCCTTCTGATGGCATGATGAAGGGTTACTACATGGCTTCCTCTTCAGCAAACTTCCTTATCCTAAGTAAGTAGTAGCCCACAAAGCCTGGGAGGGGAAGATGGATGGCAGAGAGTTAGAACTGACGCTCGTTCACGAGGAGAGCCCCAGGTCTAACCGGATGTCAGTGCAAGCGTAAGGAGAGACACTCCAATAGGAATGGGCGCTCTTCAGGTGTCCCTTCCAGCTGTCAGAGAACATCAGCTTCACAGGGGAGCCTAGTAATAGTGCAGACTTCCCCAGACACATCCCCAGATTCAGGTTCTGTGGCTCAGAGGTGTGGCCCATGGATCTGAAGGGTGAGCCAGTCCTTCTGGGGAAAGGAGACTCTTGGGAAGGCTGCTATGAGGGATTCTGAGGACCGGACTGGATTTTGGCTGCTCAAGAAGCACCTGCGGTCCTCAGTCAGAATAGGTTCCAGTCATCTTTCCTTAAGGAGGATTCAGGAGATCTGTCTAGTTCAGGAGCTTATCGAAACAGCCACAGGAATCACTGCTGGCAATCCAAGTCACACTTGGGAACACACTAGCTGTGGATGCCTGACCGTAGCATAGAGAAGAAAAATGACGGCCACTGTGCCGTACCGTAAGACCAGGGCTCTGGAAAAGAGTTGGGTGTGTTGCCGGGGGCTTCTCAGGGAAGCTGGTCCTCCCAGCTGTGCAGCGGGGAGCAATGGGGGAATGGGCTGTGACTTTTCTTTCTGCCCTAGTGAGGACCAGGGTGTGCTCAGGAGACAGAGATGGGACCATCTAGACAAAACTAATCACAAAAGATGTATAAAGGCTGTCTAGTCCTACACCATTTCTTTCAGCTGTCATTTTGGCCACCACACTGGGCACAGGGCTCCTTGTAAAATAGGGACTGGGCACATTATCCCTGTCTTCTGCCATGGCCATTTTCTCCACCTCTCGTCTTCCAGATCTGCTTCTGGTCCTCTCTGCTAACCTTGTTTGTGACCGCTTTTCCACCCCTGCCTGCCCTACTTAGTCTGGCTCCTGGCTATGACTGGCTTAGCCAGTCATATTTCCGAATATTCACTTCCGCTGCTTTACCTCGGGTCATCTCAAGTACATACTCCCTCTAGCTCAGCGCTTCTCAGGGAACCTCCAAACCCAGTTTGACCTGGTTGAAGATGCCCTGCCCACCG
The DNA here is from genome assembly GCF_009762305.2 of Zalophus californianus. Classification (NCBI taxonomy): domain Eukaryota; kingdom Metazoa; phylum Chordata; class Mammalia; order Carnivora; family Otariidae; genus Zalophus; species Zalophus californianus. The sequence continues at coordinate 44,333,148 of NC_045601.1, forward strand.
AGAGGCATCAGCTGGCCACACCCATGGGCTGGTGGTGTTAACTGTAACATCACTGATGAAGCCCTTGGCTAGAAGTGGTTGGAGTAATATCTCTTTCTTCTGCCACTCCTCTTTCCCTGTCCTAGTTTGGTCTTACCTGGTTTGGATACTTCATACTCGTCCATTTTCACCCTGGTCATAGTCCCCGCTGACCCTTATCTTATAGGACAAGTTAAGGAATGGGAAATGGGTCTCTTCTCCTATACCAATCCTAATCAGTTGTTAATGTCTGAAGTGAGCGCGGTGTTTACAAGATGGCATCTGACTTCAGTGAGCCATAACGGATGAGTCCTGCCTGCCGTGGGTGAGCGTGTGGGTAGTCTTGCATTTGAAGAGACTGCTATCTTTAGACAGAACACTTCCTTCTTTTCCTTGGGCTGATATCTTGAACTGTAAATGCTTCACAAGTTCTCTGCATTCATTTACTCCAACCCCTAATCTTTCGGTGAAGAAACAATATTTCGAGTGCATTAGCATTTCCCATTCATGCCTGCTATAAAAATATCTGCAAAACAGAAATTGCAGGCACTGGATCTTTGCTCCAATGAGAATGTACCCTGCCAGTGCCTTTGGTAGAATCCATTTTGTGGTTCTAGTTTGGGAATTGTACAAATCTTCCTAGCTTTAGGCTGGAAAAAGAGTAAGCTTCTGGGGTGAATGGTATCAGAAAAAACTGTCTCCCACGATCCAAAAGCCCTTCCTTTATCTTTTTCCCTTTCAAGTGCCTGTGGTTACTGGTCTCTTGTGACAAAATGTTGCCTCTGTGTTCCAGTGGAAATGTGAATACCTAGATCCCGGGGCGGGGCGGGGGGGGGGGGGGGTGAGCGCAACAGAGTTGCACTCCCACTTGTCTGCACAAAAGGGGCATTCTACTGCAGGGCATTTCCACCTATATGTGATATTTCCCACCAAGTATTGTCTTCACAGAGGAGCACTGACTCAACTTACCTTGTAGTGGAAGAGAAACAGTCCGCAGAACAGGCTGTACAAATCTGCTGTGAGCAGTGAGAGGTTGACCGAAGTGGCGCTGGTTTTCTTTATGACGACTGGCATGAAGCTGTAGAGACCAAACATGCAGGCGCTAAAGCCAACGTAGAGCAGTCCTGAGGGGAGAGGAAAGAGAAGTGACTGACAGCCTCCTCCGGGGCCTCTGAGTAACCCCAGCGCGTGGGAGAAGGGGGCCGGCATGCACCGTTTACCTCGCACACAGGAGTTTTTCTTCAGTCTGCTAACGGATTTTATTATTGGGTAATAGACAGCTAAAACATAAAATAAAAAGTAAAAATCTTCATGTGGAAAATGAACTTTCTGCTCCGCACCACATAGCTGATATTTTGCCTTTTCTGGGAAGGAGTGCCTCTTAGTGGCTAGAGTCCGAATATGGGGTCAAGCCTTCTTAATTCTACTTCCAGTGGTGCTGTACTCTACTTTTACTATCTATGTCTTTTAAAGTGTTTTTTTTTTTTTTTTTTTTACTCTCTTTTTTGTTTGCAAAATGGGAACAAAACTACTGGGTTCCACGTATTGCTCACAGTGATGAATAACTACGTAGCCCTCAAGATGGAAGGGCTTACATATCACAGAGATGTGGACTAAGTCAGAATTGGAATCCTAACTGGGTGGCCTTGGGCAGACCACTTCATTCTCCAAGCACAAGATGACCTGTGAATTTCTTCCAGATTGTGCATCCTGCTCAGTCCTATACCCCATTAAACAGAGTCCCACTTCCTCCTCATCTTCCCTAGCATACTGCGGGTTCTCACATGTAGGCCCTGCTGTTTTAGAAGTTGTTAGGTACGTGCTTCATAGACCATCAGAGAACTAAGTGTAAAACAGAAAGACTAAAAAAAAAGTCCCTAAAATGCCATATGGTCAGCCTCTCATCCTCTAAAATTCTCTCTCAATATAACTAGATATACAATTGCTAGTACTAATTCCATAAGTACACAATTTTGCCGGGTCCCAAGCAGGAGTTTATGGCTAAATGCAGAATTTGGTTTACCTTTTACTAGGTCAAGATACAATACAAATGTACAAAAATAATGCTCATTCTCTACCTTGACAAAATAAAGCAAAGAATAAGCATAAGTAACATAATTCAGTGGATCTTTGGGCATTTTAATATAATAAAAGCATCCAACCTTTCCAAAGGAATCCTTGAGTAAATATGTCTGGTGTGGGCTGTGAGATGATTGCTTCGTCTGAATCCTGTGAATTGCGGAGGATTTAGTAGGTACTGGACACCTAGTCCTTTGACTATGAATACAAGTGATTCCTCCGAAGAGAAATTTGGTTTTCCCATATGAAAACTATATAAGGGCATAAATATCATCCTATACATTTCTGATTCTCAGTTTAAGGAAAGCCACATCAAATCTATAGGAAAAGATTATTCTGAACTTTAAGTAAGCAAACTCAGTACAATAGCCCCCTCTAGTGTGGTGGAAATGCCCTAAGAGGAAACTGGAAGAACCACTTTCCTTGCTCGGTCAAGTAGAAGTCCTCTTGCGGATATTCTGCGATACTAATATCAGATAGCTTCTGACTCCATCACAAGTTCTAATTCCCTAAAAACAGTCAATTCTCCTGTAATTGGATTTCATGCTACTTATAATTCATTTTCTTTTTAACCAAGTTACTAAAAGTGCAGTACTAATTTATGATCAGTGCAGGAAAAGACATAAAATTAATTCAGTATTCCTTCAAAAAATCTGGGATTAAAAGATGAAGAACAAGCTATATCCTTAATCTACTAAAACTCCACTAAAAATCAAACTTGGTCAGAACATAGTCCAGGCACCAGAGCCTTTTTTTTTTTTAATTGCATCACTGATTTAAATTAAATATGATTGAGCTCAAAAGCTCCAGAATCCTACCCTTCCATCACCTTACCTGGCACACTGTAGACTCTCACATGTGGGATCTGACGTTTTATATTCACTCAATTATTCAACCATGTATTCCCTGAGGACCTACTCTATCCTCAGCTAGCCAAGCAATGGAAAACAGAATAGAGGAGAACCTTAGGGTTGCTTTAATGCTAAGACGGGGGAAAAAAAACGTTCATTTTAGGGAATGGCAGGGGGTTTGCTTCATTAAGGGTGACTAGCTAAGGCTTCTTTGTGCAAGCGGCATTTCCTTTGAATGCTGAAGGACTGAAAGGAGATGGCCAGGGAGGAGCCAGGGCAAGAACATTTTAGGCAAGGAGATCTGCAAATGAAAAACCCTGATGACAGGGCCTCATGTGTTCCTGGAGCTGCCAGGGGCCAGGACATCTGTGCAGAATGAACAGAATGGGGCAGTGGGAAGGGATGAGGGTGGAAAATTAGGCAGAGGATGGATTACGCAGGGCTGTGTAGGTCTAGGAAGGAAATCGACATCTTGTTCTAGTTGTAAGAGGAAGCCATTGAGCTGGTAGCAGGTGGCTAACACCAGACCCTCATCCTTAAACGAGGACTCTGGCTGCTATGCCGAGAAGGGACCGGTGGGAGAAAGCATGGAGGACCGGCGAGAAGGGCAGTGTCCTAGTCCAGGCAAGAGAGGCTGGTGGCTCTGCTCGGGATGGCAGTGGAGATGGAGGAGAGTGGCTGGGTCTGGGGACATTCAGCAAGCCCTGGTGATAGGCTGGAGAAAGGGGCCAGCAACGATACCCATGGGTTCTCATGAGTTTCTGGTTAGTTTAGAAACTGGGTGAACTATAGCACCATTTACCGAGATGCAGAGAATGGAGAGAGGACAGGTTTTCAGGGGAAATAAAAAGCTCTGTGTTGCACACGTTAGTTTTAGACGCTTACACATCACCCAAGAGGATCTGTCCAGGAAGGAGCTGGATATATAATTAGCGGGCTCAGAGAAGTGGTGACCGTCTGACTGGTGAGCCACGGAGAGGAGAGAACTAGATCCACTGCAGAGTTTCGCTCTACTCATCAGGAGACGTCAGGGTGCTTCAAGCTTAAGCACTCTAAGCCTATATTTAAAAACTACAGGAATTAAATTTAGGGGGACAGGGATGGAATATCTATGCCATCACAGTTCACCGCTTTGCTAGGTCAACCAATGTTTTCGCGTGGGAACATCCTGTTTTGCGAGCAGAGCGTAGTCAGCCACATGAACTCATGATCACGCTGAAATGGGGAGGCAGTGTTGGTGCAATTTGCTAATGTGCTGTTCGGAGGTGGACGTGAGCTAGTTCGTGGATGTTCGCAATACATCTGAAGACCCAATGTGCTGTCCATGCAGGGTTTTCAGTCAAACAATCCATGTGATCAAACAAATGAACTGAGTAAGTTTTTGACTGGCAGCTATATATAATGGCTGCAACAACTACCTTTACAGACAAGGTACGTGTATAGCCATTTCTTCTTTGCAATGCTCTCTCTCTCAAAAGATAGCATGTGGTAGCTGTTGTCCTCACGCACTAAAGAGATTTAAGTTAAAGAAACTAGAAAGAATACTATCGGTTCATATCGATTGTGTGCTTGTTACGTGCCATGTACTTTAGATGCATTAACTAATATCTATAACCATAGAACACCGTTACTATTGTTACCCTTTTTATACAGGGAAGGAAATAGGCTAATAGAGTGGATCAGTTAAGAAACAGTCCATACCACAGGTTCAATAGAAGATATTTAATATGCGGCATAAGTCACAAAGGTGCTTGAGTGGGAGAGAAGGGGAAAGGGGATGATGAGGCACCCTCATCAGGATTAGCAATAGCAGGAAGTTATTCACACTCCTGGAACTAGAGAGATCCAGGGAGGAAGCCATGTTCCCAGGGGTCAGAAGGGGAAAGCCCAGCAAAGGTACAATCAATCACTCAGAGGGCACTCAACCATTTCTAGAGACCTGACCCCGAACAGAGAGAAACAGGGAGACACCCCCTGGTTTCTTTCTTCCTCCCACCCTCCAGCCTCCTACTGCCTCCCATTGGCCAAATCTAGTTGGAAGCCCCTTAACAGGGCAGCCTGGAACGTGTAGTTTGCATGAGTCAGCCTCTGCAATCCAGAGCAGAGGAAGGGTCAGAAACAGATAGATCTGTGAAGAAACAGGAAAAACCCGCATACAGAGGTTGAGTAACTTGCCCTCAGGACACAGGCTGCCAGACTTTAAATTCTGAGCACATACCACCAATCTATATTGTTTAATTGTTATGAAGAGAAACAGGGCTTTGATGGAGCATCCGATGTGATTCTAATGAGCATCTCATTGTTTATATAATGTATACATGGCACATACATGATGTATGACTTCTGATATACCTTTAGATATGATGTACGCGTGTGCCCGTGTGTGCTGAATATATTTTATCTCATCCCTTTGTGACCCCACTGACGTTCTTTCACTTGCCTTTGAATATACTAGATTTTTAAAACATTATTTTTAATTCTTAAAGATGGCTTCTTAGCCCATATGCATCAGGCTAAGTCGGCCAAGGGCCCGAGGTGGGCGGGGCTTGCTCAGAGAGAGCACATCTGTACCCATCCCCGCCCCCCCACCGGCAGCCGTGTGCCTCCTTGGTGGCCTCACCTCCCCAGGCCACTGATTCAACCTTGGTAAAAAGGGTGCGTTCTTAATTATACTCAAGGTCCTTCCCGCTCCGTGGTCCCGCTACTCCAACTGCAGGGAAAGGTCAAGTCTCTTACTTTGGCCTCCAGGAGAAAACCAAAACCAAAATGAGCATCACCCACCAGAGCTGAGAAGAGCCCCCTGTATACCACGAACCTGTGCTTGATGACCCACAGCACACTTTTTCTTTTCTTTGACGTTCGGCTCTCACATCAGTTTGTGTTTGTTCACACGTCCTTTAACACAATATGGTAAATGGGATAAAGGGAATGTTGAAGCCATTTATTAGATTTCTGACGGTGATTTGAACACACCTGCTCCACAGGACATTTGAGCTGTTAGGTCGTACATTTTACTCGAACTTAACGATTACATAACCAGACCCAGGCTCTCTGTTGGGTAGGGTAAAACAAAGAAATAAAGCACACAGGGCATCTGGGTGGCTCAGATGGTTAAGCATCTGCCTTCAGCTCAGGTCATGGTCCCAGAGTCCTGGGATCTGGTCCTGCATCGGGCTCCCTGGCCTGCTTCTCTCTCTGCCTCTCTCTCTCTCTCTCCCTCTGTCTCTCATGAATAAATAAATAAAATCTTTAAAAAAAAAAAAAAGAAAGCACACAAAAATAAAGGTGGTCTTCTTGCTTTGAATTACTCTCCAGATCTTGCAAGTGTTATAGGAAAATAGTGGAATCTAAGTGCAGAAAATATAAAATACATTTATTATCCCACTTGCTCCGTAGAAAAAAAATCTTTTTACTTTGCTAAAATGTCAACCGCATGAGCTGTCCAAGAGACCGTGTGAGGGGGATTGCTGATGTGGACAGAGGGGAGGGAGAGAAACACTTTGACAGATGGTGGGAGATGAAGAGTCTTAGATTTTGGTCTCTTAACTAAGACGCTGTGAGCTTTCCACCAGACACAGCGATCAGAGCTCGGCACTCTTGGGTGACTTCCCAAGGAGTGCAGGGATGCCAGAGAGGACGCTCACTCCCACCTGATAGCTCCTTGCCTCTCGGTCCCCAGAGCTAGTATGCCATCTCCCGGTTCTCCAGAAAGAAAGAGCAACGTCAAGGCTAGACCTCCCGCTATTGCCCCACCACTTCCCTGCTGTTGTCTATATTTTGAAAGATGAGAGAGGGCAGAACAAGCCCCATCCCCTTTGCTTGCCATTCACTCATTCACTCATTTAGTAAACATTTATTCACTGAATGTTATATGCCCAGAACTGAGCTAAACCATGACCCTGTGTAGTTGGTCAGGATGAGGTAACGAGGACAGAGGTAGCCCTCGTGTAAAAAATCTTAAACCCAGCCCTATCGACACTTTGGAAAGAAAAGGATGAACATCTGGCTTCCTTTCTTGCCCATTTCAGCCTCATTTCCAACCAGGAATTAAACTGATGGCTCTATAACGTATTCCTTTTATACCGCCTTCCATCAGCTTGGACTACAGGGGACTGACAGTTTAATGGCAATAGGAGAGTTAAGAGTAAAACTACCTTTTGACGCCACATTTAACTAAAACTGAGTTAGAATAGGACCTCGGTGGACATGCACATGACATCCGTATCATTAGAGGACAAATTATTTTCGATCATTGCTGTGACTATTACTATGAAATGAATTTATACCACTGCGGGTGAAGTGTTACCAAGTACGGGTCACATTTTGTTTCCTGGCTCCGAGAGTCCCAAAGGCAAATGCATCTGTAACCTGCAGCTGGTTTCCTTTCCCGGCTGCCCCTCCCCTCCTCCCCGCACCCCCTCCTCTAGTGATTTTCATTAAATGGTAACATTCTATAGCAAAACTCAAAAGAAAATAAATGGCAGGATTCTGTGACAGACACAAGAGCTGGTCAGCCCTTGAAGTCACTAGCGATAACGCCCAGGGAGAGTCATGCCCGATTCTGTAGCTGGCTGGGTGCCTTCAGGGGGGATTATGTCAGCAGCAAGCTGGCCTTGGATGCTTCCAGGTCGGGGGTAGGTGAAGTGGTGCCGGGAAGCTTATGTCATTGCTGTCCTTGCTGGTGGGAGCAGAATTTGACTGAAGCCGTCAGTCTCATCAAAACTCACATACGCTGGAGGTGGCTCCAGCAGCCAGCTTCAGTGTGGGCGATCTGGCTTCACCTCGCACCCACATTCACAGTGCGAGCATTTTCCAAGCACCCTTGTAAGCCAAGCCCTGTGCTCACCGCTGGCCCCCATGCGTCTTGGCATAGATACTGAAGGGATATCTAGGCAGAAGGTTTTAAATGCCATTTCCTTTTAGGGCCTGCGTGTGATCATTATAGCAATCGCCCAGGATCTTAAATCCTTGTCCTATTTTTTTTTTTTCTTAAGAGAAAAGTGATTTTCGAAACAGGTGGAATCTGAGAATCTGGAACCTGGATGACTCTTAACTAGCTCCAAGCGTGTCTCGTATTTTCCACCAAGTCCACCCGGAGATCAATTAACCATTTCTTATGTGCAAAGTGCTCCCTTCTGAAAAGGTTTTTATGGGCTCAAAACACCCATTACATTGTTTTCTTTTATGTCTTTTTGTTCATTTTTTTCCCCTTTACTAAACTGCCACTTTTGATGATCACATCAGTTTTGTGTTTCTTTACTAGAGAAAATTGCTGTCATTTACGTCCCACCACTGCCTCTGGGCATTTTCTCTTTCTGGTTGGTCTTTAACCTAATACCATACCTCTGTGTCTACACTCATGGCATCTTGACGATGATAACGGGCAGAAGCTCAATTAGGAAACATTATGAATCACACAGTTTAGTCTCCCGCTGTGTACAAGAATTCCTAAAATGACAAGGGATTTCATTTTCCTTTGTCCTCTGCGTTCTGAACCCTTTCATGGTTCCTGCCCCATGCCCACACACACCACTCTTCAAACATATCCCTCAGGTTGACTAAAAACAGCGTTTTTAGGTGAGCAAACTCCTTACCTATTTGCCAATCCCAGGGCACCTTTAACAGCTCCTTGTGCTCCATTATGGCTCTGCAAATTCAAAGAAAGCAGACCCGATGAGCAAGATTATAATGCGTCCTCCTTTTTTTTTTCTTCTTTTTTCATTTACCAGATTTATACAAGTCACAAAACAACCAGCCACATTGCAAAGATAACCGTGGGCCAGGGCCAGGGAAGTCTACTTTGGCAGCCTGAGGTTTCCCCCGAAGGTGTGGCCAGCAGCGTGAGGGTGTCAGCGGGCATGGTGGCGCTCCAACCTTCCACTGGCCTTTTCCCCAAAGAGTCTGCCTGCGGCCTTGATTTCTTCTTGCTTAGACGCCAATGGTGAGGTATGGAAAATTTCTGTGCTTGCAGGTTTAACCAGGTTTGTTGTTGTCGGTTTTTTGTTGTTGTTGTTGTTGTTGTTGTTTTAAGTCAGTTTTCTGATTGAGGATTCTCTAGGGCAGTGGTTCTCAAACCTTACGGTACAAAAAAGTACGGTACAAAAAAGCTTTCCATCTGGAAAGCATGTTGAAACAGTTTCTCGTGCCCCATCTCACGGTTCAGCAGATCTGGGTGGGGCCCATAGATGTGCATCTCTGGCAAGGTCTCCTGCGGTGCCAGGTGCTGCTGGCCAGAGAAACATGCTTTGAGAACCACGGCTCTAGAAGAGGACCCGGAGGGGAAGCTGGCCCCACTCCAGCAGAAATACGTTGGTTGCAGCATACCCTCAGTGCACCCCATTTGCCATCCACAGCCACGTGCCACTTCCATTATTTTGGCAGCAGTGGCACTGAGGGGCTCCGTTAGCTCGAATGGACTGTACCTGAAGCAAATGAGTACTGGATATCTGATGATGTTTTTTGGATTCAAGAATAATAATCCATAAAATGATCCATCTATCTACAAAATGTTGGCCATGAATAGTTGAACCAGGCAATTTCTTTTCCTCTCACAAAGCTGAAGCACCAAATTTAGGAACTTTAAAGTGCCATCCCACTTTCAAAATCAATCAAAAATAAATCCTTTTCAGAGACTTTCCCCATATTCGTGCCTTGTTTGCTATGGAGCTTTTCCCTTGTATCTCGGGATACCAAAATTTGGAGGATTCTTGGAAACAGCCTACTGGCAAAACATGTTTAAGGTGATGCCAAAATATCTTCCATAAATAATTTCAGATACTGAACCAAAACAATTACAAAGCACCTGCCTTGCAGAAAGGGATTTGGTGAAATTAGAATTACTTGCTTTGTAGAAAAGGATTTGGTAAAATTAGACTGGGGACCATACCATCATTCTTCACCCCTTACGTGAAACTAAAACATACGGTCTTTATTGATGGAAAAGTATGCTTTGTCTGACACTTACTCTCACTACAATTCTGAGGCACTAGTCAGTGATGACTTATATGCTCCAATGCAGGATTACTGCAAAATTGGTGTTTTGGACTTTCTGATGCTTGGTAAATGTCTGTGTTTCATCTTCATCTGTTTAAGGAAAAGAGGAACACCAAACTATTCTAATTGATGAATTTGAAATATGGTTCCTTCAGGCAAATCCATGGGCAATAAAAGAGCAAACTTAGGAAAGGACCAACTTAAACTATAAGTTTTCTAGTAGGAGTTGTCAGTAGTAAGCAGGTGTCCCTTTTCAGAAGTGCATCAAATCATGGCATTTATACTTTGTTATTCTACTTCTCTAAGTAAAACCACTGGCTGACTTAGGAGAATCAATGTACTTCTACTGTTTTCTTGTAAATTGTGTTCAAAGTCAACTAGGTGGTTTTCTAATCATTGATAATAAACTTCTTTAGTTTTGAAGAAATTTACTAAGAAAAATATTGAGTTTTCAGGTTTCATGGAGGAGGTTAGTGAAAGGTTTCCAGCCTTGATTTTTATAAAATAAAAAGACCCACTGTACCTTAATGAAAATAATTAGAATAAGCCCCAAGAGTCTCTCCTGTCTGAATTTCTTATTATTTTTACTCACAATTGAATTCCACTGAAAAAAGCCCCGAAGAGTCCAATCATCCCCAGAAATTCCACTCGACTCAGGGTTCGGATGATGTATTCTTCCCAGACGTTGGAGATACCGTATAACGTGGCTCCTCCTAAGACCAGAAGGTCCCCTACCAGCTTATTTTCCCCTAGGAACCAAAAACACAAATGCAGCTTCATTAAAATTTTCTTAATGAGAATCTGGCACCAGCAAATTGACCTTCCTTTGTCTATTCTATTCTGATGTTTTTACAGAAGTCCAGTAATTTGCCAACCGGAGATCCAGTCAAGTGTGTTTATCTGCACTCCGGATATGTTCTGGTATAAAAAGGCTGCCTGTGTCTGCCCAACTAGAAGTCTTCCTTTACCCAAGAAAGGGACCAGTTGCTTCTAGGCTGCATCATCTCTACAAAGCCCCGTGTCTTCTGTCTATATACATGTCTAGGAATATACGCTAATCCATGTCTGCTGTGGGGTGCTTTCCAACAGTTTAGGGAGCATGGTGTCGAACAAACAGAATCAGTCTGAATTTCCACCCTCTGCTCTGCAAGGAGAGAAGCTATAACAGAAGCAGTCGAGACTCTTTATCTTGACTATGGGCAAAATGTGTCCTTGCTTAGAAAATGAGAGTGAAAGGGATTATGGGTTGAAACTTTCAACTCCCCTAAAGTAAGTAATGTAAGAGTGAAAATATAGGCAATTCACTATTACATTAATATTTCCTTTTATTTTCTTAAAAATATCTATTTGTTTTAAAATCAGTTTTGGCTGGTTTGGGTTTGTCCAATTTTTAATAAGTGCTGCACCCAGCTATTTCCTATAATTAGGCAAATTCCACTCTAGGAAGTGTGAAGCCAGGGAGGGAGAGTGGAAGTTAGCAGGCCATGCGGGCTTGTACCCAAGTAGTCTCCCACTCTGTCCTGTACAGCTCAGCACATGGGAGCATGGCAGGCATGCAGCTCTGGGGCACAGGAGAAGCCAAATGGGAAGGGTGCTCTCTCCAGCACGATTGTAGGACAGGGGCTCACACCTTAGAGTGGACTTGGATTCCCACATTGGCTGGAACAATCTAAAACCATAGAACCAGATTCTCAGCTTTCATTTGGGAGCACTGAGCTTTCTCTGGGCAATGATTTCACATAAAAGAATCTGGGCTGGGCTTGGGGAAAGACCTCTCATTCATGCCTCTGTGGTCACCTTGGGAGAGTCTATATTTACAGGTGCCCCCTGAACAATGCAGGGGTTAAGGGTGCTGACCCCCATATGGCCAAAAATCTGCATATAAATTTTGACTCCCCAAAGACTTAACTACTAATAGCCTACTGCTGACCAGAAGTCTTACCAATAATATAACCAATTAACACATATTTTGTATGTCATATGTATTATATACCATATTCTTACAATAAAGCAAGCTAGAGAAAAGAAAATGTTAAGAAAATCAAGAGGATGAGAAAATACATTTACAGTACTGTACTGTATTTATTGAAAAAAAAAATCCACGGATAAGTGGGCCTGTGCATTCCAAAAGCATGCTGTTCAAGGGTCGACTGTACTCTAAAGGTGTCACTTTTCCTAAGGCAAATTCCCACACCTGGTAAGGATCAGAAAGAGGAGAAGAGACCCTGAAAGGCAGGAGAGCTTGCTGGAGTAAGCCTCCTGGGAAAACCCCTACTTACCACTAGATCGAGAAATAAATGATGAATTATACTATTCTGGAGTGTTGAAAGACTATTCATATAATTTATGAAAATGAACCCATCCCACTGAATATTTTTGAGCTTTAAATGTAACCAACTGCCTTGTTTTCCTGAGACTCTCTCAGTTTTAGCACCAAATTCCCTCATGTGAGGAAACCCCTTCATACTGAGCAATCTGGGACAGTCTTTTCTCCTAATTTACTGCAACAGAACAGCTGTACATGCCTTATAAGGGTCACAATTACAGAAAAATAAGTATCAAGTGGTGTAGTAGAAAGAATACTGGCTAGATTCACATTTAGGCCACACCACTTAGTACTGGTGTGTCCTTGCATACGCTTCTGCTCTCCCTTAGCCTTGATTTTTTCAGCTGCAAAAGTGAGAATGAGAAAACTTTCTTTGCATAGTTAGGAGGATTAAATGAGATAATGCACGGGAAAGTGCCTGGCATCAAAAAAAAAAAAAAAAAATGGCCACTCTTTTTTTTTTTTTTGATTGTGTTTAATTAAAATGTTCCTCCTTGAAAATGTTTTCTCTTCCTTGAAATAACTATAACATTATGTCTAACAATAAGAAAAAATGTTGTTATAGGTATCTAACATCTTTAATAAATGAACTGTAAGGTGCAATAAATGTATTATAGTAGAAAAACGATATTGTGGAGAGCAAGAAATAGATTTTATAATAAGGAGCTGTTTTAATTGAGTTTTATCTTAGTCTTAGGGCTTTCTACCCTTCCCCTCCCACTTTGTGCAGCACACTCCACAGGCTCTGAGACAGAACCTCCTGGGCCACGGACTGCGGATGATTTCTCTCCACTTCTGTCTGCGGTGGGCAAAGCTACTGGCAAAGTTTCATCGGAAGCACAACTCCTGATACGGACATTTCGTATCTGGAGAGCCTACTGCCATCTGTGATGTTTCCTTTAGCAAGGTTTAAATCAAAATGAGGAAGAAACATTCTAGCAAGAATTAGAGCAATTACTTTAATTATAATGAAGTTAGAGTAACTTTGAACAGACCATTATCATTGTGCTTGAGGAAAGAATTTTCAAAATCCCAAGCTAAGGTGAACCGTGGATTAAGCAATATAAAAAGGATCAAGTCAGACAGTCTCTTTTCCTGTGAAAAGCTCTTGATTGGGTGATGACAATTTATATTGAGTTGAATGCCTGACTGAAGTTCTGGTGAATGACTGAAGTGTTTTAGAAAAGTTCTGTCCCTGGCTAAGTAATAACATTGAACCAATTCTACCAGAAAGGCGAAAACAAATGGAGTATTTTGCATAATGATGCATGCCAGTTTTAAGATTATATTGTCCTTAAAACCAGAGTGTTTTTTTTTCTTTTTTCAAAACATTTTATATGACAGTTTAAATTGCTGCGTAATTTATCTTGCTTAATTTATTTTGTAAAATAAGCCCTTGCATCCTATATCTGGCTGCCTTTAGAACATCAGACCATGTCCTTGGGAACCATTACTCTCCCACGGAAGGTACTCCATGATGATAAATTTTAACTGTTAACACGAAGACTTCATATGTCACAAAAAGGATGGTGCTGTGAGTCTTAAACAGATAAAATCCACTCTAGTATGCTTGAGCTTCTCTGCATTGTTTTTAAAAAATTACTACTTTTGGAAAACCCTCAAATGGACTTACTTTCTTTTCTTTAATAGTACTACTCCTCTCCTAATACTGCATTTGAAATCAAGAAAACATTTTTTTCCCCCAGAAGTAGTGAATACAGTCTAGTGAAATCAATTCAATTCAGTTTAACATTCTGGGCTTAAACATTCAGATTAGCAGGGCAGTTGTCTTCCTTGACTAGGAAATGCAAGGTGACGGCTGGTGGTGAATGGCTAAGGCTCAGCAAAGCAGAGTTTTCATAAAGAAGGGCACATGCGTCTGCTTAGTCTATGTTCACATCCTTCAAGTAAAGCTGAGAAAGTGTAATTAAATTATGACTTTAGAACCACTAGCCACATTGTATCAGACAAAAAGCTATCTGATTGGTCCAAAGAGATTATCCATATCAGGATCACTATGGGTATACAGTGTAAAACTGGCCCTTTCATATGGCATCTATTGATATCTCACGGAACCAGTGTTTCATAGAAGAGAATTTGGGAGAAGCTGGAGTGTGTATTTTTAGTCTATCTGCTGAGGTAGGATTGATTATGTTGTGTACGCAGTGGGTTTGTGAGGGCCGAGGCTGTCTCTCTTTTGCTCCGTGTTGTATCTTTAGCTCCCAGAGATGTGGGAGAGGGAAGGAAAACCTCCCCAGAGTTCAAGAGCCTTGGGTTCTCTTCTAGACCCTGCTCTTGTAGCTCTGGGACCTTGGGAACTCACTTGGCTTCCCTGTATCCTAGTGTTCTCGTGGGTCACATGTAAAGTTGCTGAACAAGGTCTGTTTCAGATACAATGTTCTACGATGCAACTTAAAAAGATAAATTGTATTTATTTCAGGTACTTCATACAACTTAGTCTCATTATGACAAATGTCCCAATTTTGACTATCATCTAATTTCCTAGAAGGAAGATCAAGTCCAAGAACTATAGAAATGGGAATATTTTCTATCCCATTCTTTATATTAAAAAAGGAGGTCATTGTTTTCTGTTCTCCAAAATCTTATGTAGCATAAGAATTTTTGTACATTTTAAAGAACAGCAAGGCTTAAAAAAGGATCCTCTGGAAACCATCCTGAGTCAGGGATGCCCATCAGCTTCATAGCAATTTGATGAGTAAATCTTGCAGATCTACAAGCTGTGAATGATAACCACAAATCCTTCCCACAAAAAAAAAATAAACAAACAAACAAACAAACAAAAAACCCATGCACAAGGAGACTAAACTTAGCTTCCCCCCCACCCCCATAAAAATATTAAGTATTCCCAATCTGGTCTTCAAACTTCAAATATCCACCCTTAGCTTATATACCAACCTCCACCCAGTGGTCTGAAAGCTCAGTCTTTCTGACTTGAGAAAGAAAGAGTTGGAGGGGGAGGGTGGGGTGTGCGGAAGGCCCTTGCGGTTTAGGAGAGGACCACTGACTGACACCATGTCTAACCAGCTGGTTTGGGCCAGGCAGCAATGGCCTCCAAAATATCCTCTGAATGGGTCCTGACCCCCAGTTTTAAACACCATCCGAATGTTTCTGAATACATGTAGATAGGGCAGAAAATTTGCATTTTGCCTCCTTCATTCACTCAAGAAACATGGATTGAGCACCTCCCATGTGCCACTGTTCAAGGTGTTGAGGAACAAACATGAGTAAGACACAGACACTGGGAAGACCAGGTTCCTTGTTTCTACCCCACCATGAACATGTCCGGGTCTTGCTTTGGCCTCACGCATACAGGCACATAATGTGGTGAACACCTAGGGACTCACCTGCTCCCTGATGTCTTCCCACAAGGACATCCGCTCCTGCCATGCAGCCCATTCCCAGGATACAGACCACGATGCCGAGGAAATGCACAGCTTTGTACCGGATCAGCAGGAAGAACCAGGAGAGCAAAATCACCACCGGGATCACAAAGCAGTCCAAGAGCTATAGGGAAGGAGGGAGGTAAGCAACAACAGGAGGTTCAGGGGGGAAGCTTCCCATGTAATAAACAAACAAACAAACAAACAAACAAACAAAAAAACAGCCCTAGAGAGAAGGTATTTCCCTTGAACCTGAGTGTCTGTGTAGACCCAGAACTGATTCAGTCAAACAGACTGAAACAAGCACAAACTAACTTTACTTAAACATCTTCCAAGCTTTTTTTTTTTTTTTTAAATTTTTTATTGTTATGTTAATCACCATATATTACATCATTAGTTTTTGGTGCAGTGTTCCATGATTCATTGTTTGTTCATAACACCCAGTGCTCCATGCAGAACGTGCCCTCCTCAATACCCATCACCAGGCTAACCCATCCCCCCACCCCCCTCCCCTCTAGAACCCTCAGTTTGTTTTTCAGAGTCCATCATCTCTCATGGTTCGTTTCCCCCTCTGACATACTCCCCTTTTCTTCCTCTCCTGTTATCTTCTTTTTCTTTTTTCTGAAAATATGTTGCGTTATTTGTTTCAGAAGTACAGATCTGTGATTCAACAGTCTTGCACAATTCACAGCGCTCACCGTAGCACATACCCTCCCCAATGTCTATCACCCAGCCACCCCATCCCTCCCACCCCCAACCACTCCAGTAACACTCAGTTTCTTTCCTGAGATTAAGAATTCCTCATATCAGTGAGGTCATGTGATACATGTCTTTCTCTGATTGACTTATTTCACTCAGCATAACACCCTCCAGTTCCATCCACGTCGTTGCAAATGGCAAGATCTCATTCCTTTTGATGGCTGCATAATATTCCATTGTGTATATATACCACATCTTCTTTATCCATTCATCTGTCGATGGACATCTTGGCTCTTTCCACAGTTTGGCTATGGTGGACATTGCTGCTATAAACATTGGGGTACACGTACCCCTTCGGGTCCCTACATTTGTATCTTTGTGGTAAATACCCAGTAGTGCAATTGCTGGATCGAACGGTAGCTCTAATTTCAACTGTTTGAGGAACCTCCATACTGTTTTCCAGAGGGGTTGCACCAGCTTGCATTCCCACCAACAGTGTAGGAGGGTTCCAAGCTTTGAGGGAAAGGGCAAAAGGCCAATGGATGAGACAGGCTGGTGGTGAAGGGTCTCCTGCCCTGACTGCTTTGGGGCAGCTCCCCCTCCCATCTTTCTCAGTGCCCAGACTCCCCCAGAACACCTCCCATGAGGGGAGAATACGCTGAGCCATTTTAGATGGTTCCTCTATTTTAGGAGTAAATCTGGGGATGGGAGGTGAGGAGGCAGAGGTCTTACCACGTTTTATCAATTATAATTTAGACAAAAGTTGAACTTAATTTCTCCCAGATAACTGTCCCCTTACTACTTGTAAATATATTTGCTCTAAATATAAATACAAATATGACTCTCAAGTTTACAATACTTTAAAAATTACTGTTGTAATAGAGAGTAAAGAGAGAGAGAGGGAAGAAAAAAGGGTACAGAAAAAAAAAAACACCTTTGATTTCACTTCTTACATATTTTATGCTAATCCTGAGATTACATTTGACATGGAAGCCCCAGGAGTTGGTAGAGAGTTGCCCCAATCAAGTAGCAAGTCAACGTGGTGAAATGAGGGGACTCTTGTGCCTGGAGTCGGAAGATTTGAATTTGAGCACCAGATCCTTACCTAACAGCAGTGTGCCCTTAAGCAAATCGCTAACTCAGGAAGCCTCAATTTCCTGCTAGTATAATGAAGATAATAACTCACTGACTTCCTCCAAAGTTCACTGAGAAGCTTAGACATAATAGATGAGAAAACATTTTCTAAATCACAAGGGTCTCAATGCTGGTCTGTTAACTCCGTGTGAGGCAGGCTCTCCACTAGACAAACTATGTCCCACAGGATGTCAAACTCCGTGTACTGAATGAGGAACTGGTGCTCCTGTCCCATTGCCCGGTACCACGCCTCTGCTAGAATCCTAAACAAGTGACCTCACCACCCAGAAGTCAAGGGCAGGGCAGTGATCCCTGTACTGCCCCACTCCTACTGCCTATGTCGTGTCGGTCACCAAGTTCTGACAATTCCATCTTCTAAACATCTTAAATCCATTCATGACACCCTCTCCCGTTTTTGCCACCTGGACGAAACTGGCATCCTATCCTACCTAGAATAAGCCTTTCCTTCCTGCCTTAGGGTCTTCAATCTGGAATGCCCCACCTGAACTCCTGAACTCCTGCCTCCTTTTCCTTCAGGACTGCGCTTAGGGATTTTTCAGTTCAACCCATTAAAGACTTCTCAAGGGAGCCTCTTGGGTTCCCAGGCTAAGTCAGGTCCATCGATGCTTTCCTCGTGTCCTGTGTCCCTTATAGTGTTAACTGCAACAATATGTAATGAGTACAGAATGACTGGCACGAGGTCTGACATCCCCATGTGTCCAGAGGTCTATGAGAGCAGGACTCCATTCTCAGTACCCACACCCTGCTGTGTTCATGAGAAGCATCCCAATGATAGTGACTGAATAAGTACATACAGGATTTTTAATGATCAGTAACATCTAAGATTCATTAAAGGATGAAAAATGTTTGTATATTTGCAAAGCATGCCTGACCGTCAGCCTGACTCTGGGCACCGTAAACAGCACTCAGAAATCCCCTCTATCCCAAAAGTTTTTTTCGATCCGGCAGACTCTCACTCTTCTCTGTGCCTTGGTCTCCTTTGCAACACGAGCAATCAGAATTGTAAGCTTTCCCCGCAGGGTGCTGTGAGGAAGGGCCATGTGAATGCTGAGTAACGGCGTGATGGCTGGGGTCTGAGTCCAGAGGTCTCAGCACCCCCAGAGGGACCATGCATCAGGGTGGCGGCTGCTAGGATTGCAGGATAGCCCAGGGTTGCTCACTGCACAGTTAATTAGCAAGTTAATGATCCTACTTGATATGGTAAAACGCTCCAAGGCAGTTAGTACAACTGGCTTCAAATGCCATTTAAGTATACTAGGAAATTTGAGTTTGCCAGTGAAAATTATTCACTGGACAAAAAACAGTTGGTGTTTTGTTTGAAAAATTAGAAATGATTGAATCAACAGTTGAAATATTTAGCTACATGCCCCACGATTTGGATTTCATTGTCCAACTGGAAGCCTTTGGTCAGTGGAGCTGAAGGCTTCCATTCCTGAATTATTAAAGGCAAACCAGGCCAACATTCAAACTTTGGGGAGGACTGAGGGAGCCTTTTTGGTTCTCAATGTCATTAGAAACCCCAAAGCAGCGGATAAGTCCTGGGATCTATTCCTTTAATGGGTTGAACTGAAAAATCCTTACTTGTACATGTCACGTGGCCCTATGGATGGGGAAGACCTTTAAAAGGAAGGGGAAAAGATAAAGAAGGATACAATTCGAGCCAGGGTTTCTGGAATATTCAGCTAGGGAAGCTTGGTGCCCAGCATACAGTAGGGGCTCAATAATGGGTGGTTGAATGAATTAATGAATGGACAGATACTTGACTTGGTATCATGACTGTAAGAAGGGACATTCGGGCTATTTCAGGCTGCTGGGGGCATTTTGGATGGGACAGTGTATTATGCAGGATTGCCCCATGCTCTCTGCAGGGCATTTAGCATCGCTGGGCTATGGCCGCTAAAAAGAAAAAAATGCTCATATACATTTACAACTGTCCCTCAGTTCAGAATCAGCTAGAATCCCCTCACTGCCTTTCTTTAAAAGCTGGGGACTCAGAAGTTTCAAGAGATGGAGTGATACACTTAAGGTCACTCAAACTGTTGGTATCAGTGGGAATTCTGTCATGGTTTTTTGGTTGTTTTTTTTAAACATTTTAATGCAGGTCAATGACAGGTATTGCCCCAGGTAGAGGTCTCATCACTGCATCTGTAACTACAGAAGAAAATAAACATTTGGCAATGTCTGTTAGTACACAGGCTATTACTTTTTAGTGGTTTTTTGGCTCCAGCCTTTTCCCTGTGGTCATATAGCATGAAACATACTGACAAAATAATTTTCCAATACTTTTCTGGTGGCTTAACTCCTTAGCAAAGTGGTTGCTGGAGTAATAGAAGAGAGAAGTGTGATAACAGATGCCCACAATTGGGACTGTTAAAAAAAGACAAAGAACAAAAACCCTTTTGATTCAGTCATTAATAATATTTAGTAGATTTACCTTTCTTTTTTATTTTTAAGATTTTATTTATTTGACAGAGAGATAGAGAGAGAGCACAAGTAGGCAGAGAAGCAGGCAGAGGGAGAGGGAGAAGCAGGCTCCCCGCCGAGCAGGGAGCCCGATGCAGGACTCGATCCCAGGACCCTGGGATCACGACCTGAGCCGAAGGCAGCCGCTTAACCGACTGAGCCACCCAGGCGCCCAGTAGATTTACCTTTCTTTGCATATATCTCTATATCCAAAAAGAAATGATATAATATCAACACCAAAAAATAAATAAATGAATACTATTTCATAATTATCTTTTTTCCCTTTTCTGTTTATTTTTTAAAGGTTTTTATTTAAATTCCAGTTAGTTAACATACTGTGTAATATCAGTTTCAGGTTGACAATATAGTGGTTCCACACTTGCAGACAACATCCTGAGCTCATCACAGCAAGTGCACTCCTTAATCCACATCACACACTTAACCCATCTCCCCACCAACCTTCCCTCTGGAAACCATTAGTTTGTTCTCTATAAGTTAAGAGTCGGTTTCTTGGTTTGCCTCTTTCTCTCTTTTATCCCTTTGCTCATTTGTTTCATTTCTTAAATTCCACATGAGTGAAATCATATGGTATTTGTCTTTCTCTGACCTATTTCGCTTAGCATTATACTCTCTAGCTCCACCCACGTCATTGCAAATGGCAAGATTTCATCCCTCTTACGCTCTGAAAAATCTCAAAAAACATTAAGAATACTGCGGGGAAAAAAGTGTTCATTACAACCTTAGTTTTACATCTTTTTTAGCCTAAAGATTTAAACTGATTCTTCCACATCATTTGTCTTTAGATGCTACCTGCCCTCTAGAGAGGTCTACGATCCTAAGTTGTCTGATTCTATTGATGGAGGCACTGAGGTGTATGGTGCTCAGTGGTTGGGGCACATTCTCTGAAGCAGTGGTGATAGCTCCGGGATTATTATATAAACATGATATCTTTAAATAACATTTACAGTAGGTTGTAAGTGTTATTTACAGTTTGTATTTATATATAGTTTGTATTTATTTACTATAAATTTACAGTTTGCAAAACACATTATTTTTACTTTATCTCCAAAAACAGCACTTGAAAGGAGTTATGATTATACCCATTTTATGGGTAAGGAAACTGAGCCTCCAATAATAAAGCAAGTCAGTGCTAGAGTTGGGGCTCAAATACTAGTGTCTGGACTCCTAGACTTCACCGAGTTCAAGTGCAGCTTCTAAAAGTTATTCAATAATAACTTAAAAAGTCTCTGTTGACATTGCTTTTAGGACAACAGAAGTCAACATTAAATAATATTATATATATTTTTAAAGTACACATTGGAGGATCACAGCATCATTTAACTTTTTCTCCTCTCTCCCTCCCTGTCTTTTCAGCTTCAGCCAATCTCTTACCACTAGATCTTTCCCTGCAGTCTTCAATCACACTTAGTTGTGCTCTCTCCTACACACACACACACACACACACACACACACACACACACACACACACACACCCCAAACCCCCCTCTTCTTGTCAATACCCACTCAAGCTTCTCTCTTCCTTTCTATGCTAACTCCATTTGCCAACACTCCCCAGACCACCTCTGTCTGGATTCAGACACACTCAATCTGGTTTTCATGCTCACTTGTAAGTCCCTTCCCTCCCCTAACATGGTCACTCCTCTCTCACTGTATTTTCCTACACCATCTCACCTGGAACCTGGGACTTAGTAGATGCCCAGTAAATGCTTGCTGAATAAAAAAAATGAACTTTTTCTGGCCTTACTCTGTCTCTAATTCTGCTGCTCCCATGACTTTCTCGCTTGCCATTCCACTGATTTTATTTAACTTATTTCTTGTACAAAACATGAATTTTATCCCTTCAACTTTACTTGATGTGTGTCTATGTCTTTATCCATGTGTATATTTAGTTGATTTGTGTCTATGTCTCTACAGTGTCTTTGTGAATAAACTTAAGTGGCAGAACTCAGAGCCACTACATAACTTGATTAGTTGAGGCCAATTACACTTGGATGATTATGATGATACATTTCTGACTTCCACAGAATTTCATTGTACAATCACCAGCATGTTAATATAAGGTTGTGATGGTTAAATGTAATTGTGTTACATGACTCTCAAAATTAGTGCAAAATGATTAAATAAGGAAAATAACATATATCCTGTCCCCATGACATATCTCATAACCATGCAAAGTGCAACAACCTCACTTGTGGTATGATATACCATAGTAACTGCCAATCAATACCACACTTACCATTGGATTACTGCAACCTCTCACTCTCTCTGTCTTTCTAGTTCTATTTCACCTTCATGCAGTTGGTACTGCCAATAAAACATCTATACCAGAGGCCTCCTTCGGTGCCGGTTGATGAAGAAATTCAATTCTATTAAACTGAATCCAGAAAAATGTGTTTAATGCATAATGGTCCAATATCCCCTATATTTGTTCTTGGATTTGGGGTAATATTAAAGTAAGCCTTTTGGGCCAAATCCATATCTTCCTCCAAACTCTTATACAACTTCAAATGAAATTTTGAATTTAGATATCTGCATTTATTATAGTTGTTAGATCAGTTGGAGATAAATTATACTTTTCAAAAAGGGCACGGTGACATTGATTTCAGATAGGTACGGTAGAGTATTTTTGTTTGTTTTTTAAAGATTTATTTATTTAGAGAGAGAGAGAGAGAGAATGGTGCCTGTGAGTTGGGGGAGGGGGAGAGGGAGAGAGAATCCTCAAGCTGACTTCCCGCTGACCACAGAGCCCGACATGGGACTCAGTCCCACGACTGTGAGATCATGACCTGAGCTGAAATCAAGAGTTGGCCCAAACGACTGAGCCACCCAGGTGCCCCTAGTATTTTTGTTTGTTTTAATCAAAACAGAAAATGTAGACAGTCACATAGCACTTAAAGTAAATGGTACATTTTAGGCTTTTGTTGAATTTTTTCTTTGAGTTAGTTCTACAGTTTCACCAAATTAATCCAAAGTATAAACAAAATTCATTGTATTTTAAAAAAGAATGAGTAGCTTTGTCTGGAGGTGCAGCAAAAGACCAGTAGGCTACTTCTTTCCATAAGAAGTGATTTCTTCTAAAAGAGCAAATTTGTGACTTAGATTTTATCCCTTTCAAAGAGTTACTGTAATTTATGAAAAGGAACAAATACCAGAGCATCGGGTAAGAGTCATAAAGTTAGCCTGTCATGCTATTTTTATGTTTTCTGACTTGTGTGCGTACAAGCTTTGTAACATGATGAAGATGACAAAGCAGAATAGGTAACCTGGATGGGAGAACTGCTCTGCAAACCAAAAACAGGCATTTCAGGAAATCTCCCTAGCATTTCCATTTTGTTCTTACAGACTTAAAGACTCAACATGGCTTGTCCTTTAGCTCCAGCTTATGCGCCTTAAATATCTTCAGAAAAACTGAGTCACTCTGATAAAATGTCTATGTTTAGAGGCTGTCTTTTGTGGCTAACAAGCTACCTGTACTGTTTTCTTTAATGTTGCGTATTTGTGGTTCCCATCGCTTACTTCTGCTCTCTTCCAGATTCTATCCCGCAGAAAATAAGAGCTTGACCCATTTGGATTGGCTATTTTTGTAGGTCAAATTTGTTGAATATTGACAATTCCACTTGGTCACCTAAAAGACCCACAGAACCAAATGGAGATCAGATGCCAACTGTATTAACATTAGATCTGGTTTGCTGAAGACAGTGTTGCCTCTTATTTCCCACTTCAGTTTTAACTTAGCCTAATCTTTCTTAGGCAGATATACTGAGGAAAACAGCCATCAAGCTGAGGCCTCTGTTTCAGGGGTCCTTCGAGCAAGGGACAGTCCTTATCAATCCACAAAGCAGGCAGAAATGAAACATGGATGGCAGTTTTTTCCTCCTTTTTCTTTCCTATTAAGACATAACAATCCCACCAAGTGGTAAAGTTCCCTATTGGATATTGAATTCGCTATTTCCTCCTTGGGGTGAAGTAAGAAGGAATGGAGAAAAAGGAGAGTTTTCTTCCATTCTCTCAGTGTTTGGAAGGGAATGGACGTCCCCCTGAGCCTGGGTGGTATCATGAGGAAAACAGGAGTTCCTCCATCTTCCTTCTATACCATGTTTGGTTTGGCTAACAGTTATGTTCACATAAATGTTCATTCCTTGATCAAAGATCTACATATCATATTATCAGTCATAAAAATCTCTGGAAGGAAAAAATCAGGATCTGTAAGCATAAAACGTTAACAACGGTCATTTTTGGATAAGGTAACTGAACCCTCACAATCGCACTGCCCAAATTCTCTGTGGTTTCCAAATTTCTTCTCTTGAGTATATACTGCTTTCAAAATATATACAACAACACATGTTATGAGCGTATAAAAAACCTACAAGAGTCAGATCAGTCTTTCTCAAGGGAAGCAGATGGTTTGTAAAAAAATTAAAACAAAACACAAAACCCGCTACCCAACGGCTCCCATTCCAGTAGAGCATAATGAGGAGGTGATCTCATCCCTCTTTCTAATTGTCTGCCAAAAAGAGACTCCTCCGCCAGCCTCTGGCTCCTCATTAGCGCTCCCCTCCGGCTATTCATAGGGAAAAAGCTCCCCTCACGTGGCCCAGCTGTCAGAGGCTGAACCTGAGGCAGATAGTAGGTGATTCCAGGAAAGAGAACATTTCCCTACTTTGCCTTCCTCTGCTTTTAATTGGCAATTCTCCTGTGTTTCTAAAAGTGATATATATTATAAATTCATCTCCAGTGAGTAAAACTGAAGCATTAACAGGGAAGGATCTTAAAAAAGGACAATTTTCAGTATCACAGACACAACAAAAGTCCTTTTTCGGCAGACAGTCCAGCTGAAGAGAGTGGAATATAATTTGGAAAATGCACATTCACACATGTAATCAAGAACCACTTCAATTCAGTGGCCTGGACACGTACCCATCCCAGAGGCATTTGAAAAATCCAACTGGGAAAATCTTTCATCAGGAACAGACTTTTCTGGTAGACACCCCCCTTCCCTCCACCTCTCGGATTTATTCCTCTCAGAGTTACTCTATTCATAACAGATCCACCCCCACCAACCCTATGCCTTAGGACTTAATGTTTAGGTTTTATTGTCTTAAAAGATTCATATTGGATGAAGCCATGTTTCCATCATGTTGCCCAGGAGAGCCAAACTAATAAAATGTGTCATTGTGCTGCTTATATGACAGCCATTTTCCAGGAAATGTCCTATTTCCGAGACTTAGAAAAAGATTTTCACCAAACTACTTTTCTTGTCACTGCTAAGGATTTAAACGTGTGACTTTTCTATGTCCCCTCGTGCCAGTCCATCAGAACTTCCTAGCTGTTAAAATACATTCACTTTGCTTCTTTGACTTCAACTCTCAAAGACAGAAAGAAAGAAAGGGGGGAAAAAAAGACACTACCCTGCACTGAAAATCTGGGACAAGAACCTAGAAATCTAGGTGACCGCTGGAAGACAGACAATTAGGAGACATGCACTCTCTAGCTCTGCTGTAGGGAAATCTGCTTTAGGTGAGAGCAGAGCTGTCCCAGAGGACAAATTCTTTCTGGCTGAGCATCACTGGACCTTTAATCAGGTTTAAGAACAAGCTCTGATTATCAGTAAACTGGATTTTAGAAGTAGAAAGCAAGTTCACATTTACTGAATGTCTACCATATAACAGGCAGAATGCTGTTAGGTTATTTTTCCCATTTTACAGATGCTAAATCAGAGTACTGAAGATAATAGGCGACTTACTTTAAGTCACACAGTAGTAAGTGTCAGAGCCAAGATGATCCCAGGTCTGCCACTCTTCTTGTACAAAGTGAGTGTAAGCAGTCAAGGTCCAGGTGGGGTAGAAACTGTACCGGATCCAGTTATAACAACACCGGTCTAGGCTGGGTCAGCCTCGACTCAGTCTAGCAGGCTCAGGTGCTCTGGCTTACACTTAGAGCACTCTGGGAGAGTGGGCAGACTCTGAAGGTATTGAAAAATTAATCACTGGCCGTCTGCATTTTTTATATTAAATAAGGGGCAGGTTATAAGCGAAAGTGTATGAGAATTAGAATCGTGTCACTGGAATGGAAGCTCCTACTTTCTAGTCATCGCAGCATAATCTATGGAGCTATTTTGCTGAAAACATCCATTCATCAACATCCACTCTGTGATGTGATACCTCTTCCCAGGAAGACAATCACAAACCTGGCTATGATTTTTTTTTTCTTTCTTACATACCCAGCATTTTCACCGAAGGAAAAAAAAAGGAATTTGAAGAGTTTGGTTTTAGCGATGGGTCTTTGATACTGTGTGGCTACCTTGAGTGTTTTTGGAGAAGTGGTAGCCTTAAGTCAGCCAAGCACTACTAACTTGGATTTCTTATTTATAAAATTCATCGAACAGAAGAACATTAACAATAACATTGAAGAAAGCACACATTTCAAAGCACATATTGAAGGAAATGACAGTTTTCTGATGAAATACTAATTCTACATTAATTTTGCATTACTTTTGATTCCTCCCAGCATTAAAACAGCATGCAGGAACAATTTCAAGAGCTACAGGAGAACATATTGTACTTTTTGGGCTCTATTTCTAGGTTTAACTCGACTATTCCGGGTTTTATTAAAAAAAGGCAAAATTGGATTTTCATTGCCTTATACGCATCCCTTATTTATTTATTCAACTGGTGTTTACTGAGTGCCCACTGCATGCTCAGCTTTGCTATGGACCCAGCAGATCTGGTGAATCAAGACATTCTACATCTTGGTCCAAGCGGACAGCTGCCAATGAACACACATCTCTTTCCTGAAGTTCACAGCCAGTGTTCCCCTAGAACTTGCCTGGCCCTGAAGCTGACCCTGTCCTCTGTTCTTTGGGACCCTCCTGTTCTGCTCCTCAAGGGACCTCGCTTCCAGCATCTATCCCACGTCCTTCTTGATCCCTTCCTCTCTGTTGGCTATTTTCCTTTGCCATATAGGCCCATGCTGCTTTTACCCTGGAGGCCCAAATGCTCTGTAGCTATTTATTTTTCCCTCTTCACAGCCAGCTTCCTGAAAGATTTATCTACAGCCACTGCCTCTCGTATCTTGGCCCCATTCATTCCTCAAGATACGGCGATACTGACACCTCTATTCTCCACGATCACCAAAGCTACGTGGTGCTGCTTCTGCGGCATTTGGCGTCACTCATCATTCTCCCACTGAACTCTCGGCTCTCCTGATTTATGTCTTTTTTCTTCCCTCCCGCCTCTCTGGCCCGTCCTTCTGTTTTTTTGGGGGGAGACTCACTTTGTTCTTTTTGTCCCTCAAAGTTGTCACATCTGAGGGCTCAGTCCTTGGCACTCTCATTTTCACATTCTACATATCCCTCTGGCTGTCACCCACCTCTTACTTCCTTTCCTGCCAAACTTCTTGAAAAGAGTTGCATTCAGCCATTGCTTCCATCCCTCTCAACTTCATTCAGCCACTCAGTGTAATCTGGGTTCTGTTTCCCAAGCACCATCAAAACTGATAAAAAATACACTCCCTGTTTTTGAACCCAGCAGAGACATTTTAGTCCTTACAGTACTCAGCGTAGCATCTGACACCCCTTCCAGCTGGTGCTCTTACCTGCCAGGCTCCTCACCCATCACTTCATCTCTCAAGCCTCCTTGTCAGACTCCTTTATGAGTGCCTACTTTAGGGGTTCCTGGATCCACTCTCCTTTCTCATATGCTTTGCTTTCAGGACTTTGCCAGCATGTTTGTTCTCGTCTCTCCACACTTACCCCGAATGATGTCACCTACTGTTCTGGCTTTAAAAGTCATCTCTCTGCTGATGACTTCCAAATCTACATCTCAAATCTGGACCCGTCTCTTAGACTCCAGAGCCTGCTGATCTGGTGTGGATGCACCAAAAATGCCCACAGCTTAGAATGGCGTAAACATAACTCGTATCTTTGTCTCCATACTGTTCTCCCCCCGCTGAATGGGGTCACTGGAGACTTAGTTGCTCAGGTCTGAACCCTGAACCCTGACATCCAAGGGGTCACTCTTTCCCTCCTGAAACACTTCCTTGACTTGCTTCCAGGGTTTATCACATTCTTCTGGTTCTCCTCTTTCCCTCCAGTCTCTGAATGTTGGTAGGTCCCAAGGCTCAGCTTTCAGTTTCCTTCTCTTCTCCATTTATATTCACCCCATTGGTAATGTAATCAGATCATAACTTTCAGCCCCATCTATTTGAAAATGATTCCAAATTAATATTATGAGCCCCCACCTCTCTCCTGAACCCCAGATACATTATCCCCAGCAACCTATAGCAAGCTCTGCCTGGATGTCTAACAGGAGGCTCAAGCCTAAGTGGCCAAAGCAGAATCTTGATTTTCTGCTCCACATCTGCTCTTCCCCCGTGTTCCTCATTTCACTGCATGGCACAACCCAGTGGCTGAGGCCAATAACCAAGGAATCATTCCTAACTCCTCTTTTTCTCTCCAACGTCCCCGATACAAATACTCAGAAAACCCTATTGGCTTTATCTTATACATGTATCCCACAAGCTCTAGCCACCTCTGTGGTTAGCACCTGGCTTCAAGTCACATCTTTTGGTTAGTGGCCTCCTAACTGTCTAGCCGTGACCACTTTTGCTTCTGTACAGTCAACTCTCCATGAGCAGCCACAGCCCCAGTGACCTAAAAATACCAGTTAGGTCACATCAACCCCCTGCTCTGCGCATTCTAATAATTTTCCTTAGAATAAATCCAAATGGCTTTCCTTGATCTTCTGTGATAGCCTTATAAAATAATATACACTAGCCTTATGTAATCTGGCCCCTACCTCCTTCTTCAGTGTCATCTCTTACTGCCAGTAACTTCACTCACTCTTTCTGTGTCTTGAACATGCCATGCTCAGAGTCTTCATTCATACTGTTCCCTTTGCTTAGAACTCTCTTCCCTGTATCTTTGCACATCTCACTCCCTCATGTTCTGGTGGGACAGAAAGAAATTAAAATTAAGTATAACTTGGAAAGGAAGCCTCATGAGGCCAAGAACATGATCTTCTTTATGCTATATGTCTAGAACTCATAGAAAGGTATATATAATATATGCTCAATAAATACTTGCTACACATATGCCTGAATAAAACATGAATTGATCCTTCTTCGCCCACACAACAAATAAGTCACCAAGTCCTGTCTTTTTAGCCACCTGTATTTCTCTAGAACCTCTTTACTTGCCCTATCCTGACTGCCTCTTCTTCACCAGGCCATGCAAATGAACTCTCTATATTGCAAATTTCATAATACCATTACTATTCTAGAAACTCTCAAGATAAAGACCAAGTCCCTTAACGTGGTTTATCAGTCCCTTTGTGATCTGTCACCAGCTTCCCCTTCGTTCTCTGACCATTCCTCTTTCAAACTCCATGCAGAAGCATTTTTAGTTTTTTAACATGTCATGGTCCTTCTCAACACATTTCTTTGCACTGGCTGTTCCTTCTGCCCGGAGTTCCCACGTCCATCTCTCTTACTACCCCTCACCTGGTCCACTTAGACTTATCTTTCAGAGCTCAGTTGAGACAACACTTCCTCCAAGAAGCCCTCCTTGGCTTCTTAAATCCAAATTAAGTGTCCCCTCAGGGTTTTCCCATTGATCTCAGTATTATCAAATTGTACTTATTACGCTAAAACACAATTATGTTCCTTGAAGAAAGGAATTTTTTCTCTCTTGCGCTCAGTTTTATTTTCTGAAGCTAGATGGTGCTTGGTACACACAAGGGCCCCTGAAATATTTTATTAATTCACTAAAAAATACTTGTGGAGGGTCTACTAGGTGCCCAGCACGATCCCAGGGAATAAGAAATCTAATTAATAACAAAAAATTCTGTACGTTTTTGGAGTTTGTAATCTTAGGTAGGAAGTGACAATCAAAATATATAGTATGCCAATGGTGATAAAAACTATGGAGAAAAATAAAGCCGGGGAGAGGGGAGGGAGTGCTGAATGGGGCAGGAGATTGTGATTTTAAACAGGGTGGTCAGGGAAGGACTCACTGAGAAGGTAGCTCCTGAGCGAGGTCCAGAGGTGCTTATCTCATTGTCTGGCAGATCATAGATGCTGAATGATGAAGAACTTCTGCTTCTGTGAACCGTCTGGGGGGATCTGCTGTCACTGAGGTAACTAGTACTGCCTAAAGCTGCTTACTGAGATGACTTTGGCCAAAGGAGTTGAAGGCGAGTGTTCTGTGCAGTTCCTACTTCCTGCCCTCATTCTCTGGCACAGATGGTGTCACAACTCCTAAAGTGACCACAGAGTCCCCAGTTGATGGCTCCAGAAAATGCTCAGCTACATCCCGTCTTTCTGTTCAAGGGATCTGGAATTGGAATTGGCTCCTGACCCAGAAGATATAAAGAAGAGGGAGGACGGGAAGAAGGACAAAAACAGTTCCTGCTATTTTCTCATAGGTTGGTGTTTTTATGAATTCTCATGGTCTGAGTCTTAAAAAGTCTTAGCAGCTTTTTAAAAAAGATTTTATTTATTTATTTATTTATTTATTTATTTATTTATTTATTTATTTATTTATTTATTTAGAGTGTGCTCGAGTAAGGCGAGGGGCAGAGGGGGAGGGAGAGAGAGAGAGGCAGACTCCCTGCTGAGTGTGGAGCCTGATGGAGGGCTCCATCTCTGGACTCCGAGATCATGATCTAAGCAGAAACCAAAAGCAGGATGCTCAACCAATTGAGCTCCCTATGTGCCCCTCCTTTTAAAAAAAGATTTTATTTATTTATTTGAGGGGGGAAGTCTTGGCAGCTTTAAGACTGTACCCTTCACTCTTGATGCACTTCAAAGACTTTTACAGATTTATGATTTATTAACAAACACCTCCTTTCAAAAGCATTGACAAAGTAAGCAGGCTAATGCACATTTTTTTCTTTTTTTTAGTGCAAGTACACCCTCCTGCTTTAAGCACTTATTTACACGTGAATTTTGTGTAGTGATTGAATCAAAATGAGCACTTCTGTAAAGGCAACCAGTCACAATGCAGGAGTGTTTTCCTGTATGTCTATCCATGGCAGACAGCACCAAAGTGGTCCTCCAAGGAGTCCATCTAGGTGGCATTGGGAGCACTGGCATCTTAGTGACCACAGAGAAGAAATAGGTCCTCGGCAGGATCCTTTTCTCAAAGAATGGAAACACCAGCACAGACAGGCAAGAGAAGATTTCCCTTGCAACCGTGTGTTTTGGGTTCCTTTTGGAGAAGACCTTCAAAAGGCCAGCACCTTCACATCTGCCTGGGGTGTGGGGGGGCAGAATTAAATATTGTCTTCAAATGTATTCGTTTTCTGTTGCTGCTGTAACAAATGACCACAAACTTAGTGGCTTCATACAATATAAATTCATTATCTTACAGTTCTGGAGGTCAGAAGTCCTAAAATGAAGGTGTTCACAGAGCTGTGTACGTCCTGTGGGCTCTCGGGAAGAATCTTTTTCCTTGCCTTTCTCAGCTTCTAGGGTGACCTGCATTCCTCAGTTTGTGGCTCCTTTCTCTGTCTTCAAAGCCAGGAGGGTAGCATCCTCAGGTATCTCTGACTTTCTGACCTCCGCTTCCATTGCCACACCGTCTCACCCTCTGATTCTGGCTCCTCTTTTCAAAGGACCTTTGTGATTATATTGAGGTCACTCAAAGAAGCTAGGATAATCTCATTTCAGTTTCATTAATTGAATCACATCTGAGAGTCCCTTTGTCTAGTAAAGTAACATATTGCCGGGATTAGAACTTTGACTTCTTTGGAGGGCCATTGTTCTGCCTACTACACCAGCTATGTTTATACATAATGAAAGGTGTGCCTTGAAAATAATGAGTTTTTTTTTTTTTTTAAGGGAAAGAAAGCTGCCACTTATTGAACAGGGTGTGCAGGTGTTTACATGTCTAATCTTCTTTAACACACTGGAATTTGTTCAATCTGGACATGGTTGTCATTCAAGGTAGTCACGCTGGAAGGTCATGGCTGTATTTTAATGAAGCTCTCATTGCTCAAAAACATTTTGAACTTTCTGAAATCACTTTCAGAGCACTCACTGGAATATCCTTAATGGAAGCAATTGCTCATTCTTCAAGAGTAGGTTTTATTTTTTGGAAAGAACACAAATACTGGATTAAGCTAGGTAACACTTTTGGGATCCAAAGGAAGGATAAATTATAAAGAAATCTGCATGACTTAAAATTGGCTCTGAAGATGTCAAAGAAATTCTACAATATGTTGAACAATGGTAGGCACATTTAAATAAGTGTATAATATAAAGCACTTTGAGGAATAATAATAATTTGGAAGTATAAATTTGGTTATGTTTACTAAACCACTTTGTTTACATCTTACATAGTAAAATATTGTTATTACCTCAAGGACATTTTTATTTGAAAAGAAAGAGAATTCTTACATAGAAAGATGTTTCTAATGAAACCATTTGGCGTCTGCCTGCTCTTAATTCTTATGTTACACTGCCTAATTAGAGAAGCTATTTGTTACAAACTAGCTCTTTTCAAGTCCATTATCTTTTCATATTGTATCCCCTAACTAAATCCTTTATAGCATATAGGATTGTCTTTAAAATGAGCCCAAACTAGATCACTGGTTTAAAAAAAAATCCTCTAATCTTGAAACCAACACATAAAATCTCTTACTCTTTCTTTCATTTTATTAATAATCAGTGATGTTTCAAGAAACCAAGGAAGTAATTACCTGGAGAAAACTATGAGAAATTACCAATGATGTTATTTAAAGAATTTTGCTTGAAGAAAGGCTGGGAGGATGACTTGAAGTAAAAACACAACTCGAAATTTCTATCAAAAGATTTCATATCTATGAAAATCACTTAAAGGCCAAATGAACATGTTTAGGCAACGAGCATACCTTAATTGGCAGGATTTTAAAGCATGGCTAATTGGTACACTCTTTTTTGTCTAACTGAAGTATAGCTGATAAACATCCTTATATTAGTTTCAAGTGTATATAACACAGTGAGTCAACAATTCTATACATAAAGCTACGCTTACCACAATAAGTGTCGTCACCATCTGTCACCACACATTATTACAATATTATTGACTATATCGTCATTTCTTATTTTTCATCCTGTGACTTATTTATTTTATAATTGGAATTTTGTATCTCTTAATCCCCTTCACCTATTTCGCCATCACCCAACCTTCTCACCTCTGGCAACCACCTGTTTGTTCCGTATTTATGATTCTGTTTCTGTTTTTATTCATTTGTTTTGTGTTTTATATTCCACATATAAGTGAAAGTATATGGTATTTGTCTTCCTATGACTTATTTCACTTAGCATAATACCCTTGAGATCCATACATGTCGCAAATGGCAAGATCTCACTTTTTTATGGCCAAGTAATATTCCACTGTATATATGTATGTGCGTGTGTGTATGTGTGTGTGTATGTGTGTGCGTGTGTGTGTGTGTGTATCACATCTTCTTTATCCATTCACCTATTGATGGACACCTACATTGCTTCAATATTGTGGCTATTGTAAATAATGCTGCAGTGAACAGAGTGGTGCATATATCTCTTCAAAATAGTGTTTTTGTTTTCTTTGGGTAAATGCCCAGTAGAGGAATTACTGAATCATACTGGAACATTCTGACTTTTAAAATTTTAATTAGTTTCTATTAAGGCTTCTAAGTCATAAGTTTCCAAAGTAAAGAAGACTTTGAGTTTTGAAATTTTATTTACTTGGACATTAGAAGACTTGTTTTCAATACTATGCTTTCTGTTTCGGTCTTGTTTTCTCTGTCTCCCTGTCTTTTCCTCTTTTATACACACACACACACACACACACACACACACACACCCACATTTAGAGGTGCTCACCAAATCTGTTTGCAATTCCTTACTTGAATGAATGAAAACATTGATTAAAAGTGTCCATTTGCCCATAAGCCCACCGATTCTATTTCGTAGAGAGCATACACGTTTGGGAGGTGTAAGGCAGTCAGTGGTTAACGGATTAATCTGTGTGAGCATATAGACGCCTTTGGGATATCCAAGGCTGGGCCTCCTGTGTCTTCCTCTCTACCCTGTTCACTCTTATCCAGCAACTATAACAGGCATTTTGGCTGCTAACTTTGAAAATATGAATCTTTGTGTGAGGGGTAATATTGGACTATAAGAGTGTTTCCCTTTTCACAAACTCAGTGTATGGAAAGAATACCTGTAGAAACAGATATAGTTACTGTTCATCATACAAAATGATTTCTCAATTTACAGGAAATACCCTGTACATTTCCCAGGTTAAAAATATAAATCATCTATAAAAATTTATTTGGAAGTACTATTTCAGGAACATGTTCATTGCAAAAAGGTGGTGCATCTGTACCACAGGAGAAAAATTTACTTGATTTTATATGGCAAGCAACAGCATTCCGTGGCTTTAAGGTTTGTTTAGCCCCTGCTCCTGTGAAAACATGATCCCAAGTAGGATATTACCATATTTGCTTGTACAAATTCCCTTGATAGTTTCACTCCCAGAGTGGGCTAGAAGAATTTTGCTTGTACCTAGAAGCAATCTCATTAATCTTTATGAGATCTCACCTCTATTGACTGGCAAAAGGTCTTACGTGATGTAACACAGTAATCAATCAGTGGCAAATCTAATTGGAATGTGGGTTTCCTAACCTTCTCCTTGTGTCTCAAGCAAGGTCTTTCACCTAGAATGGTTTGCATGCAACTGTACAATTTTTCATTGCTTTTCTTCAATTTGCTGTCCAAGAGTGAGAGGCCGTGAAAGGACGGACTGGTTTAGGTAACGTGTATCTTTTTAATTTTTTTCTTAAATTGGATCAATGGAAAGAATACACAAAGTGGAAAATATGTGAGTAAAAGGACTGATATTTTTGGAGCATCTACCACACGCTGGAGGCATGGCTAAAGCAGTGGATGTCCTAGCTTGGCCTAGGACACTGTCACATGGATCTCAGACGAGTCTGAGAATGTTGGAAGACGAGTGAAATTCTGTCTGCAGGAAGGACAGAGGAACTTCACTGAGGAAGGGGTTGGAGGTGGTGGCAGGATCAGAACAAGACAATTATTGTTGTTATTGTTTGTTGCATTATTGTCGCTGGGGCTGTGGGGAGACAAGGACCACTGCATGCAAGGTTACGTGTGCATACACAGGACCACACCAGCAGGCAGGTTTTTAAATTCCTAGAAGTGGGAAAACAGATGCTCAGAGAACAAACAGATAAGGGCATCTCACTTATTTATAAGCTGTCTACATGAGCCATTGGAGCTGACAATCACCAGGGAACCAAGTGGCCCTGTTTTACTGTGGGATGCATGCTATCAGTAAAGTCTAGGTTTATAGACCCCAAGAAAATGTCTCCTCTGGAGAGTCCTCTCTGCCACCGGTGGATCTAGTCCCTTCTCTCTGTAATCCCCTAGCATTTGTGCATAGCTCCATTTTACTACTATTCACGCTGCACTGTGATTTGTCTATACATCTGTCTTCCAGAAAAGTAGGACAAAGTTTTCTGGAAATTTAATTTTCCACCATCAATCATGCCCCATACAGCCTTCTACCTGTTAAACTGAGCCACGAAGAGAAAGAGAGCGGGTCCTTTATAGAACAGAGAGGTCATTCATCAGCTTTCAAACACCAAGCTGACTTTCCTGAGATTTTTTTTTTTTAAGGTTTTATTTATTTATTTGATGGAGAGAGAGACAGTGAGAGAGGGAACACAAGCAGGGGGAGTGGGAGAAGGAGAAGCAGACTTCCGCTGAGCACGAAGCCCAAGGCGGGGCTCGATCCCAGGACCCCGGGATCAGGACCTGAGCCGAAGGCAGACACTTAATGACTGAGT
Organism: Zalophus californianus; assembly: GCF_009762305.2. Classification (NCBI taxonomy): domain Eukaryota; kingdom Metazoa; phylum Chordata; class Mammalia; order Carnivora; family Otariidae; genus Zalophus; species Zalophus californianus. The sequence continues at coordinate 44,368,987 of NC_045601.1, forward strand.
CACCCAGGTGCCCCTCCTGACATCTTTAGCAAAGAGAGGTCTAGAGTCAGGTTCAATGACAGAGAAGGGATTCTAAATTCTCTAATTCTCCCTCCAACATATAAAGAATTGATATTACCAACTACATCAGGGTTTCTTCCAGAATGTGGAAGGTTGCTCTTTTCTACTTTAGGACCCAACTGGGAGGTCTGGTGTCCCAGAAAGAGGATGTGAGACAAGGAAGTCCATGATAGAGAGGAAGAGCGGGGGCCGGGGGCAGGGGGAGTTCTTGTCTCTCCCACCATGGACTGTGGGAAGAGAAAAGAAAATTAACATCGGAGAAGTGAGTGTTGACTCACAGGTGCCCAGTGGTGCCCTGTCTGGATTGAAGTCTCAGGGGGAGAAAGAATGCTAGATAGAGAGGAAATTGAAAGCAAAGCATTGGTTTCCTTCTGGGACAGCCACACCAACCTGAAGAGGCCACATCAGAGAACGATGAGAGGTGAAGTGTCATTAGCAGAAAGCACTCTAGTTCCCCCAGAAGTCTTTCCTGGGGCTCCTGTTTTGCCAGACGTCTGAGTGCTCTGCAAAGGGGTGCAGGCTGGCTTACCTGGGGTGGGGCGAGGGGTTCCATCTGGGAGGGGCCCCCAAGGCTGGAGACCAAACACATTCACAGCCAGATACCTGGAGGCCACAGCATCAGCAAGGATCAGAGGGCCAGTCAGCAAGGAGAGGGAGACCGCTGGGGGGCAGAGTGAACAGCAGAGGCCAGCAGAATGCCAGGCACAGAATTGAGGAGGAGCTCCATATCCAATCCAGCAAGTGCACACCCAACACCCAACAATGGGAGGTGGCCACCCAGGCTCCAAGCCACTGTCCTACAGTGGAGAGCAGCCAAAGGACCAACACAGGCCCAAGGCCACACTACAGACCCACCCACATGCCATCTCAGAAGTGAGTATGGATGAAGGGACTTCTGAGAGGCTGAGCACTTGTCCAAAAGCAACTCAACTATCCAAAGAAAATGTTTAACTGGAAGACATTAGTAATCTTTATATGAAATCAGACTTTTCCCCTCCATCTACTGCTATTTAGCCAGCTTTTGGGTATTTGAGGGGAAGTTTCACTAGAAAGATTAGACAAATTATAGGATTATAAAGAAGGTGTAGATGCTTTGAACATCTAAGTACAGCATGAGTGAATCTGTATTGAGACAATGCCTATAACACTTGAGCTTCTTGAGAGCTGGGACAGTTTTTTCATCATCTCTACATCCCCAGAGCATAGTAGAATACTCCAAAGGTATTTAGAGTTTCATATCTGAGTCCTGTATGAATAAATGAACTTACTGATGATAAAACTACTAAAGGTCACTGTGTTGTCCTACCCCAAACATAACTCCCCTTTAGAAATTCATCTTTTCAGGCATTAACTTATGTATTCAAATATTTCATACATTTTTTGGCATCTATATATACATGATCTTGTGAAGGAAACAAAGATGAATTATTTCTGCATTTATTCAAACACCAGAAATTTATTCAGTGCTTACTGTATGCCAGGTACACAGGTCCCACCTTCAAGGTCCTTACAGAATGCAGGGGGGAGGAAATATGTAAAAAAAACCCAACTATCATAAAAAGTAGAAAATGACAGTGACCATAAGAAAAGTGAAGATAAAGAAATAAATAGAGTCAAGACAGGATCCAGTGCATGCTTTCCGGTCCTGCAAGCATGGCTGTTACAGAGCACAGTGGAAGGGAGTGAAAGAGGTGCTTCTCTTGCTTTCCAGTGGCTTTACCTACGGCATCTGGGTGACCACCCAGGCTCCAAGTCAATGGAAGTAGAATGTGAAAGCTTTCTTCTCTAGAAGGCAGTTCTACAGAACACATTTAAAGACAGGTTTAGAGGGGCGCCTGGGTGGCTCAGTCGGTTAAGCGTCTGCCTTCAGCTCAGGTCACGATCCCAGGGTCCTGGGATCGAGTGCCGCATCAGGCTCCCTGCTCAGCGGGGAGTCTGTCCCTCTCCTTTTGCCCTTCTCCCCTGCTCGTGTTCTCTCTCTCTCTCAAATAAATAAAATAAAATCTTAAAAAAAAAAAAAAGGACAGGCTTAGGGATGGGCATAGTAATGGAACTAAGGAGAGGTTGAAGGTAGATTTAGTGTGCTTCTCTGGTCATGAGCAAGGGTCTATATTCTTCCCAGGATAAAATGCTGACAGGAAACCTGTAGTGCCCAATCAAAATTTAGATTTGAACTGCTACATATTTGAGTGATTTCTACAATCGTGAAAATAAAAAGTCCAGATCTAAGAAATCTGAAAGACATTCAGAATATCGTATTCCCTTTAAGGGTAAGAACTTTGTCTGCTTTTAAAGCTTCGCTTTTAAATGTATTTAAAATATCTCTGGAATAGTCATAAACTGCCACAGTCTTGCACCAGGGGCAGGTAAAGCAGCATGGGTAAGAAGGAGATACAGTCTTAAAAGCTGAGCCCATCATCATAAACTCAAGCCCATGGACCTGCTTCTAATGTGCATAGGCGGGCTTTGTCTCTGGGCTCATCCACGTGGTGGAAATACAAGTTGGCTACAAATAAGAAGTTTAGTGACTTTCTCTCATGTATCATGACTTCTTGACTACGGGACGACGGGTACATGACTCTTGGGGATGAGAGGTACCTCTCTCCTGTCTCCAGGAAAGATACTACTAATGCATCCTTTCTTCATCACACAACTGTATTGTATCCTAACCAATAACATAGCTGCCCACTGCCCCCTAGCAGGGCTGGGGTCTGATCAGTAGTCATATCCCCAGCCTCTACCCACAGCATAGGCATTTTTAAATTAATAAAAACATCTGAAGGGCAAGTCTATTCATATGGCTTAAATTTTAGACATAACAATGTATAAACTACCTAGGCTTTCTCTGTATCTGATACAGCTTAACTCATAACCTACTGAAAATTGACAAAGAGAAGACCCAGGAAGGCCTGAGAGTTATGTAAAGCAATAAGACAAACTGTCACATGTGTATGTCTTGGCACGTTGCATATGTTACATGTATGTGTTGTGTGTGTATGCCTTGTAGAATTAGTCTCAGGGTTGGATATCACACTGCACATTGGGGAGGCTGGCTTGCATCCTGTTTTAATCTGTCCTAACACGCCCGAGTCAGACGGGCAGGACAGAAAGAAAATAACCAGGGCCAGAGGGATTTCTTTCTTGTCCTTTGCTCCTGATGGAAACTGCTTGAAGAATGGAAAATGCTCTGAAGTAGGCACTATGTGAGGAGGAGATGTGTTAGAGGTACAGACCCCTCAGCATCTTTATCAGCAAGAGTACTGCAAATCGTTTCCAATGTGAGTTAATTTTGGTTACCAAATACCACGTTTGAAGAGACCCGCTTTCTTCTGATTTCACAGAAGCACTAGTTTCATCTGTTTGCATTTTAGTACTACATGGTTGAAAAACGATGAATAATCTTTAGGCGAGAAGTTGTAAAGCTGATATTTCTACTGAAATGGTTCATATAGCACAGTTATAAAAATAGCAGAGCTTTTAGAATTTATCCAAATGTCATTGCTAATCTGTCTCAAAGTCACAGGCACAATCTATTCATTCTCTACAAGTCAAGAGATACAAACTCACAAATGTGTCTTTAGAATACAATCCCTACAAATCCTTATAAATCTCTTCTTTTCTAATAAAGGAAACGGCTGGGTTTCTTCACTTCTATGTCTCTACTCCATCATCTTTTTCCTAATCTGTTATCTCTTTTGCCATTGTTAACTTTCTTTAGCTTCCAACTACGAAGGCAAAGTTAAAACATTTTTTTCCAAAAGATGTTCAACATTATTAACCCTGAGGGACTTGCACAATAAAACCACAATGAAATATCACTATGTACCTTTTGGAATGGCTAAAATATAAGATAATGGTAACACCAAGTGCTGGTGAGGATGGGGAGCAACTGGGCCTCCCATACATTGCTGGTGGGAATGTAAAATGGTGCTACCGCTCTGAAAACTGCTTGCCAGTTTCTAAAACCAAACAGGAATTTCCATATGACCCCGCAGATGCACTTTTGAGCATTTATCCCAGAGAAATGAAATCTTATGTTAACACAAACACTTGCGCACAGATGTTCATAGCACCTTTAGTTGTAAAAGTCCAAAGTGGAAACAACCCAAATGTCTCTCAACAGGTGAATGGTTAAACACACTCTGGTACATCTATACCGTGTAATACTACACTGTAATAAAAAGGAATAAAGTATTGATATATGCAACAATCTGGATGCACTTAAAGACATTATGCTTAATGGAAAAAAAAAAAAAAAAACAATCTCCAAAGGTTAAATACTGCATGATTCCATTTTATATGGCATCCTCCTGCTGACAAAATCACATAGCTGGAGAACAGGTTAATGGTTACCAGACGACAGGGACCGGTGGTGGGATGGGTGCAACTTCACAGTGGTAGCACAAGGGGATTCCTCTGTGGTAATGGGACAGTTCTGTATTCTGATTGTGATAGTGTTTACACAAATTTACACGTGCGATCTAATTGCACAGAACTACACACACACACACACACGAGTGAAAGAAAAAGGGTTGAAAACTGAAAAAGGTCTGTATTCTAGTTAACAGTATTGTACCAAGATCAATATCCTGGTTTTGACATTACACTAAAGTCACATAAAATGTCACCATTGGGGGAAGTTGTGTAAATGATGCAAAGAACTCTACATATTTTTGCAATTCCCTGTGAGTCTATAATCATTTCAAAAATACATACTTCAAAAAAAAAAAGAAAAAACATGTTCCTCTCAAGTTTCATGTATCAGTTGTTTGTGACATTAAACCCTAAGTTTGGTGAATGAACACAAAGGGCAGGAAGAGAAAGCATCTGAGAGGCTCTTCGTGTCTTTTTGCTTTACGTCTCTGTTTTTAAAAGAATCAAGAAACAAAAGTATTTGGTGCTGTGCCAACTATTAATGAAGACTGTCTTGTGAAAACAGAAGTGCTTTGAAAAAGGGTTACTGGGTCACATCCTACCATTTCTTTCCTCAGAAACTTTCATGGCTCTCTTTTACCAATAAAATTAAGTCACACTCTTCCTACTGACATCTTCCTCCTACAATATGGCCCCAACTTAACTCTTCAGCTCTCTTTCTCGATTCCTTTAGGAGAATCCACTGCTTCAATCTGTTGTCTACACCAAGGCCTGAGTTTTCTTTAAAACTCAAATTTGGCTTCCTATGGCACTTAGCCTTAAGACTCAAACCCTTGACCTGGCCATTGAGACTCATAGTGTCTGGCCCCTGCCTCCTCCAGGTCATCTTGTACCACTCTTCATTCTCTATGCCCCATCACATGATTTGTCTACAACCTCATCCTTGCCACAGCCCTTCTCATTCAGGGCCTTGAACGTATTGCCTTCTTTGCTTGGATCTCCTTCCACTCCTCCTATTTATTTATTTATTTATCTTTTATTTTTTAATTTTTATTTTTTATTTATTTTTTATTATTATGTTCAGTTAGCCAACATATAGTACATGATTAGTTTCTGATGTAGTGTTCAGCGATTCATTAATTGCATATAACACCCAGGGCTCATCACATGTGCCCTCCTTAATACCCGTCACCTGGTTACCTCAACCAACCCCCCCCTTCTGTAACCCTCGGTTTGTTTCCTAGAGTCCAGAGTCTCTCATGGTTTGTCTCCCTCTCTGATTTCTTCCCATTCAGTTTTCCCTCCCTTCCCCTGTGGTCCTCTGCACTATTCCTTATGTTCCACATATGAGTGAAACCATATGATAATTGTCTTTCTCTGCTTGACTTACTTCACTTAGCATAATCCCCTCCAGTTCCATCTATTTCGATGCAAATGGTAGGTATTCATCCTTTCTGATGGCTGAGTAATATTCCTTTGTATATATGAACCACATCTTCTTTATCCATTCATCTGTTGAAGGACATCTCAGCTCTTTCCATGGTTTGGCTATTGCGGACACTGCTGTTATGAACATTAGGGTGCATGTGCCCCTTCTTTTCACTACATCTGTATCTTTGGGGTAAACACCTAGTAGTGCAATTGCTGGGTCATAGGGTAGCTCTATTTTTAACTTCTTGAGGAACCTCCACACTGTTTTCCTGACTGGCTGTACCAGCTTGCATTCCCACCAACAGTGTAAGAGGGTTCCCCTTTCTCCACATCCTTGCCAACATTTGTTGTTTCCTGTCTTGTTAATTTTTGTCATTCTCACTGGTGTAAGGAGGTATCTCATTGTGGTTTTGATTTGCATTTCCCTGATGGCTAGTGATGTTGAACATTTTTTCATGTGTCTGTTAGCCATTTGTATGTCTTCTTTGGAGAAGTGTCTCTGTCCATTTCTTGACTGGATTATTATTTTTTGGGTATTGAGTTTGATAAGTTCTTTATAGCTCTTGGATACCAGTCCTTTGTTTGTAATGTCATATGCAAATATTTTCACCCATTCCTCTCCCATTGCCTCTTAGTTTTGTTGACCGTTTCCTTTGCTGTGCAGAAGCATTTTATCTTGATGAAGTCCCAAAAGTTTATTTTTGCTGTTGTTTCCCTTGCCTTTAGAGATGTGTCTTGAAAGAAGTTGCTGTGGCCAACATTTATCCCTCATTATAACTACACATCCAATCATTTGATTATTTGACCAAATGCTGCTTTCCCTGTTTGACTAGACGCTCCATGAGAATACAGCTTGTATCTATTTATGCTTGCAACTGTGTTCACCGCTTAACAAAATGTGCTGAAGTTAGAATTTTTCAGTAATCATTTTTTAAGTGACTGGATGAATCAAATTGGAATAATTGCTCTCCAATCATATTCATTGGGTTTCCTGCCCCTAAGCTTCTGTCATGCTCTTCATCCCATGTGCAAGGCTATACCCACATTTTATCCTCTCTACATTTTATCTAATCTTATAGACTCATATGAATGGATACTGTCTTGTCTTTGGAAATATTATCTCTGTCTCCTTTGGAAACTGTAGCACTTAGGCATCTGTTCTCTTGCCATTCTTGGCATTGCTATCAATAGATTTTTGCCTCTTATGCTCTTTATCAATTCATATGTTTCTGGAGGGCAAGGCTTATTCATTTCTCTTCATGTCACCTGCAATAACTAGCTCATTTCTCAGAGGCTTAATTAATATATTTTCTTTATTGATTAATATGAGTAAAAGCTAAGCACATATTATAAGCTGAATTAATATTTATAGAAATAAGGAAAAATTATTGGCACTTGTTAGTTCTACTGATTTGCAATGAGTAAACAAAGTTAAATTACTAAACAGCAGTACAGACATGGGTCCCAGAGCAAATGCCTTCTGTTCGGACCATTTATTTTTATTTAATAGGTTTATTTGTTGTAGGTGGCAAAGTAATTCTAAAATTGTTAGATTCAACTTGCTTTTTTACTTTCCACTATTCCTTGCTCAGTAAATTACAGTGAAGACCAACTGATATTCCAGTAGAATTATTATTTTTCTTTCTCACTAAAGAATTAAAATAAACTTTTTCATAGAATGGAACATTATAATAGGCATTGAACAGCTAATTTGAGAGAGGTAGTAGGATGGATCAGGATGGTGGGGTATGACATGGGTTGAACTAAACACCTGAAGACCAGGGGACCATTTGTTAAGAATAAATTGCCACTGTTCAAAAAAAAGAAAAGAAAAGAGAAAGGAAAATTGAAAAGAAATTTTTCAAAACTCCATAGAACTTTAAGAAACCAACAATTGGTTGTGACTTTTCAATGCCTAAGGGAAAAAAAAAAAACCCAAAAAAGTCAACTGTATTTTCAGAGGGGGAAGTCTCTTCCTCATTCTCCCCAGGCTCATTTATAGTTTTTGGCTCTGGGCTAATGGGCTCAGTTCTGCCACAAAGCTAACATTTGTCTCTTCCTCCTCCCACCATATCTGTAAAGACATTCTGGAGGCCTCTACATTTAGGTAGAGAACTGCTGGGAATTTCTGTGCCCCCAAATAGTGGAAATCAATGCAATTGAATTAACTTCTTTAAACATTTATTGAGTACCTGGCATGTGCTGGGTTTTCTTGTAGGTACTAGAGATTCGAGGGTGAACAAGAAATTACCCTTGCTGTGAAAGCACTCACAGTCGGGTGGTATAGGTGGGAATATTGAAACATCATTCTTAGGTAAGACAGACTGTGTAGACAGAGCTAACAAATAAAGTGCCATGGAAGCATAGAAGAGGTATCGGTTTCTGTTGCGGGGCTTGTTGAACTGAGTGGGAGTGAATTTGAGTGTGGAGGCACTCAGCTGATTTTCCAGCATCCATCCACCTCTCCTCTCCTGCAGTGGGTGACATGTGCCTGGTGGGATTGATCCCACCCTGACTCCACGAGTGAGTGCTGACTGGTGAGCCAGGAACCCTCAAGCAGACATGGTACCTCCCTGCCAGAGGGCATCTGGAAATCCACAGGGACACTTTTAGTTGTTGCAAAGCTGAAAAAGACACTATTAGCATTTAGTGGACAGGAGCTAAGAATATTAAATGACCGATAATGTAGGAAAGGGACCCAAATCATGAAAAATTATCCCACCCAAAATGCCAGTAGTACTCCTACTGAAAAACATGAGTCTAAACCAATCAGAAATCTCATCCCGTATTGGGCTGGGGAGTCCAAGTTTAAGACAATTATCTCACAGCATTCCCCTGCTGTCATTGCGGTCCAATTAGAATAGGGCTCTGGACTTTTCTTCAATGGGTGTAGGTAGACAACCATCCTTTCTGTCTCTCCTTGGGCATGCAGGAAAAACCTGTAGCCCCTTCTCATTCCAGCTTAAACAACTTTGCATTCAATATATGTAATTTAAATATGTTTAGGGGGTTGGTTTGCTTGCTTGATTCTGCATTTTTGTTATTGTTGTTTCTAAGCAAATTATTTGAATGGCAGGAATGTTTTTGTGGCATCTAGTCTAAGTAAGATATAATATATATGAATAATATTTTGTTTCATCCCAGAGCTTTGGAATGACTATCAAATTCATAACATTGCCATAAAAAGGGAAATGAGTATGAAACAAAATGGTCAAATGTATTATTTATGGTGTAATGAAGAAAGTAAGTGGTGTCTGGTGAAAGTTGTGAAAACCTAAGTTTAAACTTGCAATTGTGTGTGTGTGTGTGTGTGTGTGTGTGTGTGTGTATACACATGCATGTTCGTGAAAGAAAAAGAGAGGGAGGAAGAGAGGACAGAGTGGCTATCCTCATGAATAACACTATTTAGGAATTTGTATCTTGTTCTTTTAGGAAAAATTCTGTCCTTTCAGGTTGCAAAACCTCCTCATTAAAGAAAGCTAAAAGAAAAGATTATTAAGCACTGATTACTTAATCAAAGTCCATTAACATGTTCTAAAATGTTATCAGTTGTGTTTAAAATAGCTCTGTTTTTATGCCTATTAACTCTTTTACTGACATAAGATTAGTTGGTAGTATTCATAGCTAGAAAGTATTTTCCTACATTGTCAATAGTTATGGTCCATTAAGGACAAAGAGGAAAAAGACATCTAATTACATCTGAATTAAGAAAAATTAATAAGACATAGAAATAAAGCTCAAGTTAATTTTTAAACACGCAATTTCCCTCTTGTTGCAAAACCTATAGAGGACTATTTAGATTCCCAGGTGACTATACTGAAAGTAAATTACATCTGGACACCGAGGAGGTTGAGAAGGACAGAAGAGCCACCAGTACCTGGATACTGGTCAGAGTCGTGTACTGGTAGGCCTTGACCACCAGGTAATTTGCTTCCAGGTCGATGAGTCCCAGGATCATATACTTCCACCATCTTCGTCGTAAAATTGCCAGGAGGTTTTCTTCTCCTGTGTTATGAAGATGAGAAGAAATGGATTAGGTTCTGAACACATAATAAACTGTGTATTTAGACGGATTCTAAAATATTTTTTAGAATATATATATTTTTTACTGTTCTTTAACAAATGTTTAATTAAACAAATGAATTGTGTCAAAGATTGACATGTTTTTACTTAGCTAATGGTTTTCATTGTAGACTTTGGCCTTTCAAATTGGTTTTTATGCCAGAATAAGACTGGGTAGGTTTTTAGTTCACCATGAAAGGCATTTTCTCATGAACATTTGAAGAAAAAAAGTTACGTCATGTAAAAATAAAAGGAAAGGTATGTCAGAAAGGCTGTATAAACACACACAAAGTCCAAATCATTCTAAACTTCAGTATTATGGTAAAAGAGAAAGAAATGAAATGAGGGTAGCCTATGGACAAAGGCTTATGCTTGATAGCAGATCTGCAGTTAGACTCCAAGATGCTATCCTGAGCGCTTGCTCAGCTTTGAACGTTACATGCTTTGAACATTATATTCTGGTGGGGTGTGGGTGATGGGAAAAGAAAGGAAGTAGAGAGTCATTCTCAGATGGACAAGAGCTGTAGGACCATGGTCTGAATATTACCCCAAACCATAATCTTCACCATCTGGCCTCTTAAGCTTATAGCATCAGAACAGATTTTGCATCCCTTAGTTTTTCATCCACATTTTCCCATATTTCAAGCCTGAAAGAAACCTTATTTCTCAAGGGAAACCATGATTGTTAATAACAATAGCTCTCTGGAGTCAACCTGTGAGGTCTTCATACAGGATATGGAATCTGTAGAAACTGTGAGTGAATGGTGACTGTATTATGTATTGCTGCATGACAAATTATCCTAAAACACTGCTGCTTAAAACCACAAACATCTATTATCTCCTAGTTTTGTGGGTCAAGAATCTGGACACAGCTTAACCGAGTGTCTCTGATTCAAGCTGTCTCAAGAAGTTGCTGCCAAGTTGTCAGCCATGGATATAGTCACATCTGAAGGACTGACTGGGGAGGGATCTGCTTCTAAGCTTACTCAGCATGGCTGTTGGCAGGCCTCACTCCTTACCACAAGGGCCTGCCTGAAAATATTGCAGTTGGTTTCACCCAGGATGAGCAATGAGACAGAAAGAAGGGGGAGGGGGAGAAAGAAAGCAGGTGAGAGGGAAAGTACAGGTTTTTTTAAATAACTTATTATCAGAAATGGGACTTCTCCCCTATCCTCTTCTTTAAGAGAGGGTCAAGAAGTTCAACCCACCTCAAGGAAGAGAATTTTGTAAGGGTGTGAATACCAGGAAGCAGAGGTCATTGGAGGTCATCTTAGAGGTTGGCTACCCTAGTGACACACACCTTTAGTATTATAGCCGGCCTTAAGCTGATCCTCAAGAACCTCAACAGACTCTATATCTTCACCTGTCTCTGAGCCACTCTCAGAACTTTGAACTCCTAATTTCTACCACTGGTCTTATTCCAGTGACCACGATATGAAGTGAAGGCCTTTTCAACCCTATGGAAACTTGTAAAACAAAGCTTTCCAGCTACATAGGGAATGTCAGAGTCTGGGTTGTGCCTAGTTGGCAACAAGGAGGGAGAGGTCCCTGGACCTTCAGTAGCTAACCCAGTTTTCAAGCCTCATTTTGGGTGCCATACTTCTCACAAACTGCTCCAAGTATACTAAAAATCTTTCTGACTCAGTGAATTGCTAATTCCTGTTCATCCTTCAAAATTCAGCTATTCTCTACCATTTTGTTTGATGCCACTGCCCCCTGGGCAATGTGTACCCAGCTCTGTATAGTCCTTTCACATGATTGTGATTACTTAGAAATTGTCTCTTCACTAAACTGGGAGTTTGGGGATGATAAGACATCAATGTCTTACTCATATATGTATCCATAGCCCTTAGCATACTGACATATAGTTAGGATTAGCTAAGTGTTTTGGAATGGACAAATAATTGAACTGAAAAAAGTGTGAAGTGCTATTTCTTGAATATGTCAAGAGTCAGCTCTAGAATATGAGTCACACTTCTTAGTGTTTTGCACTGAGCTTCATAGCCAGTGGATGTGATCCCCAAGGTCATTTCTTTATAGCCAGCTCATTTTGGCAATTCCCTTGCACAGCATTTCTGCCTTTCTTATCTGCCTATGCATTTGATCAATCAACACACTTCTCAGGATTTATCTTGTAAATTAGTGATTTGCAACCTGACTGAATATTCACATCTTCTTGAGAGATTTTTTTAAAAATTTCAATGTCTGGGACCAGACACTCAAAATTCTGATGTAATTGGCTTTAGGTGGAGCGTGGGCGTTGGGCTGAGGATCACACTTACAACTTTCAAATGGTCGGTGTCCAGTGGTTATCCTCAGGATGACCTGTGCTAGGAATTTCAAAGAGATATAACCACAAGGTAGTGAAGGTTCTTAATACCAAAGAAACATCTGAACATCTGGCCTAAAGTATGCTTTTCCTTGTCTTATCTCTGGGGTTTTCTTTGTGTTGATTCCTCTGCTTGGACTATTCTTCCTCCAGTCTCCAAATGAAGGATCAGCATAGACACTACCACCAGGGAGCCTTCCTTGGTCTTCCTAGGGCTGGATTTCTCTGTAGTGTGCTTCTTTAATACCCTTTGCTTATCCCACATATAACACTTATCTCACTGTATTATAATGACCTATTTTCTTGACTCTATTACTCATTAGATTATTAACAATTTGACGACAGTGGCATTGCCTTGGTCATCACTTTATCACTAAGATCCAACAGTACATGGGGAGTGGTCAATAAATAATACAGAATGTATGAATAATTTTCATGTTTAATAATCTCAGCAATGCTAAATAGATCGAAACTGAGGTACTTAAAATATATTTACTATAAACATTCATGCTCCAGACAATGAAAATTGTTTTTCAGTTAGAATGTAGACAACATCTGACACAATTAATTTTGTGACCATTTTACACATGACATACTATACATAGGACATAAAAAGGTCGATGGCATGTTTAACTGCAAAGCTGCAATTCTATAGTCAGAGGTCATTGTCCCAGTTAATTTACACAATGAACAGAGAATTGCCAAACTCAGAGCATACCAGCCACATCTCAATGATATAAGACTGAAAATTTGGGTCATGGTGCTGTTTGTTCTACCAATCAATAACACATTCCAAGTGTAATTCATTACATAGATTCAAAGGAATGATTAGTTGCCTTGTTGTTCTGCTGAAAAAGTCTGCAAAGCAAAACACCCTAAATAAATGTTCCATACTGTTTCATATTGTTTCATTTGAAGCACCAGAAAACATACAATATTCTTGCACAGCAGAATTATCCAGGAAGGCAAGAGAACGCTTCTGTATTTTTGGCTGAGCAAAAAATCCAGCCCTAAAAAGGACTGCTTAGGGATTTATCTACATGGCTCTCATTAACACTGATGTACCATAGGCCATTAAAATTCTTTCTAAAATAATGAAAATGCATTCTTTACAGCCTTTGTGCCAAACCGCTCCCTAAATCTCATAAAATAGGGCCATCCATAAGAAACACCAGCACAATTGGTGGTTTGTTAATGTTTTGAAATTCTTTTTTTTTTTTTAATTAACTAGAAGGCGTAATAAAATCCATGGGTGGAAACTTTACAATTAGAGTTTGCCAGTTACATGCATTCTGTTAGTTATTATTTTTATTATCAATATGTTCAAATATAAATAAAAATATTAGGGAATAATGTAAGGTAACCTCCAACCTGATTTTTTGTAAATTTTATTTTATTTTGTTAATCACCATACATTACATCATTAGTTTTTGATGCAGTGCTCCATGATTCATTGTTTGTGTATAACACCCAGTGCTCCATGCAGAACATGCCCTCTTTAATACCCATCACCAGGCTGACCCATCCCCCACCCCCCTCCCCTCTAGAACCCTCGGTTTGTTTCTCAGAGTCCATAGTTTCTCATGGTTCCTCCAAAGTGATTTAATAGATGTTAACATTTTGCCATGTTTGCTTCAGAAATTTTGGGTTCTTTTTTTTTAGGAAGAAAATGTTAAAGATAAAACTGAAGCTCCCTTTCTGCTCTTGCCAGATTCCATTCCCTTCCCTCCTTCCTCAAATTACTGTTTAGATATTGTTGTGGATCCTTCATGTTTGCGTTCTTGTTATACATTTTCGACCTTTGTTTGTATCCAAAATAGTATATAACTTCCTTTGGTATGTTTTTAAACTTTAAAAGAAAGTTTATTGTATACACTGTAGTTGTCATTCTTTTAGGGTTTTTTTTATGCCTAACATGGTTTTAGAAATGTATCCCTATTGTTTCACGTAGAGCTAACTCATTTATTTTAAACACTGTATATTATCATATTTTCTGAATATGCCACAATTTATCTAGTCTCCCACTAAGAAACATCTAAGTTGTTTCAATTTTTCTGGATTAGGAACAATGCAGCAAAGAAAGTTACCCTAATTTGAAGTAACAGCAACAATTCTAGCAACAATAACTACTTCACTAATTAAGAACAGGGAAAGAAATTACTGACATCATTCAGATTGATCACGTCATTCAGTTTGAATTTTATTAAGCACCAACAGCATGATCAATCGGAAGTGTTTTTGAATTTTTGTAACAAAAACTTCTATGATACTTGGTATCAGGCAGTGTCTACATGCTTTACAAATATTAACTTACCTACTCCTCATTATAACCCGATACAGTAGACATTGCTATTAACCCTATTTGCGTATGACAAGACCAAGGCCAGGAGGAGTTAAGTAACTCCCCTGAAAGGTCACACAGGGCAGCCAGGATCTGGACTCATGACAATCAGGCCCCAGGCTTCATACTCACTAGTACCGTGCAATTTTTCCTCTCTGATTTGTAATTGTGGCATTGCCCTCAGGAGTCACACATTTTTCATTAAAGGCTCTTTCGTGACCTACTTGTCCCGACTCACCCGCTGCGTGCCCCATTGCTAACTCCAGGGGGTGCCCATCACACCGCAGCTGGTGTGCATGGTGCCCCCTGGAGGTGCCAGTGCCCAGTGATGCTGCTCCTAAAGTGGCTTAGGGATGAAGATGTGTCCCACCACTAGCAAGTCAGTATCAAGGATTTGGTGTCTCCCTGCCTGATCTAAGCCCAAGACAGAACTTCGTTGTGAAATGTAAAATGAACTTTAAAATCAACTCTATTGCTTAACAAACCCTAATTACAAGAATTACTGTTTTATGCTGTACTACTTGCTAAAGCTTCAGGCATAGTAACAGTGGTCACACATGGGGTGGGGCGAGGTTGGTGGTGCTGAATACATGCTCAATGAAGGAGGAGAAAACTTTTGTACAAAAACTGAGCCACGGTGCACATTCATGGCAGTGCCTGGAAAACAGAAGATCTTTGATTCATAGTGTTCTTGTTCACTAGTCTGAGTCAAGAATAATAGTACTGCAAGACAGCACCGGAGGTAAAATTCAGCTCAGGGAACAAGAAGCTGCATTATTCTTGGGACATTTTCATTAAAGGTTCTCATGGGTGGTGTGATCCTTCATGGTGTTCTTATGCAAGAACAGAACCCAGGACGCTCTGCACAGAGAGTCTGCAGCAAGAGCAAAGCCCCCACATAGAGGGTGAGACCCTTACTTGAATGGACTCCTCCTTGTCTCACAATCTGGAACCATAATGCTGTCTTTCTTTACCAGAACTCTAAAGGGAAGTGTTTAAGTATTAATAAGTGAATCTGGAGAAAAAAAGACTTTTGATGGAGGTTTTAATTACTCACCTTTAAAAGCTAAAATTTAGTATTAGAACGTAGAGCTTACAACAATTCTCTTTAATGAGAAAAGTGAACAAAATAAATGCACTAATAAGGAAATGAAAATATAAATTGTTCACAAAAATGACTGCAACCAATTGCACGTTATACTATGAACCTGAGTGTAAGGATGAAATACAAAATGGATAGATAATGAAGATTCAATTTTGTTTTTTATGCTTTCACTCATTTTTACTATTAGAAACAGACAGTGAGATTGGGAAGAGCATAACAGACAATGTTTTGTCTTGGTAGCAAACAGACTTGGGTTTGAGCCCAGACTGCCTTCTGCTATGTGGTACTAAGTAACTTGGTTAATGGCTCTGAACCTCAATCCCTCTACTACAAAATAGGGGTTATAACAACTACCTCGTGGGGCACTGTAGATCAAAGTAGTATGAGTAATGTGTATGAGCATAAAACATGATAGCAATGGGTAGGGCTCTGAAAGCCTTGTGCCCTTCCAGCCCCCACGACACACTAGCTCACCATGTGTAGATGCAGCACAGAGGAAGCCCAGGAAGGTGAACCCTCATAATTATTCATTAGGGCGCTGGCCACACATCCCTGTCTGTCTCTTACTCTGGATCACATCGGAGCCAGTGTACGACATTTGTCCATCTTAGAGGCAGGCTGCAGGCCTTGTCTTTGACGCCTCTCCCCTGGACCAGACCCATGTCTTGATCCTTCGGATCGCACGACTTGATCGGAGAGTGGAGGCTGTGTGAACACATCTGTTCCCTGCCCTCCCATCCCAGTCCCCCTCAGCACTTCTCTTGTTTACATCTCCTCAACTATGCCTTCCTAGTGAGTTAGACAAGTTAGTCAACATATGATCTGGTTATTAAGGCAAGAGAGCTCAATAACACCTTTAAAATCTGCTCAGTCATCTGGCTGTTTTCCAGACATGCCTAATAAAACTTTGGAAAAATATCTAAAAGCTGCTAGAAGAGAATCATAATCACACCAGGTTCTGGTAGCTGTTACTTTAAGTCGAATATGACAGACAAAAAAGCATAGATGTGTAGAAATGATTGCACACAGGATAGATTTCTTAAGAGTAAATTTCTTTCTTTCACAGTGAAATTTCTGGCATTGATCATTAAAATACAACATTCTAGTTCCAATTATGAACTCAATCTCTTACCTCTTCTGAGGTTAAAACACTTACACATTGCAATATGAAAATAAAAGTCTCAGTGTATGCTACCATTTTTAACATGCACCAAATCACTTAAACCTTAGAAAACTTGTCTTTCTGGGTTTTTTAACCTGTCATTTTTTTTTTAAGATTTTATTGATTTATTTGAGAGAGCAAGAGCGTGCAGAACAAGAGAGAGAGCACAAGCAGGGGGGAGTGGGAGGGGCAGATGGAGAAGCAGACTCCCCATTGAGCAGAGAGCCCGACATGGGGCTCGATCCCAGGATGCGGGGATCAATACCTGAGCTGAAGGCAGACGCTTAACGGACTGAGCCGCCCAGGCGCCCCATAAGCTGTCACCTTTTACGAAGCTAAGATATATGATTTTAGGTGGCACATTTATACTGTACACTTTTCCAAAATATCCAAACTTCTTGTGGTCTTGCTGTGTCTTAGAAAACAAAATTCCTAACATTTTCTTCTTCATACAGATATAAAAATTGATAGCAAGTTTGCTTAACTTTGATCATACAGACAGTTAAGACACATAGGCAGATAAACAAAGAAAGAACTTTTCAGGATATCTAAAATCCCATATACAAAAACTACGTACCAACTATTAAGCTCTGTTGACCAATACCTCTGTGTTATGGGTTTCTTGGCCTCTTAGAAAATAGCGCATCGGATCTGAGCACATTCCCTAGATAAATCCCACCCAGAATTTAAAACATTCTTTAAAACACGCATGCATTTTACATTCTTGGACAGAGCACCATATAGAAGAATAAACCTGCTTGAATGACTAAACACTGTCACTATGAATGACTGAAAGAAGAATCTGAAAAGCTTAAAAATGTTAAGTCGCTGCATGGTCAAACACAAACTAACAATTCTGTCCCATATTTCTAGTTGTAGCAGACATGTTTATTCATATATATAATCTAACAAAACGCAACCCAAGCACATCTTCCTCCCCCCAGACTCCTGTCCAGTTTATGCCTTTTGTTGAGCAACCGCCCCTTGGGGGCCATTTCAACTTCGTGCATCTTTTTGCAGTTATCTGTGTGCACAGGTTCTTGCTCTGAAAAGTCTCACCAGTAGCTCCTCCCTTTTGACTTAGGTAGTGAGTCTATGAGGCTGGGCCTTTCCCTTGGGGCTGCTGGGATGTTCACCTCCAGGAGGCTGACTTCTCAGAGAAGTCAACAAGAAAGGTGCCTTTTGAACTCATGTATATGGTAGTCATGCCTGTGCTCTGGGAGGGCAACATAGGGAGGGCACTGGAGCCATTCAGCAGTGGGCTCTAAGCTAGGTTCTCCCAGGCACTGGCTATATAACACTGTTTTGCAACTTTGTCTCTCTAAACCTCAAGTTTCCTCTCTATGCATTGGAGCTACTACGTGGACCTGCCTTCTTGAATATTTGGTAGGACTAAATGAGATACTGGTAAAATGCTTGACATGGTGCCTGGCAAGTAGCTCACGGTATTATTATCTTGATGTTTATCATAGCTCATGATAATCTCATGCCCTGTTTCCTACATAATGTAGTTGTATAGTAAAGAATTTAATCTTGCCTCAAAAGAGGTCTGGTATTTGTCCTAGGCTAACAATATGATTTAGGGTAGGGGCTGGCCATGCCAGAAAGACCAACAATGTGAGTTAGGGTGGGGGAATTTGGGTCCCCCCCAGAGACTGGAGACTGAGTTCAGCCACACGGGCAATGCATCATGACTACATAATGGAACCCAATAAAAACCCTGAACACAGAGGTTCTAGTGAGTTTCCCTGGTTGGAAATATTTTGTCCATATTCTCACACATTGGTGCTGGGAAAGTAATACATCCTGACTCCACAAGGAGAGGACAATGGAAACTCTTGACTTGGGTACTTCACCGGGACTCTGCTCTATGTGCTTCTTCCCTGGGTTGATTTTTAATCTGTATCCCTTCCTTATAATAACTGTAACCATGACTATAATAGTTCCAGTGAGTTCTGTGAGTCTTAGCAAATTACTGAACCCGAGTATGGTTTTGGGGATACTTCCCACCTATGAACTTGCAATTGGTGTCAGCAGAGGGGTAGTCCTGCATGGACCCTAAACTTTCTCACTTTGCTTAAACTCTCCCAGTTGGTGTGAGGTAAGAGTAGTGTTGGGGCTACACCCCTCAATCTTTGCAGGAGGTTTTCCTCAAACACAACTAAATTTGCCCCTCTCTTGCTCAAGAACTTGAGTCCATGTTAGGTGTATCTCAGAATAACCAGACCCCAGAATCCTCCAGGTCTGAATTCAAATTAAAACAAACCAACAAGTAGTCTCCTTTCCAGATGATGTTAAACGATGTATATAATTATTTGTTATCTTAAAAAAGAGTGTAAAAACTTTGTGCTTTATACCTAAATTTTCTGTCCTTATAAAGAGATCACTTACAGTGGGAAATACTGCTCACAAGCTTAAAATGGTTAATGATAGGTTGGCTGTGTGGAGGGGCAAATGCTTTGATTTGAAATTATTCAAAGCAATCATAATAAAACCACACGCTAATATAAATCTCTCTATTTTCCTGGGTGCACCTGCTGAGAGGAAAATGTATTTGTCCTTTTTAATGACAAGACTATTTTCCTTTTCTTTATCCCATTTTATGAAAAGTGACCCTGCTTGCCTTTTGGAGGTTTCCTGTAATTCGCTCTGATGTCTCCTGACATTAGAAGATGAATCTGTCCGTTTTATGAATTTTGTTTTGAACAAAGAGCTGTGTAGCAGCCAATGACACATGATGTAAGGGAAGAGGCCAAAGCGGGCTTGCCTCTGGACTCCTGCTACTTGCTAAGCATATTCAAAAGACGTGACAGAAGGTGCCAGCCTGAACTCTTGAGGGCTGACCTTGAGCTCTGACATAAGAACATCTGTCATGGTGGACACAGAGGTTAGAACCAACATGGGAAATTAGCAAGAGAAGTGTCAACAGGCCAGGAACCCTAGGAAAGCAGAAAGCTGGTCAGCCTCCTCTCCCTTGTCCACCCTCCCACCTCCCAGCCCAAATGCCAAGCACAGATCTACCAAGACCACTTCTGTTACCTGACATCTATTTTTTCACTGAACACCATTGGTCAGGCACTGACACCATACATTCATTCTCTCATTTACTTGCCACCCTATACTCTGGGTTAAAAGCATGGAGTCAACAAGACCTGGGTTATGGTACTCTGACTCTGTCACTTAAACTAGCTGTGTCACCTTGGGAAAGTTTACTCATTCGTAAAATGAATCAAACACTACTCATTTGAAAATATGCTATATGGATTAAATGAGAAAATATATGTAAAGTGTCTGGCTCCCGGGAAATACTTGGTAAATGATAGCTTTGTTATTAATAGCCCTATGAAGAAAGTATTTCTCAGAGCATGAAACTGGAGTTAGAAGTTAAGTAATTTGTCTAAAGTTGAACCTGACTGTTTATTGGAAAGTATTCACTATTAGAAGAATGATGTTTTTTGTTTACATGGTACATTTAATAAAACAGATCAGAAATATTTTTATTTATATGATCTTTCTGAAATTAGTTTCAGTAGAAACAAGGCAGTATTTTCTGAGCGATGCAATAATAGTATCAATACTTCTGGAAATATCTATCTTCCCACATGAAAATATTAGAGAATATATTTTGGGGATTAAAAAGCTTCCACTATACTAACCTAGTGGCAATGAGCACTATGGTGCCCAGATAACCATCTTAAAATATCATTTTCCACCAAAAGAAATAATGGTTTTTGGAGGAATGGTTAATTATAGATTTGGATCGGAAAATGTAATACGAGTCAAGCCTGGAACACCTTGCCATACAGAAGAGCAACAAAGCAATCAAACACTACTAAGGTTGTGTCAAAAGGACACAGAGGCCAACTTGAAGGGTCTTTCATATGATGATAACAAGTGAAATGGATTGAAATGCATCAGATATGTTTAGATCCATAAGAACATAATAAATCTGAAAGCAACAGCAATAAAAATTACCGCCAAACAAATAAAAAAACACAACCCAAACTGGTCACCATTAGAAGATATTAGTAAATCAACTCATTTTGAAAATTGGTAAATAAAGGGGGGGGAAATTAGGTTTTTGTCCCCTGGGATTCTTCCATGAATTATACCACTAGGTAACTAAACAGTAGATGAGGGGGAGATTGGTCTTTATGGTAATATTCTAACTAACACTTGAAAAAGGAATGAGAAAATTAGAATATCATAATTTTGTACCCCATGATGAATTAATGGATGTTGGCCTGGAAGGTCAAGCTACTAACATTTCAAAGGAAGAGAAAGTCAAGCACTATGTCTTATGTGCTTCCTGATGGAAGAACAAAACACTACTTATTAAAAAATAAAAAAAAAAGAACCTAAATCTGATCAAGTCTCTAGACTCAACTTATTAATTTAGAGAATTCAGAGGTCAGAGAAGCATGTTAAAACACACTAGAGTAGGGGCGCCTGGGTGGCTCAGTTGGTTAAGCGACTGCCTTCGGCTCAGGTCATGATCCTGGAGTCCTGGGATCGAGTCCCGCATCGGGCTCCCTGCTCAGCAGGGGGTAGGCTTCTCCCTCTGACCCTCTTCCCTCTCGTGCTCTCTGTCTCTCATTCTCTCTCTCTCTCTCAAATAAATAAATAAAATCTTTAAAAAAAAAAAAAACCACACTAGAGTAAATCAGCAAACTCCAGATTGTGAGATCTGCTGCAGGCTGGCTACTCAGTTTGGTATGTTGGATGTCAGCAGCCCCAGCAGTGAGGGTTTGTTAGAAATTCAGGCTCTTAGGCCGACCCCAGACCTACTGACTCAGAATGTGCATTTGATCAAGTGCCAGGGAATCTGTATGCATTACAGCTTGAGAAGCAGTGATTGCATAAGACACATGGCAGTTTTGTCAATAAATAAACTGCAAAAATAAAAGAAAGAAATCTATAGGTTAAAAGAACCTAAGAAAAATATCAACCATTTTGCATCCTGACTCAGACAAACCATAAAAGTATATACATCTCTGAGACCACTGGAAATTTGAATGCTGGCAGGATATTTAGAATTATTGTTAATTTTAAATGTGAACAAGGCATCATGGTTATTTTTAAGCTCTTATCTTTTAGAAATCCATCCTGAAATAGTTACAGATAAACTGATGTAATGTCTGAGATTTGATTTAAAATCATACAAGAAGGGGAAAGTGGTGAGGATCAGGATAAAATAAGCCTGACCATGATTTGAAATTTATTGAGGCTGATGTATTGGCACATACGTGTTCATTCTATTATTCTGTCTACTTTTCTGTATGTTTGAAAGTTTGCAGAATAAGAGAGTTAGAAAAAGAAGAGGTTTGACGGTTAACAGGAGGTTTAGCTAATGGAGGGTTGGCCAGAATGGATGAATATCAATAGCACCTATGTGTCTGGAGACTTCTTTAAGTATTTTACTGGTGTAATCACATTCCTCCATATAGCGTCCTTGACTTGTAGGTGATATTATCCTCTTTAGCAGCCAGAAAATGCAGACGTTTGAATTCTATTACTTCCGTGTCCTCATTTCAGTCTCGGAGGTCAGGAGGAATACTTGGCAACTCTTCCAGCAAAGGTTTTGACAAGCTCTTAATAACTAAAAACCTCTCTTGCTCATTGCCCTGCATTGGGTTTGTGGATGTGCCTTGCCCTTGTGCTAATGGCCAAGAGATGGCCTGCCCATGTTGCTTCATTTACAGATAAGACCTGTGTGTTTGGCCTCCCAAAATCCTCACAGGAAATCTTTTGTTGGTGCCATGTAGCAAATGTACCAACTACTGAAGCTTTGTAAAGCTGCTGGTGGAGAAAGCACTCCTCTCAAGGGTTGGTAGGGCTGTGTTCAGTTAAGTAGTTAGCATTATGGGGCACCTGGGTGGCTCAGTCAGTTGAGCTTCTGCCTTTGGCTCCGGTCCTGGGATCAAGCCGTGTCGGGGGGTGGGGGGGCAGGGGGGGAAAAATCCTGGCTCAGCAGGGAGTCTGCTTATCTCTCTCTCCTCTGCCCCTCCCCCTGGTTGTGTTCTCTCTCTCTCAAGTAAGTAAATAAAATCTAAATATATATATATACCATTAAGGTAGTGCCGGCTGAGTGCAGTAAAATCAAACTCAATGATGAGAGACGGTATGATTTGAATTTTGACTGCCAAGAACCAGGAGAGAAAAAGATGGCAAATAATAAGCTAATGACCATCCCAAGTGAAGGTTCCTGTGTTGCGTGGCAAATCCATTTCAAGTCACGGATATCATAGTGTAGGGAGGTTCCAGAGCATGTCACCAGCCCTAACCACGTACAGAGGCCTAGAACAAGTCATTAAACAATGCTGAACTATTTGGGAAGCAAGAAAACAAAACAGCCAGAGATTCAGTTGCTTATAGGGTTGTAGAAATGTTTATTTCTTCATGAAATCAGATTTTTGCCATCCCCCGCCCCCCAGCTTTGTCTCATGGGTTCTTATGCTTGAATGTGCATTAGCATCGTGTGGGGAGCCTTCCAGACGGCCGATTTCGGAATTCTACCTCAGACATTCTCACTCAGCAGGTCTGGGCTGGGGCTCAGGGATCTGTATTTTAAAAAGTGTCCCGGCGACTGCAATGCTTGCTGTCACCGATTCCATTACATTTAGGCAACCTTAATTTAAATTAATAAATAAACCGGACTATTCCTCCCAGAGGCATTTGTAACTCATCACTTCCTATCATTACAAAGAAGGGACAACCAATTAGACTAGCTGATGATGAGAACCACCTGGCGGGGTTGTCCTTAGCACCAGAATAAATCTGGTATCTGTTCTAAGTCTGTCAGAGCCCAAGGGTGGCAGGGCTATTAATGGACAAATGCACTAGTATAAGCCTTGCTCCAAATCCTACCTTCTCTAAAGAAACTTCCTCATTTTGACCCACACTGACTTTTCCTCTGAATTCTTATGGTCCTTATACATCACTCTATTGTTTTGGGAACTTAATCAAACTATCTTATATTTTTTAAATGTTATAGTGTATTTCTTCTGTTCTGAAGTAGTAGTAAATTTAGGGAAAGCAAAGTCTCTGTTTTATAGTCCCTTTTTTTTAAAAAAAAAAGATTTATGTATTTATTTGAGAGCGAGAGAAAGGGAGAGCACAGGTGGGAGGGGCAGAGGAACAGGGAGAGAGGATCTCAAGCAGACTCCCCACTGAGTGTGAAGCCCTAACACGGGGTTTGATCCCAAGACCCTGAGGTCACGACCTGAGCCGAAACCAAGAGTTGGAAGTTTAACTGAGTGCGCCACCCAGGCGCCCCTCGAGTCCTTTTCTGTTAGGCTCTTATGAACATACGTCATTGTCTGCTTAACAAATACCTATTGACCTTCTGACACAAACAAATCCTCAAACATATATAATATAGAACGAAAGGCCTCTGTTTTTATCATCTTCTACTACATTTATGTATTATATTTTAGGGAGATTTTAACTTTCCTAAATTTCATTCATTCATTTATTATATATCAACTATGGCACTAGTGATTCAGCTCACGGGCACTGCCAATGTTAACAAAACATAATGACCCAAGATAAAATTCATAGAAATGTACACCCCCAAGAAAAAGGTCAATTTTACAATATAATAGTTTTTAAAAAAAAATACAATACAAACCCTAATGACTCATACTAATTTTCTTGACAAAATGGGTATGTATTCTTGGATATGTGTCCAGATACTCCTGGATGAGTATCTCTGAAGGCTGTCTGTCTCTGAGACAGCAGATGGCCCGTACTGTTGAGCAATAGTCTACCCACATATTCTTATGTCTTGAGGCTAACTACAAATGGGAAGTGATCTCTTAGGAACCAAAACTGAACAGAATATGTTCCAGAAGTCAAGGGCTACATAGTAACTTTGAATATGATATCCACTTGTCTGTGCATTTCTTAAGAGATAGAGAAAAAGTAGGAGCTTAAAGGTGAATAGAAGAAAACTCCAAAAATGTCTGATTAGTAGTCAAGACAGAAGGTAAGAGAGAGGCATAGGTTAAGATTAGGATTTCTAATGCAAACCCAGAAGACAATTCAAGCTCTTCTCCAAGCAGTCCCATTAACCTTTTTCCCTCTTTACTTCTTACAGCTTAGATCTAAACCAAATACCAAACTTGAAGTACCCACCTCCACACCCACTAAATCCAGTCTATATTTAGATCTGACTTCAAATGAAACAAAGTGATCTTTTGTGAAGGTTATGGCTGAAGTCGGAAGGGTGCCTGAAGGTCATGGATATTCACCTAGCTGAGAAATGAAGCTGCTAACCCCTTAAAAGGAAACTTGAATGTGAACAGGCATAGTGTCCAAGGATATTTAGATACTTCTTTCCCCTGGTCTTCTGGGGGCACCATGCCTGTAAGCATACTTCCTCCATTCTCCTTGCTTACCTGTTTTCCTAAGAGATCTCTATAACTCTCATTTCTTCCTCGATAACAGAAACTTAGACTCAACAATAGTCCCATATAACTGAACCAAAATCCCAGGACTTGCATTGTACTTCAGAATAAAGATGGGGCCATCTGTCCAGTCTGTGGGCCTGCTGTCTATACCACACCATCTGTCCTACAAACTCCAACCAGGCCAGGAGAAACTGGACTTCCCTCTAGGCATTTCATCATTGCTCCAAGCATGTGGCTGGCCTTAGCAAGTGAAAATATAAATAAATAATGCTTCAAGAAAACAACATAAAGAAACATTTCCAGGAGAGGAAATTACTAAACTGACCTTATGGTATCCCACCAGAGTTTAAATTAAGACTCATAGTGATGCCGCTATTGTACTTTTGAACCTGAGGTTGGAGAGAAATAAGCAAAAGGGTGCAATTCCAGCAAGAAATAATCCAAATGTTGAGTTAGAATGAATGATATATTTTTTGATGATGATTATTTTGTGTGTGTGTGGCAAAATATACATAACATCTACCATTTTAACCATTTTTAAGTCTATAGTTCAGTGGAATTAAGTGCATTCACATTCTTGCACAACCATCACCACTATGCATCTCTAGAACTTCTTCATCATCCCGTTCTGAAACCCGTTAAACAATGACTCCCTCACCCCCTCTTCTCCAGTCACTGGTAACCATTGTTCTACTTTCTGTCTCTATAAATGTAACTACTCTAGGCTCCTCATATAAGTAGAATCATACATTTGTCCTTTTGTGTCTGCTTATTTCACCTGGCATAATGTTTTCAAGGTTCATCTATGTTGTAGCCAGTATTAGAATTTCATTCCTCTTGAAGGCTGAGTAATAATTCACTGTGTTTATACCACATTTCGTTCTATCCATTCATATGTTGATGGACACTTGGGTTGCTTCCATCTTTTGGCTATTTTGAATAATGCTGCTATGAACACTGGTGTCTAAGTATCTATTCGGGTTCCTACTTTCAATTATTTGGAGTCTATACAGAGAAGTGGAATTGAGGTGATGATCTTTTATAAATTCTGAGAGTCACAGGTGAGGTTATATAATACATAAAGTTACTATGGGGTATTTTTTTTTCCCCTTGTTTTGGTTCTTCTTGGTAGTCATCTATATTGGCTCTTCCAAATCACTGGATCTTTATGCCAGTTGGATGATCACTCAATTTGAATCACTTTGGAATCTAACTCAATTTAAAGCCACTCTGTGAGAATGGGGGTAAGTATGGAAGTGGGACTTATACATTATTAAGTTCATACTCTATGGGGAACCTGGCTAGCTGCTAGTTTTAGACTGAAAAGAAGTTGTACTACATATAACATATAGATATGTGTATATATATATATATATATATATATATATATTCTACTATATATATATTTCACTCCACATAAAATGTGGTACTTCTCACAATCTTGTGAGCCTCTAAAATCATGACTATAATAAAGTGTTACTCTATGTTCAGTGTTTTGGGCTCTTCGAATAAAGACAATAAGATAATAATTCCTGTGCAATAAATATATTATTGACAGTTGCTGACTAACCTTCATCAATTCTTATGATATGTACTTTATTATAAATAAATTGCTATAGAGGTCTCTGACACAATTAATGTCAACCATTTCCTGCTTTTGCTCTTCCACCTTAAACTAACTTAGAAATCCTCTATTCACTTTCTCCAACAGTTTTTTTTGGGGGGTACTAATCTTTGTCTCCCATTCAATTTTTTAGTAGTAGGAAAGATAAAACATGAATTCTAAAAATTGTGAGGATCTAGAGTAAAACCATGCACACCAAATATCCAAAATCTATAGGATTCCTAAAATGAACAGTGTTCATACTTCTATGAAAAAACTAGGGTGGGAAAAAAAAACTAGGGTGGGAAATATACTTGCACATCTGCCATCATCTATCAAATAAATTTCACTTTTAAGTGACAGCCAAATTCCTCTGATAGGTGAGTGAGGAATTGAGTCCTTGTTTCTAATTCAGAATACACCATATTTTCACTGCTTGGATAATCAAGCTTTGCTTCTACCGATGATAGCTGTCTAGTATACACTGAAATCTTACAGCTCCTTCCATTAGGAGAGTCATCAAATACAAGCTAGAAAGTTGGAAAAATCTCTACTAGGATAAACAGTTTTTTTGGCATTAAAAATATTAACTGCATCACACAAGAATAGTGTATATTAGGCAAACAAATCAAGATGCCTCACCTGTCAGTCCATCATATCTTTATTTCTGCCATTTCCCATTATGGGAGGGCTTGTCAGCCTGATTCCTACTGTGACAAGAATTCACATTAAAATACTCATGAGTTCCTCTACCTTCCTGGTCCACCATTGTCTCGGTCGGTGTCTCTGTTGCCTAGCAACAAGACCATCTTATCTATGCAGGCAAATAACCTTTAATATATATTAGTTGAAAGCACTTCTTGGTCTTTCTTTTATTTTTGAAAACTTTCAAAAATACCCTTTTCTCACAAGCATTTTAAATTGCATTTTTTTTTGAGATATAAGACTGCAAGGGAAAATTCACTGTGCGGTTTTCAGATCTCTTCTGTTTCATCTACCCCAAAACCTTGCAGTCTGGCCAAATATAGAAATCCCCAAGGAACAGAACATGTCTGAATGCCAAGGCACACTGTGGCTGACAGCTTTTTTCCCAGGTTTGCAGTGACTCCTACCTCAAATTCCACTTTGCTTGAGCCAAGGCTAGTGAGCAGACCCTGGAGGGAGGCTAGGGTTCTCTGCCTCCTGATACCAGGGAGAATAGTACAACCAAGTTCCCTGGAGAGAGGTCTTCGGATATATATCGTTCACCAAAATAGTGAGGCACTGCCTGCCAATTATCAGTTGATCACTTTTAAGAAAAGTGAGGGAGAAGAAGCAAAAACTAATGAGCAAAATCATACATTCATAAAAAGGACTATGTATGTCATTGGTTCTCTATGCTCCCCCCTTTATGTTTCTGTCCTCTATTCTCTCTTTCCCTCCCTCTCTCAATCTCTTTTACACACACACACACACACACACACACACACACACAGAGCCTGCTACTTTTTCCTCTCTTTGCAGTTACCAGGAGTTTTTCCACATTGAATGTGGCTGTTCAGGGAAAAGGAGGCATAGAGAGGAGAGCATACTAAAGTATCTAAAGTATGTTGAGAGCCATTGTAATAGTCGAGAGAAGGAATCCAGTACGATGAATGTTGAGCCATCCTTTAAAGGCAATGCTCTTGTGAGCACCTTGCCTCCACCTTTTCCACTTGAGTTAGGAAGCTATATACATTGGATTAAATTCCTTTTGATGCTCTAGAGGATGCATGCACATATGCTGCATTTAATGTTCAGTTCAGAACCTCAATCAACACATATTTACCGAGTTTTTAACTAAGGTAGAGACCTTGCTGGGCAGTCTGCCTTGTCAGTAGTCTTCGAATTCCTAGTCTCACCTAGAGCCCTTATTAATTCTATTTTCTTTCACTGATGATTTTTGTCCTTTCCAGTTCTCTCCATGAAAAATACAGAGTGTGTTTTGGACTTTTGTGCCCTTTCTTCCAAAACTAATACACCATTCCCTTTCTCGTCAGGGCAGAGGTGTGATCCTTCAATTTCTGGTAAGACAGCTTTCTGCCTTACCACTCATTCTTCACCATCCTTTCCCACTTTTGGTACCCACAATCATTTGCACTTTCCATTCATCGTCCTGGTTATAGCAGCCTAAAGCTCCGGTGGCAGCTACAGTGGAGAGACACCCCAGATGATGCTTTTCCATTGGATTTCCAGCCAAGTTGGATCTAATTTATCCACTTGGCCTGCAGAGCTGGGCATGGTGCTACTACGAAGCTCCTCAGCTCCATGTCTCTATGTGTGCTTGACTTACTGGAATAGAGTGGGACTCTGCAGGTAAAAATGCCTTTGTCCTATACTGGTGTTCCTTTCTTTACATAATGGATGTGTTGCCCAAAAAAGTGGATGTAAAGAAACTTTTTGTAGATACCATCACATTTTACAGGTTTAGGGAAGAGGCTTACAAAACGAATAAATTTTTTAAAAGGGAATAATTCCCTTTTAAAGTGCCAATCACACCCTAATTTAATCTTTTGTAAGTGGTGATTTTCTTGTTATGTACTCATAGTGGGAAGCCTACCCACGTGTAATTGCATGACACCTGAAATAATTTCATATCACAAGGCTATTGAAAATATTTCTACACTGAGGCATGTCTGAGCCCACACACTTTTTCCAAAAAGGACTTTTAAATTCTAAAGCTACAAGATCCTTGAGGGTAGGACCATGTTTTATATACCTTTGTTATTTTCTATTGTACCAATCACAGTGTCTTATATATAGCAAGCAACTAATATATATTTGTTGAAAACTGAATGAATGAATTAAGCATCATGGGTCTTAGTAGTGCCCTTGAAAGAATTTTAGTTTTGGAAAATACAGAAAAACAGTTGGCTACACCAATGTAGCTACAGTAGAGAAGTGGTAATTTTTAGCATTTTCTGAAATATCTTCAAACCATTTTTAAGAACAAAGTGAAATAAAAAATAAAACACTCCATATAAAGTCGAAGTGTTTACTTTCCCTCACACCCAATAGTACTTCCCCATCCTCAGGAGAAATGAAAGGGGATTTATGAATTGGCTCACAATCTATTTCTGCTTTTATACATGTGTATATACATATGTGTGCATATCTATAAATAACATGTTTTTGTAAGAGTTTTATAAAATTGATAATACCGGTATCATACTCTATATATTATTTTGCAACTAGCTTTTTTTTTTATTCATCATGGTGTTTGTGAGTTATCCATGTTACACACAAATAAATCTGGCTATTTAAAAAGAGTCTGCTGAGCAGCATGCAACATTTTATTTATCCATCCCCCCCCCCATTCCTGGACTCACAGGTTATTTCCAATTCTTGCTATGATAAGCAAAAATGCTGCAATAAACATGTTTCTGTGCCTGGGCAAAACTTACTGGTCTCCTAACCTACTGGTTCATAGCATATGAGCATTTTTTACCTTCCTAGCTGCAGCCAAGTAAACTCCCAGAGTGTTGATACCAATTTCCACTCCAACAGCAGTGTAGGAGGTTCTCTTTCTCCACTCTTGACAACACAAGCTGGACACATCCACCTTGCATGCTTACCTCACAAAAGACAAGGAGGATAATCTCTCTGCAGTTTTCTGATCAAGACAACGAAATTCAACAGTCCTTAAATTAGCGCCAGTACAGTGCCAACAATTATAACATGGGGTAGACTTGTTGATTTTAATACAGTGGATTCTAATTAAGAGGTAAGTGAGATAAAAGGCTGAGAGCTGAGAAGTGATGACTTGATCAGAACTGAAGTGCATCCTTATGTGTTGCTGAGTTTAAAACAGATGCCCAGATGTATCGGACTTGCCTTAACTTGTTATTAGTGTGTTTATAATAATGTCGTGGGGTATCCCATCTCTAAGTGTTTTCTTGACCACTCATGGTTTTACCTTTTTATAGGCAAGATCCAGGTTAGGTATGAATTACTTCCTAGTATAAATGGTGTTTGAACATGAGATTTTCCAAGGTTACTTATGGTATCTACTTCTATAAGAAAACTAGATTGATTATTGTCCTAAATGCTTTGGAATAGTGCTGCTGGGAGTGTGTGGATGACTGCTAGCTACATGATGATTTCTGAGTCAAGATTTTTATCATGAAAAGCAACAGATCCCAGCCGTGGTTTCAAGTAGAAAAGGCAATTGTTGGAAGGCGGAGAAACCAGGTTTAAAACAAGTCCTTAAGGAAACAGGACTTCTCGGACAAACAAACAGTCTTTTTAATATTCCATTGCTGGAGCAAATCAAGACCAAATGTTTTAAGAGTTTGCCTCGTTCCACCTAAGAGTCAAAACTTGGGAGAAAAAGAAACACTGGCCTACAACACTTGGATCACATGCCCAGGTCTTGGTCGGAGGAAGAAGGGGCGCCTTGAGTAAAGTTACACAAAAAATGCATACATAAGAAAAAGAGCTTTATTTCCCTGAAGGAAATAAGGGATAATGGAGGGCAGGGAATGTTGACTGGCACGGAACAAATATCTGCTACATGTGGGTTAAACAAATACATATATTTAATATCTACCATATGCCAGGAAGGACTAAACCACAGACGTGGCCATTGTGCACCAAAGGGCTTGCACAAAGCTTGAGCCTACAATTTGAGTAGTTCTGTGTGATTCTAACAAATTGCATTACCCCCCCGCACCGACATAACCAAGTGCGCCCTAAGTGTTCAAAAGGATGTGCTGTAAACAAGTGGATCTATTTTTTCAAAACTGAACTCAATTATCTCTTGTCCTGAAAATACCTTCTTCCTATTGTACTCCCACTTCCTGTTAATGGTGCCAAGCAAAATTTCAGAACCATCTTTGACTCTTCCCTCTCTCTTGGCTTGTCAATTCTGAATGCCTACTCATCCTGTCTTGTTATTTTCTCTGCTCCAGTCACCACCTCTGTAACTGTCATATGTTGACTCCAGTCAAGTCTTGGAGTGTTTCTCCTCTAAACTGTTGTGCTAGTCTCCCGGCTGATCTCTCCACCTCCCATTCTGAATCCTTGGGCTCCTGTACATTTTTTAGTGTTAGATTACTTCTCCTGAATACACTGTCTGAGAAAGGAGAAGGATGAATTAAGGAGAGAGGGTTATCTGATGTTGGAACTGAATCTCCCGTGTCTGTTGTCATCTACTTTCATGCTCTCAACATCCATCTATCCTTACATATCCTCTTTGCTTCTTTACAATTACAAAAATGTCTGCAACTAAATAAAATTCATTCACTCTCCCCGCACAAAGGAAACTACTAAATGTCTCATCTAGTTATCAGGTTACAGTTTTAAGTCCAATGCTGAAATTGCTGTTGTGACTGTGAAACTTGGAATATACAAATGTATATGATCTAGGCCAAATATCCCTGAGTTGTGAGCAGTCTTCTCAGTGAAACTAAGACTCACAACTCTTGAAGGTCTGGCAACTTTTCTCTGAATGATAAGCTTTCTACACCTCCAGTACACTGAGTTATACAATGATGAAGAGAGAGAAAAATACACTAAAACTCTCATTTGAGAAAGTGGAGAACTTTTTGCCTTGGCAGCAAAATACTTTTGTTCAGCCAATATAATTTGCCGTATTTCTGGTTGAAGAAGGCTTCTCTTGCCCCTTATCCTCTATAGTCCCTGGTTATTCTCCTAGGGAGAAGGTTTCTTGTCCATTTTGCCATGTGGCCACAGTAGGATGGGCACACTGGGGAGGATTCTTCTGTGACCCATGCCTCTTGAGTAATCCAATTCCTGGGACTGGTGAATTATTGGATAATCAAACAGTTAATAACTAGGGCGGCATGAAATACTTGGGTCTTTTCTTTAGGGCACTGCAAATGTAATGTGGTACCTCCAACTTTTTCTGTTAGGTTTTTGCGTTGTATCCTTTCATGACACAGCTCAAGGCTGAAGATCCCAGGAGAGAATGTCCCATGGGCTTCATTTTGGTCAAACATCCACCCCTCAAATGAGAACTGGGGGCCCTGGAAGGCCACCTGGCTTGGATAGGGGATGGAATAGATCCCGTGACAAAATCTGGGCTTCTGTTGGAAACAGGGTGGATGGATGCTGGCTGACTAAAAACAATGTCCACCCCAGAAGGTTTCACTATATACTGTTCTGTTTCCTTTTTATAATCTGTGAATGCCTCAGTTAATGCTCTTACCTGAAAAATCCAATTATATAGGTAATGCATCAACTAAGTTCTCAAACTCCTTTCCACTTAGCTGTGCACAGTTCTGGCTAAGGTCAGAGAAGGAATTTTTTATAACAATGACCTGTTAACACTACTTAAGCTCCTCTTCCTGCAGGGATAAGCGACACAAAAATACTAAAATACTGCAGTCAGCATGACATGATCTTGGCACTACTTTGAAGGGGTCTATATGTTCCTAGTTGTTGTTCTTCAATTGATCATGCATTCTTTAACTGGCATTTCATAATGATTTATGTCAGTCACTTGCCTCTTTGAGGTCACATTTATTCATTTAGCAAATATTTATTGAGTGCGTAATAAGACTGTGCTACCCTCAGGGTTTACAGTAGGCACATGATAATTATTTGATAAATTACTGAGTATACTGTGGGCATTGTGAAATGAATTAGACTTAGGTCTTGCGCACAAAGATCTTATGGTCTAGGAAGAGAGCTATGAAAAACCAACACATGCATCGTTGTAATACAAGGCAGAAAGTAAGAAAGACCAAAAAAAAAAAGCAACAGAAATTCAGAAGAAAAAGGGCTTACTTGTGACTGGGGTATATGTTAGTTTGCTACCATAACAAAGTACTATAGACTGAGTCGCTTAAATAATAGATATTTATTTTCTCACAGTTCTGGAGGCCAAAAGTATGAGATCAAGGTGTTGGTGGGGATACTTTCTCCAGAGGCCTCTCTAACGGGCTTGTAATGGCTGCATTCTCCCTGTGTTTTTACATGATCTTTCCCCCTGTGTCCTAATCTCTTCTGATCACAGGGACACCAGTAGAGTTGAATTAGCACCCACCCATGTGACCTCATTTTACCTTAAGTACATTTTTTAAGACCCTCCTTCAAATACAGTCGCTTTCTGAGGTACTGGGGATTTCTTTCTTTTTTTTTTTTTTAAAGATTTCATTTATTTATTTGACAGAGAGAGAGACACAGTGAGAGAGGGAACACAAGCAGGGGGAGTGGGAGAGGGAGAAGCAGGCTCCCCGCTGAGCAGGGAGCCCGATGTGGGGCTCAATCCCAAGACCCTGGGATCATGACCCGAGCCGAAGGCAGATGCTTAACGACTGAGCCACCCAGGCGCCCCACTGGGGATTTCAAACTATGAAAGGGGGGGTCAATTCAATCCTTAACAGGTGGTAAGGGATAGATTCATGAGGGCAGCACTTGGGTTGGGGCTCTGCTCTGACACAGGTATGGAATAATCAGCATGTAACTTTACACTTGCCAAAATGCTTGAATTAGGGTTGGATACAGAACCTAAACAGAATCAAGAGAAATACTGGGTTTCTACTTGAGTGGCCAGGAGGAAGCATTGTTCTTACCCTGAATGCCCGAACCTGAAAGTTGGAAGGCTGGAATCTGAAACTGAGGTAGATTTCTTATAATCACATGCGGATAAAAAAAAAAAAAAACTCATTTGTCATGATCCTGGAGTCCCGGGATCGAGTCCCGCATTGGGCTCCCTGCTTGGCAGTGAGTCTGCTTCTCCCTCGGACGCTCTCCCCTCTCATGCTCTCTCTATCTCATTCTCTCTCTCTCAAATAAACAAATAAAATCTTTAAAAAAAAAAACAAACTCATTTGAGTGTGGGTCATACTCAGGGGAAGCCAGAGTGAAGAGATGTAGAAATGGAAAATTGGATCCCAATGCCTAATTTGAGGCAGGTCAAGCTATGTGAAACCAGCACTACTTTCCGTTTCTCCAGTCAGGTTTTTTTGTTTGTTTGTTTTTTCGGTCACTTGTCATCATAAGAGTCCCCACTGGTAAGTACTCCAAACAAGATTTTCCATAAATCAGGTGGTAACATCTTAACAGGGAAAAATGTCTTCAAAAGGGATTAGAAATGAAGGATATGAACATCTGAATATATCTGTGGATAATTTTTAGCTGCTGAAAATTGTTGAAGAATAATAGTAATAATCATAATTAGGTCTGATTTTAATTATAAGGAGAACTAATAACTCAGGCAGAAAACTATAAGCCTGCCATTTTCTCCCATGTTCAGCCAAACTTCTCAAGGTGCAAGAGCACATATTTGCATAATTGGGGTCCTTTTCTTCTTTTACTCGTTCCAACCAAGTGTCTTAGTAACACTGTTACTGTTACCACTGAGAGATAAAATAAATTTAAGTTAGTATTATAGCAGGCTACTGAAATTGTCATTGCTATTCCTTAATTTAAGCATAGCAAAGGTACAGATGATACCTTTGGAAAGGTAGAATCAGAAATCACTTCTGTTCTTTTTTGTCATATGGATGACGCTGGAAGGTATAATTGAGAAGCGTCTGGGAAAGTTAGCATAATGTTTAATATCACAAAATATTTGTGAAAACTAGGATGTACCATGCTGGACTCTCACAGAACCAGGGGCACTATGAGTTTATAAACTCTTTAAGATTATTTAAGGTAATTTTATTGCTCTGTTGTCTAGGGGGTCAGTGTTTTTGTTTTTGTTTTTTTAAACTATCAAGACTTCTAAAATGTCATGGCTACCAAGGGGTGGGGGAATGGGTTCTGGCTCCTACAATAATATTAATACTTAATAGACTTCGTTTTCAAAATTCTGGGCACCTAAACACTTTATTGCCCAATTCAGAGGTAAATTTCAATACATCTACTTGTTAGAATATTTAGTAGTTTTTAAAAAAAGTACTTGTCGAAAAGCTTTGTAAAACAATGTAAAAATGCCAAGGATGGAATAGTAAGGGTATAAAAATCAGGCGTGAACATTGTAAACACAGCATGACTTCAATTATATAAAATAAAAGCATAAATACTTAAGTATTGAAAGCCTCTAAAAATGACATCAAAACATTAACAGAGGTGTTTGAGGTTGAGTGATGGCACAATGAGTATTTTTTCCTTCTAGTTACATGTATTTTTCAGTTTCTCTTTAAAAAGCATGAATTGCTTTCATAATTAAAAAGCGCTTATGATTGCTTACAAGTTGGTGCAGTCTAACTAATAAAAGGGTTATTTTGAAATAAATTTCACTTCACAAGTTTGAACTCTCATAATTTAACAAAGATTTATAAAGAAATCAAAGAATGATTTAATCCACAATACCAAACAATAAATGTCTTGGTCAAAGGAAATTGCAAAGTCATTTGTCATTATTTTATGAGCATTGCTCACACTCAGTGGTAGGCTCAACAGATGGGTAAAATGAGAAAAATACTTGAATCAATGTTTGCATTAAGGATAAGCCTAGGCAAAAGTAGATTGTAAAAGTAAGGAGAAATGTATGACCATAAAATTTAAGCACAGACCTCAGAAGGGACCATAGGAAGCATTTGTTCCTTTTATAAGAAAGGAATGATGGGACCAATTAATCAAAATAACAATTCCTAAAGTATATGCTAAAATAAAAGAGCACATTTGATATAAATCAGTTACTTAGGGTTCGTGTATGAGTCAGTTTGGTTGATTGGTTAACTGACTGATTTTAAGAAATAATCCCTTTAAAATATTTCTGTATAATAAATTACAGGGAGATATGTTCTGCAGAATATGACTTAGAGTCCTCTCCTGTAGTTCTGAGCCACTGTGACACATGAACAACAAACAAAGGCTGTGTTTCTCTAGACACACCTGAAGTACACTCTTCTACTCAAAGGCAGTGTA
Source organism: Zalophus californianus (assembly GCF_009762305.2). Taxonomy (NCBI): domain Eukaryota; kingdom Metazoa; phylum Chordata; class Mammalia; order Carnivora; family Otariidae; genus Zalophus; species Zalophus californianus. Next base: position 44,405,723 of record NC_045601.1, read on the forward strand.
GAAAAAGTAGTGGACATCAGTGTAAAAGGATCCTCAAAACTTGTTTGATTTTTTTTCTGTTGTAAAAACATATAGAAATCTAAGGTTAGAGTAGCCTCATCATTCTTACATGTGATGTAGGAATCCAAAACGCTTTCTATGATTTTGACTAGAAAAATATATTCATTATTGCATGGAATATATCCATTCATTGTATATGAATAATGAGAATTCATAACTTCTCAGTTTGATTTCATGTCAAAAGGTTTGTGGGCTGGTGGCTCTGCACTGAGGTTGAATAGACATTTCTAGAGAAATGTCTAAGGTGATGCCTTCTGGGGATAAGTCACAGGTAGCAGAAGTGAGCTTAGAGAGTATGGCCCCTAAGTACTTTCACCAAAATTGGCCCCTTGTCAAAAATGTTTCTAAACATAGCATGTTGGGAGTGTCTGGGTGGCTCAGTCGTTAAGCGTCTGCCTTCGGCTCAGGTCATGATCTCTGGGATCCCCATATCACATCGGGCTCCCTGCTCAGCTGGGAGTCTGCTTCTCCCTCTGCCCCTCCCCGCCACCCACCTTCTTGCTCATGCTCTCTCTCTCTCTCAAATAAATAAAATCTTAAAAATAAAGATAGCATGTTGACATAAAATGACCAAAAAACGTTAGAGAAAATAGTGTAAAAGACAGGCCATTAAATATGGAGAAAAAGGAATCAAAGAGTTGGGGGGGCAGGAAAGAGTTGTGGGGTTTTTTTTTATTGTGGTAAAATATACATAACATAATATCAATCATTTTAACCATTTGTCAAAGGGTACAATTCATTATTCATTAAATGACATTAAATATATTCATGACGTTGTGTAACCATCACCACTATCTATACCCAAAATTTTATCATCATCTCCTGCATAAACTCTGTACCTATTAAACAGTAACTCCCCATTCTTCCCTCCCCTCAGTCCCTGGCAACTTCTATTCTCTATTGAGAATAGAAGTTGTCTCTGTGAATTTGCCTATTCTAGGTACCTAATAATGTAAGTGGGATCATACAATATTTGTCTGTCTGTGTCTGGCTTCTTTCACTTAGCATAATGTCTTTAAGGTCCATCCCTGTTTTAGCCTATAGCAAAATTTAATTTATTTTTAATCACTGAATAATATTCCATTGTATGTATATACTACATTTTGTTTCTACCTTTGTTTATTGTGAATGATGTTATTATGAATATTGGCATACAAATATCCATTTGAATCCCTGCTTTTAATTCCCTTGGGTATATACACCCAGGAGTAGAATTGCTGAGTTATGTGGTAATTCTGTGTTTAAATTCTTGAGGAATAACTATTCCCCACAGTGGTTGCACCATTTTATGGTGCTACAAGCAGTGTGTGAGGGTTCCAATGTATCCATACCCTCACCAGCACTTGTCATTTCGTTGTTGTTGTTGTTGTTTTATTATAGTCATCCTAGTAGGTGTAAAGTGGTAAATCACTGTGGTTTTGATTTGCATTTCCCTAATAACTAATGAGTTTAATCTTTTCACATGCTTATTATCTATTTGTATGTTTTCTTTAGAGAAATGTCTATTCAAGTCCTTTGCCCATCTTTGAATTGGTTTTTGTTGTTGTTGTGGGTGGTGGCTTTTTAAAGTGTTGCTTTACCTCCAGTTAACGGCACAGACACCTTTCTCTACCAGAAGCTGCCCATGAGCTCACACCCTCTTTTGGAACTCCTGCACATGGGTTTGCAATGTCCTCTGAACTGCCTCCCCAGAGGTGTTCCTCCTGTATGGAGGATGGGCAATGCCGGTGAAGCTGCGTCAGAAAAAAAAGGAACGTCTTCTGGGGCTCCCTGGATGTTGCAGAAGCCAAAGCAAAGCCAAAGTCTCTCACCTCTGACAAAAGAAGCAGAGGTGAGAGACTAGCCCCTTGTCAAGCTCCTCTCTCCTGGGGCACTCCACTGTGGCTTTCTGTCAGCCTCACACTATTCATGAGATCCTTTGCTCTTTGGACCCTCTTATCTTTTGTCCTTGGCTCTCAAGGAGCCTTAATTCAGCTGGTCAATGGATGATGTAATGAAAAGATTCTTCTAATTCTGCATTTTGAAAGTAGACAAAGGAATTGGTGGTAGGTTACGGTGTATTGTTTCAACAATGGCCCCCAAAGAATCATGCTTTCCTGTGTACATCCTTACATAGTCCCTTCAACATTAGCTTTTGACTGGTTAGGGGATTTGCCTTGACCAATGGGTCATTAGCAAATATGACACAAGTAAAGGATTGAACAGTGTTTGCACTTTTTTGTCTGTGTTTGGAACCTTAAATTTGCAATATGAACAAGCCCAAGTCAGCCCACTGGAGAAACCACAGAGGAGAACAGAGGTGTTCCAGCCAACATTCAGACATGTGAGTAGGCCCATCTTAGACTGTCTAGCTTCTATAGAGCCTTACGGTATCTTTGGCCACAATATCAAGCACAGGTGTGCCCAGCCCACAGGATCGTAAGCAAGTTGATAACCCACAGAATCATAAGCAAATAGCTCATTCATTGTTCTAAGCCACTAACTTTTGAGGTAGTTTTTTATTCAGGAATAAATACAAGACATAGGCTTGTACCCACAATATGTACAGAGCAACAAATCAATAGGAAATGGACAACATGCAATAGAACAGTGGACAGAAGGCTTAAACAGGCATTTCACAAAAGAAGATACCCACACAAGCAATACACATACGAAAAAGTGCTCTTCATTATGCATCAGAGGAAAAGTCCCTGCCCACTCAACAGATTCAGTAGCTTCATGACTGTCCATTTAGCAGTTAAGTCACCTCTGAGGGCACATGTAGGCTCACATCTAAAAGTTCCTGAATATTTTAGAAAATGAAAATAGAAATTTTCTAGCAGTTAAGAATTGAGAATATGCTCCATTTGTCCAACCATTATCACAAGGAAGAGTGACTTTTTCAAAAGGCAAATTTGATCATATCTTTCTCCAAAATAAAAAGCTTCCACAACTTCCATGACCCTTTGTTCTGTCTTCACATGACCTGGCCCCAGCCTACCTCGGCATCTTCATCTTGTTCCACTAGTTCCCGGGCTTACGATGCTGCAGTAACACCGGCCTGTTCCTCAAGTCCACTCAGTACCCCCTCCCCTCCTTGCCTTTGTGTCCTCTGTTCCCTGCTGAGTTGTTCTTCCCTGCCTGTCCCCATGATTTACTCCCTGACACCTTGGGTTTCATCTCAAGGGTCACTTCTTCCATGACATCTCCTCTGACCATCTTTCCCCCATTGTTACTGTCTATATCATCTCCTAGTTTATTCCCTTTATGATGTTTATTATTATTAGCAATTACCCTGCTGACTTGTCTTCCCCACTGGCATATAATCCTGCAGGAAGGCAGGGACCTTGTCAATCCTGCTTGCTACTACATTGCCCCACCACATGCACTGTTCAAAGCTTTTCCCGTTGCCTAAATGCTGATTTGCTACACAAATGAATGAAGAAATGAATGGCTCTAAATTAATTGGATAGAAACAGCATGTTCTCCCATACTATGGTTTCCATAGCACAATTTGAATTACATGGGTATTCAGTTAGGAGTACCAGAGAGTTTCCACTTATTTCTCTTTTAACATCTCTCTGTGAACAGGCTTGCCTATGAGGCTTGGCAGGAAACACACATATCCCTCCCAACAGCACGGTTCCCTCCCCTTCACAGAGCAAGGCTTCACTCCAATGACCTCAGATATTTGTTGAACACAAATAGAGTCCTCAGAGGGAGATGGTTAGATTAAAGCACCAAGGAGATTTGAGGCGCCCTTCTGAAAGGTGAGAGAATGGAGTGAAGAAAAGACACTTGGGCCATCTACATACAGCAGAGGTATGCGGGTCCTCAGTTTGTAAGATCCTACCTTGACTTCCAAAGAGGCAGCTCAGAGGTGGGGCATCTTGTGCATTTGGCTTCATTCATTCATTCATTCATTCATTCAGATGACTTTTGATAGCAGAGTGCTAACAACTAGGGGGGCACTGCACAAAGGAGCTGTGCTTTACTCTAGATCAACACTGTCCTCAGAGCCCTAGGAATTTCAGACAACAGTTGGCTCTTGCATAAATAGGGTGAAAGGGTGCTTGGAGACATGGCAAGCTCAGGAGTGAACAGCAGTGAACACGAAAACTCATAATCCTGTAGAGAGAGCCTGGCTACCGTGTGGGAGCAGCTGGGCTGCCTTTTGTTGAATGTGGTTTGCCAGAAATCAATTAGCTGCAGGTGGGAACAATGGTCTCTCTCTCTTCAAGGAAGTTAGTTCAGAGTTTTTGCTTCATTGGGTTCCTACACACAGTTTGTAATAGAAATGTAAATCCTCTGGGCCTCTTACTAGCATTTTCTCTAGAACTCAACATTGAGGTCTCAGCTCAAATGTCATCTCCTTGGAGAGGACTTCCCTGATGACCCAACTTAAAGGAGCCAACTAAACTCCTACTTTACTTTCCCATTTTGCTTTTCATTTTTTACTGCTTTAAGACTAACCTTGATAGTAATTTAAACCTGGTTCCCTTCATTTTAACATACTAGATGATGAAAGACACTGGGATGGAGTCTAACTCACAGATTGCCAAAAAATTTTGACATTTGTTCAAATAAGCCCACTTTAGGAAGGCCAAGTTGCCATGAAAATGTTATCAAGCACTTGGGAAAGAAAAAAAAAACAACAAGAAATAAACAAAAGCAGTTGCCCTCGTATCCATTCATTTGTGGGGAAAATGAACAATCACTTTCCATCACAATTTCTGTACTTAATGCCAAGCCCCCAATTCCTCCAATCGCACAGAAACAAGAGATGGTGGAATTAAGTAAACAAGGGCAATTTTGTTACCCTTTCATGGGCTGCAGGTGTTTAGACTAGTGTCCTAACCATCGAAGAGCCAAGGGAAGAGGAGGAATGTGGGAGAGAAAAGTATGACCAGGGCAAGTGGCACCAAGGTTCTAACCATGAGCACCATGGACAGAGTCCCTGTGCTCAACTTTCCAATCTTTAAAGATTAAACAGCAGCTCGGGACTGCTTTAACCTAACACCAAAGAAGATGCCCAGAAGCCTGAGCGGGAAAGTAAAATTGATGCAGAAGAAAATAGATCATATCTAGCAAGTCGTAGCTCTTACTGTCCAGGGGCCTTTCAAAAAAGAAAAGGCATATTGGAGGTGTGGTTCCAGAATGCTATAAAAGAGATGTTTGGACGAGAAAGAGAAAGGAGTCTAAACAGACATATTTTATGAGGCGTCTAAAACCCACAGTCGCCATCACGAATTGAAGCAGTTTATAAAAATATAACTTTTGGAGATGATTTGGGGGACCTGGAGCTCACCTACACTGTGAGAGTGTGAGGGGTACAGTCTTTCTGGAGGGTTGCCACAATGTATCCAAAATCTTAAATGTTGGTAATTCTCCACCCCACTAACCATAAAACTGTGCATTTTGACCCAGTCATTGCATTCTAAATTTAAAAATTATAGAAAACAGGGATTTAGTAGTTAAGATGTGTTCACAGTAAAATTTATTATTTGAATTTGACCCAACAATGGGGTTGTAAGGAACCAGCTATGTGCACCATTATTTGTGTTTGCATACGACTCTGTATAGAAGTGCACTTGTAGGAAATGGATAGAAAGGCAAATAATTCCTGTCCATAGAAATATATATTGTGTCTGCGGGAATGCAAATGACTATTTCACTGTGGATATCTATCAGTTTTGCATTCATTTGTAAATTTATTTTAGTATACTTTATACTCAAAATGTGAGATACTTTGAGGTCTTTTTGAACTAGTTGTAATACTTTATAAGTTCTTTATGAATTGATGAGATAAAATCTCTGACATGTATTCATTTAAAATTTGTATGGGAATCAGAATTTTATACTCCTTAAGATGTATCCTTCAATATGGCAATTGCTTAAATAAACTATGGTACATTCATATAATGAAATGCTACATAGCCTTAAAAGTTGTTCTACAAAAGAATATTTATTGACACAGAACAAGGCAAGTTGCAGAACTATATGCCCAGTATGAGTTACATGCACAGTATGAGTTTACCTTCTATAAAAATGTAAATAAAAATGTAGGTATATATGTACATATATATGTATATGTGAATGCATATCTGTATGTATGGATAGATGGCATTCAGGACACAGTGCCCCAAAATATGTCAACTTGTGATGGATATATATATATTTCATCTCTGGAATGATACACATCAAGGTAATAACAGGGATTATTTTGGGGGATGAAACCATATTTAATTCTTCTATACCTAAAAGTATTTTCTCATTTTTCTAAAGTAAATTATACCTACATGAGGAAAAAGCATTTTTAAAAATTGGGAGTGGAGGGGTGCCTGGGTGGCTCAGTCGTTGGGTGTCTGCCTTTGGCTCAGGTCATGATCCCAGCGTCCTGGGATCGAGCCTCACATCAGGTTCCGTGCTCCGTGGGAAGCCTGCTTCTCCCTCTCCCACTGCCCCTGCTTGTGTTACTCTCTCGCTGTGTCTCTCTCTGTCAAATAAATAAATAAGATCTTTAAAAAAAAACTGCAGTGGATAAGCAAGAACATTTTAATCTTGTACTAATTTATTTTCAGAATTAAAAACTCAATCCCTCATATAAATTAGGTCAGGACAGTCCTGTTTTCTGCCTGTTGTCTCCACGTGAATAATGGAGCCCCTTTCATTCTCAAAACTGTCTTTAGTTTGAAAGAAAAAAAATTACGTTCATTTTACTTCTGTGACATAAAATCCCAAGATTTGAAACTTACGCCTCAGTGCATGAAGTAAGCAGTATAAAGGGAAGCTAGACTACCTGGGAGCAATTGCATAATTCACCTTGTTTGAAATCTGAATTCCATCGAATCCAGAAAGCTATTCTTGCAAAAAACAAAGGATGCTTGCCTTCACAGATTGCACAATTGAATTCCAAGCTGATGTAATTGTCCGAGTGAATGGGGAAGATGATTACAGCATTTCTTGCCATTTACATTTACCATAGGGCTAAAAGTCCTCGAGTCAGTTGAATAAGGGAAAGTGTTGCAGAAGAAGACTATAAGAATTGCTTATTAAAAGCAAATAAAAGGAAATTTTCTTTCCTCTGTAAATTCTACATAACTGCAAACAACTTACAGATTTTAAGATAAAGCAGAGGCATCAGATTTAAAGCAGCATTTATCTTGTCTGCAAGTTTATTAGAGTGATGCCTTTACAAATCCACTGCGAGCCCCATCTAAAGCTCTCCCAGTGGGGAACCAGTCGTTTCAGAAAGTGAGCTTTTCAAATGTAAAGTAGGGTTGTGTTTTTTTTTTTCCCCCTGCCTTCTTCCCTCTGAAAGCAGACAACTTAAAGTCTTAAAAATTCAACCCTGAATTGTTACAAGGGCATTTCTAAGGGCTGAGTACAGTTTGGTCCTCAGGCCATGGTCTTTATTCAGGCCAAAGCCTCGGGAGACTGATTTTTATAAGCTCAGAGTCTATATTTTCCCGAATCCTCTTTCACCCTATTAATATAATCCCAGGATCAGATAGGGAATCTTTGACTTAATCCCAGAGATAGTGGCATTGGTCTGATCCTCTGTACTTTCTAAGCTCAACGTGGGAAAAATAACTTCATAATAAGGTAGAACCTCCTTTTCATTCATGTATATTCTATAAAGGCAGCACAAAGGTTCACTGATTTTTTTAAAGAGCAAGATCCTAACATTATTAGTTTCTCATATCATTTAGTTTGCAGACAACTCAGAGCGTCAAAGATCTTAGGTTTCCTAATGAAAAGAAAAGGAAAGGAAAAAAGGGGAAGCAAATAAAGAAAGGAAAAGGAAAGAAAAGAGGGAAAAAAGAGGGCACATAGCTAACTGAACTACTAGGCAAAATAACTAAGGCATGCTGAGATCTTTTTTCCTACCTGCTACTGAGTTACCAATGCTCCAATAAACCTCAGGGATTTCAACCAGAAGTAGAGTTTTGCCTGCACTACGATTTTCTTTGGCTGGATTTGAATAAATGAAGACAGGTTGAAAGACAGGAGAAACCTAACAAGTGGGAAAGGAATTTGCTGCTACTCAGAAGTGCCATCCCCAGGAGAGACTGAATCATTTTATTGAGGGCCAGCTGGTGTCGACAGGAGCCCATCTCCCCCTGAACCTGTGAGTGGGCATCAAGTTCTAAGCGATGCTGTTTCATTATTGCTTAAGTTAAGGAGAGTCACGCACACTGAAGCAATCAGATCCAGTATCAAATTCTTTGGTAAGCGCAGATCAATGACTCGACAGAATGTGAGTTAAATACATTACGCTGTGGTCCCAGTGGAACTGGGCACTAGGAATTCATGCTGTTATTCTTGAAATAGCTCTGTGTCTGGCAAGAGACAGCGCTCTTGAGTAGGTGTCTTCCCCAGTGGAGCGGGCACATGATTTATATGCCAGAAGGAGAAGAGTTTCTCTCTTGTCTGGAACAAAGATTATTTTTAACTCTCAGCTGAGAAAATTCTGTTTTCTGGCTCAGACACCTTTTAGATTAATATGCTTCCTAAAATTGAAATGACTCATCAGGATCTGTACTTTGAATGGGCTGTGGGCTTGGTTCACACATTGCTCTTCAGAGAGCCGTTTGATCTCAGCCTCTGCAGAAGTCCCTCAGCTACCGACATGGATAACTAGGGGAAACCTGATGTAGGAGCTGTCAAGGACAAAACCCCAAGCCGAGCAAAGTGTAAACTCTGTTATCACTGAAGAAAGGCTTTGTGACCAAAAGGTGAAATAATACAGACAAAACTCAGCTTCTTTCTGTTGTTTCTTTTATATGCGCAGAAAACCGACTTCATGAATTGGTTATAGTTTCTCCAAGGCCTCTTTTTTTTTTTTTCCTTATCTAGGGGAAGGGGTTTGGCATTAATTGGAACACTTGTCAGTCTCAGCAAAGATGGAGAGGGAGAAAGAAAAGGAAACAAAAACAGGCTCTCAGACTGCGAATGCGCCATTTGACAGAAAAGCATTTTCAGCCTTGGGATTTCGAGGAAGGAGAGAGAAGAGAGGTAACATTCATGTGCCTGCCTTGTGCAGGGTGTTGGTACATAAATTATCTCATTTAACAGATTTTGCTCAGTGATAGAGAGCGGGGACAGTGAACAAATCTCAACTTGTACACCTCAGGAGAAAATGAGATCTTTCCAAAAGGCAGCTGGTTGAGATGGAAGGAGAGAGACGGCCGGACAGAAATAATGGGATTGATATGGGAAAAGGGGGGGATGTCTGGAGGGAAATGGGAGTCTATAGAAAATATGTGCCCACGCCAGCGTTAGCAGATAGTCCCCAGCCCTGGGAAGCTGGCGTTGGTTCAAGTTGTCTAGGAAACTTGTCATAAGCCCTTAGCAGTTCACCAGACAGGAAAAGTTGTACCTTTATTTGGGTTGTGGGGAGAGTTCCCCAAGTTCCTCATGTCCCCCGAGACAGACCACTGTGGCCTCCTTTAGAGGATGCGGGCTGCCCGCCTCAGTCACCTTTCTATCCCTAGCACCTAGCTTGGTACCTTGCCCATGACAGCAACTCAACAAGTGTTTATCGAATTAATGCACGAACACTTAAAATATGTATTTACCATTTGAAAACCGGGCAGACTCTTTCACAGTAAATTAGTTCATATGGAATACTTCTATTTTCGTAGGAACAGTTGAAAAAGAGAAAGCTGGAGACTGGTAAGACGAGTGATGACGATGGTCCAACAGGAAGGGGCCTTTGCAAAGCAGCTCTGGGCACTGAGTAAGAAGAGAAAGGGAGCCGGAGCAGAGTATATTTCCATGCCCTGGAACTGTACCCCTGAGAATTATCTGGATTTAAATAAGAGGGGCTGCTGCGCTTGTATTTCCATTCACATATGCTGAGTGCCTTTTTGTGTTGGGCTTGGGAGTACAATGGAATAGGAATTCTTTCTCCTCTCCTGGAGCTCGGATTCTTGATGGGAAGAGTATCATTAAACATGCATTGAAAGTAACTCCAGGTACAGGCAGGGCATACGGTGGTGGTGATGGTGGTGGTGGTGGTGTGTGTGCGTGCGCGACTGGCTCTGGATAAGGTGACTCGGGGAGGGGCCAAGAAGGCCATGTGCCTATATCTTCTGTCTTCTGTCCCCTGGCATGAGACCGCTGAGGATAAAACTTATGCCGATCGACATTATATCCTGCAGATAAGTGGCAGAATAAAGTTGTCATGTTAACACATCAAATCCTTGCAGGTGGAGAGGGGGATAAAGCAGAGTTGAATACAAATTAAATGGTATGGGTTTTTGTGGGGGAGGGAGTCAGGATTTGAATCTATTCATTCTAGACATACGTGTTGAGTCCTAATACATGCTAGACACTCAGCTTGTCATAATGAACAAAAGAGACCCTATCTTTGACATCACAGAGCTTAAAACATACAAACTCAGAGCGGGGCTCATGAACTCAAATGCCCACCAAAATAAGTAGCCGATAGATTGTGGCCAGAGGGAAGGTGCCTATCTTGCTTAGGTGGCGAGCCACAGTTCACTTCTTGGGACTGAAACCAGTGACCAAAGGGTTAATGGGAGTCCTAAGGCCAGAAGCAGACCAATAAGTACCACTGAAACTTTTTACCCGGGCCTCTTTCTGTTGGCCTTTAAATATTCCTGACTCCTCTCCTTCAGGAAGGCAGACTTGAGGCTTGCTCTCCTTTCCTCCTTTGGCGGCCTCTTGAATACAACCTTTCCTTGCTGCATACTCAGTGTCTCAGTGACTGGCTTTGCTGCATGCTGGGCAGACAAATATGAGTTCAATTATAAATTTGGGGAGCCAGCCAAGAGCTCTTTGCCTGTGTTTCATCCATGCCAGCTGGTAATGGGAGTCCCGAGTCCAAGCAACTGCCTAGGCTCTTTGTCCCAGGGACTGTCCCTAGGGCCCCACTCTGACTGGATGCCACCAACTCTTGGGGCTTAATTTAACTTTTTTTGGCAAGGAAATGGGTTTGGGTTTGGGTTTGGCCAGATGTCTCTTGGTGAGTGTTTCATGTGTAAAGGCATGCATTTCTTTTTCCCATTTGCCTTGGCTCTCTTAGATTTCTTCCTCCCATTCAGTTGCCTCCAAATAAGAAAGTTTGGTTCCCTTAGCCTCCTTTTCTGGCTTAAGAAAAGGTTGGCTAGGAAGCTGTTTGGCTCAGTTGGCAAAGCTCTGACTTTTAGAGAGGAACTAGAAACTAGGAAGAGATTTGGTTCAGTCGGTGAAGCCCCAACTTTTGGGGAGGAACTGATCCTCACAAGATGTACTTTGGGCTTCATTTGGTTTGCTTGTTGCTGCAGCTTTTGAGTAAAACTTACTGTGTTCTACTGGAAAATGGGAAATGACAGTAAGTTCCATGTACAGCCCTTTGGTCTATATTCTCCAAAATTGGGCCACGGTTAGTTATGAACCTATGAAAAGGAAAAAAAGTGATCTTTTTTGGCTAACACTGGTTGGCCACAATACTCATTAGACTCTGGAGAAAAATGACTAATTAACAGATCCATAAATCATCATACCATCCTGCATTAGATTTGTTTTATAAAAGGGAGATATTTGGAAATTGAGCCTTTAATATCCTCTCCACAAATATTAGTAAAACAAAGGCCATAAGATTTTGTTTGCTTCTTGTTTGTGTATTCGTATGTGTGTCCATGTATGTTGTAAATGTGAGACATTTTCTCTACCTCTGGATGGTATCATTAAAATTAATTTGTAAAAGTTCTATATAGTTGGTTTAAAGGCAAGCACTTGTAAGAACTGGGCATTCTAAAATTCAGAAAAACGGAAACTAATCCAAGTGTTTTTCAAGTTCATGTGATCTGGGAAAATATTTTATATTAAAGCCAACTTAAGGTTGTGGGTTTAATTAAAATGAGTATCTTTAAAGTTGTCAGCATTAGATGTAGAACTCTTCTTCTGCCTCTATTTCCTAAAAGTCAGGAAGGTTTGTGTTATCTCCATTACAAAATTTGTCAGAAAAGAAAAAAAAAATCACATGGCACTTGTCCTTCTAGCACCAATCTGTCGTTTGTATTTATAAGTCTGTTTCTACTTTGTTTTGTTTGTTTTTTTGTTTTGTTTTTTTTAGGGAAAAAATTTTAGAAAGAATTCTAATAAATGTTATTAAGACTATTGGAAATAACTCCATATGCAAGGAAAGTGAGACTAATCATTTGAAGTGGGAAAACTCAGGACAAAATCAAAACATAAAAAGGAAAGTTGTAGAAGATTTGTGAGAAGGGCATTTTGGGAGAGGAATTTTGTGCATGGTCCGGACTAAGATTATGATTATGATCACCACCAGGGGAAGAGAAGGGAGGGTAAGAGAGCGAGATTAGGCAAAAGTTAAGCAAGGATATAATATCAACAGAGGCCTTAGCTGATTCTCTGAAAAGTTCCAAAGGTTAGATTACTTTTTAGGACCATCCGAAATTGGGGCAAAAGGTCTAGACTTTTACACCCTCATATTGAACAGTCCTTGGATGTGACCATCTGGGAAGAGGGCATGACCTTGGCAAGGTGATCCCTAATGGCATGTGAGACATGAGAGCTGTTGGCGGAATCCCTACAGCTAAGATCCTTCTTTTCTGATGGGGATTCTGGTCAGCACATCATAGCATGACCACAAGAACTGAGATCCAGGTGGTGGCCTGCATGTTTTTGTCTCAGTAAGTATATGATAGGGAGGAAAAAAGGAGGAACTGCATAATTTTTTAAAAATTCATCTTATTGGAATGAATGAGTTTTAATATCAGAAGTACACGAGTGTAAGACTAGCATTTGATTTTCTATCTGTAACCCTATTTATGTGCTTTAAAACTTTCTGATATTTCTTTTTTTTTAAGATTTTATTTATTTATTTGAGAGAGAGAATGAGATAGAGAGAGAGAGCATGAGAGGGGGGAGGGTCAGAGGGAGAAGCAGACTCCCTGCTGAGCAGGGAGCCCGATGCGGGACTCGATCCCGGGACTCCAGGATCATGACCTGAGCCGAAGGCAGTCGCTTAACCAACTGAGCCACCCAGGCGCCCTTCTGATATTTCTGACAAACCTTCCCAAATTCAACTTTTAAGTGAAGTCTTTTTGAATAATCAGATTTTATTTATTTGGTATGTCAAATTACATGGGAAGCACTGTCAAAGAAGTGATGATAACATTTTCTTAGTTATATTTTATGGGTGAATGCTCTGTTCCAGAAATTATATAAAATTCCTAAGGTTTTGATATACCCTGGTTTATTACCCTCATTTGTAATTCTAATTATTGAAGTGACACAGAATTTCCTTGTCAATTGCATTGCAATGACAAATACAGGTCTCTAATACCTTTACAATCTTCAAACTAAGAATTTTCGGAACTAATGAGACACTTGCATTCAAATAGAGCAAGAATCAGTAACATGAGACTGAATGAACTGAGGAAGATGATTATAATTTTTTATGACTCGTGTTTGAAACACTCCTGGTTCTCTAATGTTTGCTCTTCAAGATTTGAGGAAACTCTTTCTCTTAAGCTCTCTATGACTTAAATATTCTTTTGTAAACAAATATGAAACATTTATCTTTTTCTCGCTACCTGATCCCTCCAGAGTTCAGAAACTCTCTGTGAGTATCCTTATATTTTCATGGCAATGTATCTATTTGCACAAGTTCAGTGAGAATCTATTTTCCTTACAACACAAGTGGAAACAGGTTCTATTACCGAGAGCTTTGACTGCAATGTCCTATTTGAGGGAAACATGCACAGAATCAGATATGACCGGACAGCTTTAAGGAACTAAGGTTGACTTTATGGAATCACTGAAGCCCCTTGGAAAAACTGGCCTGGTATCTTGCTTACAGGGTTCCCAGTAGCTTTACCAGGTGAGTAAAAAAAAGTCCCTTTCTACAGGTGCAGGAACCTCAGGATATTCTGGGGACCTCAAAAAGAGAATTACCCAAATCTATAGGTTTTGTAGGTGAAGTCTGATGGCAAGTATTTGGCTTAGCTTCTTAGCCTTGAACTGTTAAAAGTTCAATCCAAAATGTCTTATGAAAAGTTCCAGCAGGGAAATCCAAATCAAAACCTCAATGAGATACCACCTCACACCCATCAGAATGGCTAAAATTAACAAGTCAGGAAACAACAGATGTTGGCGGGGATGCGGAGAAAGGGGAACCCTCCTACACTGTTGGTGGGAATGCAAGCTGGTGCAACCCCTCTGGAAAACAGTATGGAGGTTCCTCAAACAGTTGAAAATACAGCTACCATACGATCCAGCAATTGCACTACTGGGTATTTACCCCAAAGATACAAATGTAGGGACCCAAAGGGGTACGTGCACCCCAATGTTTATAGCAGCAATGTCCACAATAGCCAAACTGTGGAAAGAGCCAAGATGTCCATCGACAGATGAATGGATAAAGAAGAGGTGGTATATATACACAATGGAATATTATGCAGCCATCAAAAGGAATGAGATCTTGCCATTTGCAATGACGTGGATGGAACTGGAGGGTGTTATACTGAGTGAAATAAGTCAATCAGAGAAAGACATGTATCATATGACCTGACTGATATGAGGAATTCTTAATCTCAGGAAACAAACTGAGGGTTGCTGGAGTGGTGGGGGGTGGGAGGGATGGGGTGGCCGGGTGATAGACATTGGGGAGGGTATGTGCTATACACTGTGAATTGTACAAGACTGATGAATCATGGATCTGTACTTCTGAAACAAATAATGCAATATATGTTAAGAAAAAAAAAGAAGAAGATAGCAGGAGGGGAAGAATGAAGGGGAGTAAGTCGGAGGGGGAGACGAACCATTAGAGACGATGGACTCTGAAAAACAAACTGAGGGTTCTGGAGGGGAGGGGCGTGGGGGGATGGGTTAGCCTGGTGATGGGTATTAAAGAGGGCACATTCTGCGTGGAGCACTGGGTGTTATGCACAAACAATGAATCATGGAACACTACATCAAAAACTAATGATGTAATGTATGGTGATTAACATAACAATAAAAAATATTAAAAACAAAAGAAAAGTTCCAGCAAAGCAGATAAAAAAAAAAACCTATACAGTCAATCACTATTCTTGCCGCATTTATATAAATATTAGGCCAAGTTTGTTAAGACTGGACTTATTTTATAAACGAATCAGTATTAATTTGGCTATCCTTGGTGGAAATGAGGGTGATTTTAGAGAGATTATGTTTCAGTAACCCCCTCTGTGAATGTTAGATTCTACTCCTGATCAGCTGTCTTTGAGTATTTATTGTTCACCTATAAAACTGGGCTGGACCCTGAATTTTTCTGATTTCCTCAAATATCTGGCTATGAGTCTCAAACTAAGGTTTCTAATTTTCTCCCAGTCTTGGGAAGTAAAACTGTTCTTTTTTCCCAAAGTCCTGCAAACTGAAGCCAGAGAATTTGAGGTAAACTTCAGAGAAAATTGCCAAAATAGCTCATGTTTGCCTGTTGCTGTATGGGCCACTCAAAAAGATCACCAGAACAAGTTTATTCCAGCTGTTTTGATTTGATGGATCTGCCACTGGAAAATCCAGATCTTGAGCTGGTCTGGATGGGAGCTGTTTTATGGATCAAGGACAAGAAATTGCTGGATGCAGTGGTGACCCATCAGCTACTGACCACTGCTGAGGATATCAGAAATTGGACTGTTTGCTCAAGGGAGCAGTTGGGACCCACAATACAAAGACTCTAAAGCCCTCTGGAATGGCTTTCATACCAGACACTGAGAAAAGCTAAAGAAAGGGGATTTGGACACCATGTTGGCACTAAAGTTGGCTGGAAATATAATGAACAAGAAATAATCCTTATTCCAGAGCATCTTACAGAAAAAAATAACTAGTCATATTCACCAAAGCACCCATTATAGGTAAGACACCACTCTTCAGTGGATCCACAAATATATCATGGGTCCCAATCTTCAGAGAACTGTTCAGAAGATAGCCCAAAAAATGTGACATTGGTGCTAAAACAGTCCTAAGACTGGGCCCACACCAGTTCTCAAGGGTATACAAATTAGAGGCACCCAACCTAGTGAAGACTGGCAGATAGACTTTACCGTATGCCAGAATAGGTAATCTTCACTACATGCTAGTATTTGTAGATACATTTACAAGTTGGATTGAAGCTTTTCCATGCCATTCAGAGAAGCCCTCATAGTTGTCAAAACACTGTCAAATAGTCAACTTAACTTGGGAAAAAGCCTTGCTGGTTGCCTTGCTTTGGGTAAGAATGGCCCCTAGAAGTGGACTTGGTCTAAGCCTCTCTGAAATATTCTATGGACTACCCTTTTGACACTCTTTTCATGAATTAGGAGTTCCTGATGGTGCTCACATTAGGGAACTGGATATTCTCAGTGTGTTCAATCTTTGGGAAATACTCTGTTATAGAAGTTTGCTTCCCATAGGCTGATGTACCCCACAGATGTGCCGTTATACTACCTGGGTCCTGGAGACTTGGTGTTATTAAAGATCTAGAAAAGCAAGCACCCAGAGGACCAACTCCAACCTCACTGGATAGGACCTTGAGTTATTACTACTGACCACCCATTCTTCAATGAAACTAAAGGGAATTAAACCATGGACTCACCACACTAAAATTAAGCTCGTTCCATGAGAATCCACAGGTTCCTTATACCTGTCAGCAAGGAGAAAATCAAAAAGAACAGAACCCTGCTCAGACCAGCGAGCCTCTGACAGACCTGAAACTACTATTTAAGAGAACTGGTCCGAAGAAATCAATCAAAAAGTAACAAATAACCTGTGACCTATATAAATATTTCCCTTGGAAATACGACCCCGTTTAAATGGCTGGAACACAATAAAAAGTCTTAGACTTTCTGGCCAGAGTAGTTTTAGATAATATAATTGCTTTCTATTATATTTTAGCAGAACAAAGAGATGTTTGTGTAGTAGCTAATTCATCATACTGCACACATACTACAAAATGAGAAAACAAGATACTTGGTTATAACAAAGCTCCCCTAAGGTCCTAGACTCAGACTGGTTCTTAGGATTCCCTGGGGAATTAGGTCAGTCTTACTAGGGTTATAAAATGTTGTACAAGAACTATTAACCAAAGTACAAAAATCTTGGTAATGCAGAATGTTGAGTTTTAATACGGAACCAAAGAATATTTCTAGATGAGTACAGAAGTGTTCATTCCTCTAACCCTGATCCCTACCCACCTCGGCAGAAGCAACTAGAGCGATCATCATCCCAATTCCCTCAAAAATGAGGAATGATCAAAAGATAGTGGGGATTGAAACTGGTAATCAAGGGGTTAGCAGGACTAATAAGTACAACTGCAGCTTTTTATCCAGACCTTTATTCATTTGCCTTTAAATTTCCTTCCTCCTTCAGGAAGGTAGATTTGAGGCTTGCTCTCCCATCACCTCATTTGGCTGCTTCTTGAATAAACCTTTCCCTTGCTGCATATTGGGTATCTCAGTCACTGGCTTTTCTGTGTCAAGGGCAGACAAACGTGGGTTAAATTATGGGATTGTTGCTGTCAGCCAGGCCAACCCCCAGTTGCCAGGTCTGATTTTCAATAGAAGCTGGAAATCCACACTTTCATGTGAACTGTCCTCACTTTTTAAAATGTTTCCAATGAATTCAGATTTTTATAAGCATTGTGTGGGCCAAACACAATACCATCTATAGTCCAGAGTTGGCGTGCAGTCTGCCTGTTTGTCACTTCTGTGTTAAACAATTCTAGTAAATCACTGACAAAAAGATTAGGGTACTACCTGAAGCCATAAAGGGGACTCCTATAGTAGTCAAGGAATGCTTCCCTGAAGCACCTACATCAAACTTACTGTATGAAGTATTTGTTTATATTATTTGATTTTCATTTCCTCTTGGCTTTTGTGGCTAGCTACTATTTTGAGATTCTTTTTTCTCTCCCTGTATCTTTTCTTATTCCTTCCACTTATGCTGTTTGTTTTATTGCCTTGACTGGGGGGAAAGTGGCAGGGCCAGTGCAGAATTAACTTGCAAATCATTCTGGCTTTTATTTACCCAAAGCTTAAAACTTTAGTAGGGGTAATTTGTAGAAGAGGTAAAAGGAAGAAGGATGTTTTTAGTGTATGCAGAGTCTTGGATAACCAGAGGGAAAAAGTAGCACTTATTTCCTGCCTGAAGCAAGAAAGAAGTTCCTCCCGGGCTGGGAAGAAGTAGGAAAAGAAAAGAAACAACTCTGGGTTTGGGAGCAGTGAGGATTCTGGCTTTGCTTCTTGCTAATGCTATCACTGGTGCGTCTAGGCAGAGGGGTCTGTAAGCAACTGAAAGAATATAACTGTACCCCAAGCATGGCATCAGAAGTTACCAAGAGCTGTTGGCCAAGGAAGAGCCATGCAGACAGGACAACAAGTAATTCAATGGAAACTACATTTCCTGGTTACCCATGACTATGACCATGGAACCTCTGCCATTTTTGACACTGGAAAAGATCTTAGAACCGGGGCATAGCTCTAAGCATATGGGAGAGCCCCAAGTACAACTGAGGTGAGGTTTTCTTCTTCCTCATCGTGGTAGCTAAGGCTAAAATAGACTGAGTTACAGAAAACATGAAGATGTGTTATTTCCTCCAAATCTGAGGATATGGATTGAAATTCAAACCCACAACAGGTTTTAGTTATAACATCACATGTGAAAGTGTCCATGTTTTCATCTAATCCCCCCTTTTTAAAAATACAGATATGGCATGTATTCTTTTTCACTAGTTCAATGTCCTGACCCTGAGAGACTCCAGAAACAATTCCTGTGTACACCTCCCTAGAAATTTGAGTGCAGAATACTCTTTCTATGGGAGGACTAGTGAGGAGAAGCAGGAAGAGGGGACTGGGTGCATTTGTTCCCCACACAGAGCATGGTCTCTGGGTACTGATGAGAGAAGGCTTTACTTAACATGTTATTCCCCTTTAACAGAGTAGCTGGGAGTGTTTCCATACTGTGGTAAAGCCTGGGAAACCCCTTGGACTGGCTTTCCAGAAATTCTGATCCATGCCTGTTAGAGCCAGGTACCCTGTCATGTAGAAACACTTTTGAGAGTCATGTTTTTAATAATTATTCCAGGACATGGGACATAATGTGGCACAGTCATAGGCAAGCCAGGATACATGGTCATGTTACACTTATTCCGTAGGGTGATCCTCTCATGGTATGTTACATTATGGCTGTTCTGTGCTTTGTTGGGAAAACATCACATCCTAGAAAACTGCCAGAAATTGATGATTTCTAAATAACCCAGAGGAACTGGAACCAATAACTAGGATAAGCCATATGCTGGTCCATTAGCAGTTCTACAAAGGTCTTTGCTGTAAGATCTGTTCTAAGATAGGTGAAGAGAGCAATAAATTTCTCTCTGCTCCCTGATTGCTGAAAGATTAGGAAAAGGAACAAAAACACAAAGAATAGAGAATATTTTACCTTTCTTCCTTGAAAGAAGGCATTCAAAGAAATTATTTTTAAAAAAACACAAAAGAAAAGAAACAGAAGAATATGAAGAGAAGATGGATTTACAGTAATTTGCAAAATGCTCCTGTTAATATCCAATTAATTACAGAGTTGTTTGTAGACGATAGGCCTACTGAGCCCTATTCCAGGAGAGCATCTCTAGCTAGGTTGGCTCTTCTCGAGTTAACCAGGTTGGGATTCTAGGTAATGAGAGCTTATCAGAAAGAACATTCTTTGGATTCCAAGGATATGTTTTGAAATGAGTGTTTCTTGATGGCCACTATTGAGCACTGCGTTTTACTCTTAGTGTTGTTATTTCAACACTACCAATTTTTCTCTAAAAAGCAATCTCTTTTTCCGTGCATGTCTTAACACCATGAAAAATTTTGCTCTGACACTGCCACCCTCTGTCATCAATAATAGCTCTCAAATATCCAGGTGGAATTCACCTCTAACCTTAACTTCAAGAGTGGAATTTTAGCTTCAACTGTGACCACAAAATATACAAACACATGTTATCCAATCATTTGCTATCTGTCATGGGTTTCAAAGCCCCCTAGCAAGCTTCAGAAAATAAAGATCTTCACTGCTGGTGGTATTTCAAGACATCTGGAGCTCCCATGATGGATTGCAGCAATCTCTAACCATGCAGTTTCTCTTACTTTGAAATAGATTTTGAGAAAGGTGTTTAAAGTTTTAGAATCAGACCAAAGAGAAATCCTTCCAGGGGGAACATTAAAAAACAAAACAAAACAAAACAAAAAACCAACCAGTAAGGGGCTTTAGTTGATTAATTTGAACAGAAGAATCATGAGAATTACCTAAGTTTCACTGTAATGATCTTTTTTTAATTAATTTATTTTTTATTTTGTTATGTAAATCACCATACATTACATCATTAGTTTTTGATGTAGTGTTCCAGGATTCAGTGTTTGCGTATAACACTCAGTGCTCCATTCAGTACGTGCCCTCTTTAATACCCATCACCAGGCTAACCCCTCTCCCTACACCCCTCCCCTCTAGAACCCTCAGTTTGTTTCTCAGAGTCCAGTGATCTTTAAGAATTAAATTTGGTCATGAAAAAGTACCATCAAGGTGATTTTACTTTATAAGGCTTTGTAAGTCTATAAAAGCATAATTTTGCTACAAATGTTTTTGTGCATAGTGCTTATTCTATATATGAAAACAACAGTGTCATTTCATAACAATATAGAACACCTACATCCAATTACCTCTTAATTGTTTACAAATTGGTTTTTAATGTTGGGTTTATTAATGTCTTGGGTTTAATCTGTACTCTATGGAATTTCATAAGGCCAAACAAAGAATAAGAAAGGGGATAATAGGGGCACCTGGGTGGCTAAGTCAGCTCAGTTCATGATCCCAGGGTCCTGGGATGGAGCCCCCATCAGGCTCCTTGCTCAGCGGAGCCTGCTTCTTCCTCTACTTGCTGACCCCCCCGCCCCCCTCCCCAGCTTATGCTCTCTCTCTCTGTCAAATAAATAAATACAATCTTTAAAAAAGGGGGATGGGGTGCCTGGGTGGCTCAGTCGTTAAGAGTCTGCCTTCAGCTCGGGTCATGACCCCAGGGTCCTGGGATCCAGCCCCACATCGGGCTCCCTGCTCAGTGGGAAGCCTGCTTCTCCCTCTTCCACTCCCCCTGCTTGTGTTCCCTTTCTCGCTGTGTCTCTGTCAAATAAATAAATAAAATCTGAAAAAAAAAGTCTTTAAAAAAATTTAAAAAGGGGGGATAGTAAAGGACAAGTAGAGAAAATAATGAAATAGAAAGCAGACATATAGGCAGTATTATCCAAGTCAAAAGTTGTTTCTTCAGAAAAAAAAAATTAGCAAACATACTTTACAGTATTTCTTGATATACGAGTTATTGAGTCACATTAAAATCTCCCACTTCAATGGATCAATTTTTATGTTATCTATCTTGAATCTATATTATGAGTTGTTTACATGCTTAAGATTATTTAATTTTTGATTAACTAAACCTTTAACCAATAGGTAGTAGGCTTTCTCATCACTAAGTAGAATTTTTGTCTTAAAGTTTTTATCAAATATATCCACAGCTCTTTTTATTTAGTGGCTTCCTGATTTACTATTCCATTCTTTACTTTCAATCTTTTTTTAATCTTTCCATTTTTAAGTGTATCTTTTGTAATCATCATACAGCTAGAAATTTTTAAAAACTTCATTCTGATGACTGTTTTTTTTAAGTGGAAAGTTTTAGGGGCACCTGGGTGCTCAGTCAGTTAAACATCTGACTCTTGATTTCGGCTCAGGTTGTGATCTCAGAATCATGAGATCGAACACTGTGTCAAGCTCTGCACTCAGCACAGCGTCTACTTGTCCTTCTTCCTCTGCTCCTCTTGCTCATCCATTCTCTCTCTCTCTCTCAAATAAATAAATAAAATTAAATCTTTAAAGTGGAAAGGTTTGTGCATTTACACTTATTGTGATTTCTGATACATCTTTACTAATTTTTGCCATTATCTTTGTACTTACTTGTTTTGTCTCATGTATTGTTTCTTCTCCTTGTTGTATTTCTTCCCTTCTCTTGCATTTATTGAAATTCACTCCCTTGTTTCACTGTTTTCCCTCTAATAGCTTTTATTTTATTTTATTTTTTTAAAGATTTTATTTATTTATTTGCCAGAGAGAGAGACAGGGAGAATACAAGCAGGGGGAGTGGCAGGCAGAGGGAGAAGCAGGCTCCTGGCTAAGCAAGGAGCCCGATATGGGACTCGATCCCAGGACCCTGAGATCGTGACCTGAGCCGAAGGCAGACGCTTAACCATCTGAGCCACCAGGCGCCCCCCCCAGTAGCTTTTAAATTTGTGTTCTATTTCTATTCTTTCAGTGGTTACCTAAGAAATGTTAATTTCTTAAAGTTAATTTTGCCTCTCTTCAAATCAATAAAAAGCCCTTGGAACATTTTAACCCCAACCATCACTTCCTAACTTAAATGCTATTGTCACTTGAGGTTTTAATTTTCTTTTCAAAACTAAAACCTCACAAATAAACATCATATTTTGCACACTTAATATTTGCACAGACATACCTTCATGTTTCCTCATCATTATTTATTTGCCATTCTCTTCTCTTAGACCTTTCTAAGATCATATTTATTTTCCTGAAGTACATCCTTTGAAGTACTAACTGAAAGTTGGTTAGTAAACTCTATTTGTGAGAAAATATCTTTAGTACACACTTTCCTTTAAAGATTGTTTTATTGTATATGTAATTATAGGTTTTATTTTCTCTGAACAGTTGAAAGGCACACATTTTCTCTATGTCATTGATGCTCATCTAATTGTTTTTTGTGGAGAGTCCATATCTCCTCTTCTGTTACGTTTAAAATCTTCTCTTTTCTTTGGTATTCTGAAGCCTTATTATGATGTGTCTAGATGTGGTTTTATTTCTATTACCTTGCTTGGGTTTCACTAGACTTTTGGAACCTAGGGATTTGGTTCTTTCATCAACTCTGGAAACTCTTTTGCCATCATCTCTTTGGTAACTCTTTCCCTTTCCTCCCATAATATTCTTCTAGACTTCAAGTTCATGTTGCATATTCTCTACTCCCTGTGTCCATTATCATCTGTTTCATATTTTTATCTCCTACATAAATTCTTAAGATCTAACTTTAGGTTTACTTATTCTTTCTTTATGAGGATTGATTTTTTTGTCTAACCTCTATGCTGTTTCTAATTTCAATTATTATGTTTTTCATTTCTAGGAATTTTATTTGGTTCTTTTTTTTAATCTATCTGATTAATTTTTGGTAATCTTTCTCCTTCATCGTACAATGAAAATCCTCTTTTATCTCTTAAACATATTACATATATTTACTTTAAATTCTTTATCTGGAAATTCTGGTATCTGTAATCTTTACAGTTCTGTTTCTGTGTTTTACTGTTATGCTGGTTGTTACTTAGAGTGTTTTATTTCCTCAGTTTGCATAACATGAAAAACAATTATTAGCTCACATTCCTTAGAACGTTGTCTGTGGGAATTTCTGAGATGAGATCTTAAAATGCATTCCTTCAGAGGATCTGTAATTGTCTATGCCAGGCACCTACAGAAACTAAATTAAATTTTAGCCTCAGTGCTTTTGAATTCATGCAGATAATATGACATCTGGCCCCAAATATGCATGCATGTGAGTTCGTGGGCAGAAATCTCAGGGAAAATGTATTTCTATTGATTTTGCTCTACTCAGATCAAAGCTCAGACAGGCACACATGCCCACCTCTTCTTTTGATGGGACAGATTTCATCCTAGTTTCTTCCACTGAGAGGGTTTCCTTTTGGAAGTCCTGGATTTATTCTAGATTTCTGGTCCTACAGTTCATACTTATTGTTCCAGGCCTTTCCTTCTGAATGCCATATTGATGACCTGTTAAAACCAGTACTCTAAAACTAGAATCTAAGCTACCTGTTATACACTTGAGGGTGACTGGCTCCAGTGTGAGTAGGTCCATCCAGATGATGTTATAGCCTACAACTCATATTTGGCTTCCACAAATTCCCATAAGTTTCTCGTAAAGTCAGTTATGTTTCAAAAAAGACTTTTAAAACATATTTTATCCCATAATCTTAGAAGTGCTATACTGGGAAAGGTTTCTCAAAATATATACTCTATATCATATTTATAAATGAAAAAATTAGAAATCCTAATATGATATTCTGAAAAGTACTCATTGTTTGGATTTCAGTAACATAAAATGATACTGGAGTCCTGCCTTGGCAAAATATACTAAATAAAGAACAGAAAGTAGAAGACTAATTTATTTACAGGATATAGAATTCTTGAAATCCACCCATTCAACTATTTCAATAATAAATCTACTTCCTCAATCCCCAAAAAGGCTTGGAGGAGAGGTTCTGGTTAGGATCCTGACCACCAGATCTATGTTTAGAGAGGAAGCATAGCCATACCGCTGTCCCATAAACCTCTGAGATAAGCCTGGTTGCAGCCAGTTTCTCCTCAGTCCCCAGGTATGGGAAAGGGTAGACAGGGATTTAACCAAGAGGGAAAGTTAATTTAATCTCTGTCTTGAAAAGAAATGAATCAATTCAGTCATGTATATTCTGCATTAAAAAAATCATTAAAATTTTTAGTAATGTAAACATAGCCTTTTTATTATGGTCCCTCATAAAAATATTCCTAAGAAGACTGTTCAAAACTATTTGACTATTACCTAAGTTTAAAAGAGACCAAGTTACAGAACCACCATTGCTGAATCTGATTATATGTCAATCATAGACCCAGGTTTTTAGAGTACAAATCTGCTCACAGAGGTACTGAAAAAACCCGGGAACAAGATAAGAGAGTTACCTTTGGGATAAATCTTATATCTGTCTTGTGATTGTCTGGATTTCCTTTAGGTACTGGCAGCTCCATCTCGACCATGGTTAGGCTAGGTCTTCACTGAAGCTTAATGTAGGGAATTTTCTCTTTATCTAGGGTACAGTGGAATAAAAAAGGCATCTGTGCTTGCTTTATGAGTCTCCTTAAACCACCTTAAACTACCAGTGAGTCCCCCTTTTAAAAGCAAATGATACAGAAAAAGTATTACAAGAAAAATTTATCTAAATTTTATCTAAAATACTAAAAAGTCACTTTTAATGTTAAAATAATAACTTCAATAAAAATTCTTGTAAATAAAATGGTCAGCTGAATTGAATACAAAAGTCAAAGAACATGAAAACTTTTTTTAAAAGGTAACTGCAGAGGAGTGCCTGGGTGGCTCAGTTGGTTAACCATTTGACTCTTGATTTTGGCTCAGGTCATGATCTCAGGGTGGTGAGATTGAGCCCTGAGTGTGGCTCTATGCTCAGCAGGGGGTCCCGACTTGATATTCTCTCTCCCCCTCCCTTTGCCCCTCCCCCGCCAATAAGTAAATACATCTTTAAAAAAAATAGCTATAGAAACACAAGGTCTAAAGCTGAACATATCCTCCCACACATGGGCAAACAACTGGCTACTGAAAACAAGGTACTCTGACAAGAGAGGTTTAGAGAAGGAAGAGAAGTGGGACATTACAGATGGAGAATGAGGGAAGGGAAGGGGACCGAAGAGTTGGCATGCTTCAGAGAAGGGCCAAAAATCCAAATCACCACTTCCTAGGAGGTGTTGATATTGAGTAGTATAAATATAATAAGGGATCTGAACAGAAAGGACAAGATGCAATGATGGGGATCTCATTAGCTGTGGTTTTCAGCTTTCAGGGATACCTGAGTTGCAAGGTTGGGAAAGTTATTGCTGTAGTAGAGGAATATTTCACACCTTACAAAAGTGAGCTTGAGAAATTCAACACCCACCTGCCCCAGTACTGTCACAAAAGGATGTTTAACAGTGTGAGACAGGAAGCTAAGAAGTAAAGAGGAATGGGGAATGGCTTTATGGGCAGCATTTAACCCGGTTGTTTTCTTCATGCCGAAGGCCAATGTGGTTTATGTACCCACTAGCCTTCAATGTGACACCGCTACTAAGCAGGCAGAGACCATTTTCCAGAATTCATGGTTAGCTGCCAAGGGGACTTGGAACCTCTAGCAGTAGCAAATTAAAAAGATCATTACCTAGAACAATGGAACTATAACTGAGGAAGATTCTGCTTAAAGTGTTAGTATTGATTATTTTAAAAAGAGACTAAGAATTCTCTGTAATTTGTAATCACTTTGTCACAGACCAATGAGAAGAGATGTTTAAGGGACAATAAAAAGAAAAGTTTGGACCAGAATAGAACAGAGATCATTCCCTCTCCAAAGTTCTGGCATTTTCCCTTTTAAACTCAAGACAAAAATTCTTAAAGAAATGCACTCCATTCCTTTCATTCTGAGTTTTCACAATGAGACATACAACTATTCCATGCTCCAACTGTAAGGGATGTCAGGGGGCTTATCTCTCATACTTTCTTAACCATTCCAGGGAGTTTTGATTTAATAGAAGAAATATGGGCGCCTGGGTGGCTCAGTTGGTTAAGCGACTGCCTTCGGCTCAGGTCATGATCCTGGAGTCCCGGGATCGAGTCCCGCATCGGGCTCCCTGCTCAGCGGGGAGTCTGCTTCTCCCTCCGACGCTCTTCCCTCTCGTGCTTTCTATCTCTCATTCTCTCCCTCTCTCAAATAAATAAATAAAATCTTTAAAAAAAAAAAATAGAAGAAATATGACAAAATAAAATCCATCTAAGGTAGCACAAAGATAGGGAAGCTTGCTCAGAAAAGATGAACTTTTGTCAGTTACACTACATTTAAGAGTATCTAATTCAGAGTTTCATATTTTTAGAGAGTGTGGCGAGATCAAAGAGAGTATGAAGGTATGCAGTGAAAGCTGTGATAAGCATAGAAAATAGGACTTATGAAGAAAGCTTTAAAAACTAGGCAGTAGTCCTTAATCAGAGATGGAAAGGTTCTAGTGACTTCATATGACTTAAGGTGACTTTGAGGGACAAAAAAGATAATTAAAAATAAGTGAGTTTATAATACAGTGGAAGAAATTCTGGTCAGGTATCAGATAAAATAACTTTAACAAGTTAAAAGTTATGGAATTAACTGCTTGGGAAAAGGCCTTCCTGTAATAAAGATATAGGAATAAATAAGAAAGTCAATCAATTACTTTTTTATTTGGGACTACTTAAGTTCAACTGAGTTGTGAGTGCAAAAAAATAAAAGATCAAATGCAAGTTTAAACTTCATAAATAAGAATGTCATATTTAGAAAGAGGGAAGGGATCATTCTTCTTTCACTACGAAAAGCAGAAAAGTGGATAATTGTCTCTCAAAAGGATATGCACTAAATAGAAGAGGTTGAGAGGAGAGTAATCAGAATGGAGAAGGGACAAGTTTTGAGGGACTGGAGATGTTTAGCCCAGGGGAAAATGTGTGCATGAGGGTTTTTTTTTTTTTTTCAAATATTTCAATAGCTATCTTTTTTTTTTTTTTTGAGAAAGAGAGCACAAGTTGGGGGGAAGCTGAGGGGCAGGGTAGAACGAGAGAATGAGAGACAATCTTAAGCAGGCTGCAAGCTGGGCTCGATCTCACAATCCTGAGATCATAACCTGAGCCAAAATCAAGAGCAGGCTGCTTAACTGACTGAGCCACCTCAATGACTATCTTATAAAGAGGAATTTAATATTTTATGGGGCCTCTCAGAGTAGGTTTAGGAAACTGGGGAGCAAAAAAGGAAACAGGTTTTGGCTTATTACAAGAAAGAATTTTAATGGTCAGGACAGCCCAAGATGGGATGCAGTTCTCTGGAATATAGAGTTCAAAGTACTTAAGCATACTCTGAGTCCCTGGCCTGGATATTGGACAAGTGGAGATTCTACAGTTGTAGTAGCTGACTCTTAAAGTCTCCACCAACATGTTTTGTTTTTTTTTCTCATTGTCTTACTACAAACAAAACAAAACAAAATTATCTTTCTTCTTTGGCTCTATCTGAAAATAGGTTAGTGACTACAGATACTTTCTCAAGTGGAGCTGAAATGCTTAGTCAAAAGAAGCCACCTCTCCTAACCTCTAGGTATGGTTTCTCATCTTCTGCCCCAAAACGCTGTTGTGAATACATACTGCAAAATGGTGATTTTTAAAACTGCGAACCAAATTTTTGGTACTATCCATGTGTATGCCTATGATAATAATGGTGTTTGTGAAACTGAGTCTGCTTCATGTAACTAAGCTTAAAGGCATCTGGGAAATGACATGTGGAATTAGAGAATATCAGATATCTTTGGCAGCAGGAAACCACATTCGTGCTTTCCTTTATAACCTAAACAATTATCTCAGTGCCATTATGGTAAATTGATTAGAAAATTCTGCTCTTTCCAATGGCTTTAAGTTAGAAAAAAGTGGAATATACTGAATCTGCACATTTAAAGTACTGAATCTCTTATTTTTATTGGCAATGAGGATTCATCATGACAGAGAAAGGCTGACAAAGATTCTTGATGACTTTTCACATTTCAAGTCTAAAAATGAGATGAAGGAAAGTGGGCCATGTTGAATTACTCAATGGATCTTATCTCTAATTTCTAATTTGCCAATCTGAGTTCTGTAGGAGGTAGAAAATGGGATATTTGATTTTACTTTCTATACTTCTTAGTGATTTGATTTTTTTTTACCATTCATTGTTTTTACAATAAAAATAAATTATAAAAATTAAACACTGAAAGGCTGGCATTGACACAGACATAGGCCAACACACAACAAATACAATAGGCAGGGCTGAATGGTGGGAAGCAATCTTCCTATTTATACTGTTCTGGTTCAAATCTTAGCTCTGCTTCTTACTAGCTATATGCTTTTTATTTGGCTCTACTTTTAAAGGATACTTTCATTTTTTATAGACTTACCTGATGACAGGTGTCTTTTTTCTTTTAGCACTTTAAAAGTATTGTTACATTTTACTCCCTCCCTACTGTTTCTGGTGAGAAGTGTTTTTCCCTTAGTGTAATGTATCTTTTCTTTCTTTTGCTGCTTTCAAGATTTTCTCCTTGTCTTTGGTTTTTAGCAGTTTGACTATGATATACCCAGATGTAGTTTTCTTTGCATTTATCCTGCTTGGGATTTCCCGAGTTTCTTGGATTTATTAGATGTCTTTCAACAAATTTGAGAAATTTTTAACTATTATCTCTTCAAATATTTATTCTGCCCCATTGTCTCTCTCCTTTTGTTCCGGAAGTTCAATAACATGCCTGTTGGATAATTTCATATTGTCCCACATATTCTATTCTGTTTCTCTTCTCTTTTTTTCTACTCATTTTTTTTTCTGTGCTTCAACTGGATACTTTGTACTGACCTATCTTCAAATTCACAGATTCTTTCCTCTACTGAGTTCTACGTTCTTCATTTTTTATACCTTTTTTAAAAAAAAATTTTATTTCTAGCATTCCTATTTGACTATTTTAAGAATAGTTTCCTGGTCTTTGGTTAAATTCCTCATTTCTTCATGAGTGTTGTCAACCTCTTCCACTCAAAATTAAGATTTTGATCATAGTTATTAGTAAGTTCTTGTCTAATAACTCTAATATCTATGGCATTATTGGATTTGCTTCTATTGATTATTTTCTCTTTTGACCATGTGTCACATTTTTTTTTTTTGCTTCTTCACTTGTCTAGTAATTTTTTATTGTACCTGGGTATTTTGTATAAAATAGCAGTAGAGACTTAATGAAAAAAAATATTTGCTTTCAAAAACAGAATGTCCTTTTTCTGGGTTAGGCTGCTTGGATGGAGGAAGGAGTCAATCTGATCACTGAGACTTGGCTTTCTTGCAGCTTTAGCTTGACTTATTTCACTACTGACTTAAAATGTTTTGAAAGCAGGATTAGTACTTACCCTTCTTCAGGACTTGAGGTCTGAGTACTGGTGAGATTCTAGACATCTCTGCACTCTATTCCCAGGTACCAACTTTCTGAACCACAAAAAATATACCTTTACTTTACAATTCAGTTGACTACTGTTGGGTTTCTGGGGAATTCTCTTTGCTCTCTGGTCCTGTAGTAAGCTTTTTGAACCTATAGAAATCTCTCTCTGCCTGGAACATTTAGAAAGATTTCCCTCCACTGTCTTGCCATACCGTCAATCCTTGGCAGCTAAAAGTCTGGATTGCCTCTAGTTCCTTTCTCTCAGATCTCCTGTACTGCTCCTCTCCATCTTCAAAACATGGCTGTCATGCACTTGAGGAGGCTCCACACACACCAGGTAGAATCTCTTTTACTTCTTCTGTGCCACCTCTCAGTTTTTGATGTACATGCCCAGCACTAGGCGAAGACCCATGGAACATAGTTTGTAAGTTGTGTATAAAAATGCTCTGTGGCTGATGTCCTTTAGAATATAATCTGCCACACCAGGTCACATGTGTGCATTAATATAAAGTTTTTGCTGTTTTTTTTTTTTTTCTTGCCTCTCTCTTTGTGGATTCCTTCTCTTGTCACTCTGTCAGGGATGAAAGAAACTGAATCTTGTCTAAAGGGAATTTTCTGGAATTTCATACATTTAGATTTCTTTTCTTCCTTAGCTTTCTGGTGCGTTCAGAAAAAACTATGATTTTATATGTTTTTGTTGTTGGAGTGAGGGAGATGGTCTTTTGTGACTAATTATATCCTAAACAGAAGCCACTATATAATTCTTGATAAGTCAATTAATCTCTCTGAGCCTCAGTTTTTTCATATATAAATGACCTATATAATGCTTGTAAGGCCTAAGTATATTGTATACTGCACATTTTCATTCCTTTCTTTTTCTCCTTTGGAGGGGGGGTACTAGAAATGGTGTATCGTGTGTTCATAGAATCAAACAAACTCACTGTGCACTGGTTCTTTCTCCCTTCTTTATTTTTTTCTCCCTTCTTTAATTGTGCTCTCCTCTTTATCAATGATCATCAAAGTTGAATGGACTGACTTTGCACCTATTGTTTCAGAAAATCTTACTCCATCCTGAAATATACTAGTTTTATTCAGAGCTAGGGCTTAAGTATAATAGCTGACATTTAAAAAGCCACATAAATTGATTATGTCCTTCAAATATCAAATAGATTAACATTCTAATGACATCATCTCTGAGCACATAAAATGATCAATATATGTTAATAAACAATTTTTATTGAATAGTTATCCACTTTTTTTTTTTTTAGCTAGGAAATCTGAGTCATAGAGAGATTAAGCTGACTTGCTTAGGGAAGAAACATATTCATAGTAGAGACCATCCTTCAGTGTAATTTTACTGCCCTGATTCTTCACACCAGTGATCTAAACCCCATTGTTAATTTACACTGATTTGGGATTCCTGGAGCCTATTTCCATGTCACATTCCTTATTTTTTGAAAAAGAGATATGAAGTATATGTACTAAACTGACTTCATTTTTTGAATTAAATATTAATAAAGCTGCACAAGAGAGAAGAAAACCATATATACATGACACTGAGCCATAGAAATAGCCAGGATATATTGGGATAATGGACATAATTCTACACTGATACAGCTTAAAATTTCTCTATTTCTCTCTAATCCATTCTTCCCAGGCACATCTACACCAGTAAACCTCCCCTGTAACCCAAAGTTGGAAAATGCCCAAAGGTTATCCTTCTGCTTTCTAAGCAAAAAGAATCTTTTTTTTTTTTTTTGAATGGAGATTCTGATTAAACCCTAGCTAAACTGACTCATGTCCTTTGGTTTACATGATGTCCTAAAGGATTAATACTGATGTCATTTATATGATCACAGGCTGTGTTTACAGCAATAAAGAAAGCTAGGCTTAGGTAATATTAATAGCCCTGTTAATTACACAACTATAAAAGGTTTATGGATGATATAAATTTCTGTATTATTACTCCAGTGCTCTGGCAGTGGCATTCTTCCAGGGGAACGTATCACAGGGTTCATTTGTTTTCCCTTCTTTGCACTAATTCATGAGGAGATGAAAACAAGAGACTGAGTGAAAGAAAGAAGGAAAGGAGTGCACCGGGACTTAGTCTTACACCAAGAATAGACTTGGTATACAATTGTCGTAAAACAATGAGATTTTTTCCCCTTTTAGATTGACAAAAATGTTACTGATAATATCTGATGTTGATAAGTAAGTGGGGAAACATACTCTCAGATATTGTTAGTAGGCTTTTGAACTGGTAATACTTTCTGGAGAGGGGAGATTTAGTGATATTTATCAATATTTAAAATGCCCTTGACTCAGCATTTAATTTTTTAGAAATTTAAACTACAAAATACACTCACATATATTTAAAATGTATTTACAACGATGTTTCTTATAAAATAGATGGAATAATTCAAAATTGGAAATAATCTGCATAACTACGAATTGTGAGTTTAACAGTTTAACAGTTTAACAGTACTATTGTAGCAAATGTACACGTACTGAAATGGGAAATTTTCTGGAATATATTACTAAGTGAAAAAAGCAACTTTCAAAATAACATATATAGTTCCTACCATTTACATTATAACTATATATTTGAATGCATATACATAGAAAAATGCCATGAAAATGAATAACAAAATTTTAACAAAGATTCCTTTGAAGAAGAAAAGGATTTTATTTCGGTGGTGGGAAGCACTATCTCTAAAAAAACCAACAAACATATTTATGTCTGTATTTGCAATATTTATATTTGCACAAATATGTAATGTTTATATTAATGTATTATTTTGGTAAATTAAAAATATAAACATAAATTTTAAAATTTTCAGATGGTTATAATATATATATTATATATAACCATTTTTAAATTATATATATAAATATATATATATAACCATTTTTTAAATTTTAACATAACATTGCCTCCTCAAATATTGTCTCAGTCTCTTGGCTTTTCATGGTTTCCTCCTAGAATTTAGCAGTTTTTATAAAGTGGACATCTGCCATAGAAGCAGTCCAACAAAAGTCTTTGATTGGAAGATTTATTATTAAGGAGATCTTTCAATGTATTTTAACTCAACCAAATTGAACAAATTGAACTGATTTTATTTTTTTGGGTTTTTTTTTTTTTTTTTGGAATGATTTTAATTGGAAGCTCTATATTAAGGGGTAAATGGAATTCTTTGAGTTTAGCGGTAATGCTATATACAGAGGACAGTATCTACCAAAGTTATTTTTTAAAAGATTTATTTACTTATTTTATGGGGTGCCTGGGTGGCTCAGCCATTAAGCATCTGCCTTCGGCTTGGGTCATGATCCCCGGGTCCTGGGATCGAACCCGGCATCGGGCTCCCTGCTCAGTGGGAAGCCTGCTTCTCCCTCTCTCACTCCCCCAGCTTGTGTTCCTTCTCTCACTTTGTCTCTCTCTGTCAAATAAATAAATAAAATCTTTAAAAAAATAAATAAAAGATCTATTTACTTATCTTAGAGAGCAGGGGAGGGGCAGAGGAAGAGGGAGGGAGAGAATCTCAAGCAGACTTTCTGCTGAGTGCAGAGCCCAACACAGGGCTAGATCTCAAGACCCTGAGATCATGACCTGAGCTGAAACCAAGAGTCAGATGCTTAACCGACTGAGCCAGTGCCCCCAAAGTTATTTTTTATGAAACTAGTACCTAAAATATTAAGTTTTTATTTTGTTTTGTTTTGTTTTACGTTTGGATCACTCTGAAATCCAAAGCAACTTAGCGTGCACTTTAGAAGACATTCTGCTCAGAAAACAAAAATTAGAATATTACATCTTTGGGCTCCTTCCCTCAAGTAGACAGGCTAATTAGAAAGTAGGAATAACAACATTCTAGTATCTTGATTTTGAGCTTCTTGAACCATATAAAAAGACCTTATTTTGGTTCAGTGAATAAAGCTGGGAAGTATGTGTTGATTTCAGTGGGTCTGGAAAAAAAAATCAATTCCTTCCCCCAACTATTTTTAAAAATCCTGAATTCAATATAAATAAAAAATAAAGGATTTACATAATTATCCAAAGCCTGATTGACTAATGCACTTTAGCTTAGAACAAATAAAGTTTTAAAAGAGGCCGTAGGGGAGCGCCTGGGTGGCTCAGTCGTTAAGCATCTGCCTTCAGCTCAGGTCATGATCCCAGCGTCCTGGGATCGAGCCCCGCATCAGGCTCCCTGCTCAGTGGGGAGCCTGCTTCTCCCTCTCCCACTCCCCCTGCTTGTGTTCCCTCTCTCGCTGTGTCTCTCTCTGTCAAATAAATAAATAAAATCTTAAAAAAATAAAAATAAAAAAAATAAAAGAGGCCGTAGTGATGAAGTTGTGGCAGGTGTCAGAGACAGAGACCAGCTCAGGAGTTGTCATAGCAGTTCAGGTAAGAGGTGATAGATGGCTTGGGTTAGGCATGCTAGAGCAAATGGGGATAGAGAGAGGGCACCTGAGAGGGCCTCTCACAGTATCTGGTACACAGTGGGCTCAATAAATAATGGTGAAATTTAACTGAAGACAACTTTGCATCAGTCAATATATCCCACAACCAAATGTAACTTTAACCCCAGAGATGGTGGGAGTTTTCTAAGTTAGCTTGTTAGGTGTGTTTAAACTTTAACAGTGGGAGCTGCATAGATACACAGGGGATACTTGTGGTTATAGATATACTTGAAAGGAGAGATACTCTTTTTCTGGTTTTCAGGTGAAACCATGAATAGATTAGATCAGGAATTTAGTAGGATTTAGATTAATAGGATGCAATAATGGTTTCTTCAAGGAATCATCATCAGTGCTACATTTAGATATTTATCTGTGCCACTTTCTGAAAACAAATTGGGACTATTGGAAATTGTACCTATTGTGAGACTGGTTATCAAAGGCACCATTAATTCACTCCTCCAAAGTACTATCAAATGGTAACCTACCCTAGAAGACATGTGATGAATATTTGCTGAGTGGGGCAAATGAGTAACAAATTAATCGTCTGCCTTCGGCTGGGGTCATGATTCCCAGGTCCTGGGATCGAGCCCCAGTAACAAAATGAGAAAATGGTTAAAAGCAAGAAGGTGATATTTTGGTTTTCCTTCCTGCTACTCCACAGCTGCTAATGGTCCCAGTGAGTGGTTGGCAGTCTTTCTCCTCTGTCGGGTACTGAGCTAAAGTTAGTGAGCTTTGATAGTCTTTACTGTGCTGTTGCTTTTCACTTTATAACATTAAATTATTGTGGTTTCTAATATATTACAGGGGTTGCTGAAACTTGGAAGAGCTGAAGTTCATATACCAGCAAGTGCCGAAGGTACATCCCCAAATGACCGAAAGGGTAAAGGGCTTCTTAAAGGGATGAAGCCAAAAAAGTAAAGGACTGCTTGCTACTACACAAAGGGGTCACAAGCCAGGCAAAGTGATGGAGAACTGTGCTCCATATATAGCTGCTTATAAGAGGATAGGAGACCTTTGAGAGTCTTGGAAGTCACTAATAATCATGAAATTGGCCAAATGCCCTAGCTCATAGAAGCTTAGCAGCCAAGAAGTCACCACAGCTAAGTCTACATAAAGGCTGGAAGATATCTGTGCCGTATTCTCCTGGAACAACAGAGTGTGTGTGTGTCCGTGAGTGTGTCCGTGTGTGGGGGGGGGGAGGGGGAGGTACAGGGACGGGAGGAACAACCACCACTATTTTAGTGTAAAGTCAGGATCCTAGAACAAAGGGCGTGTGCACAGGCCACAGGGAGGCCACGAAACAGCAATGGATTGATTGTAACTGCTTGTAATGAATTCTTCTGCTGTGAAAAATTGGGGAAGGGAGGACTGGCAGCTGATGGAGAACAGAGTCGTGAAAATAGATGACAGAGGAGAAGTAAATTCTTTGACAAAGAAGATGTGTGGAGAGGAGAGAAAGTGAGGCCCTCAGGTCTGGCCTCTTCACAGGCCACGCTCCTCCTTTTGCCTGTGAGCTTAGAAGAGTGGGAGAAGGGAGATCATCTTTACTCACTTAGGCATCCTTCACACTAGGTCGTATTGTGCTTAACAGAAGGAGGCCCTCAAAAAAGTACTTGCTGAGTAAATGAATGACATAACAGATGGGATGAATACATGGAGAAAGAAATGTGTGACTGAGTAAGAGACATTTGAGCAAGATGTAATCAGTTCAGAGCCTTCTAGAAGGTTCTGTATAAGGAAAAATGGGCAGAATTAAAACTGTAAAACTCAGTAGGCTGGGGAGCAGTTGCATCCTTGGCTTGTGTATATCAGGCCAATTCCTTTTGTTAAGAGACACTCTGAGTATAGGAACACACTTCAGGAGTTAAGTATCTAAATTACTCAACATATCTAATGCCAAAACAACAGAAACTAGGAGTTGAGATCTATTAAGTTTCCATATAGTAAATAACTTACAATTTTTAACAGTGCAGAGATTTCCACATTTATGCCACTTACATAAGATCTGCCCACACATTTCTCTGTTAAAAAGAAGTTACCAAGTTCCTTAACTTTATTTTTAGAAGTTGAGTTCTTTGTTTGCTTCTGAATGATCTTAGTTTCTTTTAGTCTGACAAAAGTTTAAAATCAATAGCTTGCTTAAAGCTGTGCTATAATGGCCCTGAGTTTAACACAGCACAGCTGGAAATTTCGACCTCAGCGAATGACATCCACTAAGCCAAAAGTTGAAATGTGTTTGCAGGTACAGAACCAGATGCTTTGAATTTGGTGAGACCCCAGTAGTCCATTGAGTTTGTCTGTGGCATGCTCTTCCTGCTGAAAGATGGGTGAGTGAGAGCTCCATGATCTTGACAGCATGGCCTTCCCCTCTTCTCAGCTAGAAGATGACACACTGGCGGCCATTTCCCTGGCTATGTAGCCCCCAAAGCTTTATGCTCTCTTGGGGCATTTTACAGCTCTTTTTCATCTTGGATTATTTTTATTTTTTTCTCTCCCCACCCTGATTTTATTTTTCAACTTTAAAATAGAACAAACGTTCTTGCCGTGTCAAAAAATGGGAGCACGATTCCTTTTAATGAGCTCATCCAAGGACAATTCTTGTCTGTGCAGTATTCATTAGTAAGACTGATCTCTACTTATGGATTTTGTACTATGGCTTCCATTGAAATGTCCCTAAAAGGGACATGCTGCTCACTGTTTATTCTAAATAACTAATGGAGATTTGGGATTTTGATTATAAAATAGTGACCCTACTCTCCCTCTGGTAGTGCATCTGAAGAATCCCTACTGTTGTAATGATAGGTCTTCTAAAGCATCTATGGCCACTGCCCAAGAACTAATCCCTTGCTGGAAATTATCTTGGACAGAAATGCCATCCCTTCTTGGCTTTGGTCAAACCACACTTCTTTGTCCTCAACTTCTCCAGCTGGCATATGCCTTGGTCATCAGTCCAAATAGGAATGTGATTTTCCCAGCTGCTTCGGATCTGCTTTGCTTTCCATACGTGTATTCAGTTGGTGCAGTTCACAGATGCATTCTGTGTGTGTTGTGGAAGGATTAAAACATTAAGGAGAAAAGGTAATCAGACTTAGTTTACAACATACTGATCTTAATTGTTGTCCTTGTGATTCCAAACCTTTCCTTGAGCAAAGAATAGTAACTTGGAGTAGTAATTTGCAGGCATGGCTTAAACTGAATCTGGATCTTCTCTGTAATATCTAAAGTTGTAGTGACAGTTGTGTCTCAGTAAAGTGAATGAGAATGTTTTTCTTCCCATTTCCTCCCATTTGTGTGTCAGTTATGATTACGGGAGAAGGAAGAAACCGGATGAAGAGAGGAAATGGGAGAAGAGAAAGGAAACATACACACAAACAAGAGGAAAAGAAAGGATGGGAAACAGTTTTGCTTTCAGATTGGATGGTCAAAATCAAAGCTGTAGCGCAAAGAACTCACTCATTTCTGGGGACAAGGACTGATCTAGGGAATTGTTCTTTCAAGTCTTCCTTTGGCAATGTTCTCTTCCCCTTTATGATCTCTCAAGGTTTGGATGCAGTTATGCCTGAAAGTAGAAGGGTGCTGCTGGCTCCCTCTGGACAGATTCTGGGTGCTCACTGCTCCCCTTGGCTTGGCTTCCTCAGGCAAAAGACCCTGGGGGAGAGGGACTTGGGCCAGAGCATTTCAGAATGAGTTGTGCGTCAGTGTAATAATTCAATCAGTGAGTTTCCTCACTCACGTTGGCCACCACAGTGGTAAGGAAACATCTACAATGTCTCATCTCTGTATTCCTCTATGAATCATACTAGTACCTACTGTGATATCCAGCGACAAGTTAAGGAGAACACGACTGCTGGAATATGGCCGATGAATTTCAGGGTCCTTACAGTGGAATTTATTCAAATTAAGAGTTACATGTGTAAAATCCAACTTGCTAGGGAGGAGAATCAATATTTATTAAGTCACTCTAATACCGATGATGGCAGATCATAGGCATTCAGTGCTCTTATATGCCTGATCCTGTGCTAGAAGTTTTCCATACATCACCTCATTTAGTCCACAGGAAACCTGTAAGGCAGTTACTATGACTATCCTGACATATGAAATGAAGGAAAACAGCACACAAACGTTATGGAAACTTACCAGGATGATGCAATTTGGCTCTTAAGTTTGGATTGAACTGAGAAACAGAAAAAGTCTAGACCCTAATTGTTTAAAATTATATTTTAATTTAGTGAACTTACAGTAATTCCTAAATATGGTCCTTAAAGATAGACATTTTCTCAGACATGGCTAATTAGATAGTTAAAGGTAAAAGAAAGTAATATTCATGCTACTTCAAAGAAAGAAGTATCAAATAGTAAAACAAAAAATGCTCAGAAACATAAATTCTGATCACATTTTCTTTTTTTGCATGTCATTTCCTTTATATTTTTCCTCATATAGGTCACCGAAGGGGCCCAGTCACTCCAACTTGCAGTCAGAACCCATGTACAAATACCACACTTAAATTTGGTGAGCTCTATGATCTTTTTTTTGGTCCCCAAAAATCTCAGAAAAGGAAACCAATGAAACCAGATACTCAAAAAATGCACAGACAGGGAATTCTGATCTAATACAATTCTAATCCTGTGAAGGGAAAAAAAAAGTTTGCTTTCTTTTTATTCCCCTGCAGATCTCATGTAGCAGACAGCAATAGTGGTTGCAAGATGGCTAACTGCTGAGTCTTTGATTTAATGAAAACTTAGGGAAAGCAATTCAACTCACTGCAGGGACTGCTTTGTTCTTCCATTATGATTCTTTTTTAATGAGAAAGATGATTGTAAGGATAAACTCCATTCCTCTGAATTTTTACACTAATTACATACAAAGCACTATTTTGGCAGAAGGGGACTTATCTCCTTCAGGAATACAGTTATCATCTTGTAACCACCCTTCAATCTCCCACAGGAACACGGGAGCTTTGTGCCAGGAATGAGTGTTGCTCTGTGCCACCTCTCAGCATGGATAGGTGAAAGCTTAAAGATTTCCAGAATTAAGTCAATGTGGATTCCACATAAGACAGAGAGACAATCCCTCCCTCCAAGCTTATATGCTGTTTGGAATGAAAGAATCAGAAGGGCATCCCTTTAATGAATTATTTGGCATGGGGAATGAGGGAGAGTCTGATGTATAGTATGTGTGTGCATGTGTGTTATGTTTATACGAGGATTCATTAAGAGAAGACAGTGTTGCATATTCATGTCATTTTCCTTTAATCTAAAAGTCATTTAAGTAATATTGAAAGTTCTGGGTAAGGTATCACTCTACTCAAGATTCATACATGTTAGCACAAACAGGACATGGTCTGTTGGATACTCTTAACGGTAAGACCGTGGAAGAGTTGATTTGGTGCAGATTCACCCTGTAAGTACTGCATATGTATGGAGTGTGTGTGTGTTTGCATTGTTTAATGGATTATAAGCTTGATAAATAATAGTTCATGTCACACAAGCAAGGTCCTTGGAGTATTTTTTTTGAAACTATATTCATTCTTTAGTCTAAAAGCATGCCATATGAAGTGGGAAGTTTTAATGGTGACCTCCTAATACCCATAAGTGACTGAGGGAATAGCTACTATAGTTTCCCTGTTGAAAACTCTGGGCCTAATGAGACATTATTTTATCATGGTAACCATGAAGGGATAGTAGACAGTCAATTAATTCCCTTTCATTCTTTTTTTTTTTTTTTTTGCCTTTGGTCAGGTGTATTAAAGTATAATTTTCATGTGATAAAATCCATCTCTTCTAGCGCAGAGCTTGAAGAGTTTTAACAAATGTATATAGTCCTGTAACCTCTACAACAATCAAGATCTATAGAACATTTCCATTACCCTGAAAGCTCCCTTGTGTCCCTTTGCAGTCACCCTCTCCCACTCCTAGGCTCTGGCAACCACATATCTGCCTTTTCCAGAATATCACATTATTACCCAGTATATAATTACACAGTATGGAAGTTTTCATGTCTGGCTTCTTGAACTTGGCATAATGCTTTTGAGATTAATCCATATCATTGCATGTATCTTACTCCTTTTTATGGTTGAGTGGTACTCCATTTTATGAATTCACCACAGTTTGTTTATCCTATCACAAGTTGATGAGCATTTGGGTTGTTTACAGTTTTTGGCAATTATGAATAAAGCTGCAATGGATGTTTGTGTATAGTTCTCTGTGTGGACATCATGTTCTCATTTCTCTTAGAAGAGTGTGACTGATGGGTCATATGGTAAGTGTATGTCTAACTTTAATAGAAATCACCAAGATATTTTCCAAAGTGGTGGTATTTTTGCATTCCCAGCAGCAGTCTCTGAGAGTTTCAGTTGCTCCATATGCTGGCAGACAGTTTTGCTAGAACTGGAGTCTAGTTTTCTCCTGTGATTTTCTCTCATAATTTCTCAGGATGGTTTGTGTATATTCCCCTCTTCCTCACCATCCCCCCATCTTTTCTTCTCCCTTCCCCAAAAACATAAGCATAATTCCCATGGAGTGTCTACCAAGGATTCACCTGAGTACCTCAATTCCTGAAGTACAACCTTTACTATGGGGGCTAGAACTCTCCAATCATACTTAAGTAAAAATAAAGGCAACCTGACAAGGAATAGGAATGGAGATTTGCCAGGTAATTTCCCACATGGGAGAATTTTTAAGAGGCTCCCATGAATATTACCTCACCAGACTTAGGTAAGTGACAATAATATTCCCCCCCACAACTCTCAAGGTTGTTTTAATTCAGTATTTACACTTGACAAGTGCTTTTTTTTTTTTTTTAAGATTTTACTTTTTTATTTGACAGAGAAAGGGAGAAGCAGGCTTCCCGCTGAGCGGGAAGCCCGATGTGGGGCTCGATGCGGGGCTCGATCCCAGGACCCCGGGATCATGACCTGAGCCAAAGGCAGACGCTTAACGACTGAGCCACCCAGGTGCCCTGCCAAGTGCTTTCTTATACTGGCAACCCACTAACAGTCCTCCTCAGTGACTTAGTCAAGGTTACCCAAAGAATTGGAAACTGAGCTATGTGGGAGCATAACTTGGGCTTTTGCTTTGAGAAAATCCTG
This sequence comes from Zalophus californianus, assembly GCF_009762305.2. Taxonomy (NCBI): domain Eukaryota; kingdom Metazoa; phylum Chordata; class Mammalia; order Carnivora; family Otariidae; genus Zalophus; species Zalophus californianus. The sequence goes on from NC_045601.1 coordinate 44,447,133, forward strand.
GATCCTGCTTTAACTCTTTTCACTGCTCTGGCCCGTGTTTTTGACTCCCTATAGTACATTCCAACAAAGAACATTCCAACAAAGGCAAGGGGCAAAGATTCACAGAGGATTAAAAAAAAGGACTGATTTCTTAAGTTTTACTTAAGAGAAAAAAAATCAGATCAACTCAATTAAGAAAATAGAAAAGGATTATTTTAAATTACAATGATCAGTGGACTCTTTTTAAAAGTACGTATCCAGATGATATAATAACCAGGATTAAAAAAAAGGACTGAATCTCATAAGAGGTCTATCTCAGTAGAATCTAAATACAGTATGTAATTAACAGAACTAGGAAGACAAGATGTTCAGGTGACTCTAGGATCTGACAGATATGTAAGTTTCTAAGATGTCATTGTGGCTCTCTGAGAGGTCTATATTATTTTGCAGGAAGTCCTACATTTCTTCTAATTACACAGATATTTTTAATCTTGCAACATTGGTAATCGAGAATTTAGCCTATGTAATTGTATGTAAGAAGTGCAGTGTTTCTGCAAAGAACAAATATGAAGCCTGTCTGGTGTGGGAAGAGGTAGCAATTACTTACTGATTAATGTTTCCCCAGCCACCACCAAAAGGAGAAATGCTTTTTTGGCACAAATTCTGAGAAGAGCATTCACTGAAAATGCTGAGGGCTATGGGACTGGACCATTGGGCCATGAGTTGGATCTAGCTGTTGTGTGTAGACAAAGCTGTCATTTTTATGTATTTCTCTCATCTGTCCTGCCCTACTTGAGTGCTCTGAGTAGGAAAAAGGAGATGGTGGGTAGGGCAGGCAGGGAGAGAGCAAGTGCTAAAAATAACTGAACGGAGTTCATTTTTTCAGCCTCCCCACTTAGAACTGAAATTTGAACTAGGATTTCTGTCTTCTGGAATTTCATGTTCAAAATGAGGATATTTTTCATGAAGAGTATACATGCGTTTACTTTTCAGTATTCTCTCTTTAGAAAAAATCAAAGGGATTACATATGGTGATGTGTTTATGAGTGCTCTGTTAGTACTCTTGGAGACCTGTTTCATTTTCACACTAACACAAAGAAATATATAAATGACTCAATAAATCCTTTAATGTCCATGTTTCAAGAATTTGCTGAAAAGCAAAGTACATGCACTACCCATTAAATTGCTTTTAGCTGGAAGCTTGTCTTTTATTCAAAATTAGAAGACTTTATAAAAATATCTTTCAGTGAAAAAGCAAAACTTAGAGAATGAGTCACCAGGGATAAATCTAATGATGATCAATGGTGGCAGCATTTTATTTTCTTTCCAGGGTCGTATATGAAATGAAGCAGACACTTCTCTTTCTATTTCTGCTTTCATTACTGATACCTATTTTTTTTTTATCACCATGCCTTGAGGAGGAAAATAAAGATTGAAAGTGTTTTTTTCCCCTTCAGCATCCTGCATTTGCCCCACAATCATTTCCTCCCCCATCACAGAGTAAACAGTGAAAGGAAAAATAAAAAGGAATTAGAGAGACAAGAACTGAGAAGAGCTGGCAGATGAAGAAAAGAAGAAGGAAATTATTGACTGTTTAAAACCTAGGGTTTATCTACACTCAGAAGTTAAAAACTGCCAGAAGAGGAACCATGGGTATCTATTTAAGAACTGCTGAAAGTAGTTCTGGGAAGCAGGATTCTTATAATAATTGATAAGAGAAGTTTATGGGCAAAAAGTGTGATGACATATTTTTTTCTTGATATCCTATCTTCACCTTTGTTTTTAAAAGCCTGTCACATTTCTTGCTTCTGCAATATAAATGCAAGAACTCGTTGGGCTTTAGTTAGGCCCCAGCCTGTTCTTTCCTCTTGTTTATAGTCTTTGCCTTTTGTGTTTCTCTGCTTCCTGATTTCAGCTAGTATTACAATGAATTTTAAGGGGAAAAAAAAGTAGATATGAGGAAGAGTCTTCTTTTGAGAGTTTCCTAGGAAAATCCATAAAATTTTTGGAAGCTGCACTATACTTTTGTAGTTATATTCCTGTGAGAGAATAGAAAACATAGGTATTGGTCTCTGCCCCCAGTTTCTGGCACAGAGCTCCTAAAACTCTTGCAATTTCCTAAGTAATAAGAGTACTCAGGAACATCTTTTGTTCTAATATTTGGTCCCTGGCCCTGGTTCCTGACACAGAATTCCTAAATCCCTTGGAATTTCCAAGGTGATGGCAATGTCTTCTGCTCGAATGAGGTGACTCTCGGTGGGCTCCGGGATAGGGACCGGTTACCACAGGGTCCTAGCCATGATTAGAAGTGTGGAATTTTCAGCCCTACCTGTCCATTCTCAACAGGGGAGAGGGGCTGGACATGGCGTTAATGATCAATCACGCCTACATCATGAAGCCTTCATAAAGACCTCTCAAGTAGAGGATTCAGAGAGCTTTAGGGTTGATGAGCACGTGGAGGTGCAGAGAGAGGGGCATGCCCAGAGAGACATGGAAGCTCCCTGCCCCTTCCCACATACTTTGCCCTACTCATCTCTTTCCTCTGGATGTTCACCTATATTATTTATCATATCCTTTTATAATAAACTGGTAAACAGTAAGTAAATTCTTTTCCTGAGTCCTGGGAACCACTCTGGCAAGTTCATCAAACCCAAGAAGGAAGTCATAGGACTGTCTGATTTACAGTCCATCAGTGAGAAGCAGAGGTTACAACCCAGACTTGCAATTGGCCCTGAAGTGAGAGGGGCAGTCACGTAAGACTCAGTTCTTAACCTGTGGGATCTTACGCTAGCCATCTCCAGGTAGACAGGGTCAGAACTGAGATCAACTGTAGGACTCCCATCTGATGTCACAGAATTGCTTGGTAGGATAAACACCACACATCTGGTGACAATAGTGTGAGACTAAAGGAAAGATACACAGGAAGAGAGCTGAGCTTTTTTTTATAATTCCTGAAGCCCTACTAGGTACATACAGCATGAGTCTGGGTTTCAGGCATTACTTCAATGAGCACATTTTAACTGCCTTGAATAACTTCTTAAAATTGGTTACTATTAACCTACTGAAGTTATAGCTAAATTCTCAAACTTGTTACAGTGTCAACGGAATTACTTGTTTGAAGCACACTTTTTCTATAGAGATGTATTATTGAGGCTCTTTGTTATGAACAGCAAAATCGTTTTGAATTTTAGAACTATCTGGAATAGGGGCACCTGGGTGGCTAGGTTGGTTAAGCGGCTGCCTTCAGCTCAGGTCATGATCCTAGGGTCCTGGGATCCAGCCACGCATTGGGCTTCCTGCTCAGTGGGGAGTCTGCTTCTCCCTCTGCTCCTCCCCCCACTCATGCTCTCTCTCGTGCGCTTTCTCTCTCAAATAAATAAATAAAATCTTAAAAAAAAAAAAGCATGTTGTAGAACTATCTGGAATAAAAACCTAGCACCAAGCAAGTAAAGGGCTAGACTTAAAACCTGTCCAACAAGGTATACATTTTTTAAGGAGGATGGTAGTCAAATTTTTTGTAGGAAACAATTAATAATCAGGGACAAGTCCAGAACTCCAGCTTGACCTGCAGTTATATTGGAATTTCTACTGGAACCTGTTGTTTCAGAGTCTTTGGTCACTGGTTCAGTGCAAATCTGGTAAAGAGAACTCAGTCTAACTTGAAGTCAAATTTCCACAAGGCTTTTGCCATAACATCACCCTGAACCCTCTTGAGGGGCTTCCTGCTTTCATCACGTTGTATTCACATGTGACAATCATAACTTTTTAGAAGTTGTATGGTTACAATGATAAAGAAATATTTGTTTAAAGATATGTTCCCAAGACTAACTTCTTGCAGTTATGTGACCTAAGGTGACATCAAATTAAATGGTGGCTTGGTGGGGTAAATGGTGTCTGTGCTGGGGGAATGGGAAAGACTGTAATTTTGTTCAGTCCTGCTCTGCAGCCCTCTGGGAGGAGTGGTCAGGAAGCACCAGGAAAGAAGAAACTGTGGCTATGAGAGCATGTCCCCTGCACACACCAGACTTTCCATCCTCTCATCGTCTTTGCTCTGTTTTTCATTCCCTCTTAAATCGTGAGGTGCACAAGGAAAGAGATCATTATGTCTCTAGAACACAGTACTGAATCAGCCTATACAAAATTAATGTAATTACTCTGTTGATTTCCAGATGTTAGCTTAATGCCAGCCTATTAAAACTTCTAAAGATGAAGATTAAAACAAACATTATGAGTAAACACCCACATAAAGACATATCAGTGAATCAAGTGATCAGCTGAGGCAATGGCAAAAATCTCCAGATAAGGCATTTTAGAAACTGATTCTCTCCATCACTGGTTGGGATAAACAGAATTTCCTCAGGCGCCCTTCAGTCTTTTTTCCAAAGGGCCTCCAAATTCCTTGTCCTCGTCTTTGGCCTCTTGCCAGGTGTGCCTCTCCCCTGTCTACCCTTCCCACCCATCCCGGGGACCACATCCTCTTGACTTCCTTGCTCTGCCTCAGGAGGCCTGGCCCCAGGGCGGGTTTCTTATTCAGGGCTTTTAAATTCAAGCAAAACCCCTTCCTTTAGTTCAGAAGTATCTTCTTTTCCTCCTTCTGCATCCCCTAAACCCCACATGGGGTTACAGGGAGTCCCGGGAGGCACATGACCTTGGCCTAGGGTGAGCCTGACAGCAACTAGTTCTACAGCCTAGAGCAGGTTCCTGACACAGGAACTTATAAAATTTTGGATAATAATACTTATTTCCTTGGACTGAAGGAATAATGGAGATAACTTACATCCATAGTGTCTGGCACATTATAGAGTCTTGATAGAAGGTAGAGTTATAAATTTTAGGTCTTTTGCTACACTTAGTTTTCTAAGCTTTTCTGACTGAAATTTTCTCTCTGTTTCTTAAAGTGACTTGATTTTATTTTTTCCTCATGAAGGTTTTTGTTAAATCTCTGGATTCCTGGAAAGTAAGATGGACAAGAACCCAAAGATTCGTTGCAGTTCACCATCTCATAGTCTAGACTATTTAGTTCTAAAAATCTTGAGAAGATAAATTCGCCACTTTCCTGTGAATTTTGTGGGTTTTCTTTTTCGCATTTGTAGTGTTCAAACTGTTAGCTTCCAGATCACACTGAGGAAATATAGCTGAGACTCACTGTCTAGAACTTTTGTAACCTGAGGTTTTATTTGAAATTTTATTCTTAAATTAATTATGTCTACTGTTGTTAAATTAAAACAAACAAACACCAATAATACAATTTTTGAGAAGTAAATGAAATTAGCTTTTCCAATACTTAAAACAGATCCAAAGTTAAACTGGAATTCAGTCCCAACTGAATAAAATCTAGTATTGGCCACACTGTTATAATTAAGCAATATTACTCTGGATGACCATTTAAATAAGTGTAAAAATGAAATTCCTGATATGGTTCTTACAAAAGTTTCAAAAAAGTATGACTATTAGGGTTGATGAGTAAAGCTATTCATGTATCCTTATTTATTATTAAGGTATATAATTGTCTTTAAACCTATTGACGACTATTTTTAAGTGCATATTTCACAGTCAACAGCTTCTGGGGGTGAATTGTTGGCTATTTCTGGGCCAGAGGAAAGAGTGTTTACACCAGATTCAGTGTTATAGTGATAAGATTCTGAATTATACTCTTCCAGAGATACACCCCAAAGATTTCAACTTCAGGTGCCAATTAAAATGTTTTTCTTGCACTGATTCTTGGAGGACTTGTTTTATTGCTTTAGCTATTTTAAATTTAGACAGAACATCTCCTCTGACCATTTGTGGTAGTTTTCTTTCCTTTCTTTTCCCCTTTATTATTACTAGAGTTGATTGTGTTTAATATTTTTATGTTTCTTATGACATCTTCCTAAGGAACATACATTTGTCTGTATTTCCCTTGGATTTCTCAGGACTGGCATTAGTGAGGACAGCTGCATCAGGCCTTTCCAGCTTCCAGGGAAGCACCATTCTATTTAGATTCACTGAGGGGTACAAGGAATGTTAACAGAAATTCAGATCGTGAGCAATTGTACATTTTGCCTATACATGCATTTTCCACTTCCCGCTGAATTCACACAATTTATCCTTCTTTGTGATTTATTTGTTCATTCTGTTTGCTTTATTACTGCAAAATAGAAAAGTGAGATTTGAGGTTCTGAATTGGCTTATGATGCTGTAAGTGAAAAAAAGTTAATTTAGTCACGGCTCATCAATCCTCTAGATGTTTGTAAAAAAGAAATTGAGCTATATTCCAAGCCGCATATGGGTTTTGGCACCCTTACCTTGTCTGACAGCTAGTGTGGTGGTATAGACCAAAAAGAGAAGGATGTAATTGAGGAAACTCTGGAAGACTGGTGTATTGGCATGGAAATCTTCTGACAGGTACTTGCTGGTCAAGCCAATTCCACAAATAAGAAGGGATAACACCTGGCCCAGAGCCACAGAGATTAACATCTCCCTGAAAAGTAAAGAGAAACAGCAAACATCAGCTGGAAGTCCATTAAAACAATAACAGTTAAAAATCTACTGAGCACTTGTGCCATTCACTAGGCTAAGTGCAATAAAAAGTATTTCTTTTTATCCATTACAGCAATCCTATGAGAGAGGTGCATTTTTAGTGAGGTGTTATACAGGAAAAAAAAACCCTAAAGTTTAGAGGGGTTAAGGAATTTCCTCACTGTCAAATAACTAGGAAGTAGCAAAGCTGGGATTTGAGACCAAATCTCTCCAAGTGATCTTGGCTTCTGGCCACAGCGCTCTGGAGCCTGTGGGGGGGGAAATTAACATCATCCCTGATGCCCACCATCGCATTCACTAAGTGTTCAGAAACCCCAGAGAACATCTGCACACTGACAAATAGGTACCGCGCTGTAACCTTATCCTCAGGTTCTCATACCAACAAGGAGAGACTTTTGTTTATAGATTAAAATCTTGGATCCAGGAACATCTGAAAATCTGGAAGCACCATCTCCTTTCCATTCCCAGATTTTGGATCTTTGTTTGCTCTAGCAAGCACCAATAAGCACTAGTCTGCTCTCCTCTACACAAGTTACAACTGCTTGCATATTAAAATTGCTACTCATGAAGGAAATTTAGTTACTGAGGTAGTATAATAAAACATTTCACATTCTGTAAATATTTTCTGTGCCTTCTTCAAAGGCATAGTAGACCACTGTAGAAGGGACTAAAGGCAAGAGTCGAGGGGTTCACTTTGCATAGAAATTAAGTGCTCATATGGGCTTTATGATCATATAAATCTGCATCATATGACTCAGGAAGAGCCCCATGGAAATACAAAGCAGGCTTCTGCTTTCCCCAAAAGTCCCATCTGACTTTCCTGGTTTATTTATTGAAGCAGCAATGTAAAATAAGCAAGGAGTGGTATTTCTAAACAAAAAAGCACTGGTCAGAGGATTTACAATTTTACATATTTCCTCCCCCATGGCAGATGTGAACCCATCTTTCTGAAAGGGGCAGAGTCCTGGGCAGATACCTGGGTGGTGTCTTGCTTAAAAAAAAAAAAAAAAAAGAAAAGAAAAGAAAGAAAAAGAAAAAAATTAAAAGGCATCGATCACATTTTGGTCATTCCATTTGTTTCCACGAGGAGGAAAAATGTGGCAAGGCATGAGGGCCCATAGAGAAGGCTTTCTTTCCTGAGGTTAACCTGTAACACACTGGTAGAGGCTTCTCACTGGCTGCCCTGTTCCCAGGTACTGGCCCTGACCCCCGTATTCAACCTTTATTAAGGAATCAAAGACATATATTTAAATATATATGTCTAAAATATCAATCTGTTGCTTAAAATCCTATAATGGTACCCTCTAAAATGCTGTGATCTATAAGGCCCATGGTACATCGTCTACAAAGATGGCTGCCAACATTTCCTCCTATCCCTCTGCATTCATGCTGCTCCTCTCAAAGGGAGGTGGGATCTATTTCTCCTTTTCTAACTGAGCTTATCTTGTGACTTACTTTGGCCAACAGAATGTAGGGGGAAAGATGTCATGTGACTTCTGGGCTAATCCGTAAGAAGCTCTGCAGCTTCCATTTTTTGCTCTCTTCAGATACAGCTTCCATGTAAAGAACCTAGGCTACAGAATCTTGAGAGACCGTGTGAAAAGAAGAGAAACCCGGCCAGGGCCACCCCAGCTGAGGCCCCAGACATGTAAGTGAGGATCCTGGATCCTCCTGCCCCAGTGGAGCAGTACCAGTCTGTGCCACATGGAGTAGAGATGAGCCATCCCCAGAGACAGCTACCCCATTGGAGAATTGCAAGAAACAATCAATGGCTATTGTTTTAGGGTATGAAATTTGCAGCAGTTAGTTATGGAGCAACAGGTAACTGAAAACAAGGCCCTAAATGCCCTCCCTCCACTCTTTTTACCTCCTGCTTTCCTCATGAAGTCAGAGCTCTAGTCCTACAGAGCTACTTACACCTCAACAATGAGTTGTGGTCTTCTTTGCTGGCATTCCTTTGCATGTGTTATTACTCTTTCCAGAATGTTCATCCTGCCTTTATCAGTCTGACTCCTATTCATCTTTTAAGATTTGGCTTATATGTCACCCCCTTTAAGAAGTCTTACCTGTCCTCTCTGGGATGTTTCTCCTTTACTTCTACATCATTGTATTATAATTACTGATTTTACCCCCTTTTACCCTCTGCCAGACTATGAAGTCTGTATGATGTTCTTCACCGTATCTAGAGCTGGGCAATACCATTCAGAAGAAGTAGAAAATGAAGGGATTCAAAGATAGTGCAGAGATAGGCCTGGGCAACCCTGAACAGTTTTGTTGAATTGAAAGGTGATAAAAAAGACAGGCAGAGGTAAAGAGAAGTACCAGAATTATTTCAAAGGTTTTTAAGCCAGCCTAACAGAACTAAGATATCCACTAACAAAAATCGTGATAAGGAGTTGGTTTTAGTGCAAAGATAACAAATATTTTTGGTATATTGAATTTGAGCCACCAGATGAACTTCCAAATGATCCAGCAGTATTAGAAACAAGAGATAAGAGTTGGATAGGGAGGTCAACCAGGAGATAAATATGCAGAAGTTATACACCTAAGAGTGATGGCTAAAGTACTAGACATAGATAATATCGCCAAGGAAGGGAGAATGGGAGAGAGAATAAGAGGGCCTAGGAAAAATCCTCGAGGAACTCCCGGATTGGGGTTAGGGGAGAAAGAAGAGGCACATCATTGGAGTCAGAAGTGGTTAGAAGGCTAAGGGGAAAACCAGCATAGTTCTTGCTCTAAGAGAAACCAAGGAAGCAGAGCCTTTCACGGAGGAGGGAGTTGTAATATTGAATGTTGCTTAGAGGGTACGGAGAATGAGGACTGACAGAAGATGATCTGTAGTCAATGCTAGCCTTTGAAAGACCAGTTTTGGCACCGTGGAGAGCACCAGAGCAATACTGGTATCATGGAAACCAAGGGAACAGAGAATTTCACAGAGGGAATGGTTAACTATGACTAAGTAGACAGGAAGTGCTAAGATATAAAAGTTTTGACTTTGAAGAATTTTGAAGAATTCAAAGAATTCTTTGAAGAAGTTTGAGCTAGTCACCACAAAACACAATAATTATGCTAATAGTTAATAATGTATAAAATGATTAAAATTTTAATTTAGATGGACTCATGATTATCTTCTCACTGGGTCACTCTTGATTACTTGCATAATAACTTACATCCTTAAGTGGAAGAGAAATGGGGAGAGTTACAACTAATTGGTTGCTCCCAGTGCTGAGTACATCCACTGGAGAATACTGGGTATGGAGTATGTCTCCTTGGGAAAAGAAGGTTAAAGACTGCCATGATGTGGTAATTCCTACAGCTGATTAAATTACAACCATGGTATTCAAAAACTTTGCAATATCCTGTGCCTTTCCTGAACAAAACCAAGCCACCAAAAATGACTAGTTACTTATGTAAGAGAATAAAATTTCAGTCCTTCTGATGCATATGTACCAATATACTATAAAACAGCCATCTACAGGTCAGGCACTATATATGCAAAGATGAATAAGACACAGTCCTTGTCACTGGAGAGCTACTAACCAAGATTTTAGGACTGAGTTCCCAAATAACTTACTACAGAGTGAGACCAGTTAAGGAGAAATAACAATAATAATTCATATTTAATAAGTTTTCACTCTGTGCCAAGTCCTGGGCTTAGCTTTATATATACTATCTTATTTAATCCTCATAATAACTGAATGAGGCAGGTACTACTTTTGTATTTATTTCTCATAGAAATGTGCTGACACTGGGCACATTCTGAAAGCTTATGGTGCAATGAATCCACTTACCAGATAGTAATCTACTTTTTAGAGTTTTTAAAATACAGTATGATTACATTAGCATTTGAATTAATGACCTTTTAAATTCAAAGGGACTAAAGCAGTAGTCTCTTAATACAGAATGATAACTGGAAGACCAAAATATTTAGAAGTCTGTTTTCTAAATATTTTATACCTATCTATCTACTGCATATATCATTATACATTCACAGTATATATTTCTACTAATTTATACTATATAGATGTATAAATAAATATGTAGATATTTAGATGTTTTATAGATACACACATATATGCTATAAATCAAATTAATAAAAGTTATCTCAAAAAGCATTTTTTATTATCTAATAAATGTCATATATTATACTAGACACAGAATAATATGATGAATAAGCATGTGCCCAGATCTTAAGGAACTCAGTTTCAAGTAGAATAGGGCTGCCTACATAACTGCAGGTCCTAGTGAAAAATGAAAATACGGGGGCGCCTGGGTGGCTCAGTCGTTAAGCATCTGCCTTCGGCTCAGGTCATGATCACAGGGTCCTGGGATGGAGCCCAGCATTGGGCTCCCTGCTCAGCGGGAAGCCTGCTTCTCCCTCTCCCACTCCCCCTGCTTGTGTTCCCTCTCTCACTGTGTTTCTCTCTGTCAAATAAATAAAATCTTAAAAAAAAAATGAAAATGCAGTGTCCTTTGTTCAAAAAGCAGGGACAAGTGTGATTATAGGTACACACAAAGATCTCTCCCTCTCAACTTGTCTGTTTTTTTTTTTGTTACTTTTTCAGCCCCCAACCCCCACAGCTCTGACAATGACCAATGTGTTCTATTTATCTATGTGCTTTTTTTTTTTAAAGATTTTATTTATTTATCTGACACAGAGACAGCAAGAGAGGGAACACAAGCAGGGGGAGTGGGAGAGGGAGAAGCAGGCTTCCCGCTGAGCAGGGAGCCTGATGAGGGGCTCGATCCCAGGACTCTGGGATCATGACCTGAGCCGAACGCAGACGCTTAACGACTGAGCCACTCAGGTGCCCCTCTATGTGCTTTTTTTTTTTAAGAAAAAAAAATCCACATATAAGAGAGATCATGCAGTGTTTGTCTTTCTCTGAGTTATATCATTTAGCATAATGCCCTTAAGATCCATCTCTGTGTCGCAAATGGCAATATGGTTGAATAATATGGCACACACCACCATATACACAGCACAATTTCTGTATCCACTCATCAATTGATAGATTATGGTTGTTTCCATATCTTGGCCATTGTAAATAACACTGCAGCGAACATGAACATGTTCAACGAACATGAACAATGTTTTCTAGTTAGTGTTTTTATTTTCTTCAGATAAATACCCAAAAGTGGAATTGCTGGATTATATGGGTAGTTCTATTCTTAATTTTTTTTTTGAAAACTCCCATACTGTTTTCCATAGTGGCTGTACCAATTTACATTCCAACCAACAGTGCACAAGTGTTTCCTCTTTTCCACATCTTTGTCAACACTTATTGTCTTTTTTTACAATAACCATTCTAATAGGTGTGAGGTGATATCTCACTGTGGTTTTGATTTGCATTTCCCTGATAATTAATGATGCCAAATATCTTTTCAAATACCTGTTGGACGTCTTTATGTCTTCGGGAAAATGTCTATTTTGATCCTCTGTCCTTTTTTAAATTGGATTGTTTGTATTCTTGCCATTGAGGTTTTTTTTTGTTTGTTTTTGTTTGTTTTGCTGTTGTTGTTTTGGCATTAAGTTTTATGAGTTTTTTATATATTTTGGATATTAGCCCCTTATCAGATATATGATTTGCAAATATTTTCTCCCATTCAGTAGGTTGTTTTTCAATTTGTTGATAGTTTTCTTTCCTGTGCAGAAGTTTTTTAGTGTAATATAGTCTCACTTCTTTTTACTTTTGCTGCTTCTGATTTTGGTGTCAGATTGAAAAAAATCATCACCAAGACCCATGTCAAGGGGCTTACTGCTTATGTTTTCTTCTAGGAGTTTTATGGTTTCAGGTTTTATGTTCAAGTCTTTAATGGATTTTGAGTTAACTTTTGTATAAGATAGTGGTCAAGTTTCATTCTTTTGCATGTGACTGTCCAATTTTCCCAGCACCATTTATTGAAGAGATTGTCCTTTCCCCATTGTATATTCTTGGCTCCTTTGGTGTAAATTAATTGACCATATATGCATTGGTTTATTTCTGAGTTTTCTATTCTGTTCCATTGATCTATGTATTTGTCTTTATGCCAACACTATGCTGCGTTAATTACTATAGCTTTGTAATAAAGTTTGAAATCAGGAAGCATGATGCCTCCAGCTTTGTTCTTTCTCAAGATTGCTTTGGCTATTGGTTTTTGTTTTTATTTTTTTGTGTGTGTGGCTCCATACAAATTTTAAAATTATTTGTTCTATTTCTTTGAAAAATGTCATTGGAATTTTGTAGGGAATGTACCAAATCTGTAGATTGCCTTGGATAGTATGAACATTTTAACAGCACTGACTCTTCCAACCCAGAGCACAAAATATCTTTCCATTTATTTGTGTCTTCTTCAATTTCATTCATGTCTTACAGTTTTCAATACAGGTCTTTTACCTCCTTGGTTAAGTTTATTCCTAGGCATTTTATTGTTTTTGATACAATTGTAAGTGAGATTATTTTCTTTATTCTCTTTCTGATAGTTTGTTATTAATATAAAGAAATTAACAGATTTTGGTGTATTGATTTTGTAGCCTGCAATTTTACTGAATTCATTTATTAGTTGTAAGAGTTTTTGAGGTACTTTTTAGTGTTTTCTATATATAATATCATGTCATCTGCAAATAGTGACAGTTCTTTTCTAATTCAGATTCATTTGACTTCTTTTCTTGCCTAGTTACTTGGGCTAGGACTTCCAGTACTGCATAAATGAACATGGGAAGAGTTGGCATTCTCATCTTATTCTTCATCTTAGAAGAAATGCTTTTAGCTTTTCACCACTGAGTATGGTGTTAGCTGTGGGCTTGTCACATATGGCTTTTATTATGTTGAGGATACCCACTTTGCTGAGAGTTTTTATCATAAAAGGATGCTGAATTTTGTCTAATGCTTTTTCTGCATCTACTAAAATGATCATATGATTTTTCTCCTTCATTTTGTTAATGTGGTGTATCAAACTGACTGATTTGCAGATGTTGAGCCGTCCCTGAATTCCTGGAATAAATCCCACTTGATCAGGTATACGATCCTTTGAATGTATTGTTAAATTTGGTTTGCTAACATTGTGTTAAGGATTTCTGCATCTATGTTAATAGGGATATTGGCTCTTATCTTTTTTTTCTTGTCATGTCCTTGTCTGGTCTGATATGAAGATAATGTTGGCCTCATAAAATGAGTTTGGAAGAGTTCCCTCCTCTTCTATTGTTTGGAAGACCTTGAGCAAGGATTGGTTTAATTCTTCTTTGAACGTTTGATTCAATTTACCAGTGAGGTCATCTGGTCCTGGACTTTTGTTTGTTGGGGGGGTTTTGATTACTGATTCAATCTCCTTACTAGTAATTGGCCTGTTCAGATTTTCTATTTCATCGTGACCCAATCTTGGTAGGTTGTATGTTTCTAGGAATTTGTCCAGTTTTCTAGTTTGTCCAGTTTGTTGGCATATAATTGTTCACAGCAGTCTCTTATGATCCTTTGTATTTCTGTGGTATCAGTTGTAAAATCTCTTTCATGTCTAATTTTATTTAAGTCCTCTGTCCTTTTTTCTTCATGAGTATAATTAAAGGCTTGTCAATTTTGTTTATCTTCTCAAAGAACTAGCTCTTAGTTTCATTGATTTTCTCTATTACCTTTTTAGTCTCTATTTCATTTATTTCTGTTCTAATCTTTATTCCCTTCCTTTCTTTCCTTTCTTTCCTTCAAGTGTGTTTTTCTTTTTCTGGTTCTTGAGGTGTAAAGTTAGGTTGTTTGTATGAAAGTTTTCTTTTCTGAAATATTTTTTAAAAGTTGTTTGAGGTAGGCATTTGTTGCCATGAACTTCCTTTTTAGAACAGCTTTTGCTGCATCCCACAAACTTCAGTATGTATGTTTCTGTTTTCATTTGCTTCAAGGTATTTTTTTACTTCTCTATTTCTCCAATGATACATTGGTTGTTCAGCAGCATCTTGTTTAATTTCCACATATTTGTGAATTTTCCAATTTTCTTCATATGAATAATTTCTAGTTTCATACTACTGTGGTCAGAAAAGATGCTTGATATGATTTCAATCTTCTTAAATTTATTAAGACTTGTTTTGTGGCCTAACATATCATCTATCTTGAAAAATGTTCTAATTGTTGGGGCATCTGGGTGGCTCAGTCGTTAAGCATCTGCCTTCAGCTCAGGTCATGATCCCAGGGTTCTGGGATTGAGCCCCACATCGGGCTCCCTGCTCCACGGGAAGTCTGCTTCTCCCTCTCCCACTCCCCCTGCTTGTGTTCCCTCTCTCACTGTCTCTTTCTCTGTCAAATAAATAAATAAAATCTTTAAAAAAAATGTTCTAATTGCACTGGAGAATAATGTGTATTCTGTCACTTTTGGATGATATGTTCCATATATATAATATATATAATATATACATAGTCCATCTGATCTAATGTGTTGCTTAAGATAAATATTTTCTTATTGATTTTCTCCTGTGGATATTCCATCCATTGATGTAAGTGGGGTATTAGAATCCCCTACTATTATTATACTGTTGCCTATTTCTCCCTTTAGGTCTATTAATATTTGTTTTATATATTTAGGTACTCCTATGTTGGGTGCATAAATATTTATTTACAAATGCTATATCCTCTTATTGAATTGACCACTTTATTGTTATGTAATGCCCATTCTGGGGTCTTATTATAGTCTGGTTTAGATTCTATTTTGTCTGATAGAAGTATAGCTACTTCAGCTTTCTTGTGGTTTCCATTTGCATGGAATATCTTTTTCTATCTCTTCACTTTCAGTCTGTGTGTGTCCTTATATCTAAAGTGAGTCCCTTGTAGGCAACATAAAAATGGGTCTTTTTTTATCCAATCAGCCACCTAATGTCTTTTGACTGGAGAATTGAGTCTATTTGCATTTAAAGTAATTATTTTTTTTTAAGATTTTATTTATTTGACACAGAGAGAGAGAGAGAGTGCATGCACAAGTAGGCAGAGTGGCAGGCAGAAGGAGAGGGAGAGGGGGAAGCAGGATCCCTCACCGAGCGGAGAGCCTAACGCGGGACTCGATCCAAGGACCCTGTGGTCATGAGCTGAGCCGAAGGCAAACACTTAAGCAACTGAGCCACCCAGGTGCCCCTAAAGTAATTATTGATAGGTATGTACTTATTGCCATTTTGTTAATTGTTTACTGGCTGTTTTTGCAGTTCTCTTTTTTTCTTTTTCTCTTGCTCTCTTCCTTTGTGGTTTGATGACTTTCTGTGTATGCTTATATTCCTCTTTCTTTATCTTTTGTATATTTACTATAGGTTTTTGCTTTGTGGTTATCATTAGGTTTACATAAAACAGCCTATTAAAGATATTACTATTTTATAGAGAATTAAATTTTTATAGTTAAGCAAACTGATGCTTAGAGGGGTTAAGCAACCAGCTCAAGATCACAGAGCTAGCATGGGGAAGAGTTTAGATGGAAACTAGGTTATATGACCCCAAAACCCAACTTCTTAATTACTATGCTATACCACCATTATGCTGCAAAAAACCCCCCAAAAACCAAAACCAACCAACAAACAAAAAAACCACTCTTTGTCCTCACAAAAGCACAGAGCACAGTGCTAGAAACATTTGCTGGGTTCTAGAAGTATTCTGGGGACAGTAAAGGCAAAAAAAGCCAGCCAGACTGACTAATGAAAATTCTTCCACCAAGACCTCTGTAATGTATGCCTTTTAACAGGAGGTCAACACAGGCTTATTCTAGTTTCTTCAGCCAAACGAAACAGCAAATCTGCAGTAATTAATTTCTGTTTTTAATTAGTGACCATGTCATTTAGCTGCTTTGATATGATTTGATACAACATGCAAATTATTGTTTTATCTGTCATGCTAATAAACATGACTTGTAAAACAGAAAGGAATGGAAGGAGCCTTTTATCAGATTAGTTCATGAGTTCTTTCCCAACTGTATGAAGCTAGATTCTGTAGCTATTGTAGTTTACACATCTGAGCTAAATTATTAGAGTCACCAAAGCAAAATAAGTAAATAAATAAAAACATAAATAAACCTAAATGTGGACCTAGATAGTAAATTCTGCTAATTCTGCCTCCCCACCCCTGCCATCTTCCTCTCATCAAATTCTCTTTTGTTGTCTTTAAGCACAGGACAAATCCTTTCCGTGATTTGTTTCACAGAATGTCCTCCCTAACACTCTTCTGTAGGAACTTTTCAGTTCACTTGTTATTGCCTTATCATTCTGAACTATTTTTTTTTTTTTTTGCATAGTTAACCACCACAATAGATCTGTGGTCCCTTCACCTAACTCTTCATAATCTGAAGACCCATCTTCTCCAGAAAACCTCGTTTTGGTTACTCCCTGCTCCCCAAGGCTGAGTTAAGTGTCCTCATTTGTATGCTCCTATCTCTATTTGTACTCACCAAATTGTGTAACTCATAGCTCTTGAAAAGAAGGGAATATATTCTATTAATTTCTGTGTTCCTGGTGCCTTGAGGATTGCTGGATTGAAAGGAAATAGATGCTCAATAAATACAGAATGAATGAATAAACAGGTTTATGAGTGAACAAATATTTATAAATGAAAAAGGGCAAAGTCTTAGAAGATTGGAAAGAGGGCTGCTTACCTTACCTTGAAAAACTACTAACTTTGAAAGACAAAACCAACCTTGTTTTTACTGTATTGCATCTTCCAGTTAGACACTGAGTTAATAAGCTATTTTCTGTTGCCTTTCTGAACAAGCCTGGTAAGGTGCTATCTTGCAAAAATGATGCTAAATATGGTGCTGGGTGGAATTCTGCACAGGGAGCTGCTCGTTATTCATGCAATATATAGAATAACACACCAGATGCATTCTAACATAGGAAACAGAGGTCCTATAATTTTAGTAGCAGAAATTGAGAAGAGACTATGATACATACTTTCATCTTCTTTGTTTATGCATTTAAAAGGACATCCTATCCACTTTAAATTCAGAATGACTAGACAATGAAAAATGCATGAGTCTCAGGAAAAATAGTGCTGCTGGGAGCTGAATACCTATTATAATACAGCTTATATTCATAAAGACTGACATAACCATTATCACAAGCACTTTATTCTGTTAAAGAAATAGACTTTAGGACCTTGTGAATAACCTTGTTACAAATTAGATATTCAAAATAATAAGATTTAAAATAAAACATGAACTGAATCTTGTTTTCTTCCCCTAGTTATAAGAATACGTTCTTTCAAAAGGGTATGGAAAATTTCAACATAGTGTTATATAATCATATCACTTTGTAATTCTTTGGCATGAGAGTGAAATAATTATGTTATCATCTTGAATCAGAGCACATCAACCTTTCTGTAGAGACATCTTCATTCTGATAACTATTCGCAGGCAAGCCATGATAGATTTGGGTCAGCATATGAGTTCAGATATACATACATAGAGAACACTTAAGTAAACTCCCTTGACTAAAAACAATTTCGGTTGAACATGGGAGAAACATGTGTTTTACTATGTTCTTTGAAAAGATTCATGTTTTCAGAAGTAAGGACATTGGCTTCTTGAAGTTCTTTGCTGAAAGGTTTTATCACATTTAAGTATTAATTAGACTTCTGTGTAAGAAGATCACTAGGCAAGAAGCAAATATACATATCCACAGATTTAACATTAATTGGAGTGTCTTTGCTTCAAATTCTATATTCATGGAATTTAATCTATTCTCTGATTCTGTGGTATCAGGTTTTTGTTTTTGTTTTTGTTTTTAGAGGAAACCAAGTAAGCCACAAAAAGCCCTCCTAAACGATATTTCAGTGAATCTATGAGGCAAGGCAAAGTGTAGGAGACATTTTAAATTCTAGTATGAGAGGATGGGTCACAACTGTGCATATAAATTGTATGTCGTATAACTACAGACGTGGCACAGAAGAGTGTAAAAGCACCAAATACGGATTTGTAAGCTTCTGGCTCTTGAGTTCCACTAATTAAGCTCCATAATCTTGGGCATCTTCTACATTGGGCTTCGGTTCCTTCTTATACAAAGAGTATATTATAACTGGTGAATGGCTAGATACCTCTTATGCTCTCCCTTCAAATCCTCTTGGTCTGACCAACCTCCAAGGTCTCTGGTCACTTATTCTAGCTCCCGTGGTAACTCCACCAATTGTGCACAGACTACAACCAACATTATGTAGATTGAACCCAGTGGCCCAATGCCTCGTGCCCATTCTGTATACCTTGTGCCTTCTACCCTGGAGATTCCACATTGATGTTGAGGGCCAGACCTTGTGAGGATCTGCTTACTGCCCGCTCATCAGCAACCGGAAAGTGCAGGAGAATTACTGTACCTCACCACTAGAAACTACAGCAGACAGGTCCATTCTTCTTTCTTCCTCCCTTAGACAGACTGTCCTAAGAAGCAGTCACTTCTTCAGGTTCTCTGAAGAGGTCCTGCCTCACAAGATGCTCTGCTGGGTACTCCTTGTATTGTCTTTCCTCCATCTGTTCTTCATGCCTGCTCTCTGGGATTGCCGTCTTTAAATAAAAAGTAGCAGCACATAAACCTCTGCTTTCTGGGTAACTCAGGCTAAGATAATTAGCTTTATATTTCCTTCTATTCCATGATTCTGATTTACTTTTAGAAGATGCTGGTGTATAATCATCAACTCTTAAAGTTGGTATCTTTGATCTTAAAGTCCATTCCTTTTGTGTATTTCATTAAACTCTTTTGGTAGCTGAGTTACCAGGAATGTTTGCTATTTATTATGTGCAAACTCTGTGAGTTATGTGATTAGCAACTGAGAAATAAATCAGTTAGTAGCATTTGCCAAGGCATGCTAAGTCCAGGTTATGAGAAAGGAATGTTTGGCCCCTACCTCCCAGAAGCTTAGAGAGACATGGAACTAAATAAGTGAAACTATCTAAATAGAGAAAATAAAAATACCTATATACTCAAGTAGGTTTATATAAAATTGCTTGAAGTGATTCGGATCATTTTAACCTTAAAATGAGACAAAGAAAATTGGAAGGGTTTCATGGAGAACATGGTTTTGAGTTTTTTTATTTGTTTGTTTTAAATAATGGAAGAGATGTAATTTGGTACTGAGAAATTGGCATGCCATCTCAGGAAACAGAATGCTGTGCTGTCTCAGAAGCAGAGACTGATACATAGAATCAATCACTTGGCTTATCAGTGAGAATCATAATAGCAGAGATGGATAAAGATGGGTAAGCAGCAGAGGAACCTACAGCATGGGATAGAGTTTTAATTCAGTAGGAGTTGTTCTTTGGAAATTCTGAGCAAGAGAAATGAAATAAGCTCTTGCTACAATGTCCCCAAATTTCTCTGCTCATTCCCTTAGAACCAAATCCTGCTTTTATTATGGGGAAAAAAATTTCAGTAAGAGGCAAGTTTGAAGAACCAGATCTCTTTGTGTAAGTGTGACACACTGAAAGTCCATTAGCTTCAAATCCACAGTGACCTGGGCATGCTAGACACACCTTTCATCCTAACATTGCAAAGCTACAGTCTTGTAATACTTGCTTCTTCAAATCATTAGCATGGCTTTCCATGCATCTTTCAATACCATCTGCCGACAGAAGAATTGTTTTAGTCTGTTGCCATTTGTTTTTCTTGTGTTTTATAGTTATTTCTACAGTGATAGGAAGAATTTCTCCAGTAGTATAAGGATTTTGATCATTTATTTACTAATAAGTAAGAAATATCAATCGAGGCTAACTAAACAATTATTACATTTAATGGAATTTTTAAGAGTAATGGATTGATGACTTTAACATAACCCCCCCAGCAAAACTGCAAAAGTTATATTTATGTTGTGAGTTGTTTAGTTTTTACTTGTTTGCTAATATTGTGTCAGGTAATATCTTAAGGCACAATGTACACTTAGAGTGAAGCCCATCTCTAATAAATGTGGAAGCAAGTTCATATTTGAAATTATCTTATTGACATTACAAATTCTGGTTGATATTTTTGTTTCATATGATTAGATTTCATTATGTTTGTTTTATTTTGCAATGTGGTTAATGAAGAAAGGTGAGAGAGAAGTTTCAATTGAGTAAATTTTTTCTTGTTTATTTCTGGAACATTTTGGTATGATCTTTGACTCTTAGGTTTTGTGTGGAAATAGTTTGTGAAATTTAGTTGCTGAGTGATATACACTAAATCCTTTAACTAGATCCACATAAACAGAGTGAAGTCAGGGGGCTACCGTGAAACCCCTCTGAAAGCAGAACATCCACTCTTCTGTCAAAGAATCTCATACCTTAAGTGAGTTGACCCTCTAAAGAAGCCAGTTACAAGGGTGCCTGGGTGGCTCAGTCGGTTAAGCGTCTGCCTTCAGCTCAAGTCATGACCCAGGGTCCCTGGATGGAGCCCTGCATCGGGATCCCTGCTCAGTGGGAGGTGGGGGGAGCTGCTTCTCCTTCTGTCCCTCACCCCACTCTCGTGCTCTCTCTCCCAAATAAATAAATAAAATCTTTAAAAAAGATAAAGCAGCCAGTCACAGAAGACCACACATTATATGATTCCTTTTATATGAAATGTCCAGAATTGGCAAATCTACAGAGATAGGAAGTAGAGAGCTGGTTGCTTAGGGCTGGGAGGATGGGGAGATAGGTTTTAGCTAAAGAGTATGGAGTTTCTTTTTGAGGTGATGAAATGTTCTAAAATTGTGCTGCTAGTTGCACATCTCTGTATATTAAATACTGATATACTAAAAACCATTGAATTGTACACTTTAAATAAGTGGATTGTATGGTATGTGAATTACATCTCAGTAAAGCTGTTATTAAAAAGAAAGAAAGAATGAAGGGAGAGAGGAAAGAGTAAAATAGAAAAGTGAAAAAGAAAAGAAAAATAAAATTACACAGCAGGGAAAAAGAAAATTCAACCATTTCATCTACAAATTGAGTGATTGTGCCAGGGTCAATTTATACATTAAAAATTAGTCAAGCTTGGGGCGCCTGGGTGGCTCAGTTGGTTAAGCGACTGCCTTCAGCTCAGGTCATGATCCTGGAGTCCCGGGATCGAGTCCCACGTCGGGCTCCCTGCTCAGCAGGGAGTCTGCTTCTCCCTCTGACCCTCTTCCCTCTCGTGTCCTCTGTCTCTCATTCTCTCTCTCTCAAATAAATAAATAAAATCTTTTAAAAAAATTAGTCAAGCTTAATTACATTCTTATTTTTTTCTATGTATAAAATAAAGATTTTTTTCTTTTAAATATAACATGATGGCAAAGTTTTCTTCCTGGATCCCAGGGAATCATCTCGTATTATCCCTTGAAATGTGTACTCTCACTTTTATTGACTTAAAAGGTAAGTTTTCAATCATTAGCTTGGAAGGTAAGAACATTTGTCATCTTCCTCCAGAGATTCAGCATGGTGTCATAAAATAAGAACATGCTTTGAAAATGGATTTGGATCTTGCCTCTGACACTTATCACTGAGACTCATTTTGTTCATCTGTAAAGTCGGGATAATAATGCCTACCTCACAGGACTGTCATAACCACTAAATGAGACAGTTTTTGCAACTGTCTCTCTACTACAGTATCTGGCTCATGGTAAATGCCTAGAATCATAGCTCCTATTAACTTTTGGTACATTTTAGAAGTACCCATACTCATACTGACTGCTTAAACCTATCTGTAAGATTGAATTATACATTTAGAAAAAACTAGAGAAAATGTTGCTAACGTGCATCTCAGATTTATTTCCACAAGTTCTGACTAGTGCTTTTACTCCCAAATTTGGAAAATTTAAAGGATTTCTGACCTTTAGAAATCGGGGAAGGTAAACAAAAAAGAAATGAGGAATATTTATTTATTTAAGATTTTATTTATTTATTTGAGAGAGAGTTAGTAAAAGAGAGCATGAGAGGGGAGAGGGTCAGAGGGAGAAGCAGGTTGCCCACTGAGCAGGGAGCCAGATGTGGGACGCCGGGATCGTGACCTGAGCTGAAGGCAGTCACTTAACCAACTGTGCCACCCAGGTGTCCCCACATGAGGAATATTTAAAGAGTCTTACCTGACATGACAATTATGAAACTAACAGATATTATTTTTAATAGGAATTTCGACTTGACCTTCTCACACTTGCTAATAACATCTTCTTGAAGAATAGAAAAGAGATGACGATATTTTTGGGCCAATGGTGTTACTGTTTTTTTTCTTTATGCATTTTTAAATGACTTTGACATTTTTCATTACAAAATGCTTTTAACTTTGCATTTTTAATTATGTTAGTGAACCCTGACACCAAATAGCAAACATTTAACTCTAAAATCTACTGAATAAATAAAAACAAAGAAAGTATACAAGTGGACTGGTGACTCACTTTCTTTCAAAATAAAGACTCATGTCAAATTCCATTATTTTGTCACATATTTATCAAATTTGTATGCATGCAGTATAGTGTATGTGAAGTAGAGAAAATTGGGAAAATTAGATTCCACTAAGTGCTGAACTTCTCTGCCCACAATTAAAATCTGCTTGAAAAATGTATAATCAACTGAGATCATCAATTATGCCTTTTACTTGGAAGAATATGCAGGGAACTCAGGATAAAAAGGTAGGGAAGCCAGGCCTCATTTTACAAGACAAATATATCTGGCTTTTGCTTTCAAGTCATAAAAGGATTTTCTGAATGGAAGCTAGCTGACATTTTTTTTTCATCATTCTTTGCATCAAAAGATGACTCCAATTGCCCCTTTACAAGGATCTGATGATAAAGTCTCAGGACTTCTGATAGCCTGCCTTGAAAAACAACTCAAAATGACACCAAAATCCAATTTTTGCATCATGAGCTAGACACAATTTATTTTAGAGGAAAAGGTTTTGTGTAAGAATAAAAATTGGGTATTTATCATAATTAAATATTATGACTGAAAAGAAATTTAACCTGTTGAAATTTCTACTGTAGGAATGTTCTAACAGAAAAAAAAATCTAATACTGTCACTCTTGCTTCAGGGTTAGAGGAAAAGGCAGTTAGAAGGAAGGGATGTCTTTTTTTTTTTTTTTTACTATTTTTTTTAATTTTTATTGTTGTTAATCACCATACATTACATCATTAGTTTTTAATGTAGTGTTCCATGATGCATTGTTTGTGCATAATACCCAGTGCCCCATGCAGAACGTGCCCTCTTTAATACCCATCACCAGGCTAACCCATCCCCCACCCCCCTCCCCTCTAGAACCCTCAGTTTGTTTTTCAGAGTCCATCATCTCTCATGGTTCATCTCCCCCTCCGATTTCCCCCCTTTCATTCTTCCCCTCCTGCTATCTTCTTCTTTTTTTTTTCTTAACATATATGGCATTATTTGTTTCAGAGGTACAGATCCGTGATTCAACAGTCTTGCACAATTCACAGCACTCGCCATAGCACATACCCTCCCCAATGTCTATCACCCAGCCACCCCATCCCTCCCACCCCCACCACTCCAGCAACCCTCAATTTGTTTCCTGAGATTAAGAATTCCTCATATCAGTGAGGTCATATGATACATGTCTTTCTCTGATTGACTTATTTCACTCAGCATAACACCCTCCAGTTCCATCCACGTCGTTGCAAATGGCAAGATCTCATTCCTTTTGATGGCTGCATAATATTCCATTGTGTATATATACCACATAGGAAGGGATGTCTTTAAGTGGGAAATCCCAAAAGGCTCACAGCTGCCTTTAAGATGGAAAAGGATAGAAAGACACATGGGAGAGAAAGCTCCTGAGACAGGGCAACCTAAGGAGGATTTTTAAAGACTCGGTGGGGGATGAGGGCTGGTAAAGAAAAAAAGAACAAAATTTAATTGATGAATTTGTTAAGACAACTCAGGTTGGTTCATGAGGTATAAAATGTCCCAACTTTTTAAAACCTACCAAGACTAAGCATTGTGGTAAAAACATCAGGTCAAACAAAAATATCAGGCAGATTACAAACCAAAAGTGCCATCGTGAATTTTTTATTCTGAAAAGGAGTGGTCTCATTAAATTCACGTTCTCTGTAAAAGACATGAGCCTGTTCATACAAGTGGAGCCGCTCCCAAGGCTATTGACTGAAGACCAGTGTCTAGTCCTCAAGTTGTGGGAACCCACTGACACTTTTTGAAGAACGAAGCAAAGAATAATGAAGGGTTGCTTTTAGTAAACATAAGTTGTATGCTCACCATTCTCCTACTTGAGCAAATCTGTGAGATAATCCGTTAACATGACAGGGTGACTTTTGGTATACCTGATGGTGCAATGCAGTCCCCAGAGTGAGAAGGGACGTGGCCCAGTGCCTTCTGAACTTGCACCAGGGCTTCACTCTGGTCTGCCTTGGTACAGCCACCCTTTCATAATGTGGACTGCTGGGGAAAGCCATCACTTACTTGCCTCCAGTGAAAACCATTTACAAACCGCCTTTCCTTCCTTTTCTTTTATGTCAAGACTTGGGTAAATCCAAGGACTTTCAGAGATTGGACACACTTCACCTAGCTCACTTGCTTACCTATTAAGGTCTGCGACGATGTTTCCAAACTGTCCAAAACACAGAGGGCATCTAATGAGTATGTGGCAAAATACCAAGAGAGAACATTAAGATTTTGTCTTTCAAATTTAAAGAAAGGAAAAAGGCCTCATTCAATGTTTGAAAATTCCTCCAAAGGGGAAATGAATAAAACCTTGAGAGATGAAAAATAAACACTCCAATTTCATTCTAACAATATTTTTTACTGAAGGCATATTTTCTATCTACCTGCCCCTCCTCCACACTGTACCTAAGTTGTTGCAACTGTCTAATGCTCCTTTAATGCAACAGGTGCACTGATACGCCTGATGACTGAGAACAACGTTAAGGCATTCAACTTAACGTGACAGCTTCAGCACACTGGTAAACCTAGAGAGTAATGGGCTTACCGTCTCCCTGTGAATGCCTCAGCTATAGGCAATTTGAGATCAAGAAAATATAGGGAAAAGACACTTGCTATCCCCTTTTGTTTCTTGAATCACAGAAATATATAGCCTTGGAGGGTTTCTGTTAGTATTAAGTCAATCATGGCCACCAACAATCCAAAGACAGTCCTCTGGCTACCCTTCTGGAGAATGAACTACTAAGTCAGCATCCTTCCAGCGGTGCTTAAGTAGTAGTATTCGTGTGATACCAGTGCCTTTCAGACTGTGTTAGATCAATTGCATCCCAGTGTGGCATGTCTATGCCTTAGGAATGACAACAAAACAATTTTCAGGCATGTTAGTATTTTGAAATATCCCTAAAGAACAGAGTTTCAAACTCCGTTCTTGGTTTTCTTGGCAATCTAAAGTTTTGTTTGTTTATTTTTCCAGATTTATTTGAGGTATTACTGACAAGCAAAAATTACATATGTTTAGGTTGTACAGCCATGTGATTTCTTAAAGGTGTACAATGTGTTGATTTAATATATGTACACATTGTGAAATGATTACCAAAATCAACTTAATTAACAGATCCATCACTTCACACAGTTACCACTTTTTGGTGTGTGTGGTGAGAACACTTAAAAATCTATTAGCAAATTTCAAGTATACAATACAGTATTAATAACAATCACCATGCTATACATTAGATTCCCAGAACTTATTCACCTTATAACTGAGTTACTGCTCTTTGATCAACATCTCCCCATTTCCCCTATGCTCCAGCCCCTGGGCAACCACTGTTCTACTCTCAGGTTCTATAAGTTCAACTTTTTTAGGTGAAATGGCAGAATGATTCTATCTTTTATGGCAGAATAATATTGCATTGCATATAAATACACATGCTACATCTTCTTTATCCATTCATCCACTGATAAGACACCTAGATTGTTTCCATATTGCAGCTATTGTGAAATATGCTGCAATGAACATGGGAGTGCAGATACCTCTTCGAGATACTGATTTTATTTCCTTTGGATATATACCCAGAAGTGGGATTGCTGAATCATATGGTAGTTCTAGTTTTAATTTTTTGAGGACTCTTCACACTGTTTCCTATAGTGGCTGCACCAAGTTACATTCCCATCAGTAAGTATAGAAGGATTCCCTTTTCTCCGCATCCTTGCTGTCTCTTGTCTTTTTGATAACAGACATCCTATCAGGTGTGAGGTTATATCTCATTGTGCTTTTGATATGCATTTCCCTGATTATTAGTGATGTCAAGCACCTTTCCATATACCTGTTGGCTATTTGTACATCTACTTTGGAAAAATGTCTAGTCAGGTCCTTTGCTCACTTTAAAAAAAATCATATATTTTTACTATTGGGTTGTACAACCATTATATATTTTGGAAAGTAACCCCCTTTATCAGCTAAATGGTCTGCAAATATTTCCTCCCATTCTGTAGGTTGCCTTTTCATTTTGTTGTTTCCTTTGTTATCCAGAAGCTTTTTAGTTTGATGTAATCCCACTTGTTTATTTTCGCTTTTGTCGCCTGTACTTTTGGATTGACAACTTAAAAAGTTTTAATAGTGAATGTGAGGTGATTTGAATAGAGTCTGAATATCGTTTCTTTTCCTGTATTGATCCATTTATGCATGTGTCTGATGGGAAACAAGGGAGGAGCCAAGATGATATCTTTTTTTGGAAGTACAGGTATACCGATACCTGAAGTACCTGTCTCACCAGCACACACATTGCCAAAGAGATTGAATTCAAATGAGTTGTACACGGCATGCATAATGATGTACATATTTTGTTTCCCATAGTGCTCCTGAGGACCAATTAGCGTATGCATGAAGTGGATTCTTTTGGATAGAATACTGCAGGACCAAATAATTCCACTGCATCTTTAAAGTAAAAATAGCAAATAAAATGAATCAAGGTACAACATGTAACATGATGTATGCATTCTGCAGAATTTAATTGAGTTCTAATTAAATTCCTTGGAGCAAGATAAATCAGATTATTTTTCAAGCACATTTTAGAACTTCACCTAATGAAGTTCTATGAGTGAAAAAGGCAGAATGGGTTTTATCTAATGACTTGGTTGCTAATATCTTCTCTCAGAGTGAGTAAGAGGTCAGACGGACCTTGGGTCATTTCTTCCTTGAGTGAGACAGATATTACATTAACTTCAGAAAAACTGGCTAAAATGAGCCTAGGATTTTCTTTACATTAATACAAAAATAATCTATTGAGGCATTTAGTTATGTGGTTTTCCCCTAATATTTTCCTCCTCTCATATTTTGAGTCCCCTGGCATCAGAACAGTTTTTATTAAGAAGGAAAACAGAGGACTAAAACAAATGTTCCTTTTGTTTCTGGTTCCATGGAGAGGATTAGGTTAGGGGTAGGAAAGGCAGACATTAGCTAGAGAGAGGAAGACACAGAAGTATCAAGTCAGGTAAAGATCTCTCAAGACTAGGGCAGGTTCTACAAGGGAAAGAGATGGAGACACAACCCCTCATGCCACCCTAGGGAGGGGAAAATTATGGACATCAAGGTGGAATGCTGTGGTAGACCACTTAGGTAGGCTGTATCCCAGGAACCAAGGCTTCTAGCTTGTATGGATTTCTGTGCCCAAGGATGGCATAAAACCCACAAAGCTTCTGGATTCCAAGGGACAATGCAGGCTTGGAAAATATGTATACTGGTAGTCTAGTATGTTTTTTGTTTTTTAAGGTTTATTTATTTATTTGAGAGAGAGAGAGAGAGCACTAGGGCAAAGGGAGAGGGAGAGAGAATCTCAAGCAGACTCTGCACTGAACACAGAGCCTGATGTGGGCCTTGATCTCACAATCCTGAGATCACAACCTGAGCCGAAACCAAGAGTGGGACTTAATGTATTACACCACCCAGGCATCCCAGTCCAGTATGTTTTGATATGCATAAGACCCCGAGTCCTCGGTTTGGCCCAAAAGGAATGGGTGGGGCTAGAAGAAGTGGCATGGAAGGGTCTGGGGTAAATTGGGACTGGGGGAAGGGAACACCCTCCCCAAATGGCTGAGAGAGAATTTCCTCTGAGTCTAAGCCAAGAGAACATGAAAGCAGATTTAAGTTGGTTTGTGGAAATCTGGAACAGAAGGTCTCTCTTCCACTCTTGAGAAAGTTCATTTCCATTTTGTTAGTAAAGAAGTCATTCATGACTAAAGCATCTTGCTTACCCCCAAATCTCCTCTTTTTTCCTACTCCTTTGGAAAATGCTTAGAATTTTTTTATGGACAAGGATTATAGTTTCTTTGACTTGGGGGGAGGGTGATGAGTAAAATCTGAGGAGATGGAGTAGAGGTTTTAAAAAAGAAAGGTTTACAAACTAAAGGACACTTAAATGATGTGCTAAAGGATAAATGAAATAGACAAGATCTCATGTGTAATAATATCTAGAAAAATAGAGCTATTCCTATGACAATTGCTAATTTTTCTAAAACAATGACATATAAAATCAAAGAAGACTAGGTTAAGAAACTGCGAAAGTTACCTAGCCATGAATGGATACTACCTAATCCATATTCCAGCTCCACTGCCAATCTGAGGAAGGTGAGAAATGAGGCCCTTTGAAGAACAGAACATGATGGCTACTATGATACATATTACATAAAATGCTTTCTTATGAAGTGTTCTCTCCTGTGCATTCCCTGAAATATATCAGTGAGGGACAGAAGAGGGGCCAGTTGTCTCACTAACTCACTCTTTCACGTGTGGCACGTAAACTTTTGGTTCAGTTGATAATCCCAGGACACATTGGCAAACATCTTCCCATTTCAAATTTATGGCAGTATTTGTCGCAAGTATATGTCTGGAAGTGGAGCAAGACTCCCAAAGAACAAAAAGGGAGGGGGGTGGGAGTGGATGGGTTAATGAGGGAGAAAATGGGCTCCACCCTCTACTAGTATCGAAATTCCTTCAAGATATAAATACTGTGATTCAACTCTAATAAAATTAGAAACTAAAAGAAAAAAAAATGTTTTATCCCCATCAAGGCATGCATGTTAGCACAGAGACCTAAAAATCCCAAATAGAGACACTTAAATAAACCAGAGGGTACTTTTTAATCAGTTACGTTAAATGTTTCAGCAATATGGGGACAATTCTTGAAAGATGGAGCAGATACAGACAGAACACTGTGTTTAATGTGTTAACTAACTATAGATTACAGGCAAGACAATGGTAGGGAAACATCTGAATTCATCACAATTATTCTACGGTAAATGTAGACCATTGCTAACACCAGAAGAACTATTTAAAAAATGCTAATTTACAGTGTAGCATGGCCAGCTAAGGGCAGGCAATAAGGAAAAGATACTACATGCTCACAGTGGAGAATAATGGGGAAAGTGTTGTAAGACAGACTGTCTTTCCATGGTGGTGCTTGTTTGTCAATGTCAATCCCCAAAGTCACATCGTGGCAATAACCTAAAGGGTTTTGATCCTGTGTGTCCCAGTAACCCTAAAGCCCAGTGCATGGAGTGAGAACCCAGGCAGTACAGTGTTTTACAGAATCTCTGCAGAAGTGAATATCTGGCTTCTGGGCCTATGAGGGAGATGAGAGTGAAGATCCGCCCATCCCCCAACTATGTGAAACAGGTGGTCAACACCTGGTTCTAGTTTCCCTCTACAGAAATATTTTGAGGAGAATTGGTGAGGGAATTATGCTGGAGATAATGTAAATTTTGTAGAGTGTATTTAGTTGTAGTGAGTGTCAGAAATCACCCAAATGTGTTGTTCAAGCTCCAACCTCCCTTCGCTCCATGAGCAGCAGAGGTCTTCAGAGTAGTTAGAGACCAGCAGGTGTTAAATCTTTGTGCATGCAGAGACAGATGCTGAAATCCAACTGGACTGTGCAGCAAGTGGAAGGTTCAGCTGGCCTGCAGAGCAGCCAAGCCAAATTAGGAGCCTGGGCAGGGTCCTACACAACAACCAGCACAGATGGCCAGTACCCTCCATCTAAATGCTTCCAAAGGTGGAGATTTCACAATGCTTCAATCCTCCCTTTATTTTAGATGCATCTTTTTGTGAAGCAACATAAACAATGTTTCCACTGTAGAAATGTAATATAGTGTTCAAGTGGCACTGAAATTTTATGAATGATATTTTAGAGAGAATGCTATGATTGACAAAGAATTTACAACCTGGAGAATAAGTTTGAAGGATAGAAGGATTATGGAAATGGCAGAGTAGGGTGACCCTAAGCTTGCCTCCTCCCTTGAACACAGCTAGTTAAATATCAAATCATTCTGAACACCCAAGAAATGATCGGAAGTCTTTAAGAACAAAGCTGCACATCTACAAACTGGAAAGATAACCCATGGAAGGTAGGAACTGTGGAGAGTTTGATTTGTAGGGGAAAAGAGCTGAGGACATGCTGGGGGTGGGGAGGGCACCTGATGGGGAGATAGTAGTGAGAGAGAATGAGTGAAAAAAAAAAGTGAAAACACATGCAGGGGACTGCACAAGAAAACTCTTCCCCAAACCCACTGACTGGAAAAAAGGAGAGCGTTTCAATATTGCCAGTTTTTTAAATAAACAATGAGCACATAGTCTGAAGTTTTGGAGGTCAGTTAGACAGGGTCATTGCCTGAGGAGTGGAGCGGCTCTCAGGTGGGAAGCAACATGGAACCCCCAGAGCACCACAGCATGGTCTAAAGATCCCCTGGATCCCACAGGGAGAAGCACTCCCTGCTTGGAGTGCATTTGGTAGAGGGGATACAGTCCTTCCACGCGCAAAAAACACTGCGTGTGCCATTGGAACAAAGAAGCGGGCTGAGGGCAGCAAACCCTGGCTCCAGTTGTGTGTTGCAATTTACCATAAACTCTGAACCACTGCCCAGTTGTGCGACTGTTTTCTGGGACGAGCCACCATGCCAGACAGCAGCAAGATCCTCCCCCAGAGGATCAGCATGAGTCCAAGCTCTAGGGGCCACGAAAGTGTGGGGCTTTGAAACATAGTCTCCCCTGAGATAAAACACAGGAGTGCTGCCTTGTTTGGCAGATGGATGGCTCAGACACAAAAAGGGTGAAGGCAGGGATCTGGTGGAAAGTGGAAACACAGGAGGGGTCATTGCGTGTATGTGAGGGCAGACTGCAGAGTGTTGGGTGCGAATGTCCAGCTCCGGAGATAAGGGAGTGGGACACAGCCATTTTCACCCTTCACCCAACAGCACTGATGGACTCCAGTGAGCTAAACAGCACCACCAAGTGGAGAACAAAGCCACTACACCAAGCCCCACCCCTCTGAACTCTGCCAGCACATCTCCACTACCGCAAGTGTACCTGAGAATCAGAGCAGCAAGTCCCTCCCCCAAAAGGCCAGCACAAATCCCTCCCATGCACTAAGTCTACTGATATGGAATGCTGCAAAGCTCCAGTTCTAGGGGAAACGGAATCTAGTTTCCTTGGGGTTTTTTTGTTTGTTTTGTTGTTCTTGTTTCTTTCGTTTTGGATACAGAAAGAGCAATTTTTTATTTTTTTATTTTGTTTATTATTTGTATTTTTTTAACTTTTAATTTTTTATCTTTGTTTTTTCCTATCAAGCTTCTTATAACAAGCAGACCAAAACACACCTAAGATCTAGTTTCCTTTATTTTAAATTTTATTTTATTTTACCTTTTTTTCTCCAAAATGACAAGATGGAAAAATTCATTCCAAAAGAAAGAACAGGAAGAAATGAAGGCCAGGGATTTAATCAATACATATATAAGTAAGCTGTCTGAACTAGAATTTAAAACAACAATGGGCGCCTGGGTGGCTCAGTTGGTTAAGCGACTGCCTTCGGCTCAGGTCATGATCCTGGAGTCCCAGGATCGAGTCCCGCATCGGGCTCCCTGCTCAGCAGGGAGTCTGCTTCTCCCTCTGACCCTCTTCCTTCTCGTGCTTTCTATCTCTCATTCTCTCTCTCTCTCAAATAAATAAATAAAATCTTTAAAAAAATAAAAAAATAAAAAAATAAAAAAATAAAACAACAATTATAAGGATACTAGCTGTACTGAAAAAAGCATAGAAGACACTGGAGAATCTCTTACTGTAGAAATAAAAGAGCTAAAATCTAGTCAGGCCAAAATTAAAAATGCTATAACCAAGATGCAATCCCAAATGGATGCAACAACAACGAGGATGGACAAAGCAGAGGAACGAATCGATGATATAGAAGAAAAAATTATGGAAAATAATGAAGCTGAAAAGAAGAAG
This sequence comes from Zalophus californianus, assembly GCF_009762305.2. Lineage (NCBI taxonomy): Eukaryota > Metazoa > Chordata > Mammalia > Carnivora > Otariidae > Zalophus > Zalophus californianus. Next base: position 44,479,709 of record NC_045601.1, read on the forward strand.
GGAAAAAAGGTAATGGATCATGAACACAGACTTAGGGAACTCAGCAATCTATTAAAACAGAATAACATTTGTATCATAGGAGTCCCAGAAGATGAAGAGAGACAAAGGGGCAGAGGTTTACTTGAGCAAATTGTAGCTGAAAACATCCCTAATCTGGGGAAGGACACAGACATCAAAATCCAAGAAGCACAGAGAACTCCCATTAAATTCAACAAAAACTGGCCATGGCCAAGGCCTATCATAGTCCAATTCACAAAACACAGATAAGAAAATCCTGAAAGCAAAAGGAAAAAAAGTCCTTAACCAAGGGAAGACAAATTAGGTTCTCAACAGATCTGTCCACAGAAACTTGGCAAGCCAGAAGACAATGGCAAGATATATTCAACGTCCTGAATGGGAAAAATATACAGCTAAGAATACTTTATCCAGAAAGGCTGTCATTCAGAGTAGAAGAAGAGCTAGAGTTTCCCAGACAAAAAAAACTAAAGAAATTCATGACCACTAAGCTAGCCCCTGTAAGAAATATTAAGGGGGACTCTCTGAGTAGGGGGGGGAGACCAAAAGCAACAAGACTAGAAAGGAACAGTGAACATCACCAGAAACACCAACATTACATAACACAATGGCACTCAATTCATATCTTTCAATAATTACTCTGAATGTAAATGGACTAAAGGTCCCAATCAAAAGACATAGGGTATCAGAATGCATAAAAAAACAAGATCCATCTATATGCTGCCATTTTAGATCTAAAGATACCTGCAGATGGAAAATGAGGGGATAGAGAACCATCTACCATGCTAATGGACATCAAAAGAAAACTGGAGTAGACATACTTGTATCAGACAAACTGATTTTAAAACAAAGACTGTTAACAAGAAATGAAGATGGGCATTGTATATTAATTAAGGGGTCTATCCATCAAGAAGATCTACCAATTGTAAATATTTATGCCCCCAACTTGGGAGCACCCAAATAAATAAATCAATTAATAACAAACATAAAGAAACTCATCAATAACAATACAATAATAGTAAGGGACTTTAACACTCCACTTACAGCAATGGACAGATCATGTAAACAGAAAATCAACAAGGAAACAATGGTTTTGAATGACACACTGGACCAGATGGATTCAAGAGATATATTCAGAACATTTCATCCTAAAGTAGCAGAATACACATTCTTTTCAAGTGCACATGGAATATTCTCCAGAATAGATCACATACTGGGTCACAAATCAGCCCTCAACAAAAAGTCTGAGATCATACCATGCACATTTTCAGACCACAACACTTGAAGTCAACCATAAGAAAAATATTGGGAAGACCACAAATACATAGAGGTTAAAGAACATCTTACTTAAGAATAAATAGGTTAGTCAAGAAATTAAAGAAGAAATAAAAAAGTACATGGAAGCAAATGAAAATGAAAACACATCAGTCCAAAACCTTTGGGATGCAGCAAGGGCAGTTCTAAGAGGGACATATACTGTAATACAGGCCTACCTCAAGAAGCAAGAAAAGTCTCAAATACACAACCTAACCTTACACCTAAAGAAGCTAGAAAAAGAACAAGAGATAAAGTCTAAAGCCAGCAGAAGAGGGAAAATAATAAAGATTAAAGCAGAAATAAATGATATAGAAACAAACAAAAAACCAGTAGAATAGATCGACAAAACTAAGAGCTGGTTCTTTGAAAGAATTAATAAAACTAATAAACCCCGCCAGACTTATCAAAAAAGAAAAGAGAAAGGACCCAAATAAACAAAATCATGAATGGAAGGGAAGAGATCACAACCAACATCACAGAAATACAAACAATTATAAGAGAATACTATGAAAAATTACATGCCAACAAACTAGACAATCTGGAAGAAATGGACAAATTTCTAGAAACATACAATCTCCCAAAACTGAAATAGGAACAAATAGAAAATTTGAACTCATATCCAGCAAAGAAATTGAAACAGTAATCAAAACCCTACCAATAAACAAAAGTCCATGGCCAAATGGCTTCCCAAGGGAATTCTACCAGACATGTAAAGAAGAAATAATACCTATTCTCAGACTGGTCCAAAAAAATAGAAATGGAAGGAAAAACTTCCAAACTCATTCTATGAGGCTGGCATTACCTTGACTCCAAAACCAGACAAAGACACCACTAAAAAGGAGAATTACAGGCCAATATCCCTGTTGAACACAGATGCAGAAATTCTCAACAAGATACTACCAAATCGAATTCAACAGTACATTAAAAAAATTATTCATCATCATCGAGTGGGATTATTCCTGGGCTGCAGGGCTGGTTCAATATTCACAAATCAATCAACATGATACACCACATTAATAAAAGACAAAGGATAAGAGCCATATATGATCCTCTCAATAGAGGCAGAAAAAGCACCTGACAAAATACAGCATCCATTCTTGATAAAAACCCTCAACAAAGTAGGGATAGATGGAACATACTTCAACATCATAATAGCCATTTACGAAAGACCCACAGCTAATATCATTTTTAATGGGGAAAACTGAAAGCCTTTCCTCCATGGTCAGGAACAAGACAAGGATGTCTACTCTCACCATGACTATTTAACATAGTACTGGAAGTCTCAACCTCTGCAATCAGACAACAAAAAGAAATAAAAGGCATCCAGATAAGCAAGGAAGAAGTAAAACTTTCATTATTTGCAGATGACATGATACTCTATGTAGAAAACCCAAAAGACTCCACCAAAAAATTGTTAGAACTAATACATGAATTCAGCAAAGTCACAGGATATAAATCAATGTACAGAAATCTCTTGCATTTCTAGACACCAATATTGAAGCAGCAGAAAAAGAAATCAAGGAATTGATACCATTTGCAATTACACCAAAAATAGTAAAATTCCTAGGAATAAACCTAACCAAAGAGGTAAAACTATAGAACACTTTTGAAAGAAATTGAGGAGGACACAAAGAAATGGAAAAGCATTCCATGCTCATGGATTGGAAGAACAAATATTATTAAAATGTTTATACTACCCAAAGCAATCTGCATATCTAATGCAATTCCTATCAAAATACCACCAGCATTTTTCACAGAGCTAGAACAAACAATCCTAAAATTTGTATGGAACCACAAAAGACCTCAAATAGCCAAAGCAATCTTGAAAAAGAAAAACAAAACTGGAGGCATCATGATTCCAGACTTCTCGCTATATTAGAAGGCTGTCAAGACAGTGTGGTACTGGCACAAACACAGACACATGGATCAATGGAACAGAAGAGAAAACCCAGAAATGGACCCACAACTATATGGAGAACTACTCTTTGACAAAGCAGGAAAGAATATCCAGTGGAAAAAAGTCTCTTCAAAAAATGGTGTTCGGAAAACTGGACAACAACATGCAGAAGAATGAAACTGGACCACTTTCTTACACCATATACAAAAATAAAACTCATAAGCCCATAGAGAGGTGACATTCTCGTTCTTAATCTCTACCTACTTGACCTTCCTCATCTACTGATTTAGTCCTTGTATAACCTCTGTTAAGAAGTAAGCTTTCCAACTTTGTCCTTCATTTAGACAGAAGAGAAAGTCAACAAGCAAATTTTAATCCCTAGTTTGATAATACGAAAGACAAAACTCAAAGAAGAAAAAGAAGAGAAAGGGGAACAGGAGGCGGAAGAAGAGAAAGGAAGAGGAAGAGAAGTAGAGAAAGAAGATCCTGATGTTCGCCTCCTCTGATTCATGGAGGGAAGAGAGTGGAGGTCTCTAAAACTGTATAGTTCATTTATAAGCCACTATCCAGGTGTCAAGGGATTCTTTTTCATGTGTCATTAAATTTTTCTAGTCCCTGGCTCCACACCCCAGGAGAGCCTGCCTCACAGAGTCGTACTATGAAAGAAGAGACAAACACAGAAAGGACTTCCTATGTGTTGCTGCCCACATCACGCCACCTCTGTCTAGGTCTCTGCCTTAAACTCACCTTGGGATTCTATTAATAAACTCTGCCTCATGTATGGCATCATTCTGGGACTTAGCACTATTTACTGACCCCCCTTTCATCAACTCCCTGCCACTGTAAGCAGCTCAGTTGTGGACCAACACATTTCTCTGGCTCTTATGTCCCCAGAGAGCTGGAGGCAGCTTCTAATTCCCTGTCTCCAGCTGGACTTGACAGATGATAAAGCAAACGTCTCAAAGGCAGGGAGGAGAATTTCATAGTAAGTAATGAGATAACTATAAGATGCAACCAAACGGCTTTACTCTCTGAAGCAAGACTTTGACCTTGTCTAACACTGTGTTCTTCTCTAAGGCCCAGCACTCACCTTGTGCATTTCACTTCTGAATATGGTACAAGGCCAGTCCTGCATAGGCACTCTTCTTTTTCTGATGATGCTGTAGACTATTCCTTTTAAATGATATATCTTTATTAACTTCAGATTTCATATGGATCTGAAATTTCTTTTTTTTAAGATTTATTTATTTATTTATTTGAGGGGGAGAGAGAGGGCAAGCACACAAGTGGGGGGAGGGGCAGAGGGACAGAATCTCAAGCAGACTCCCTGCTGAGCACAGAGCCAGACGTTGGGCTCCATGTCTCCCCTGTGAGATCATGACCTGAGCCAAAATCATGAGTTGGATACTTCAACTGACAGAGCCACCCAGGCACCATGGGATCTAAACTTTCAAAAGTGGGTGCCTGGGTGGCTCAGTTGGTTGGGCAACTGCCTTAGGCTCAGATCATGATCCTGGAGTCCCGGGATCGAGTCCCACGTCGGGGTCCCTGCTCAGCGAGGAATCTGCTTCTCCCTCTGACCCTACCCCTCTCATGCTCTCTCATTGTCTCTCTCTCAAATAAATAAAATCTTTAAAAAAATAAAAATAAACTTTCAAAAGTGAGTTGTGTGTCATCTTCCAGAAAGGAGATAGATAGATGGAGACTCTCCAACATACGACACTCACATTAAGACTGCCTTGATGGTCTCAGAGACATTTAGGGGAAAAAGGTAATGAGATGCAAAGAAAGGACGGACCAGTATTAACCAAGAAGGCTCGCTGTGGACAGAAAGACCAATGCTTCCACAAAGCAGAGCACTAAATCATTCAACATGACCAGGCCATGCAGCTACTGGGCATCCAGTGAGTGCCAGTTACATAGCCCTAGGGACAGAGACTGTGACAAGGGATGTCAGAGCAGATGTGTATGATCACATCTAGAAGTTAAGCAGTCCATCAGTAAATCGAAGAATCCATTATTTTTCATACCTTAAAAAAGTCTATAAGCAACAACAATAATAATAAAATAGTGTCCTGGATCTCTGCATTATAAGAAGGAAAAGAGAAAAAAAAACACAACTATTTTTCCTTGAGAATGAAGTCTGTTTTCTGCAAATTTAACTCCAAAATGGAAATCAAGAGAAAATGTTCTTCCCTCTGGTAATTCTGCACATTGAAATATTTCTATGCAGTGAAAATTGGCCTATTTTATTCTATTAATATGATTAACCTTTCTATAAACTAGTTCTAGGTGGAAATTCATTTTTTTTCTAGCCAGAAATGTTGCCATTTATGCATCTAAAAGCTAGTTTTAGTGGAAATAAATGACATTTTTTTTAGAACCTAAAAATAGTTCTGCCACTTAATTTCAAAGAAAACCTAAATCAAAGCAACAGTGTTCTGCTCATTCACAGCACTAGTAATGCGTACTTTTGCAGCTAGGTTTCGTTTTTTTATTTTTCTCTTTCATTCGTCTCTTTCTTCTTTGCCATCAGCAAGGTCCTGCCTAACATCTCTATGGACCAGATCCTTCTCTTGGATCCAGGGACAAATCATAGGTTACTAATTCCAGGAAAAGATCATTTCGAGTGTAATGCAGAGACCTTTCATTCAGATACACCACATAACTCCTGGATTATCCTTTCCAGAGATTCAGGTCCATTCCAGTTACACATCTTACCCAGATACAACATGCAGGGAATCATACGGAGTCATATGTCATCCTCTTCCCTCCCTCCAGTGTTAAAACCACATTCAGCCCCATAGCCCCCTCTCAGCCTTTCCTTTTCCATCTCCATGCTTTCTTTTCCAAGGAGTATGGTCTCCTGTGTTGTCTTGACCCCTCAGGAAATCCTGATAACCCTACTAATAGTGCAGTGAGATGGTGAGGTAATATCCCACCTCCTCAGCATTTCAGAAGATGGTAAAGAGAGTAGGATAAAACTCAATAAGAAGAGATGGCTATAATAATGGAACTAGACAATTTAGTGGAAGATACATTGGAGGATAAAACTTTCCAGTTGCTGCTTAAATCACACCCTATGGGCAAATATCTTGGGCTGGCTAAGAAGATGTGCCACAAATAAGAGAATAAAATGTCTCTACTCAATCAGTCTTCACTGAGAAGAACAAGTTATCTTCGAGATTTCAGTTCTTATCATGTAGTGACAATAATAAAAATCATCATTATAACGAACATTTATTAAGCACTTACTATGTTCCAGGCACTCTAAAGGCTTTACGTGCATTAATCCTACAACAACCCCACGACATAAGTATTTTCATTATCTCCATTTTACAGATGATGAAACAGAGGCACAGAGTGGTTAAGTAACTTACCCAAGATGACACAGCTAGTGAGTGATAGAAATGTAATTCAAACTCAACCTAATTCCAGTGTCAAATTCTTAACCACAAACTATATGGCCATTCCCAGATGACCAGAGATACATACACCACACACATGGGCACGGACATGTGTTATAGTGCTTTTTTTTTTTTTTTTACATCATTACTTCATTTCACTGCATTACTTTTCTTTCTCACATATTTTCCCCCACTAAGTCTTCACTGTTATAATATTTACATCACTCTGACCCAAGGGCTATGAAATGATGTGATATGGGTTGGGGGAGCTGGGGAAGAAGAAAGGAGGTATGATCCATTCTGAAAGACCAGGATCTGTCTGCTTGTGTTTCTTGAAATAACAACTTCTGAAGAGTAAGTTTTGTCCTTTGAGTTATTTGCTAAATCTACATACCATTTCTTGAGGTCCTTACAAAATAGTAGTATAAAGCATGGCTTGTATATCTGACACTTAGGGAGTTTACAGAGTTCTCTTAACAAAAGACTTAGTCATATTTATGTGGTGTTACTTACTTCTAGAAAAGCTTAAGAAAAAAAAACTGATCTTTTAGCAAGAAGACGAAATATCATCCATAGGGTCATATACATTACTTAAATCAGTATATATTTATATATTTACATATGTGTATGTATGTAAATATTATAATATAGCATATAATAGTATAACAATATAAAATAATATAATAAATATCATATAGAGTAAATTTATGTTTTTGAATGCCAGAACGCAAAATTTAGAGTTACTATATCAGTGATGCAAAACTTTCATTCACTTACACACATTAAAGTATAAAAGGTAAAGGTAAAAGATAGGGCACAACATCTCTGCATTACTGATAGCGGTATATACCAAGATATAATAATATTCATATTCTTCGACACTTCCAGTAATCTCCTGAGAATTTATTATAAGGAAGTCATCCAAAAGATGGAAAAACTAGACTTGCATCATGATTATTATTCATAATGACAAAAACTTGGAAGTGACCTAAATGTTATTATAACTTAATGGTTCATTAAGTTACAGTGCATCAACTTGATTGAATAATAGACAGCAATTTCACATCATTGCTAAAAGACTGAAGAGATATAAAATGCTTAAAATATAATACCAAGTGAAAAACACTATAATAAAAATTACTTCTGTGCTTTGACCACAATTGCCTAAAATTATTTTATGCATATTGACAGGTTTTTTTTCTCTCTTGTTTTCTTTTGGTGTCCATTCCAACTTTCATGAATCAATAAAAAAATGCTTACTTTTGAATCTGTTCTCCTCTAGTAAGTTAATCATTGAGTAACTTGAAATTGTGGAAATTAATATGATTGATAAAAAATGTGTATGTCTTTGGGGAAAGTGTAATACTGGAACAACCAACAATATATACTGATTATTCTCAACCTTGGACTTGAGCAAGGCATTGACATTCACATTTGCAGTATGAGGGCAATGTTTGCTAGCTTTCCTTGCCACATATTTTATGAAGATTAATCAGAAGATTGCAAAGTTATCTGAAGTAATTGCCTGAAAAAAATTCCTAGTTATAGAAAACATAAAATATTTATAAAATCTTAGCATACTTTTCCCTTTCCTTTATTGGCTTTGGTTCTGTTACTTTTACTTAAATGATTTATGATCGCTGAGCCCTTTACCATAATCCACCTCAAATCCTTTCTGACTATAGCACAGTATAAGTAGGTAAGAAATAATAATAGCGCTTCATGCATAACAAGTAGTGGCCATTCTCTGCATACACAACTGCAGATCAAATTGAAAAAAAAAATTGCTGCCTTAAGCTGAGTGTATGTTTTTCCACATTTCTGAACATTTGACATAATGTAATATGACTGGCCAACTGCTGTGTATTTGGTGTGAGATACCCCCCAAAACTACGTACGTACACCTTGCTAAATTACAGCTCCTTTAGAAAGACACAGCGTTCTATAGTAAACCAAACTCTCCACTGCTTTCTAAGAAGGAAACCATCTTTATTTTGCAGATGAAGAAACTGAAGCACATATATCCTAGATTAATAAAAGGAACTAAAATTTGTTGAAGTCATACTCTGTGACAGACATTGCATAGCACTTTATAGGTACTACGCGATTTGATCTTCACAACATCCCCCTGAGAAAGATACTACTGTCAAATTCCAGTTTACAGATGAAGAAACCACCAAAGAAAGGTTAATACTTTGCCCCAGGTTTCAAACTAAGAATATAAATCTCTCAAACTTCTTGTAACATAATGCTTCAAATGTTTTAGAATTATAAAGTGTTTTATAAATAACCTATGGTATAAGTAGGGGGATGAAGAGTTTGTAAGATTAATGGTGATATATCTGAGGCAACAGACAGCCTCACAAAAAGAAAAATGTACGAAACTTACCCGATGTTCTTACATTCGGCGAATTCCTAAAACATCAAAAGGCTTTCCCATCTGTTATATTCTGTCCAATAACACAGAGTATAGGATCCTATGTTTACATTATATGTAAATTATCTCTTAAATATGTGAAGATTGTTCATTTGGCATCTTTGATTTAGCACTCATCATATTTCTCATCAAAATTGAGGTAGGGGATTTCATTTCATACCCCTGATTCTTCCCTGTCTCTCACATTCCAGGCCCAACCCATTTGCGGCAAGTCCTCTTGATCTGATTTCCAAAACACCTCTGAAATTCATCCCTTATTCCCACCAAAACTGCCAACCTCCTAGTCCAAGCCACTATCCCCTCTCCTGCTGCCCCTGGTCTCCCAGCTCCCATAATTGCCCACCCGCTTCAATCTACATTTAGATAACTCAGCTAAAGGAACCTTGGGACATGCAAATCACAGCACTTAATAACTTGGTTTAAAAAGCCTTTGATGCTCTGACTCCTCCTTCTTTCTCACTCCACACTCTTCTCCTAGACAAAGCCTTCTGCACCTGGGCCTACATGCTTTCTTCCTATTTCCACTGCTCAGTATGCTCTCCCCTCAGCTCCTCTCAGGCTTTGTACACCAGCCCAAGTAGCACTCCCTCAGAGAAGACACCTCTCATCTCCCCACCTAACTTAAGACCCTGCTATTATTATTCTTCACCACCGTTCCCACTGACTTCCTCTAAAGCATTAATCATAATCCACAATTATTTGATACATTCATTTGCTTACTTATTTATCACGTGTCTTCCCCATCAGACTGTCAGCTCCATGAGGGAAGGGATCAGGCATCTCCCAGGTACTGTTGTATCCTGCCTGCCAAGCACCTTGCCTCTCACATGGAAGACTCTTGGTAAATAGGTGATGAATGGATCAATAACAATCTTGTGAAATATTAGAATGAGAGCAATGAATGTGTTGAGTAAGCACTGCTTAATCATTTATTTCTATGAAATACCCCAAGTTAAAACATTGACATACCAGCAGTGGGGAAAGGAGTCTAATGCCATATATATTATGTGGCAGGCTCTTTTATAAATATTTTGCATGGATTAATTCATCTAATCCTAACAACAAACCTCTCAGGAGAGGCTCTTTGTATCCTTGTTTTACAGGTGAGACACCAAGCCCAGAAAAGTCAGCAGGTGCTTGTTAGTGAGGGGTGCATTGGTGCTATCATCTTTGAAGCTTTAACCACTATTTTGCCTCTCATAGTAAAACTCTGACTGTATATAGTCTGAATTTATTTTCTTAAATTTTCTGATCCAGTATAATTTCTAAGTCAGTCTTTCCATGGTCAAATGCTAACAGAAATAGCTACCACCCTAGGAATTAAGCCAAACAAGTGGGGCAAAAAGGATAGAGATATTCAGGCAGTAGCCCCAAAGCCGCTCCAGGCCATGGAAATGCCAAGCCTCCTCATCACTGGTGTGGCTGGCTGAGAGTGGATGTAATGATATTAACGAGGTCATGTATTAAATATTCCCCCCAAATCTCATCAAAGTCACAGATGTCCTATGGCTTGCCTTGCTCCATCTCTGGTGCATTGGCAAACCCCACATCTTAGAAACATTAAAAAGTAGGACCAGCTTGAAGTTCTAAGTTATGAAGCTGTCCACCCACTGGGAGTAACTCTGGAGGAACAGGCTATGAGGCTTAACTGGGACTGCCCAGGTAAGTTTACCAATACTCAGAAATACACACAATTAATCAGAGTCTAATTCTTGCTCCCCAAAGCTTCTCAAGGCCAGAATTTGCTCATTCTCACCTTTTAGAAAAATGCCAATGAATTACTATAAATCCAATGTAAACGTAGTACATCTACCGTAAGTATGTGACCAAAACGCAAATTTGTTTTTAAAAAAGTGTTCCAATTTTATATATATAATTGTTATCTTTTCCCAAATAATGGTGTAAAGTTAAGATAGCACAGAGGGAAAAGTGACATATTACTCCCTATAACAATAATTTTAGCTAGCAGTTTTAAATTAGGAACCAGAAATAAAACCTGAATGCTTAATTCTGAGAACACCATTTTCTTCTTTTTTTTTTCTGTAAATAAATGTGTTCTTGGTTTTTCTCTAACACACACACACGCATACCTGCAAGTACCTACTTATATATCTGTATGTCCAAAGACACATAAATTTGTGCAAATTATTGCTTATCCCATCAAGATTCTGGAATGTGGGAATAAACATGAGAAGCTGAGCTGCATGATATCCTGTTCTAACATTTCTACTGTCCACGGTTCCTGGCTGATCAAGTTTTGCTTCATTATAATTTACTGGTCATTCATCCTGCTGTCATCTATTTCGTACATTGTGAAGAATATCAAGAAATAGGTCAGATCAAAGAGTAGCATTTATAATTGTAACTGTCAGTTATTTTTATAGTTTACGTTTTTAGTGATACCTTGAGAATATATAGAATTTCTTGATGAATTCCTGAGACTAGATTTGATTACATACACCTAGCTGGGTCTCTTCCCAGAGGAAAGGAGCAAAGTGTTTGTAAATAAATATATGGGGCTTTCATTAGATCATGAAAGGTGACCTCGGGGTGCCACCCAAAGAAGAATAAGTCAGCCTGGATCGGGGCTCAGTAAGAACACAGAGGCCTGAGACCTCAGCCAGGGGAAGACAGTGGAGGCTTCTCTCCTTTCCTGTGTGGGCACAGGTTGTTAATATTTTATTTTTTTCCTCTCTAAGGAGAGATAGGGATATGTAGGTCCAATACCATAGAGGAGACTCTTGGATTCTCAGCTTGGAGAGTGCAGTTCAGAAAAAGAGAATGACTACCCCATTTAAAAATAAAGGCTTCCAGAACTGCCATTTTGACCCAGAGTTCCCAAAAACTCTCACTAAGGGAGTAAAAGTGGACTTCAGTTCAAGCAAATTGTTCCAGAAAATGGTGGGATGTCTTGACAATGATAGGTACTCACTGAAGTCTGTAAAATGTCAATTCAGAAATGTTTCTATTTTAAGCCTGGGTGTCTTATTCTTTTTCGGGAAGGCCAAGGGTTGCAGAGATTCACCGATTCCATGATTGGCACTTCCAAAACATTAAGATGTAGAACAGCAAAGCACAGAAGGGAGTCACCTCTTAAAGTGCACATAGGCAATTTCCTTCCTTGTCATTTATTAAATACCTTATCCGTTTGTTTAGAACCCATCTCCATGGTAACTGTAAAAAAAATTTGTCATTTGGTATTGAATTTCTAAGAATGGCCTTATAACACCTACCAAATATTTTACCTCTGATCATCAATTCTACCCAACAATAATCAAGTGTTGGAGTTAAAGCAAAGTGTAAGCTTTGGGTTGAATTTGCCTATTAATTCAGGCAAAAGTGAAATTGTTTTACTTTAAATCTTCTGGGTAATTGCCTCAACCCTCCACTTTAATTGAACTTAGAGACATAGCCAGAGAGTGTTTCTCTCAGGATTTTATCTTTAGTTTGTAGATAGGTATTTATTACACAACATAAATGGAACATAAAGCAAGCTTTAAAAAAAAAAAAGGCCTTTTGAGAATAAATCCTACTCAAACTACCAACTACCCAACCCATCTCATCACTGAAAGTGAAAGATGATCTTTTTTCTAGCTATTAGATGAATCTGCTGCTGCCAGCTAGCTGTCTGATTTCCTCTCCTATTGGGGTCTGTTTCTATCTAACTTCCTACGTTAGCCCATAGCCTGGACTCCTACTAGTTGATAAATGTTCCAAAATTTTCAATGCTCTTCCCTGTGCCTTATTCATTGCTGAGCCTCTGTTAAGTGCTGGGTATTTTATTTTAAAGCCAGCTCTTAATTATTTGGATGCCAATTAGCCAGGGTCTGGAATTAACTTGACTCTGCTCTCCCTCTGTTTCTTTTCTGCTCCCTGCCTTTTGGCCACAGCACAGCTTGTTAGTTCCTTCATGAGGGAATGAGGGGCAGGAGTGGGGTAGGGATAAAAGCCTGGAGACTCAAATAAGTTCATTTTGTTATTTGTTGGCAGCTCTGGTTAAAAGTTTGGCAAGGCAGTGTATTAAAAGTGCACAATAATAGTAAACTTTCTTTATGATGTATATCTCATTTATCTGAGCTCTCCCAGATTCCCATTGCTGGTGTTAAATGGGAAGCTGCCAGAATTGCACTTGGTACCTTATATTATGGCAGGAGAAAATAAAGTTTCTCTGACTTGGCAAAAGCTTGTTTAATGAGCAGCTTTGCTTAGTACTGAATCCTTTCAGATCAGCAAGCACAGGGCAATCAGCCATTGGAAATCAAGCTACCGCATTGTTGAAAGCTCAGGACAACCGAGGGGCAATGGTTCTAGCTATAATGGAGTTTATGTTTTTGTTGCCTATCATTTTTCTCTTAATAAAATGAAAGAAAGAAGAAGAGAAATGAGGGAACTGAAGTAAAGACGCTCTTATATTGGACATACAAAAATAACATGCTGAAATCTTCAACTAGAATAAATTATTACATCATTATTTTACATCAATTGAGATATAAAAATAAGATATCGCTGTGTCCTGAATTACATTCTACAAGTAAAGGTAGAGTTCATTTTATCAGTTTCCCATTTTCTGAGGGTAATTTCAGTGTTTTGAGAAAATGTAACATTGAAATGGGGAGATTTCTTATGGGATTTGATGGCAACATTTGATTCTGAAAGACTAGGACAGCTATTCAAACAGGGTACGTGAAGAACTTACTATGAAATCCCCATATGCACCGTTATTAAGTCACCTAGTAATTTTTATTTTATTGATATCTTAAAGGTCTGAGAATTATATTTTCCCTTATGTCCACCAGAGTGTGTCGTGTCTTTCTTCAAATGAGAAAGACAAAAGAGAAAGAATGTGAGAGAGCATATAAAAGATAAATTTAGATACGAAGAAGAATTTCATACCTTTGAGGGGAATACAAAGCATCAGACTGCATCTCTAAGGGAATGGCAGGGCTGTCCTTGAAGACAAAATAATTTCTCATTTACATGGATCACTTAAATGTGATTCAGTGAGATGGGAGGGTGGTTGGCTGAAACGATCCTTAAGGAGGTGGTTTATTTGTACAGTGCAGAAGAATATAGCCAGGTAGAACTGGATTCAAATTCCTGTCCTGCAACACACTAGTACTATCACCTTGAGCGACACACAAAATGCTCACAGGCTTCAGTTTTCTCAACTTTAAAGTGATGGTCATGAAAATGTACAACAATTTTGTGAAGGTTAAATTAGATCAATATATAAAATCCTTACCATGGTGGCTATATCATAATGTTTTCAGAAGGTAATAGTTATTTTTATTAAAGTCCCTTTCAACTTTCTGAAAATAGAGTAGTACCACAGATTCTAGTTTATACCTCTGAATAGCAACTCTTGAATGCCTAATAAAATAAAGCAGTAACTCTCCACATTAATGCTTATGATGATAAATCAGAAAAGAGACACAAAAAACAGCTGCTAAAGCAAATCAATCTTTTCCTAATTCTTGGCTTTTTGATACCTCCCAATGTTAAACCTCTTTTTATTGTTATTATTTTAATCTATTTTTAATTGGTCCCCTGTCTACTTTCAAAAAACCTTTGAGATCACTTAAAACAAAAATTAAGCAAAAAACTATATATTAGATATTTCTGAAAGAACTGTTAAACATTTAAAGATTTATTTATTTATTTTAGAGAGAGAGAAAAACATATCAGGGGGAGGGGCAGAGGGAGAGGGAGAGAAACACTCCCCGCTGAGCTTAGAGTAAGGGATCTCACTACCCTGAGGTCATGGCCTCAGTCCAATGCTTAACTGACTGAGTCACCCAGGGGCCCTGAACTGGTAAACATTTAAATTCAAAACAGTTTAAAGGGCGACAGTCAAAAAAAAAAAAATCAGTATGCCAGGAATTAGTAATAACCACTGAGTTTATTAAAATTCAGGCTTAAGTTTAATATTGAGAGTGCTGGCAGCCAAGGCAAAGAGCTCCTTTTATCATTAAATATTTAGAACCTTAATGGAATGAATTCTGTCAGTGACACTTTAGTGTGGATCCCTGCAAGGGGCTGTGGCTTTCATGTGGTTTTCATGGGGCTTCAACTCACCCATCACCCTCCATCATTAATTTTAACGTACAATTTTAACGTACCCTTAAAATGTACAATGAATTAAGGGTTTGAGCCTTTAGTTCTCAATATTTTGAATTATCTTGAGAAAATATGGAAATTATTTGTAAGCAGAAGACACAACCCAACAAACTTATGTTCACAAGAACTATATAGAGAAAAGGGTTGGTAAACTGTAAGGATCCTATGGCCAAATTTTTCCCTTCTAAGTTTACCTCTATAGATATAAAGGGAATTCCTTTCTTTGAGGGTATTTTAAGCATCAGCAGGCATCTGTAAGGGAATGATGGGGCTATCTTTAATATAAAATAAGTTCTTGGGGCACCTGGGTGGCTCAGTTGGTTAAGCATCTGCCTTCGGCTCAGGTCATGATCCTGGGGTCCTGGGATCAAGCCCTGTGATGGGCTCTCTGCTCAACAAGGAGTCTGCTTTTCCCTTTCCCTCTGCTCTTCCTCCCACTCGTGTTCTGTCTCTCTCGCTCACTCTCTCTCAAATAAATAAACACATAATCTTAAAAAAAATAAGTTTCTTGATTAATCTTTGAACTAGTGAAATTTGATTCTGAGTGATGAGTTGGCAGTTAGCTGAAGTGATTCTTACAGAGGTGGTCTTTGAAAAATCTACAAAAGCCAGGCAGATCATCATGAATTACTCAGATAGTGCAGGCTGGATTAGCCTGGTCTCAGCTAAGGCTATTTTGTAGCATCACTGCTTGAAATCAGACATAAAAGATTTAAGAAAAGTTGTGTTCTGTACACAGTTCCTTGGATTCTTGAGAATTTCTAACTAGCTCATCAAATTGTACTAATTGCCTATTTCATGCCAAGTGCTGAGCACTGTGGGAAACCATCTGTATGTTTATTATAGGTGTCAAATTAACCCAGAAGAAATGAGAAGATACCTTTGAACTGGGGTTCATCTGACCCAACTTAAACCTAGAGGCTGGAGTAGTCTTTTGTTGGTATTGTGGCCAGAAGCTGCTATTTTTTTATGCTATTTGTCTTTCAGGTTTCCATTTCAAAGGTTATCCTTTTCAATATGTAACCTTATTATTTTTACAAAGACTTTCATCATGTTAGACTTCCTAATTCATTTTATCTCTTGCTTTTCCATCTGTTGTATACTCAATTTATTAAGCTCAGTAGTGCAAAATGTAAGTTATTTATTTAATTAGAATTGGATATCTACAAAAGATAAGCTACTGTGTGGTCAGAATGTCCCTCAAAAAATGCATGTCTATCATTTCATCCTGTAAAAGGGAGCATAATATTGTATATTTCCTATACATTTTAGGTAAGCTGCAAGGATTACTGAGCTCACATTGGGTAATTCTCAAGGGTACCTGACAATATGCACAATGGTGCTGAACAAATATGTGATAATGACTAAAACTGTGTATTGGAAAGCATTGTTGTAGATTAGCCAATAATGTATAAATCTTTTTGCTTTTTAAAATAAGAAAATATTGTTACTGCTGAATTATTTTACATCATCTTGTATATAAGCATCGTTTTTAAAATCTTTAAAAAGGCAGAATACTTGTGCTACATTTCTTTTCTTCTAGCAAAAGATTTAATGACCACTGAGAAATATCTACCTTATTTTAAACCCTTTGTGCTTTGAGATCTACTGCCACATAGCTTTGTCAACATTGCTCACTCCAGTATAGTCTGAAAGTTACTTTATGCTATTTTAGAGGAACTTCTGTCAAAAAAAGAATGGTTTATTGTCTCTTAGCTCAAGAAGAATCCATGTCTAAATGCTGTAGCAAAAATGCAAAGCATATCTTTCCCTCGAAGCTGCCATTTTCATCACAGGGTCTTTCATTTGCATCTTGCCATGGGTATCAATAAATCACTGGTGTGCAGTATACAGCCGCACACCATTCAGCCATACTGGGAAAAGAGGCTCCTTAGCTCCCAGCTCTGCCCCTTCCTGAAATGAATTCCGCTCTGTTTACCTACCAGATTTGTTACTTCCTCCACATAAGAAGGCATTCACAAGAACTCAAAGCCTCCTGGATTCTTTCAAAAATCTGTTTTGAGGACAACACAATTTAAAAGTGAACAAAAAATTTGAAGAGACACCTCACAAGATATATGAATGGCTAAGAAGCCTATGAAAAGAAGCTGTCCTTCACTAGTCCTCAGAGAAATGCAAATTAAAACCACAATGAAATACCACCACACCCCCACTAGAATGGCTAAAGTTAAAATGACTGATGACAACAAGTGTTGATGAGGATTCAGAGCAACTGGAATGCTAACACACTGCTGTTGGAAATTCAAAATGGTATAGCCACTTTGGAAAATATCATAAACATACATTTCCTGAGTGAACCAGCAATTTGCACTTCTAGATATTTATCCAATAGGAAATGAAAACATATGTTGCACAAAAATGTATATGCGAATGTTCATAGTGACATTAATCGTAACAGCAAGAAACGAAGTATCTTTAATCTCTCTCAACTGATGAATAAATAAATTGTGCTATATCCATACCACAGAACAATACTCAGCAATAAAAAATGATGAGATAGTAATACATGCAACAACATGGATGAATCTCAAAACATTATGCCATGCAAAAGAAGCCAAACACAAAAGAGAATGCACTGTGTGACTCCATTTACAGAAAATTCTAGACAATATAAAACTATACTGACAGAAGGCAGTCAATGGTTGCTTCAGCTTGGGGAATTTGAGGAGGGGATTTTCTGCAAAGGGCATGAGGAATCTTTAGGGCTATGGAAATACTCTGTATCTTTACTTTGATGATGGTTGCACAATTATATATAATTACCAAAATTTACCAAACTGTACACTTAACATCTGTGAATAAAACTTCAATGAAATTTTTTAAATCTGCTCTTTTTGGTTCATCCTATTTGCTATAAAGTGATAAAACTTACTCCAAATTATTGATCCTTCTTACCTAGAAAATTAACTCTGATAATCTCAGAAGCCCTCTCATTCCATGACTGCTCCCATAAAACAAGCCATTCCCTTTCTTTCTACTTATTTTCAGAATGCAGTTGCTACAAATGTCCATGTGTTATTTTTTCCTCTCTTTGTTCTATGTCATAAGCAGTAAGCACAGTGCCACCAGAAAAGTAAACTCAAAACTGTATATCCCTTCACTTAGCAAAATATAGTAAAAATTCCTGACAAGACTCTGTTTAGAAAGTGTTTGCATTGATAAAGGTGATAATATTTAGAAGTATATGCAAATAAGGTTGTTGGTACAGCAAGGTGTAAGTGACCAACCTCTCATTTGTCTGCTGCAGGCCTGAGAATGACCATCTCTTTTCAGTAAAAAGGAAGAGTGAGACATACATGAGGCCTCAGATAGCAGAACTGGGGTCATTTTTGGAAGTTACACAGTTTGTACGTATACAAAAAGAAACCTCAAACCTACAACTGTTTGAAACTAGTATTGGCTGCCTTGTGAGATAGTGAGCCTTCCCCCACTACAAATAACAAAGCAGAGGTTGGATAAACATCTGTACAAATGTCATAGATGTTATCCCAGCAGCAGCTATGAGGTGAGACAGTGTGATCTCCAAGGTCTCACTTGACGCTGAGATTCTTTTACTCAATGAAACTATTAATGACCTTCCCATCTGCAGTTTCACCAATGTCATGGGTTAAAAATCTAGATTGCACAGGGAATGAGCTAGCAATCACAGACTGCTTGCTTCAGCAAGTTTGAGAATTTGGCCATGAAGAGCAGGAAGAAAATAAGAAAACAGAGGTACATATCATAACGCCTCAGCAGGGTCTAATGAGCACCCCCCTTTTAGGAACATGAGTTTCAAAGACAACAGGAAGGAATCCAGTTGAAAAGTGAGCCCTGAAGTGACAGAGAGAAAGGAAATGAGAGGACATAGTGTAGGTCCCTGCACATGAAGTAGTCACTGGATGATTTCTACCTTTTCAGTACAGTGGGAGGCAAGGCCTTTTGAAAAGGAGGAAGAGAAGAGAAAGGATTTAAAGACATATACAGTGGAGAATGGATGAATAAGAGGATGTTTGAGGAGATGTGTCACATAAAATTAAACATCTTAGATGGGTTACTCACATGTTTTATGTCTCCCCTGGCAGCTCAGATTAAAACAAAACAAAACAAAACAAAACAGACAGCAGGTGCTCAAGGTTAACAGTGAGGTTTAGTACATTCTCAGCTAAAGATCAAAGAAGAGAGAATTCTAGCAGTGGAAAAGAGCAGCATTAATGTAGTAAACTCTGAAAACTCAGTGAAGCTAAAAAGGCTTAATGATGTGGATAAAGCAAAAGACTTAGAGGTCTTGGTAAAGAAGAATGGGAATAATCTCAACAGTAACCAACATTTGATGGCATCTCACCAAGGCTTTTTCCAGACACGATTTTATTTCATCGCTGCAACAACTTGGCAAAGCATCATTATCTCCTAATTTTAAGATTAGGAAACTGAGGCTTAGGTACAATGAGAGACCCTCACTGGGTTACAAGGCTCTTATGGAGAGACTGGGATGTGAACAAGGTCTTCTACTACCAAACATATCCTCTCGTACCAAATATCCTCTCTTCTTCCAAAAGAACTCTGTCTTTTCTGTGTGTAGAGCCCAATGTAGGGGACAGAATGGGAGACAGAAGCAGCAAGCTTCTCACAACAAGATGGTCATGCTCCCCACCATGTCATAAGCACCCAGCAGTATTAACAAGCTCATAGCAGGGACTCGGGAAATACAATTAGAGGTGAACTGAGAGGAAAAAACCAAAACGGAGAGCTACCCGAAGCCCAGCAAGGAAAACCGTTCTGTGAAACACCTTGAAAACCACAGGAACATAAATGAATTAACCATCCTAAGTCACTGTCCTTTATAATACATAAACCATCCCAGGTTTTTGACCTCCATCTTCTTCAGTCCTTTCATTGCATTTTTTATGGTACTGTTTGACACACCTTGACATTTCTCTTTTCTCTTTTTATTTTTAAAATAGTCTTCAGAGCAGGGCGCCTGGGTGGCTCAGTTGGGTAAGTGTCCGACTCTTGATTTTGGTTCAGGTCATGATCTTGGGGTCGTGAGATTGAGCCCTATGCTGAGCTTTGTGCTGAGTGTGGAGCCTGCTTGAGATTCTCTCTCTGACCCTCCCCTGCTGCTTGTGCTCTCTGTCTAAAAGAAAAAGTCTTCAGAGCTATAACTTATATTAAAGTAACAATTTATTTTTTAAAGTAATAATTTAGAAAGGATTAATATAATAATATATTTGTCTTTTTCATTTAGCATGAGATAGATGCTAAAGCACTATTTAAATAATGTAACTTATCAAGTCCCTTTCATTTGGATGTGTATTGCTTATTCTATGCATCTTAGATGGTAGTAAATATGGCTTGAATTAAATTACAGTTTAGGCATTACATTTATGCCATACATCTTTAATGCCCCCAGAAGGATTTTATTTCTAGAAATACCTTCAAAATTTTCACTTACTGCGAAGTTGTAAAATGTTGACCACTCTTGTATTCATTTTATAATGCAGTGGTCATCAAACTGGGTTATGTATATCCATAGGAACTTTACAAATGTTTGCAGGCAAGGTCAGTTTGAAGAAATCAATTGCAGATCATCAGCTTCCCCTATATATGCTTTCCTAACTGGATCTGCCTGAGAATCTATAGTTGATGGTCATGCCAGTGCTCTTTTCCCCCTCTCTTTTGTTCCTGTCATTTCTCCCACTTTACAGAAGAAATGCGTGCCTCTCACCCGTTCTGCATTACAGTATGGTGACAGAGAGAGCCTTGGGGTATAAAGAGTACTTAAGGACACTACAAAAAGGGACAGTGTAAAATACCGTGTTTGCCAAGTCTTCCTTTATCAAGGCACCAAGTCTGTCTCTCAGTTGCATATTTGAATTATCTCAAGGAGGAAGTGAAAATTTCCATGTTTACTTCCAACCATTCAACATTAGATCTTCAAATAAAAAAAAATTGGAGATAAAGTGATGTTTCATATTTTCTTTTTACTCAGACTTGAATAAGAAACTTTTTATTTTTAATATTAACAGTTTTATTAACCTTAGCCAGATATTTGCTGGATACAAGAAATCCATATTCATTTTCTACCTGGGTAGGAGTTGGCTTGCTGTCATTTTGTCAACCAATTCTTTGCTCATTTATTCCTTCTTATTTGAAAGACTTATATTAAGCTTAGCAGAGTTATATTGTGGTAGGGGAAAGTGTGAGAAGAAAATTGCAGAGATAAGATATAACTGCTTGACTGCTCTCTGGTTCAAAGCAACACCTGGTGTGGTGCAAAGAGCACACCCTGCTGACCAGCTTCAGTGTCTGTAAAACGCACCATCCACTTTAAAATTCTGGTGGTGAAGCCTCAAGGAAACAACTGATGTTAAATGTTGTGTGAACTGTAAAATACTATGAATACAAGTATTTTTATTCTAGAAGAAATAGAAGAGAATATGGTATAATCAATAAAACCACGACTCTGTCCTTGATTCCTCCTATCACTTCATCTTTTCTCCTGGTTGGTACTGCTGTTTTTCTTCTTCTTCCATTTGTCAACCAACAAAGGCTCAGTACACACCTGCTATCTGGTCAGTGCACCTTCCTCCTTTCTAGCAGCTTTAGGACCCGCTTCACCTCTACAAATCTTCTCTTTTCTCCTGTCCCTGCTGATAGTTGATGGCTAGCTTTGACACACCAAGCATGAATCATTCTTCCTGGGGCACTGTGACAAGCACATCAATGTGGAATTATGGATAAAGTCACACCTGACAGACTCAGCCAGAACAGCTGCAAGGTTTGAAACAAAGCTGTGTCTCTGAACACAACAGCTAATGACCTTGATGGAGATGCTGAAGGTCAAGGCTAACTTCTTTAATTGCACATACACTGTAATTCTATTTCACAAAGGCAATGATATCCTAGATGCTGCTTCTCTGGCAGTCATTTTACTCTTTTGTGGTTAAAAATGTAATTCCTTATAATGGCACCCACAGTGTGCTACAATTATATAGAAAGGCACTTCCAGTTATAATCCATCGCTTGATTAGAAGACATCAGCAAAGCACCTGCCAGAAAAAGTAGCACACTGTAAATACTATTAGTTCCTGTCTTATATCAATGCAGAACTGTGCTGGCACTAAAATCAGCTGATTGATGCTCACCATTATCTGAGGCAAGAGCTGGGAGAGTTCCTAAAACAGAACAGTGACTTAAAAGTCAACTAATAACTCAGTGCAACTGTTTGGGAAGAGCAGTCTGGATATCAAATTATAACATCTAAAACAAACACCTTCTGTGCCAAGTGGCTTCTACATATACCCTGTATTAGGTTTGCATGGTTATTAAGTGCCGCAGATTATGTGTCTCTTAAGCTACTCTACTTTTCAAAAATGTAGTGAATTGTTTACACTTAATGAAGACACTAGATATGTTAAATAAACTGTCTCTCCCCACCCCAACCATTGCCCATGATTCCAATTAAAAATAACAAGATTACCCTTTCCAAACCTAATTCATGTGAGACTGAATGAAAGTAAAATGCTATATAGGAGAAAGATTTCAAGGAAGG
Organism: Zalophus californianus; assembly: GCF_009762305.2. NCBI lineage: Eukaryota > Metazoa > Chordata > Mammalia > Carnivora > Otariidae > Zalophus > Zalophus californianus. The sequence goes on from NC_045601.1 coordinate 44,502,454, forward strand.
AATGAGAGCTTGAAACACTGGAGAGGAGACCAAACATCTTTGGGGTGAAGCCAAAGAACACAAGTGCGGTCAATGAGAAATGTAAGAAACGAGGGTGAAAAAAACCCAATAATTCACTTGGTAGTTAAAATATCCTAAGAACATGGACCAAATACACAAAGCAAATGGAAACATTATTGTGACAATATAATGTTCATAAGGGAAGAATTTAAGGTGTAGTGGTTAAGTATTTGGGCTCTGGGGTTCAACACTGCCAAGTTCGAGCCCCATTTTTGCCACTCAACAGCCTTGCTTGAGTTCCATGGTTCATTCTCTGAGGCTTGGTTTCCCAATGGGTATAACTGGAGATAAAACCAGTACTTATCTCTTACGATACCTAAATGATCTACTGCAGATAGAAGGGCTTGGTTTAAGTTAGCTAATACTGGTATTTTTCTTCTTTGTTTGTAGTGTTATATATGACACTATGCTGAATAAAGACAAGTAAACAAGTCATTGAACACTGCTGACACATCATCTAAACAGACGACACTGGCACTATGATATCTTAATAGCTGCAGCATACAAGAGAGACAATATGCTTTTTATTTTTATTTACTTATTTTTTTTAAGATTTTATTTACTTATTTGACAGAGAGAGAGACAGCGAGAGAGGGTACACAAGCAAGGGGAGTGGGAGAGGGAGAAGCAGGCTTCCCGCTGAGCAGGGAGCCCAATGCGGGGCTCAATCCCAGGACCCTGGGATCATGACCTGAGCCGAAGGCAGACGCTTAACCAACTGAGCCACCCAGGCACCCTGACAATATGCCTTTTAAATAAGGAAAATTGTACAGCATTATTAAATGGTACTGGAGAACTAATTTATAATTCTGGGCTCTAAAATATGAAGAATTTGAGAAGGAAAGTCAGAAACATAATTATCTCATGGGAAAGGCAGTCTCCTAAGTGCAATCTTTCAACCTCCACTGGCCCACATAAGAATGGGCGTTGGGTCTGGAACACTTCCTTACCAAGAGATAAAGAATCCACACAGCCTGTGCCTGGCTTATCACCTTGTGTGAGAATCTACTTATTTCAGGCTCAATGACTACTCTTTTGACACTGCGTAAAGCATGTGTGTTACATGGCACCCTACTGTTACACCTACTTTACACCTGTCCTCCACAAGGAGGGGATAGGATTTCTTTCACTGTGAAACTAGAGGAGAGTATATGTAGGCCACCTGCCCTATGTTGGCCACAGGGAAAGACCCACTGGCCACGGGAGGCTGAGAGCCATTACTGAAGCTGATCTTGCTCTGTCTCTTCTCTATAAAGTACTTTTCCATTCAGTACTTGACTGTGTTGTGTTTTCCAGTGACTCCAATACAAAGAAGCAATGAGCGGAAATATTTAGAGTCCTCTCCTGGGATTAGTAACTGGTGCACAATATTCTGTTCCCTTGGGATTGATAACTGGTGTCTGGTATTCTGTTCTACACAAATAAATTTGAAAATAGAACTTAGGAAAAAAAGTTAAAGAAATGAAATCATAGCTAGAAAAGATAATATTGAGAGGTTACTATAATCTTCCTTGCTATGAAGTCTGCTCTCTCCAAAATTAATATAGCTATGCCAGCTTTCTTTTGATTAGTGTTAGCATGGTATATCTTTCTCCATTCCTTTACTTTTAATCTATCTGTGTCTTTTCATTTAAAACAGGTTTCTTGTAGACTATATAGTTTTATTTTTCTATTCACTCTGAAAGTCTCGTCTTTTAATTGGTGTATTTAGAACATATACATTTGAAATGATATTTGATATAGCTGGATTAATATCAATCATATTTGTAACTGTTTTCTATTTGTTGCCTTTGTTCTTTGTTTCCTTTTTTGTCTTCCACTTTTTTTTTTTTTGCTTCCTCTGGCTCTAATTGAGCTTTTTATATGACTGTTTTTTCTCTTTTATTAGCATAGCAATTATATTTCTTTAAGACACTTGTTTAGTGGTTTCTTTATAGTTCACAATATACATTTATGACTAATCCAAGTTCACTGTCAAATAACACTATACTGCTTCATGGGCCATACAGGTACCTATTTATTCTGCTTGGTGTTCTCCAAACTTCCTTGATCTGCAGTTTAGTGTCTATCATTAATTTTGGAAAATTCTCAGCCATTATTATGTATTTATTCTATTGCCTTTTCTTTCTTCTCCTTCCAGTATTCATATTACATGTATGTTACACCTCTTGTAAGTATCCCACAGTTCTTGGATATTCTGTTCCATTTTTTCAACTCTTTTTTTAATTTTTTTTATCACTTGCATTTCAGTTTTGGAAGTTTCTATGGACATATCTTCAAGCTCACTGATTTTCTTCTTGATCATTTCCAGACCATTAATGAACCCATCGAAGGCATTCTTCATGTATATTACGGGGCTTTTGCTTTCTAGTACTTTCTTTCAATACCTTCTTACAGTTTCCGTTTCTCTGCTTATATTACCTACTTATTCTTGCATATTGTCCACTTTTTTCATTACAGTCCTTAGCATACTAATCACAGTTATTTTAAGTTCCCAGTCTGATAATTCCAAAATCTCTGCCTTGTCTAAATCTGGTCATAATGCTTGCTTGTTTCTTCATATGGTATTTTGTTGTTGTTGTTGTTGTTGTTTTACTTTTTTGTATGTCCTAAAACTTTTTGTGGAAAGCTAGACATGGTATAACAGACAAAACAAACTAGCAAAGAAACCTGAAGTAGAGAGGACTTTAGTGTCAGGTTTTATGTTTATCTGGCTAGGAGTTAGACTGTGTTTACCATTTGCCCTTGCTGTAGTGTCAGAGGCTAAAATTTCCTCCAATGTCCTTATTTTTATCTCCTCTGTTGTCTTTAGGTGTCTCTAGAAATTCCATAAAAACAGTTTGAGACTTGCAGTTCTTTTGGCTTTAATCCCCTGTTATTATATAAGAGCCATATTGGCGTGCTCTCCAGTATATCCCCGGTGACTAACATAGTCTCCTACAGAAAGAAGGTCCTTACTAATTATATGTTGAATGAAAGACTAAAGGTAATGTTAGGTATAAAGAAGGGTTTTCTGAAGGCTGTTAATGGCCTGGACTGGGTCACGAAGACAGGTTGTGAAATCTCCCTTCCCATATGCCTTTAAAGGCGGCCCAGCTTTTAGTATGTGTAGTATGGTTTCTGAGTTCTCCTGTCAGAAAGTGAAAGCATGGATCTACCAGTTTCTCAATGTTCTTCATAGGTTCTTCTGATTTCTGTGCATTTCCCTCAGGACATCCTAACCATCAGTACACTGCCTCATATGGACTAAGAAAGGTTTACATTGTTACATCTCAACAGAAGTTTAGTCTTTTATGCCTTAGAGTTATTGTCTTCATTCATTCAATAAATATTTGCTGAATATCACCTGTGTGTGGGTTGCTGGTGTTCTATTTGTTAATATACTACACTTGTCCACTTTTTTCTACCTTATGTGATTTATTCTTATTTTAAGACAAGTTAACTCAGAATAACTCCTCTTTCTACCACACTTTCCTCCCAGAATATTTAGGTCAACTTTAGCACCTGCCCCCAACCAGTGAAGATTTATATGTTCTCCAAAATTCTTTTTTTTTTAATTTTTATTTATTTATTTGTCAGAGAGAGAGCACAAGCAGGGGGAGTGGCAGGCAGAGGGAGAAGCAGGCTCCCTGCTGAGCAAGGAGCCTGCTGTGGGATTTGATCCAAGGACCCTGGGATCATGACCTGATCCGAAGGCAGACACTTAACTGACTGAGCCACCCAGGTGTCCCTGTTCTCCAAAGTTCTTACATTTCTAATTGCTAGATTGTGAAACTCTAATAAAAGTTTCATATCCAACTGAAGGCTTGATCCTGAGCATTGTTTACTCAGATTATAGTGCTTTCCTTTTCAGATAGGGAGCAGGGAAAGTTGATGTATGAGCCTTAAACAGAAGGCTATTGTACCTCTGGCACTGGAAAGAAAAAACACAAGGAAAACCCCATAGAGGTATCAGTCAATGCCTTTGGGATTTTGAGAGCTAGTATTCTGCAGTCTTTCCACTTCCAACCACCATGACCATGATCAATGATCTGGCATAATCACAAACCTTTGGACATCCACATTTCTTCATATGCTCCGTATCTGTTTATATCACCCATTTCTACTATGAGTAGATGAATCCCTTAAATCCAATTACTTCAAACATTCAGATTTTATCATAAGGCTTTGCCTTACTATTTCTATCTGAATCTCATCTTCCCTCTACTATGATTCCCAGTAATGAGGAAGTTGTTCCTACATGTGAAGTTCCATTTTAAATTAATCTGCTCCTTTGATACTCTTCTTCATTAACTTTCACTATGTTTTCAAAGTTTCTTTGACTTGAAGCTGTTATAATTTATCCAGCAGGAATGACTTCAAAGGAGCATAGTCATAGAGGACTTTAGAATGATTCAAAACAAAGAAAAGCAATAAGTACTGCAATTTAATCTTACAAGAAGTTTAATTTTTCCAGTGTGAGAAAATAATATACCCATAAAATGTCACTGAAACATAAGAAGCTAAACTCATTTCTCCATCTATGGCTTGATAAGAGAAAAAAAATTTAATGGATAGCAGTTGATTGATCATTTTCCGCACGGGAAAAACAGTATAGATGGGCTCCAAAACAATTCCCCGACCCATGCTCTAGTAATAACACAGTACAGCAACAGACAAGGCATTTTAGGAACAGACCGTTTTTGAGAAAAGATCTTCAAGTAATTTCCTTTCCTTTAATCATACATCCAAGGTATTTTTACACATATACATTAAAAAGTATCTACAAATAAACAAAAAAAGCATCTGCAAACAAGGACCTGGTGCTTTTAGCATTTTGGGGGGTCCTCCACTTCTTAAAGAGTTCCTGCCTTCTCCCACCACAGGCGACTATGGATATACAGGCACACTGTCCCAGGGCCTAAGACAGCAATAAATCACCATTTAAAAAGTCCACAGTGACTCCTTCAGATTCTTTAAGCAATTTACCCAGAAGTAGCTTAGGCACTGGCATCAATATGATGACTGTGACAAACAAGTCTTGATCATGATAAAAGCTCACTTCATACTTTAATTATAGAAGAACTATGGAACTAGTAAACTGGTACAGTTAAATATCAAGCTCCAGAGGGATATTAGACTGGCCTGGCAAAACAATGAATTCTTTGTTATTTGGCAGCAGCAGAGTTTTTAAATGAATCAAATATTTGAGTTGCATACAATGTACACCAAACACAGACTATCCATCTCCAAATAATTATGTGGATTCACACTAAAATTTTACACTGCTCATTCTTTCTGGAATGATTCAGAAAGCATTTTAACCCATCACAGCACCTCAGGGTAGGATCTGAAGTTCTCATTGTGCCAGAACAGTGTGAGAACTGAGGGCTCATAAAGACTTCTACTGATAAAACTCCAGGCAGGGTAGAATTTGCTGTAATTTGAGGGAATGCTTAGAGATTTGTGGGACTCTGAAAATATCTATAATTTTTCCCTGAACCACAACACCATCCATATTACTATCTCTACTAACCAATACTGACAACTCTGATCACACATACACACACACACACACACCTTGCCTATGTGTGTATAGGTGGTGTGTATGTCTAATTTATACACAAGTCCAAAGTGCCCAGTGTTATTTTGAAAACTTTTTTATATGTAGAAAAATTGGTCTAGTCTCTATTCCATTCCTCTTAGAACTAGGATCCATCGAAAATATTGGCCCAAGAGTCCCACATTGATAGGCTATGTGTTCATTTTTCTAGCTTTCTTGGGCAATGAAGAAAATCTTTCCTGATATAGAGTTCCATTTGAGGGGCAAACAGTTAAGGAAAAATATATTTACATGTGCTTCCCAATTCTCTCCCTAGGCGGTACTGAGTAGATACACAGTCCAAGTGAAAGTGGGAGGAAAGGGTTTGGACATTGAGAGTGCAGGATTTAGAACAGGGAACAGAAAATAGAGCAGTAATGGAGGGAATTGTTGGAAAGCTGTGATGTTTTTTGCTTGTTGGTTTTCATTTTGTTTTTCCTTTGAGAAGGCACAAACTTAAGCAACTTTAAATATTTATAGGAAGGATCCAGTTTTTGGTCCATCCATTCTTTCATTTAACAGACATTTCTTGAGCATCTTCTATATATATCAGACATTGTTCTAAGCATCAGAGAAGAGCAACAAATAAGACAGGCTAGATTCCCATCGTTACTGAGCTTGCCATCTATTTGGGCAAAACAATTAAACAATAAGCAAATAACATTAGTATTCATTTGTGATAAACGCTATGAAGAAAATGATCCAAAGTGATGCTGAGGGGTGTAGTATTATTTATAGAGAGTAGTTAGGAAAGGCCTCTGAAGGGAGGTGACATTTTAGTAGAGGCTGAAATGATGAAAAAATCCAGTCATGAAACAATATGAGGCAAGAGCATGCAAAACAGGGAACTCTAAGGCAGGGACACACAACTTGGTGTGTCTAAACGGCTGAATGACAGCCAGTGAGTGTGGTAAATGAGGGGAAGTGGTAGAAAATAAAATCTAAGAGGTAGGCATAGCCCATCAGCCAAGGGAAGGACTTTGAATTTTATTATTTTATTCTAATCACCATAAGAATATATTATAGAGTTTTCAACAGAAGGAGTGGAATGATCTTATTCAAAATTTAAAACAATTAGTCTCCCTATTGTGTGGAGCTGGATTATAGGAGATCAAACAACAACCACAACAACAACAACAAAGTAAAACCAGTTAGACAGCTACTAGTGTAGTACATGTAGGAGAGATAGAGCAATGAAATGGTGAGGAGTGATCAGACTTAGCCTACAGTAGATGTAAAGCTAACAGTTCTTGCTGAGAGACTGTATGGCTGTGAAAGAAAAAGAACAAGGATGTCTGAGGCCTTTTCCATGAGCAACTAGGTGGATGGTGGTGCCATTAGGGAAATGAGACCCTTGGCTTGGTGTAGGGAGAGGAATCAAGCAATTTCTAAGCTCCTGTTGAAAGAAAGGCATTGACTATAATGAAAGAGGAGGGAGAGTTGATAGTTTAAGGTTCTAGAGAAAGCAGAGAGATAGTATACAAACCTTATGTGGAGGGGTCATTATTAGTTTTAAGGAGAGTCTGCTCTTCTATTGTACAAGGAGTGTGAGGGAGAGAATGAGTATTAAATGACAGGGTTTCAGGCTTAGTAACATTAGTATTATCAACATTTAGTTGCAGGTCTGATATTCTGATGGCTACTATTTTGTCTATGAAGTACAAGAAAGCAGAGACAGAGGGATGACCGGGATTTGAGAGTGAAGTTTTGGAGAATGAGCTGAAGAGAAAAAAGTAAGAGTGTTGCCAGGTAGTACCGAGGATATCTTCAAGGTTAGTGTGATTTTTGTTTATTAGTACTTCACTGGTCAGAAATAGGCACAAATAAAGCATAAAGGTGTGTTCCTCTAGAGTTCATATTTTATCTGATGGGTATGATGAAAATTTGAGAAAGAAGGAAGTTAGGGGTATTGGCAAGAATCCTATTTTTAAGAGGGATTCTTGGATGGGGTGCCTGGGTGGCTCAGTAGGTTAATCATCTGCCTTCTGGTCAGGTCATGATCCCAGGGTCCTGGGATCAAACCCCACACTGGGATCCCTGCTCAACATGGAGTCTGCTTCTCCCTCTCCCTTTGTGTGCTCTTTCTCTCTCTCTCTCTGATGAATACATCTTTAAAAAAATAGAATTCTTGGAACCTAAGATAGATAAGATAGATAAGGATGCTATTAAAAGATGCTTGGACAATGAATTAAAGGGAATAATGAGGTAGAAAGAATGCCAAAGAATGGCCATAGTGCAAGTAATGGAGCAAGCAAAGTAGGTTTCACACAGAGTTTGGAACAAAATTAAATTATTTATTTTGGAGATGGTGATGTCAAGGTCCAGGGGTAAATTAGTGTGGGTTTCTGAGATGGAATATAGAAGGATCAGAGAAGAGGAGATAAACAGGTGAAGGAACTGAGGTCCAGGATGTTGAATGGGTCACTCATGTGGACACTGAGATGAGGATGGAGACTGTGAGCCAATTACCAAAATCTTTAATGAATGAGCAAGACTGGGGAGTAGACAAGAGCAAGAAGGTCGGAGAGAGGCATGTCCACAGAGAAGGGCTGGGTCATAGCTGGATGCAATGAAACAAACAGTAACAGATCTACTGTGTCACCGTGAGGAACCACAGATGTGAAATAATACTCAGCCACTCTTCGAGAAGACTATAAGAAAAGTAGTGTGCTGAGGAGGCAGCCAAGTGGAATATAGGAAGGCTTTGAGAACATGCTATGGAAAGAAAGATGAGAAAGGACCTAGAGGGCACAAAGGAAGAAAGTCAAGAAGAGGAGCAAGGAGGTTCACGTCTAGGACAAAAGTCCTTAGAACATCAGGTCTGGACTTGGAGGGGAGGAGTTATTCTGTAGGCTATAGACAGAGAAAAGAGAAAAGAGAACAACCTTAAGGATCTTTTTAACTTGGAAGGGCACTAGGCCAAATAACTAAAGATCACTAGGAGCTGGATGACATTGGTCCGAAGCTTTGAAGCTCCTGTCTCCAGTAGCTACACTGAGAGTTTTTAGAAAAATATATTCTTTTTACTTTCAGTTATGTATTTACTTATTTAAAACACACTATTAGGGATTACATTCTCTCTCCCTTTATACTTTTTTCTTATGATAAAACTTCTATAGTGGCTGAACCTGAGAAATGAATCACAACCATCACAAATAATATTACTAAAACTTACAAAATTCTCCACAAGTAAATAAAGTAGCTAACATTTATTGAGCAATATTATGTGTCTGGCACTGTGCTTCGTGCATTATCTAAAGCTCACAAGAATCCTATGAACCCAACATTATTATTTACATTTCACGGATGCTATAACTAAGAATTAAGGAGGGTCAATAGTTTGCCGAGGGCCTTATAGCCAATAAATAGTAAATTTGGCCCTGGTCAGTCATATTCTAGACTGCAATGTTAGACAGCCGCTGGACACACACAATCTAATTTCTAAACATACCACCGGAGTATTTAAATACTTTAAAACTGTTAAAAAAAAAAAGGGAAGGAAGGCAGTGATGAGGTTCAGGATACCCCAGAATATGGCACCTTGACATACTGAATATTTTAAGCTGAAGGAGTTTGAGAAAACAGCAGCAGCAGGAAGGTCACTCTGATCTTCCCCTGCTGAACCACTGAAACAGGTTTAAAAAAAACCATTATGTGAGAGGTACCCTCCCTACACCCAGAGAAAAGGAGCAGCCATGTCTCTGAAGACAAAGGGACTTTGAGAAGAATCCCAACAAACAGGTCTCACCAAATTTCTTCCAGTTTACTATGCTTACCTCATACTCTTTGCCCTAGCATATTCCTCCATGACAGTCCAATCTTCATCAAACTTAGCATAAAATACTCAGATTTAACTGTTTCTTCATTTCCTTCCAAAGGTTCTTATGTCATATAGAACTTCAATAAATGTGAAGCCTTTCTCCTATTAATCTGAATTTGGGAAGGAAAAGACTCTTACCACCTTACTCAGCCAGTCCCCACATAAGGAAGGAGGGAAGGAAGAAAGGAAGGAAGGAAGGGGAAAAACCTGATGTGATCCTGAACCGGTATGCATGCTATTTAAATGTTCCATGGCCAGCTTCGTGACAGAACATACAGTATTTCGGTATGTTTAAAGTTCATAAGGAGGCATCTGCTGATAAAATATAGTAATCTGAGGCTTTTTTAGGTGGCATTACTGGTTAAGAATAACTGCTGGCAGAACTGAATCATGGCAAATGGAAATGTTAAATCAAAACCATTTCAAGGCTGCCGAAACAATCCTCTGAGTTTGGACAAGCTGCACTCATAAACTAAACAAGCTCATACCCATTGGGCTATGACCTGCACCTTCTCTCTTTGTGGGGGAGAGGTCCACTCCCTCCCATGATGAGACGGGAAAGGGTAGAGAGGTGGCCACTTATAGCTCCAGACAAGCTGCCTCCCCTTGCAGAGACGGCTGGCATTTCCACAGATGAGCAAACACACATTTGGGTTCACTCAGCACCATGTGGTGGCCCTCCTTCCATTTCTGGAACAGCATGTTCAACAAGGAGATGGAATGTGCCCCCTCAGGCTTCCAGGGCTGGGCACAGGGGGCATGGCTTGGGTGGGCACAACCATCCAGCCCACACCCTGACAGAACTGGCCTTCTACTGAGGCTGGTTATCAGCCAAATGGCACTGGTAATAACAAATGAACAGTAATAAATGAATGTACTCAGCTGGACCTTATGATCCCCAAAGCAGCAGGTCACTAATTTGACAACTCATAAGATAAATTAGGCACTAGGATAGTGTGATTTATAATAAGAAATATACTTGGTCTTCATCCATGGCTCCCAGGACAGAGCACCTAAAACCTTTGTAATTTTCTAAGTGACAAGAGCTATAGGGTCAGCTTTTGTTCCCAGCTCCTGAAATAGTTCCAGAGCAATAAAGGTGAAATGAGTAATTTTGGTTATGCATGACTTCAAGCATACCTGAGTATATGTTAAGGAATGACTACTGAAGAGCCCCGATGGATGAAGGCTGGTTGCCACGGGAGCCAACCATGTGATTAGAGGGCTGGAACTTTCAGTCTCACCCTCTCCCCACCTCCCCAACATCTGCGAAAGGGAGAGGGACTGGAAGTTGAATCAGTCACCAATTGCCAACAGTTTAATCAATTATGCCCATGTAATGAATGAAGTTTGGAGAGCTTCAGGGTTGCTGAACACAGGGAGGTGCTGGGAGGATGATGCACCCACAGAGGCATGAAAGCCTTGAGCCCTTTCTTCTACATCCTGCTCCATACTTCTCTTCCCCCTGGATGTTCATCTGTAGATTTTAATGATATCTTTTCATAATAAACCTGTAAACATTAAGTGTTTCCTTGAATTCCATGAGTCATTCTAGCAAAAACTGAACCCATGAAGGGGGTTGTGGGAACCCTGATTTATAGACAGTAGGCAAGATGGATAGGTGACAATCTGGCATCTGAAGTGGAGACTGTGTTGTGGGGCTGAGCCCTTAACTTATGGCATCGGATGCTAACTCCAGGTAGATAGTGTCAGAACTGAGTTGAACTATAGGACACCCAGTTGGTGTCACAGAATTGCTTGATGTGTGAAAACCTTTCCATTGGATATCAGAAGTGTGGTAGTAGTGTGTGAGTAAAGGAAAATACAGAGTGTTTTTCCAAGACAGTCAACAACTTTTTAAAGTCAATGAAAATTATTTGCATGCTTCAATTTTACATTAGCAATATATTTACCTGATAGTCAACATATTCTTCTTGGAGGGGCCCATACTGGGTTTCAGGAACTACAGGTATGTTCATTTATTTATCTTCAAAACAACCTTAATAGACTTAATGATCACCCCAATTTTACAAATGGGTAAATGAAGGTTCAGAAAAGTAAACAACAACAACAACAAACACTTGCCCCAGACTATTAAGTACAAAGCAAAAGTATTAAGTACAAATGTAGGTCTGGGCAGATACAGAAGTCCATTTTCCTTCCATTCCTGTGGCTACCTGGCATCATATCTGGCTGTGTTAAATGAGAGCCTCCTTTACAACTTTCCTTCTGTATTGAGACCCATGCCTTCTAGGGAAAGATCTTCCTTCCTGCCAAACACTGAATTTGCATCTGGCTGATGGGGACAGACCTCCAAAAGGAGAATTCAGAGAGAACAAGAAGAATTAAGCCTCAAAGCCCATGGATGAGCTCTTGAGGCACAGCAGTGGCTGCTTTCTCTACATCTGAAGCAACTGATTTCAGAGGAAAGACTGCTGTGCCAGGATGTAAAAGTGTCACTCAGCATCCATGGACATTTTGAATTCCTCATTACCCAGAGCTGTCACCTCATAAACAAAACTTGTTGTTGCATCTGAATATTAACCCATTCCTTGTACCTACAAAATTAAATTTGATTTTCTCCTGTTAATGTCTTATGTCAATTTGATTCTTAGTCCAGCTAGAAGGACCTTGAAGGGCAGTATAAATTCTTCCTCCCCAACAGTAGCACTGGACCTAAACGGAGGAGCACAGCAGTTTAAAAGCTGCCATAGTGATCATAAAACCCCATCCCTCTCAGACTTCCAAGTAGTAAGTGAAGAGTAAAGGGAGCATGCCAGCAAGAAGGCAAAACCAATCAATCTGGCAAACATCCAAGATACTCAGATGCATATGGACAAGCGAAATTAAGCATTCCTTCACCTTTTCCCCCTTCCTCATGCAAACCCCGATTTCATTCAGATTTGAGGGACTTCAATTTTAGAAAAAGAGGGCTTGAACATAATAGGAAATCCCATGTTTTGATAGAGTTATAAACACAAGTGTGCAATGTTCCTTTTTTTTATAACAGCCAGCCCTTTAAAATAAAAGTCTCCATCCATGCATAACATGCTTCCTTCAGAGCTCACCCCAGCCTTTATACCTCCTTGCTATTTTCTCATTTGCTTGCTCTTATTTGGAGAGACATACATTAATGGCATACAAGCAGATTTTATGGAAGATTGCTTCTTCTGATGTTTTACTCTCCCCTCCCCCCTCCGCCCCTCATTATTTTTCATTCTAGAAGCCCCTTGGAATTACAACAGCTCCGTCCCTCTCTATTATTTGTAAGTTCTTCAGTACAGTCTTTAGTTCCTAGATATCCATTCTTTTCAAAGGCGGACTTGGTTAACTCAAGCATTTTCTCATTTACATGTGAACCAACCCTAATTCACAAGCACTGTAATTTACATGTTGGGTGCATAAAAGCCTCACAACCGCAGAGTCCTGTGGCCTTCAATTCACACAGCAAATACTCACTCCTTTGCTATGGAGTTTGTGTTTGGTTTGTCTGCCAGTGAGTTCATTGCAAATTGCTGTGTTGTGCTCACCAGCAGTCTCTACCACTTAGAGCTCTCTAGCTTCCTCCTAATTTAGACTCTCTCTCCAGTGTCACCTTTCCTGATTTAGTGCTTGATGATTTGAAGAAATTTCAGGAGAAAATTCTTTCCCTTTCTGTGACACTGTGAGAATTCTGCCTGGCATGAAATAGTGCTGCTGACCTAAAAGATGTCATGAAATTCACTTCTGAGCATGCATCCTTATTCTGACACCTGCCTCTGCTAAACTTTTGTGTAATAAAGAACTTAGCTGGCCTTTGTCCCCAGTTCCTGGGAGGTAACCTCTAAACCCTTGGAATTTGCCCAGTGAATGGAGTGTCTTGTTATTCATGGTGGGTCCCTGGACCATACCTGATATTTAATGCTGCTAATGAGGTGACTCAGACAGGGAGGTGGCCACACCAGAAAGACCAAGCATGTGATGAGAGAGGGTTGAGGATTTGAGCTATATGATATCAGCCCTACCTCCAGGGAAGAGAGGAGGACTGGATCATTTGGCCAATGATTTGATCTATCATACCTATATAAAGAAACACCAATAAAAACTGTGGAAACCAAAGTTTGAGTAAGCTGGCCTGGTTGGCAATACTTTTGAGTATTTTCTACTTTGATATGGAGAGAACAGCACATCCCTGAAGATGATGGAAGCTTTACATCTGAAACCCTCCTAGACTTCTCCCTCAGTGATGAGAGAGCAGAAGGCTAGCTGACGACAAAGCACAAGGTGACACCCCTCAAACCGCACCCCCGCCCCCCCCCACCCCCGCCATGGGATATTCTTCAGGCACTCCTGGCTGTCCTAAAGCGAAGGAAAGAAAAAGTAAATAGTTAAGTTATAGAGATCACAATCCTGCAAGACCTGAGTCTCCCTCAGTTTACAAATGCCTTAGCAATCTATAAGAACAAAGCATTTCTATCGATAACCTAGCTTCCAGAAGGAAATGTAGATACAGTTAAATGTCGATATAAGCTGCAGCCCATTGACAGAAACTTGAAGTGGGCAGAGTGTAATGTTCCTCCAGGAAGCTCCCAGCTATCTTCATGTTAATGCCTTGCTAGAGGGAAAAACCTTAACTTGACAATGGCAAGTCTCCAGGATCCTGTGAGTCTTCTTTAACATATGAAAATTCTTTTGAAACCTCCCTTTTCCTTACCTCCCCCAATCCCATCGTGTATAATCAGCCACCCCTCACCACCCCGGGGCAGCAGCTTTTTCTGCCCACAGGTCCTGTCCTGTGATTTAATAAATCACCATTTTGGTGTAAATCACCATTTTGCACCAAAGATGTTCTCAAGAATTCTTTCTTGGTCCTTCACTCCGGCCCACACCCCACCGAACCTCACCTATATTCCAAAACCCCATCACTCAGTGCCTCTTTTTTCAGCTGGTTCTAATCTATATGCTTTTGTTAGAATAAAACTGCAATTGTTAAGTATTTTCCTGAGTTCTGTGAATGATTCTAGTGAATTATTGAAACTAAAGGATTTCATAAGGACTCCCAAATTCCACAAGGACTCCCAGACTAGTCAGCTAGTCTGAAATAAGGGTGGTCCTGGAGACTCCTCAACTGGTCCAGGCTGATACCTGAAGTTGAGATCAGTCTTACAGAGGGCTATGCTCCTGACCTTGAGTTTGGCTAACTCTGGGTAGCTTTCTCAGTGGTCTACTTGTTTTAAAATTTAGGAACCATTTTGTTAAGGTATATGAAAGGCCCCTGCTCAGGTGATAAGCACAAAACAGTCCAGTATAAGTTAAAACCAAGTCCAGGTTTTGGAACCTGACTGCTTGGTCCAAATCCTGCCTCTGTCATTTACAGCTTGAATGACCTTGGGCAAGTTATTTAAACTCTCTGTGCTTCAGATTCTTCATTTATAAAAGAAAAAAAAAAAAGAACATAACAACAGCAATACCCACCACACTGGGTTGTTGTGAGGATAAATATGTTATACGTGTAAAATGCTCTTAAGTGCTCATAAATGTTACTTATATGCAAACTAACACATTGTTTCTTTTTCCTATTAACATTAACCAAGAAGCAAGTAATACCAATGTATTCTGTCTTTTATTTACTATAGTATCAAATCACAGGTTCTAGCCATTTAACCAAAAGCTGTTTTATTGCTTGCTAGAGGAATATGTGTGAATTCCTCTCCAATCCACTCATGTGTGACTATGAACCATAGCCACTCATAGAGCATCTTCTCCCAATGCACACTGTACAAGGTGGGAATCTGCAGGTGCAGATGGCACTAGCAGTCTTAATTCATGGCTGACCTTAGATGTGTCCTTGGACACTGGGTTATTTTCAGCCTGGGGGGTCACTCCCTTCAGTCCCTGTGTCAGTTAGTTTTATCTACATGAGAGACTGCATGACTGAGCATTTCAGGCTCTGAGGGTCAGCTGTAACCACTAAGTAAAGGGGATTCTGTTGAGAAGTAGGGGGAAAGAGAGAGAGAGAGAAAGAAGTACATGTCTTCTTCTTGGCTATATACCCTCCCTATTTGACACGTGTAGCATCTAAATCAGTAGTTTCAAAGCAAAGTTCCCCAACTAGCAAGCAGTATCAGACCTACTGAATCAGAAACTGGAGTGGAGGTGTGGGGGATGGGTGGGATGGAGTCCGACAACCTATTTTTTTTTAAGATTTTATTTACTTATTGGGGGGGGAGGAGGGACAGAGGGTGAGGAAGAGGGAGAGGGAGAGAATCCCAAGCATACTCTGAGCTGATCACAGAGCCCAGTGTGGGGCTCGATCTCACAACCCTGATATCAGGACCTGAGCTAAAACCAAGTCAGACGCTTAACCAACTGAGCCACCCAGGTGCCCCTCCAACCACCTATTTTAACAATACTTCCCGGTGATTCTGTTGCTCAAGTTTGAGAACCACTTTTCTAAATAATTTTGTCATAATATGTGGGGTTGCCTTCAGATCAGAAAATCTTTGTCTTTGTGGCACTGCCACCCTCACGACCAACCTGCTGAAATCTTCTCTCTCACCTCTAGGGTGTACAGTTCTGTCCCTCACACCATGAGCATACTTCCCTCTGAACTTTCCTTTGTCCAACTTCCCTAGCAGAGGCACATTTCCTGATGCTGTTTTCTCCATTTGATTCATGGTCCATTTCAAGCCATCACTTGACACCCACAGACAGACTTAGAGGCTGCACAAGGCAGGAACCCTATAGGATAAGCCAAACCCAGTGATGAGAAAATGAAGGGAGTCCGAGGGACATACTGAATAGAGACAGGAACTGTCCCCTTCTTCTACCCTTCACACGTTACTAATAAAATATAAAAATAAATACGTTAAGTCTTATTTCTCTACATCAACAATACCCTTTGTCTTGATTAGTACAAGTAATATTGGACCTGTAGTCATTTTACTCAAGGGCATACTACTAGATACATTAGTTTAGTCATCAAATAAGGGGTCTATTGGAGAGGATACAGGCAATGGGGACATCTAACCTTGAGCTGAAAGCCCATGAAGAATGCTATCAGGATACAAAGAGAAGAGTGTAAGCAAAGACAAAGACCAGGAGTCAGTGAAAGAAGCAAAAAGTCAGCAGAGGTATAAAGAAAGGGAGGCCAATAAAAAAACAGTGGGTATCCTTACAGTAAGGTACTTTAGCTATCTTCATTCCCAGTGCATAAGGCGTGAGGCCTCCTGGCTCGAGAACTGGATTGCCATGGACGAGATGGGACAGTGAAAATCATACTGGCACTAGCCTCAGGTGACCTTGATTCTGATCCTAGCTTTACCACTTACTTATATATGTTCCTGTTGAAGTCATCAAGACATTCTGAACTTAGGTTTTTCTTAATTCAGGAGGAGGGTAATAGCCTTCTCTACCTCAAAAGGTTATTGCGAAGATCTAAAGTAAGCATGTATATGAAAATGCTTTGCAATCAGCCTCCTATACAATTGTGAAGTAAGTAATAACATAATTGTGAAGTAATAACATAAAGCTCATGAACATGGAGATTTTTGACTGATTTGTTTGTTGCATCCCCCGCACCTAGAATGTGCTGGCACATAATAGACATTCAAACATACACTGAATGAACCAAAGTACTCTTGTTATTCTTTAATAGTACTGGTGTCAATGTTAATTTCCTATTCACACCGTGTTAGAGCACAGCACACAGGAGATATACAGACATATTTGTCTTATTTTTAGAAAGGAGACACGTGATACTTGGAAATAAGCCTATTTATAAATAGATGTGAGACGATTAAGGAATACCTAAACCACACCTACTCACTTAGCAAGACGGAAAACTTCATTCTAGAATAACTACTAGGTAACTGGTAATTGTCTTGGATGATTATTACAGATTGAAGCTCAATGCTGTTTTTAATAGATTAGTGTACTTGGTTTTACTGGTACGAAGAATGAGCACTGTGGCATTATCAGCTGTTGCGGCTGGTGTTGGCAGCAAAATAATCCTCTAAATGAGATCTGTGATTTGAATACACTCTCCCCTATAAAGCAATCTTCACAGAAAAATATCCCTCTGTCAGAGTCAGCTCTGGCTGTGCACTCAAACGTCCCATTGTGACAACTGACATTTAGACCAAAATGGCTTCCACTGCCCTCCGGGTCCAACAAGAAAAGAGACAGAGATAAATGTACCCCCCCAAGACATAAGTGACTGGAAACCTCCTGAAAGAGAAGAAAAACAAGGCCTTTAATGCTCTGGCTCAGGAAATTAGAAATGGGGCTGAAGTGTTTAAAAGGAAGAGTCAAACCCTCCTTGCCTAGGACCCCCTTCTCCCCTCAGAAACCAGGCCTTCCTTCCTTCCTTCAGTGACATCTGTGGAGCCATACTGAAGGTAGTACGGCGTGGCCTGGGCACAGAATAAAAGAAAGGTGAAAAGGTAAGAAGCCAAAAAGGGATGCAGGGCGTCCAATGAGGGAGGACAGTGTGAGTTAGCTTCAAAGTGTGGCCCTATCCTGGGGCAACTGGAAGCAGCTGTGTGCATTTTTAAGAGGGGGGTGCTAGTTTTGACTTTTAGAAAGGTCCTCTGGGTTGCAATGAGGAAACATTGAAAGAAGATTAAAGAAGGGAAAAGAGACCAGTAAGAACCAAGAGTGAGAGATTTCTGAGATCCCGAACTGAGGTAGAGAAGATGAAGAAGAGGGGATAGATCCCACAAATGCTAAAGAGGCAAAACTGATAGCATTTCATGACCAATACTGAGTGTGAAGTAAGAGTAAAACGAGTATTCCTCTCAAGCCAAAGCATTGTGAAAAAAGAGCAGATGTGTAGTAGGGGAGAGGGATACCATGAATAATAGAATATGCCTCCCTTCACAGTTCTGCATTTTCTAGTAATGTTACCTCATGTCTAGAGTTAGACATTGAATGAACAAATGTACAAAGAGGAAGGAGAGTGGTGTATCTTCCTTAGCTCATTGAAAGTTTCTCAATAGGAAAGTCCTAGAATGAAGAGAACAAAAGATGAAGTGTGATCCCCAACAGTCAACCCTTAGGATTTTGAAAAATAATGAAGGTACATCTATTGTGCATTTAAAGGAGATTTTACAACAATGCCCGAGTGACCAGGGGCTGCTCAGTATGGAGCTAGTCAAAACTGAATGCCCAATCACTTTGGAAAATCAGCCAAGAGAACTGATTATTTATTTATAGCCTAGCCTTTTCCAAAAAAGATCTGAGGTAGTTAAAAGAGGCAGTATGTCTACAAAGATTTGTTTCACTAGAGGTTTTATTCTTTACAACTCACATTCACTGCCTTCTGCTCTGCCTTAACTAAAGGAACCATGTGGATTCAGCCATAGGGTGCAAATTTTTAGGCCAAGTTGTACCAAGGCTTACCTAAAAATATCTGTGACCATATTCCTCACATGTATTAGTATTTCATTATTTTTATTTATTCAACATTTGCCAAATGCAAATTCAGTCCTGAATCTGCAACTTGCTTGATTAAAGGAAAGAAAGGGTTGATATTGGAACAGAGGAAGTTCAGAAAAACAGGATTTAGCAGCAATATTCCAAAATTTCATTGATTTAATTCCTTCCCTTTCCCTGCTTCTGAGCGAGTACAGAACCACTCAAGACCATGCCTCTCCCAAGGCCCACATTCTCACATTACTCCTTCTGTCAGAGTAAAACCTGTAAATTGGAGATATAGGTCTAGGGTTTGGTACTCAATGGTAATAAAGAGGCTAAGACAAAAGAGCCATCTCAATCCTAAACAGAAACACCAAAATATGTGCATGACCTTCCTCTGGTCCACAACCTCATCCCCACCACTCCTAGCCTTTCTACTCCCTCTCTCCTTTCCTTCTTGTTTCCTTCTTTCTAACTCCAAGTCCATCTGCATGCCATCTCAGCCCTCTAGCAGCTCCACTTCTTCTTGAGCCCCAGAGTGCCCTGAGAGTTATGTCCAATTTGGTCAGAGATCCCCACGATGTTCCTTTCCCACATATATTAACATTTCAGGGCTCACTGAAGGCCACATCCACAATCTGCACAGAATATATTAGTCATAGATCTCCACAGCTCTTTACCCAGTGATAAACAGGTTAAAAAAAAAAAACTAAAAACAAGTTTTTTGAAACAAAAAACTCATCAAATGTGCTGTCTAATTTGATATGCACAATTCTCCCTTTGGGTAGGAACTATCATCTCCATTTTACACATAAAGAACACGAGACTCTGGAAATATAATAATGTGCTCAAGGTTATACAGCTGACCTCTACCTCCCTGCCCCCTCCTGTCCTTTGCCCAGCACCATGCTCTTTTCCCTGAGATATTCAATGCTAACACTTGTTTTAAAGAAGAACATAAACTCAGATTAATGACCACAGACCTCTTGAGAGCATTAAGTACAGCCCAGTAATCTGACCCTATTTGCCTGGAAAATTTGCCTCCTCTCTTTCCTTAAACTTTCAACACCATTTCCTTTGCCTTCCTTGCTCTCAGCTGATAATCTCTGCTTCAGATTTCACTGAATAAAATGAAAGCAATTTTGTGAGATCTACATCATCTACTTATTGCATACTTTACATACCCAGTTTACCTGGTCCTTTATACTCTGTCTTCCCTAATGTGTCAGTGGAACACCATTCCCTGCTCTGATCAACGTCCAGCCTTCCATGTGTGCCCTGGACACTATCTTCTCTTACTTACTATAGGATTATGTTCTTGAAAATATCCCTGCTCTCTTTGTTTGCATCTCAATTTTCTCTCTTGATCATTCTCAACAGCACAAAATCATGCTACAACTGCCACCTTGAAAACAAAAGTGAAATAGAAGGTCATCCCTTCCAAGTAATGACGTGATTTCCCTCAAGTCCTCTGTAGGAAAACTTCAAAGACTTGTCTATCCTCCCTGCATCCACTGCAGAATTTTGTGGCTCTTTTCCATGTTCTCCCCTGAAAGTGCTGCTGTTAAGTACAGCCATGATCTTTGTGTTGTCAGATATGATGGTCAATTATCAGTCCTCTTCTTATTCTTCCTCCCAGCATTCCCTCCCATGCTTCACAGTCTCCCGACTTTCTCCTACTTTGCTGGATGCTTTTCTTGTGCTCTCACTAAAGGTTAAAGGGCTTTAGAATTTGGTCCTAAGCCTGTGCCTATTTTACTATCTTGGTAACTCATCCAGTGAGCTTGAACAACCCATTATATATTGCCACTTAGATGTCCAATAGGCATCTCACATGAACAAGTCCAAGTCTAAATTCTAGACCCCTCCACCACCTCCATCAAACCTATTCCTCATTTCACTTAAGACTCACTACATTCATCCAGCTAAAATTAATTCACCCAACTGC
The DNA here is from genome assembly GCF_009762305.2 of Zalophus californianus. Lineage (NCBI taxonomy): Eukaryota > Metazoa > Chordata > Mammalia > Carnivora > Otariidae > Zalophus > Zalophus californianus. The sequence goes on from NC_045601.1 coordinate 44,523,259, forward strand.
TTAGAGTAAGAACTTAAGGGTCATCCTATCATCTTTTATTTCTTTCTCTTTTCCTCATCCCCCAAAACCAGTCCCTAGTTATATCATAGCCTCCTTCAAACTCTATTCCACTTCTAACCACTTCTGACCAGTATTCCCACTTCCATCTAATCCAAGCTCACCATCTTCTTTTGTCTAGACAACTGCAATAGCCTCCTGTTTAGTCTCGCTCCTTCTGTTTATGCTCCCCACAGTCCATTCTCCACACAACAGTTAGAGGGATGTCTTTAGGAATATTAATTCAATCAATTCTATTCCTGTATAAAACTGTTTAAAACCCTCCACTGATTTTCCATAGAATTAAACCCAATTCCTTATGATCAAGAAGGCAACAGTTGATCTGGATTCTGCCAATCTTTCTTGCCTTATTTCCTACTACTCTTCTCCTCACTCACCAGACTCCAGCCCCATCTGCCTTCTTACCACTATTCAACTATGCCAAGTCCATTCTCACCTCAAGGCTTTACAATGTGCTGTTTCTTCTGCCCGTGCAGAATTTTCCCCTGAGGAATTTAATGTTGTTGGCTCCTTTCTTCTCATCACTGAAATGTCTGCTCAAATGTCACCTCTTTAGAGTGGACTTTCCTGGTATTTCAATTTAAAGTAGCATCTCACCACTTCAGCTTTATTTCCAGCATAGCTCTTATTGCTAGGTAAATTTATATACGTTCTTTATCTACTAAGTTATTGTCTGTTTCCTTCCACCATGATATAAGCTCAATGAGGGCAGGAACTCTTGTCTCATTCCCCGCTACATCCCCAACACAGACACTCGAAGCCCATTGGCTATGAGTAGGTGACAGTATCAGGAGATCTGACTTGGAGTATCCTGGTTGGGGTCACCATGAGTTTCCATAATGCCAAATGCTTCCAAAATTTATATCCCACTTTGAGGTTAAAATATGCTAGCAGTTGCCCTAGAGAGATGCAGTCCCTGCCAGAGCTTTAATAATTATCTTGATATCTTTGAGTTCTAAACACCCACTCTTTGTCTCACATCAGAGTTAGTTCATACTGCTCAAAGGCATGCAGAATCTAGACAGATTTTAAGGCATTCCAACTGATCAATCTGTTTTCAAGACATTACCAGCTGCTGTTTTAATCATTTATGGGACCATTACAGTTTTTCGGCTTCAAGTCAAGAATTAAAGCATTGTTTTTTGTTTTGTAAAATTGGCTTACAGAAAAAAGGACTTTCCTTCCAATTCTGCAAAGTCAAATTGCAGGCTAATGGTTATTTTGAGGAGAACTGTTAACAGAACACTCTGTAATCCACATATGCCCCCAGGATCTAAATCCACGGTAGAAGGGGGGTCTTTTTACTAGCAATACAGGCACGAAAATAGATCCACAAGTCTTCCAAGTGCCTATCTTTGAGCCAGCACTATTGCAAAAATATGTTAGGGAGAAGCTTGTGGCCTCTTATGTGTGTTGTTGATTTTGTTTTTTAGCTTGGAGAATCTATTAGTTTACTATTAGCTGTCAATGCCACCCTCTCTTCCTGAGTTGGCATCCTGCACAGAGAGTATCACAAAAATGAGCAGAAGGAAACAGAAATTAATGACAGTGTTTTATGGCAGGAAAGGACTTTGGAAGTAATGAGTACCTACTTCCTTTGGCAAATGGACCTATAGATGTTGAATGACTTGTCTAAACTCCCAGCCCAGGCTCTTTTGTTTCTTTTTTTTTTTTTTTTAAGATTTTATTTATTTATTTGAGAGAGAGAATGAGATAGAGCATGATAGAGGGGAGGGTCAGAGGGAGAAGCCGACTCACTGCTGAGCAGGGAGCCCGATGCGGGACTTGATCCCGGGACTCCAGGATCATGACCTGAGCCGAAGGCAGTCGCTTAACCAACTGAGCCACCCAGGCGCCCTCTTTTGTTTCTTTTAGGCTTGGGGCACACAGAAGGATGAGCCTCCTTGTGGCTATTTTATGAGACTCCAAAGATGTATAAAGTAGAAAATCCTCAAGTGATACTCCTCAAAACAAAGCTATTACATTTCTCTCTGTCATTGTGGCCCTCAACTCCAGTCTTCCCTATCTTAGTAAATGGCAGCAATAATCACTGAATGCTCAGGGCAGAGTTCTGGGTTCTCTTCCCAGTCCCCCCTTCTTTTTCACACCCCCTGTATCCAATCCATCAACATGTCAATCAATTCCGTCTCCACTGCCTTGACCTTGTCCTAGACATCATCATTTCTTTCCTGGATTTCTACAACAGCTTGTTAAATGATTTCTCTGCTTCCATTCTAGCCCCACCACTGTGCAGTATGTGTAGGTCTAGCTCTTTCTCATCCCCAGGGCTGCTGCTAGTCCACAGGGTATCTTATATAAATTACAAAAAAAGGTGCCCCCTCTGGGTGGATGCAATCCCACAGATACCAAGCATGGTAAGTGCATAGCAACTTAATGCTAATTAGAAAAAAAAGCCTTCCTTTCTTGTCTTTCCCTGGGCTAACACATCTGTATGCCAGAGTGCATGACATGGCTTAATCAGACTGGTTTCTGCCCCATCACCCCTTGCTCAGAGTATAACCTGCACAAGCAAAGGTAGTAGCTTTGCCTACCCCCAACATTATTCTCTTTCAAGACAAAATAAGATTTATTTTAAGTAGTGCTGATTAAAGATTCCAACATGGAAAAATGAATGAATGTTCAACACTCATTGTGTGAATGAGGCAGAGTAGGGGAAAAAAAAAAGGTTGAAAGATAAACTAAGGGGAAAGCTGCCTGGTTGCTGGACTCAGCATTTCTTTCCAATGGGCTCTTTCCCAAGAAACTACTTCTGTGGTCATAGGCAGATAGCAACCCTATGCAGCTGGTGAGAGTGACCCTGTGGCTTACCTTGAATTATCTGTTTACTACATGGGTGTCAGGGATGGAAACATTTATAAGCCATTGCCCCTGTTCACCAAGGGACTACATTTTAATATAAGGGACTGGATAATGTTTAAAAGGATACTCCATCATAAATAATAAATAAAATTTGTGCTAGAAACAAACAGTGCTTTGGGAGTTCAAAAGGCAAGATCACCATGAAAAATTTATGAAAAGATGCACACTTTAATTAGGCTAAGTACTTCAAGTAGCCATTAAAAGTAACTATTAAAATAATCCAATGATTATATTCACCATATCAATAATTTGTGACATAGTACCTTTAAGAATATATGTAAATATAAAGTGCAATTTATATATTTATTGCTTTGAATATCATTTAAATCTCTGCTAAGATTCAAACTGATTTAACATTTGTTGAGTGGTTGTTGGGTACAAACCAAATGCTTGGTCCTTTAGAGTGAATAAAGATGAAGATGATAACATAAAGTTTCCACAAAGTGCTCACTATCATATATGAGCAGGAGGGGCTACATATAAATAACATTAATGCAACAGAAACAATAAATAATTATAAATTATCATACAGAGGGCTATGGTAGCACAGACCAGGAAAACAGACATGGTGGTATCTGAGTTGTACTTGATGGATGGGTAGAATTTTGATAGAAGGAATTGGGGCAAAGGCATAAAAGATGTGTATTCGTTCTGCTTTCTAGGATGGTAGGAAGAGGAAAGTCAACTGAAATTCAGTCCTGGAACACTGGGCTGAGCCTAGCCAAAAGCAGATCAGCAAAGATGATCCTGGCTGTTTGCTGACATTGCATCTCTAAAAATAAAGAGAGAGGCAACAACAGCAACAACCCACAACTGCTACTATGGACCTAACTCTGACCTGTTGGTACCAGCCCCTTAAAGTCCTAACGCCCAGTACTTCAGAAAGTATATTTGGAGATAAATCTTTAAAGGGGAAATTAAGTTAAGATAAGGTCATTCGGGTAGTGGCAAATCCAATCTAACCAGTGTTCTCATAAGCAGAGGAAATCTGGACACAGATGGTGACAGACAAAAGACCATGTGAAGACACAGGAGGAACATGACCGTACAAGGCAAGAAAAGAAGCCTCGGAAGAAACCAACCCTGCCGACCCCTTGATCTCAGACACCTAGCCTCCAGAATCACGAGAAACTAAATTCCTGCTGTTTAAGCACCCCCTTCAGTCTGTGGAGTGTTGTTATGGCAGCCTGAGCAGATTAATACTGGGCCCCAGCATCTCAGAGTTCCCTGGGTGGGACGGGTAGGGAGAAGGGAGAATGTATTTGGACATGTAGACCAGGCTTTATGAATAGGCTTTTACACACAGCAGAAAGCTCAGAGTAGAGGCAGGCATGGATACATGTTCCAACACCATATAATTCTGAGTGAGCCTGATAAGGAAGAGGAGGCCAAAGGAATTGCATGGGTAGGTTCCCTAATGAGCCAGCCTGTCTTTTATAAGTCATGCATAAAATATAGAGAGCAGGACATACAATCAAGGGAAAGCATCTAACAGGCACAGACAAGTCAGAAGGCTCACGAAGATTAAAGAGCATGGAGAAGTGAGGCTTCTAAAAATTAAGTGGGCAAATAATGAGAGCTTCCTAAATTAGAGCTGATGCTCAAAGACCAGGGGAGGCCAGGACCTGGGCTGGACAGCTGCTCTAATGTTCCCAAACAATAGCTGCAAACAGAACCTTCCATTCCTTTTCTGCTTCAGTCTTTGTCAGTGTGAGGGAGATTCTGAATGAAGAGACAGGAATGAGTCTTGGCAAGAAGGAATTGACATGCAAGGGAGGTGAAGGATAATAAAAGAGCACATGGCTGCTCTAAGTGAGTTCAAGTATCCTGACCTCGATAAATCACATCTCAAGGTAACTGCAGAACTTGCAAATGAGTGGCAGAACTGCTGACACCGACCTCTGTGAGAGCACAGAAAATGGAAGAAGTAGACAAGACAGGAGATGGGCATATGCTGGCCCGATTTTCACCAAAAGGAAGAAAGAGACACCTACAGACTATAAAATGGACACTTTGAAAGTAATCGCAGGGAAAAATCCTCAAATGGGGGAATGATGAACAGTTAAGAAGGAGAAATTTGATTCTTAAAAGTCAGCATAGACACATATGGAAAAATAAGGAATTGCAGAATTTCAGGATGAGAAGGGTCCTTCAGGTAGCTCAGCCCCCAAATCCATCAAATGTTTAAATTTCCACAAGTTTGTGATCCAATTTACATTTGAACACCTCCAATGGTTTAGAAATTCATTCATTACCTTTTAAGGCAGCTCATTTACCTAATCATATTGGACATAACCACAAAAATCCATCTGGGGCAAGTTGTAAGATCAGTGTATTAGTATTCAGCATGGCGTATCTCGAAGATTAGAACTAGAGGCTGGATGACTGTACACTTAGCTAAATTTGTAACTAGTTGAAACAGCCTTTACACAAAGAACATTAACTCATGGATTTGTGAGAAGGATGTTAAATATGTTAAACAATAACAGTTTCAATTTCATCAGGGAGATCCCAAGGAATTTGGTCCAAACTGGAACAGGTTGGCCCTAAATCTGTCAGAACCAGCTGGCAGCCCTAAAAGTAGGCCACTTTAGCAACAGCCTTGTAGAGGAATCTCCTAGAGCAGAGGAGGCCTCTTCTAAGGGGGAGTCAATTCCTTGGGACCTCTAGGATGTGGGCTTGAATTCTAGCAAAGTCTTGGTGGCTCCTGACTAGAAAGGTTGGGGTGTGCAGGGAACAATGGCAGTGAGGATCTTGCTACCTGGGTTCTGACCTGCCCAGTCTCTGCTCCATACGTGGACCCCCACCTCTCATGCTGCCTACAATTGGAAAAGGGGCTGATTAAATAAATCAAAGCATAAAGATGCTTAATCAATGGCTCCCAGTATTACATTAGTAATACTGGCTGAGAGCAGGGAAAGGCATAAACTCCAAAAGCTGTTTGTTTCTTTGTTTTCCTAGAACTGTAATTTCAACTTATATTTTCTTTTTATGATTATTCTTATTACCTCCTCTGTACATATCACCAGGTTAGGGTGGGACTGTTGTTCTATGAAATGTTATGAAAAATGACACACAGGATGGAAAAATTAGGTAAAGACACCCATAAAATTAGAGACAGAGGTAATGAGACCTCGAAGCCCCTGGACGGCAGGCTGCTGAGTTCCCTGGGTCTATGGGATTATTCAATGTAAATAGTGACCGCTGCAGAAAGGATAAGTTGTCCTATTTCCCACCTCCAGCACCCTGCTCACCTCCGACTCCTGCCCTAAATCTTTTAATAATCTGCCAATCCTTTAAATGACTTCTGCATTTGGTCTTCCTCATCATCTGATCCAGAAACAGGATGACCTATCCTAGAAGCCCATATATTTGCATGAGTATTACTACTTCATTGACACTTGAACCCCATCATTTACTGCACTTCTTCGTAGTTATTTTTATACCTGCCTCATCTCCCCCACTAGAAGTTGTTATGGACTGAATGTATCCCCCCTAAATTTATATGTGGAAGCTCTAACCCCCAATGTGATGGTATTAGGAGGTGGGGCCTTTGGAAGGTAACTAGACTTAGATGAGGTCATGAAGATGGGACACCAAGATGACATTAGTGGCCTTGTAAGAAGAAGAGACACCAGAGCTCTCTCTCTCCACCAGCTGAGGATACAGAAAGAAGGCAGCTGTCCATAAGCTGGGAAGAGGGCTCTTGCCAGAACCCAACTCGGCTGGCATCCTGATCTTGGACCTTCTAGCCTCTAGAACTATGATAAAATAAATTTTTGTTGTTTAAGTCACCCAGTTTATGGTATTTTGTTATAGCAGCCCAAGCCGACTAATACAGAAGGTAAAGCATTCACAAGCAAATATTGTGTTTAAATTATTCTGTATCTCTTTTGACACATAAGCAAACAAAGTGGGGATGAGAGAAATTCAGAGAATAGCCTTGTATTGTTTAGAATCTTTTAGAAATGTCTGTGAATGTTTATGTGTAAAACTAGAACTAAAATAAGAATTAGCATCTCTTATATCTTTTGAAGTATCTATTCCAGCTCGATATAGAAAATAGACTGGGGGAATATGTGCCATTTATATGACTGGACTCCTTCACTTAATTTATGAACTTTAAATTTCTTCTTCCTCTTTTTTCTCTTCCTTCCCCTCTACCTTTTCCTCCTTCTCCACCTCTTCCTCCTCCTCCTTCTTCTTTTTCCACTAAGTCATGGGTCAGAGAAACAGTAAGAGAAAAGGATCTAGGATTAAGAATTTGGTCTTTGAGACCAGACAAAACTGGGCTAGAATCCTGGTGCCAGAACTTATTAGCTGTGTGACCCTGGGCAAGTTACTTAAACTCCCTAAGACTCAGCTTCTTCATATACAAAGTGAGAAATCAAAGCATCTATCACATCTGGCTGTTATGAGAATTAAACAAAATATACATATAAAGCATTTAGAATAATATCTATTGCACAGCTAATGTTCAAAAAACGTTATCATCATGTGTCCATGTGTGGAGAGACAGAAAATGTCCAAGGCTCAAAATTCCATTCAAATGACCTCAGTGTAACCAATAAGTCAAGAAATGGGCAGAAGACATGAATAGATATTTCTCCAAAGAAGACATACAAATGGCCAACAGACACATGAAGAAATGCTCAACATCACCCAGCATCAGGGAAATACAAACCCAAACCACAATGAGATACCAACTCACACCAGTCAGAATGGCTAAAATTAACAAGTCAGAAAACAACAAATGTTGGTGAGGATGCAGAGAACGGGGAACCCTCTTACACCGCCGGTAGGAACGCAAACTGCTGCGGCCACTGTGGAAAACAGTATGGAGGTTCCTCAAAAAGTTAAAAATAGAGCTACCCTACAACCCAGCAATTGCACTACTAGGTATTTACCCAAAGGATACGAACATAGTGATCCAAAAAGACACCTGCACCCCAATGTTTACAGCAGCACTATCCACAACAGCCAAACTATGGAAAGAGCCCAGATGTCCATCAACAGATAAATGGATAAAGAAGATGTGGTATATATACAAAATGGAATATTACTCAGCCATCAAAAAAATGAAATCTTCCCATTTGCAACGATGTAGATGGAACTAGAGGGTATTGTGCTAAGTGAAATAAGTCAATCAGAGAAAGACAGGTATCATATGATTTCACTTACATGTGGAATTTAAGAAACAAAACAGAGGATCATAGGGGAAGGGAGGGAAAAATAAAATAAGATGAAATCAGAGAGGGAGATAAACCATGAGAGACTCTTAACTATAGGAAACAAACTGAGACTCTTAACTTTAGGAAACAAACTTGCTGGAGGGGAGGTGGGTGGGAGGATGGGGTAACTGGGCAACGGGCATTAAGGAGGGCCCTTGATATAATGAGCACTGGGTGTTACATGCAACTGATGAATCACTAAACTCTCCCTCTGAAACTAATAATACACCTCATGTTAATTAATTGAGTTTAAATAAAATTTTAAAAAATATGACCTCAGTGTAAATAGTGAAATCTTGAAAACAGCAAAGAGGATTTGTATATATGAAGCTGAGAAAGGTGTCTTTCATAATGTGAAGTGGCAATAATGACTGCCTCTAAATGATGATTAACTAATTAACTAAGTAATTAAAATAGCTAAGTTGCAAATTATTGTTTGTCTGTAGCCAGATCAACCATCCAGAACATTTTTTAAGGGCACATCATACAGCAGAGAACCAGGTACTAAATTATTTCTTGACCTTGACTTCATAATAGTGACACAAGAGCATCCCTAGATTTAGTACAAGTGATTCCCTTATTTGCTTTCAATATCTGAGAGGAAAGTACCTCAGAGATGATATTAATGATTTTTGAATTACGTATTTTTTACCTTAACATTTCCTCATCATTTTTTTTTCTTACAAGCATCACTAAACAGGTTGTAGAAAGCTATGAGCAGCTCAAGTTCAAGGTCATATTCTCCATACAGGAGCACATCTGCATACAAATATATTGGGAAAGCAAAATCCGTATTACTTTACCAGTTAGGTCAGCCCACTTATCTTGGAAAGGTTCATAAAATGTGTTTGAATATCTGTCCACACATTTGTTTACTTCATCAATTCAGTTTGAATACAGCCAGAGAAGAAACTTATTTTCCACACCCTGGAAGTGTCTGATGTGTGACTCCCCACAGATTACAAAGCTTAATGAATACTAGAGTTTTGGGGCAGACAAAGCAAAATCATTCAGTTTGTGTTTTAGAAGACAGGTTGCTTTTTCCTGTCCACCAGTTCTTTCCCTTCCCCTCTTTGGGGAGTTACTCTACTCCAACTTCAACTGTCCTGGGGGATATGCTAATATCCCCAACTTCAAAGGGGGGATGTGTCACGTGGGCTGACCATTCAGAGTCCTTTTTCTCCAGGCCATTGTAACAAATACAGGGATAGGCAGGTGATTCAGGCAAGGCCAATCAGAGCCTTCCCTGAGATTTGGACTATGGATACTGTAAGAGAGAGGGACTCTTTCCTTTTGGATTATGTAAGGGAATAAGTTTGGACTGTCAGTGGCCATTTTTTTTCTTGCCATTTGGAAAGTGTTTGCTTGAGAATGAAGCTAACACAAAGAGAAAAACAGAGCTGAAAGACAGAGACAGAGCTCTTGTCTTTTTTTGTTTTTTGAGTTTCTGGATCCAGCTGTACCTGAAGTCCCAATTTTTCATCTCTCCTTAACTGAAAAAAATATCTCTTTTTTTGCTCTTAGAGTTGAGTTTCTGTTATGTGTAACTAAAAGAGACCTGATTATAAATGTTTAAGGAAAGGCTAGGCATGATAGTTTTATCTGATAATCAGTGTTATTTTAGTTTCCTAAATTCTTGTCTTCTATCAGGAATAAACTCCAGGTCATTTGTTTCTATTCTTTTCTAAAATTCTTCCCCAAGTCCTTCAAATTTCAATTACTTCTATCACTAGCCACCAGCATATTATAACAAAGACTCATACATAATTTAAATCAGTACATCTCCTTTGGGCATCTTTAAAACTAGGCTTTGTCCTTATCTGTACAGAATGGTTTAGATCAGTGAGTGTTACCTGGTGTTGGGATGTAAGCTAGAATTACCTATTCCATTTTTAAGAAAATTACAATTGCCTAAGATCCCAATCTCAATGAGTTATCATTAAATTTCAGAAGCTGGAACCCTGAAATGTATTTGTAAAAACTTTGGATTTCATATATGTATCCTGGCTTAAGAATCACCTGTAACTATTCTAGGCAGGTTACCTTCTTTAAAGAAGAGGAATGGATTAGGTCAATGGGATCTTAAATCTGCTTAATGAGCAAAATCATAGAGAGGTGTTTAAAAACATAGATACTTAAGACAAATTCTTGGAGATTTTGACTTAATGGATCTCTTAGAAATGTTAATGGCTCCCCAGGTGATTCTGATGGCCACTCAGACTCAAGAACTACTGGGTTTAATGAGGGGCCAAAGCACCCTCAGTGAATCTATGTTCACAGCCATTTTGCAGACATAGGGCAAAGAGCCTTTGGAGAGATAAACACAAGCTGAGAATCGATGAGATTTGGAAGGCTTTGTACTGACCAGCATTTACTTGCACAATGACATGTGTTCAGCATGGACAAACCAGGTAGAAAGAATGCGCCAAGTCATACCATCCACAAAACAAAAACAGATCAGGTCATTTCAAAGGAAACATAAACTAAAAGCCTGTAAATGTTTACAACCATAGGTTTCATCATTCTGGTCTTTTCTCTGTGTGCATTTGTGAGTGTGCACAAGTCTTGCTCCAACATCTCTACGAGGTATGTCCTAAATATAAAGTGCTATTTACAGGAGGAACTTGTCCTTCTATTACTGGAAAGTTCAGTGAGTACCCCCTAGACCAAATGGAAGTAAATGAGGGTAAAAGAGAGGATTACAGAGAAGCTTTCATCTGAAACTCTTGAGCTTCTAAAATCAGCCACAAAGAAGAGGGGGAGGCAGAAGACCTTGGCTCACCAGCTTCTTAGGTTTAGACAACAGTTCTTCTCAGGAAAAAAACCAGCATACACAATAAAAAGATCAAAGGGGCTGGGAGTTCCTGTTTCCAGGCAGACACCGGCAAAATAAGTAGAATGGGACAAACGTGCTATTAGGATCACTACTCATTTCTTCAGTAGCATTTTCTCTCCTCATTGACTGTTATCAGCGTTTTCTGCCTTACTTGGAGGCTGAAGGTAGTAGGAATGCTGCACATCACAGATCACTGTTTCCCTACAACGTGATGATGCATTTTAGCTCTGTAGCCACTGGGAGCCCAAGCACATCAGTAAGGACTCCCACTGTCTCCCCAGTCACTATTTCAATCAATCTAGAAGAGCCCCTGCATATGCTATAAGCACTTTCATTTTATTTCAAACCTGGCTTAGCCTCTAATAGCCCAATTAAGGTCACAGAAAAGCCATCAGAAATCAATAATCATATGAAATAGTAGTCTGAACTTCTGCAGTTCTTTTTACAATGATGCCAATTTATCATTCTTCACCTTTTCATATTATTTTAAGGTATGTGTATTAAAGCTTTTGCTAGGGTGTGTTACGATCTGACAATACTCACCTTATCTGAAAACAGACCCTACATGCATAGGCTAATAAGAAGACATTTAAAGCCTCCTTCCAGAACTCATCAAGCCACCAAATGTGATCCCACTCACTTCAAACAGCAGTTTGGCTTCATCAAAATCAGAGCTGAGGTTGTAGGACATAGCAGCAGAGCAAAGAAGAGAGGCTGACCAGAAACTGGCAGAATAAATGGTGTTGCTAATGCAATGGTGATCGTAGTTTTGATACATTTCACTGACATATTTTTTCCTACCCTGCTATTCCCCCATTTCTCGAATTGATGATACTTATTACTTCAGGATTTGGTGGATACCATCTAGGAAGAAAGAAACCTGAGCTCAACTTTGAGTTTCAAGTTAAATATTTTAATGTTCAGAGTGAGATAACAGTTTTGAAACACTGGCTTTGTTGAAAATAAGAGGCTTTCTAAATTCCAAGAGTTGCTTTACATACATTTAGGGGATGAGCATGCTTAACTATAAGCCTTATCATAGAAGGCAAGAGGATACAGTGCCGGGAAAATTCTTGACAACAAGAAGGGGAAGTAGAAAGTCCTGTTACTGATGCACGAGACAAAGGAGAGGATACAGAGGTCACATGATCCGATGTAGGGGTCCCAGCTCGTGTCTCTCAGGGCTGAAACCTCAAACCACAGGGGTTAGAGGGAATCAGAGAGAAGCGGATGATGTTCCTTTGTCCAGGGAAAGTTCAGCAACATTTAAGTCCCCACATTCAGCCAACACCAGGGCAGTACAACAAAAAAAGAAGGAGGGAAGTGTCTAGGCAAATAGATGAGGTCAGCCTCACACACCTCAGTGAAGATGAAAAGTGGAGCCCTCTCCAGCAATTCCACTCTGAGGCATATACCCATAAGAACTGAAAGCAAGGACTCAGATACTCTTACACCCATGTTCATAGCAGCACTATTCATAATGGCTAAATGGCAGAAACAACCCAAGTGTCCATCGACAGAAGAATGGATAAATAAAACGCATAATACATACACATATAGATACAGTGGAATAATATTCAGTCATAAAAAGCAGTGAAATTTTTTTAAGATTTTATTTAAATGACAGAGGGAGAGAGAGAGAGAGAGAGAGAGCATGAGCACAGGCAGGCAGAGCGGCAGGCAGAGCGGCAGGCAGAGGGAGAAGGAAAAGCAGGCTCCCCGCTGAGCAGGGAGCCCAGTCCCAGGACCCTGCGATCATTATCCGAGCTGAAGGCAGATGCTCAACTGCCTGAGCCACCCAGGTGCCCTCAAAAGCAGTGAAATTCTAACACGTGCTACAACATGGATGAACCTTGAAGACATTATGCTAAATGAAGTCAGTCAGTCACAAAAGGACAAATATTATATGATCTCACTTATATGAGGTACCTAGAAGAAGCAAATTCATTTAGACAGAAAGTAGGACAAGTTACCAGGGCTAGTGGAAAGGCAAGCATGGGGACTTATTGTTTAATGGGTACAGAATACACGTTTGGGATGACGATATTATTCTAAAAATGAATAGTGGTGATGGTTGCACACATTGTTTTGTTTTGTTTACTTTTTAAAATTTAAATTCAATTAATTAACATATAGTGTATTATTAGTCTCAGAGGTAGAGTTCAGTAATTCATCAGTTGCATATAACACCCAGTGCTCATCACATCGTGTGCGCTCCTTAATGCCCATCACCCAGTTACCCCATCCTCCCACCCATCTCCCCTCCAGCAGCCCGCAGTTTGTTTCCTATAGTTAAGAGTCTCTCATGGTTTGTCTACCTCTCTGATTTCATCTTACTCTATTTTTCCCTCCCTTCCCCTATGATCCTGTTTTGTTTCTTAAATTCTACATATGAGTGAAATCATATGATACCTGTCTTTCTCTGATTGACTTATTTCACTTAGCACAATACCCTCTAGTTCCATCTACATCGTTGCAAATGGGAAGATTTCATTTTTTTGATGGCTGAGTAATATTCCATTTTGTATATATACCACATCTTCTTTATCCATTTATCTGTTGATGGACATCTGGGCTCTTTCCATAGTTTGGCTGTTGTGGATAGTGCTGCTGTAAACATTGGGGTGCAGGTGTCTTTTTGGATCACTATGTTCGTATCCTTTGTGTAAATACCTAGTAGTGCAATTGCTGGGTTGTAGGGTAGCTCTATTTTTAACTTTTTGAGGAACCTCCATACTGTTTTCCACAGTGGCCGCAGCAGTTTGCATTCCTACCGGGGGTGTAAGAGGGTTCCCCGTTCTCTGCATCCTCACCAACATTTGTTGTTTTCTGACTTGTTAATTTTAGCCATTCTGACTGGTGTTAAGTGATATCTCATTGTGGTTTTGATTTATACTTCCCTGACATCACTCGGTATCAGGGTCACACACTTTGTGAATGTACTTAATGCCATTGAATTATACACTCAAAACAGTTACAATGTAAATTGTCTGTTACGTATATCATACCACAATAAAAAAAAATTTTAAGTGGACCTTTAGGACCAGGAGGCTACAGCTACGTAGTGTTCAAAGGGACACGTGGTAGGGACAATGGACTTCAGCAGTGGGTGCCTGCAAGGCATGCCAAAAACCCAACCTCAAACAGCTGTGGCTCAGGATGCTCGGTGTTCAGGCTGGCTTAGGGACATTTCCATTGAGGCCAAGGGAGTCTCAAAAGACAACATAAGGGCCAGGGGGCATCAGATGTGTCCCCACCAAGTTACACCAATGCTGAAAGGGCACAAAAGCTTCTTCTTGCACCCTGACACCATCTTGAGGTGAAGCAATGGTAGAGACCCTCTGAGAAGGAAGAAATCTCCTAATGGTAGATGGCACTGAGTTGATTAATTACCCCCAAGTGACAAAGTTTTAACTGGGATTGTATTAACTGTAAAAATCAAAGTGTAATCCACCACCATGGGAACAAAGGATCAAGGGGGTGGGATGAGGTCAGTTGCATAAATTTTTTACTTTATTTATTTTTTTTATGCAAGCTCCAGTCTCCTATGGAACTGGTATGTGAGTACTTTGGTCCTCAATGTGGCATAGCGATATGGTATGTTTTCCTAATTCTTTCTCTTGCAGTTTCCAGTGCACATATTCTTTTAAAGGTTTTTACAATACTACACAACAAAAATAAAATAGGTGAATTTGTTCCTGTTTCTGAACTGCTACATCAAAATGCTACCCATTCTTCTTTTTATTAGTGGCCTACAAGGTTTTCCATCCCTTTCTGATTTCATTACCTTCAATTTGAGCCACCTCTACACGGATACATAGTTTTTGCCTTACAGTTTTTTCTATAAACTTTGGATAGAAATATAGAAAGAATGAGCTTTGAGTATTTCTCTCATCCATGAATTTAAAAAATAATTTTAATAATACTCCACCAACTATGCCATGTATTTGAGGTGACATCAGTGAAATGAGAAGCCATTAAAAACAAACAAACAAAACAGTTTCCATTGCTTTAGTTTGTGCGGGACAGCAATTAAAGAGAAACACTTGCCTTCTCACATTTTTTTTTATATTCCCAAGAGGCAGAACTTAAATTGACTACCAATGGCAAGCTTAACCCTCTACTGAGAAAACTTAGTGAGCTAGAAAATTAAAACACAGCTAGACTAGGTGAAAAATGGGCTAAGTAATACATTTATGGTTGGATGTGAAGGTCTTTGTCATGTGATTTCTTGCTGTTTCAGAGTTTTCTGGGAATTCTCTCCCCCTACCACTAAATATAGTTAATTTATTTCTCAGTCTGATGATTCTGCCTGTCATAGGAAACTCCAGGGGCAGCTGTACACTCTGCATTGTATTCCATATGCTGACAAAGCTTTGAAATAAAACTACCTTAAATCTTCAATCTGCTGTCCAGCATTTAGATTTTATATTGCTTTACTGAAGTTGAATATGCGTTACCACTTTCCGTGTTTATTATGAGTAAACTAAAGTAAATGTATGTTTTAAAGTCTATTTGCATTAAGAACCACAATCAGCTCCAACCATCAACCAGGTTGTTTCCAAAAATTAAGTGATAACAGACCAAAAATATTGCATTTGTATAACTGAAAGACTAATATGCAAATACAAATACAAATGCAGTTTTAAATATTATATTAGAGCTTTACTGCTGTTTGTGCATCTAATTACAATATTTGTCATCTTAATCTTTGCATTAGGCTGCCAGTGCATCTTGGTTTGCAGTTATAAAATGTTTCTAGAAGAAAAAAAGACTGGATGTGTGATCACAAAATCTGATAAACTACTTAGTAATGCTAAAAAGATGCCAATATAAAATTAATAACAGGTTTTCTTTAGAAATAACACTAGTTTCCATTTATCAGGCAGATTTAAGCTCTTATTGCATTGCTATTAATATACTGTGACAATTAATGCGAAACCACTGAAGAAATTAAAAATCCTCTAAATTATAATTAGAAGTGCGAAATGTTCTGAGTCCCAAGGCTTTATTTTCTGACCATTTATATTCTGACCAACATAAATAAGATCCTGACTGCAGGTTCAAGAATTCAACTGACTAATTAAACCAAACTTTTGAAGATCCAAAATTCTCACTAAACAAGCACCATGTCCTAAACAGAACATGGTTTCATTGTCATTCATTGAGATGGCGCACATGGAGAAAGAGTTGCATGAACAATGTTTTGGAAAGTAAAGCTTTGGTACTTAGCAAATTTGAAGCCCACAACCAAATATCTACATCTTAAATCTATCTATATATCTCAGAGTAACTGGATAGTTACAAATCACAGCTCTGTACTATGCCAAACCACCAGAACCTTAAACTTACACTTCTATCCTGAAGACCCTGAACTGAGACTAAGAGAATGCTGGATGATCCTTACCATCAGTGAGAATGAAGTCAAGCTTAGGATGTGCTTTTGAGGAGGTCATGCCCGAGAACAGAGACTTTTACAGAAAGGATCTGACAGGCTTAACAAGAGAAATTCAATTCTCTATGCTGGGAACACGACAGCAATGCACTGTACAATCCACATTACCCTACTTCTTTCCTACAAGTAGGAATGGATCCTGTGCAAGCTTTAGACAATTGTCATGAATTTGAATGAAGCATCCCCACCTTGCATTTCTATACGGCTGTACACATTTCAGGGAACAGAAAGGACATACTTGTAGTCTGCAACAAAGGCAGGGCTAGACCCACGTTTGCCAACTTACAGCGCAATGCTTCTTACCCACTGCATGGCATAATTATAAAAACATGCTATAATAAATGAAAAAAAACATATTCTATGGGGAAAAGCTAAAGTAATTGGATATATATATAATCAGCAGGAAACATTTTTCAATTTTGACAAGCATTTTTTTTTCCTGGATTTGCTGACATCAGAACAATAAAAAAAAAAATGGGCCATATTTCTTTTCTTAAATTTTAATACAATAAATGATTTTTGTGTCACTTATATTACAAATCAATTTAAAATGTGTGGACCAATTTAAGAAAGAAAAGACTAATTTGCCTTATGTTAGATAAATCATTAGGTAGTAAATGGTGTTTTTAAAATACAACATGAGGCTACAGGTAAAAATATATATTAGTCATTATTTAAATAATAATGGCAGGAAATTCTTTTCAAATATTGACATTGAAAATAACACTGACACATAGCTGTTCAATTATGCGACAAAGTCTCACATATAAACCTCATTTTGATTTTAGGTTATGTAACTAAATATGTTGGAATTTATAACTGACTCATGTTATATCTAAATTTATGAATAGCATTTTGTTTGTTGTTCTTTGCAATTCCAAGGGGGATGGTTACTTTAATATTAACTAGCAACAATGAGTAGTTATTAATTGTTTACTATATGCCAAGCACAATACTAAGCCCTTTGCAAGCAATATTGTATTTAATTGTCACTACCATGTTAAGAAGTGGTTATTTTACTTATGTCCAGTTTAAAGATGAGCAACTGAACTTTGGTGAGTTTCAACAATTTCCAAAGGTCATTCAGTTAAGACCAGCAGAACAAGGACTCAAATTTAGGCTGACTCCAAAGCCAGAACTCTTAAACTCTGGGGTATATTTTAGTCTTTTCCATAGAAGATAAAACTCAGAGGTGCAATTAAGTGCTTCTGTTTTGTGTCTCCCTCCTCTGTGAGCCACCGTTTATCAATGTGCTCTCCATACCTTAGGTCAGTGGTTCACAAATATTAGTGTGCAAAAAACCTCCTGAGAACCTTATTTAAATCAGAGTTCAAGGCTTTGAATTACATATGAAGGCTTGACAAAAAAGCATCCATCTTTCCTCCCTCCAAAGACACCCCTTAAATGACAATAAAGGAATTTAAAATGTATAGAGTCATAACTGAGCAAGCAGGAGAGGGGCAATGGACAAGGAATGTGAACAAATTCCTGGAAGAGAGAAATTGCACGGAGGAGTAGTTACTATGATAGTAGGTCAGAGGAGGCTTTTGACATGCAGAAGATATGGAGCCTCAGTTTCCCTCCTGCTCCATATTAAGAATGTCTGATAGCTATTCATCCATCCCAGGCAATATTTCTTCTGAAGAAAAAGTGAATAGCCAGAGAGGGGGGAAGGAATCTATAATCTAGGATTCTGGGTTTTTAATGAAATAGTCAACTCTTAAACACTTCAAATAAAAACCCTCCCATCAACACAGTCTACATAAACAGAGCCCACAATTAGCTTTCTAATACCTTTCCCTAAATATATTTGGAGAATCAAAGGAGGTCTCCAATATTAGAACACAGTAAAGGAAAAATTATTTGAGTAAAGATAATAAGAAAGAGAATTAAAAAGTAATTAAGAAAAAGAAAACCTCTAATTTGAATGCTCAGAGAGATTTGAGAAAATATTATCTCCATAAAGGGAAAAAAGAAAAAGAAATTGGTCTTGGAAATTAAACATAAATCTCTATGTATTCCCAATTTTATTTTTTATTTTTTTTTAAAGATTTTATTTATTTATTTCAGAGAGAGAGAGAGAATGAGAGATAGAAAGCACGAGAGGGAAGAGGGTCAGAGGGAGAAGCAGACTCCCTGCTGAGCAGGAAGCCCGATGTGGGACTCGATCCCGGGACTCCAGGATCATGACCTGAGCTGAAGGCAGTCGCTTAACCAACTGAGCCACCCAGGTGCCCCTGTATTCCCAATTTTAAAAAATTAAGGAGACAATCAAGGAAATCTCTCAAAAGTAAAAAGATAAAGATACGTAAAATGCAAGAGATGACATAGGAGGTGGAAAGAATCAGGTCAAGCATCTGAATAACAGAATTCCAGAAATAGGTATGGAAGAAAATGGAGAGGAGGAAATTCACAAAGAAACAATATAGAAAAATATCCCAGAGCTAAACAGTATGAGCCTCCAAGTTGAAATGCCGCATGAGTGAAGAGAGGGGAGGGTCCACAGCAAGTAGCATCCCTGTGAAATTCCAAAATCCCAGACAAAAGAGAAAATACACTTTCTCAGGGAAACAGGGTGGAGGTTACCAAAATGGAATGAGAATCAGGTAGCATCAGACTCCTTAACAACAGCAGACGCTTAAAAGACAATGCAGAATCCCTTAAATATTATTAAGAAAAATTACTCTTACCATGTAATACTATCTAGAGCCAAATTCATCAACCTGAAGGTGAAATAAAGAGATTTTTCAACCATGGAAGGAGTTCTGGAAATTTACCTCCTTTCTGAGAATGTGCCCCCATGAAAAAAAGAGTGAACCATAGAAGAGGAAGGGAAAGAGGTAAGATCCACATTTCTGGGATGATGTTGTGTCGCAGAGACTAGAGAGGAACAACCTTGATTGGGGCTACAAGATGATGGGATCCAGGAAAGGAAAAAGGACTTGAAAAATATCTAATATGATGAAGCCTTTGAAAAAAAGTAAGGATAAGATAATGAGAATATGGAGCAGGAAAGAAAAAAGTGGAATTAGAAACTCCAGGAAAGCAAAAGGTTGTACAGGAAAGGAAATGTTACCATAGTACACTACTGTGTGGACGGTATTTACACAAGATTGTTATTTTGAACACACTATTGCTACTATGTAAGCAGTAACGATCAATTAAAAAAAAGGGTAATATTACTATATTGGTATATAAGATGGGCTAGTGTTAAAAAAATAAGTCCCCATCTATAATAACAAGAAGTTGATGTCTAAATTTTTAAATGTATAAAATTTTTAAAAAGGGAAATAGCAAAAAAGGCATATTATTTAGAGAAACTAAGGTAACCACCAAAAGAAGCAGCTACAACAATTTAAAATCAATGACGTGGGATGTGTGACTGGATGGCAGTGGGGTGGGATATGGTGCAATAGGAAGGAATTATAAAATCTTGATACTATTCAATTTTTAAAATATGTACATGCATGTGTTTAAGTATGTACGTGTACATGCACACTTCTTTTTAAGAGACTTGTATAGTTGCTGTGTTAAACTCCTATCCAAGAGTGTAGAACTTACTGTCATTATTTAAAGTAGACTTCAGCTTCTTGATGCAAGATTTATATTCTCATGCTTACTGTGCCACAGAAGAAACATAAATGCCAGTTGGAAATAAAACTCCATTGATAAGATTTAGTGCGGGTTGCTGTTCCACTGAAATTTAAGTCCTTACCTCTATCCGAAGAGAGAAGAGAGAAGCAATTTTGCCTTTTCTACCTGGTCTTAGATTTCCTTAGCTTTCACTGCCTAATATATTATGTACCAATTAAGTTATCTTTAATTAAATGAACATTCCTGCATAAATGATCTCATCTTGAGTAAGCAGCTGAGTACTGGGAATCTCTGATCTTTCAGACACAGAAAGGACAGAGTTCACATTTAAGGGCTTTACATTGGGGAAACTATACTTCCACAATTGCTCAGAACTGGTAAATATAATAATTCCTGCTGCAAGAAAAAGTTAAATAGCTAGATATTAGCTAGAGAAATCAACAATGAGGCTTGCTAATCATTGCTATGACAATCTTCTGCTTTGTTTTTATATGTGTCTCATAATACTGTCAAAGCTGAGTGGCAACCTAGAGCTTTGAGAAAATAACTCTGATTAGCCTAGGAGATTTTAGTAGAGAGCAAATGTTAATGGAAAGCATCTTCTTTCTTTGGGCCTAGATACATTCCAGGGGTAAGGAAGCTGGCAAAAAAAAAAAAAAAAAAAAAATGCTGAATAAGTCATCTGATTCCTTTCTCTTCCCCCCCACTTCATATTCAAAGAAAGACTGTTCTCCTATGAAAAGAGACAAAAAGCTTCCTCGATGTCCTTGGTCATCTTCAAGATGGGTTCTGAACTTGATGTGAAGGTGTTAGATTGGATCTGTCCTGCAATGAAAAGCTAATGTTACCTTGACATGATAGGGAAATTGTCAAAAACAGAATGAGTGGAATCAAAGGAAACATATTAATTATGCAATTATAATACTATAATTGCATAATTAATATTGCATAATTCCACAAATATTAAATGGCCTCTAATGTACATGACAAATGACCACACAGTATAAGTGCTTCATGTTCATGTACTTGAAATCCTGGCTAACTTTGTTAAAGGGAATCCATTTCATATCATCTTTCTATCCTCTTAACTGTTTCAATTTGACACAAGGAGTCAAAATCGTTTCTTGAATATTTAACAACGTTTAGTCATGCCAGTACATTTATGACTTTGCCATATACCATATATCTATTGTTAACTGAATATTTTTTTCTTTTAATTGATTTACTTTTAAACTTAAATACTTGAGGCCTTGTTCTAAGAGAAAAATAATGGAATTGGTTTTTATTTAGTGGTATTTGTATCGCTCCTTTGTAAATGCTACAGTATGGTAAAAGAGTAACCTTTGCAATTAAAGCCAAGCCAACCTGAGTTTAAACTCCAGCCCCAGAACTTACCAACAATGTAATATAACTCAAGTTGGTTTTTCTGAGGCTCAGTTTCCTGATGTATACAAAAAGAACAAAGATATTTTCCTCATAAGATGGTACCAGGTTTGAATAAGACAGTATACAGAGAATACCTAACACGCGGCAGGTATTTACTAACTAAGGACCATTTTCAATGGTGTATTTTCCCTTTGCATATGGTGATCTCCAATCATCTTGAAGGAGATACTGAAAAGAAAGCTTCCCTGAATAAATCTCATTTCCCTCACCTTTCCTTCTTCTAAGAAGTGACAAATGCACTACCAGCAGATGCTTTTCTACTGGCAAAGATCAGAACAGGATTAAATCCTTGAAAAAGGATCAAAATGAAGAAGGATTTGTGACTAAGGGTGAGGACCTTGAGATATCCTGAATTATCTAGGTGGGCCCAACCTAATCACATGAATCCTTAAAATCAGAGAATGCTTCCCAGAGTGAAGAGAGAAGGAGATGGGAAAAATGGAAGAATGGTCAAAGAGATGCAAAGGCGCTGGCTTTAAAGATGGAGGACGGGGGTCCATGATGCAAGGAATGTGGGGTGCCTCTAGAAGCTGGAAAGGCAAGGAAACAGATTCCTGCTCCCCCCCCTCCCCAGGACCTCCAAAAATGTTAGATACTAAATTACCGTTGTTTGCAAACACTAAGTCTGTAGTAATTTGTTGCACCGTAAACAAAGAAAACTATAAAGAACTTGTAAGGAATGAAATGTCTTGGGCCACACCCTAGACGTACTGATTCAGAAGCTCAGCACTGTGCTTTAATAAGCCTTCCAGGTGCTTCTGCTGCTGAAGTCTGGACACTTTCCTGCCTTCACTTCCTCACCCCGTTTGTCATTCTACCACAATCTGAATTAATCCTCCACCACCCACTATACCTGCTCCTGAAATCACCTCACTGCCTCTTGGAATCATCTGAACTTTAATCATCATTGGAAACGACCTGCCATCCCCTTTCCAAATTCACTGTCTCCTGGCTTCCCAGACATCTCCTACCCGTCCCCTTTCATCACACCTCACCTCTTCACTTTCATTTCTTTCCCATGGTTCTGCCTGTACCCACACCTCATGCATGAGATTTTCTTGTGTGGTGTTCTGCATCCTCACCTCTTTTCCATCCGGCTCCCTCTTTCTGGGTATCTCACCTACTCTCAAGTCATCCTTCAACCAAATTCTAATGACTCCTAGTCTCTGTCTCCAGCACCAGCCTCGCCTGTGCTCCACTTCTGAATTTCAATTGCCTTCTACATTTTTACCTGTATTCCTGGAGGGGCTCACCTACGGAACTTGTCAAAATTCCTGGAATCCAACCTAGACACACTTGTATCAGACTGTCGATGGGCCAGGGGTCTGAGACTGCATTTTACGCAAATAACTTAGGTGCTCTAAGTGCTACCAAATTTTAAGGACTACTGCCTTAGGTCAGTATTCACTGCAGACTTGAATTCTATTCCTTGACCTTTATATTAGTCTTTCTTTTGCTGCAAAACAAGTGACCACCAATTTAGTGACTTAGAAAAACACACATATATGATCTCACACTTTCTGTGAGTTGAAAGCCCAGACATGGCTTAGCTGGCTGGCTTCTCTACTCAGGGTCTTTCAAGGATGCAATTAAGGTATTGGCTGAGCTGCGTTCCCATGTGGAGGCTCCACTAAGGAGGATCTATGTCCAAGCTCCTTTAAGTTGCTGCCAGGATTCATTTCCTTGTGATATATGACTGAGGATACTGGCTTCTCACTAACCAGAGGCTGGAGCTTGCTTTCAGGTTCTAGAGGTCAGCTGCAATTCTTTGCCAGTGATAAAAAGAGGAAAGCAGTGATAAAAAGAGGAAATTCTGTCTTTCTTCTTCAGATAGATGTTGTACTGACATCAAATAATGGAGATTTTCTTTTGGAAGATGTTGTGAATCTGTATTTCAACTGAGTTTCATAGTAGTTAAATGACTTAAATATTGGAAATAATCCAAATCCCAATGTTATAAAAATATTATTTGCAAAGTCTGTGACACTCTGTATGAAACTCTAAGGGATGTTTGTTAAAAGTGCACATTCTGGAACTCTATCCCCCAGATTTCTTATTCAGTAAATCTTCATTTTAACAAGCACCTAACCTAAGGATCATGATTTGGTAACCACTACGCTATAAGATGTAATGAAAAATAAATGTATGTAGGTTTAACTGTCTTATTTTAGGTTGTAAACTAACTGTTTGAACAGAGTTATAAAATTACATTCAAGAGGGGTGCCTGGGTGGCTCAGTTCCTTAAGTGTCTGCCTTTGGCTTGGGTCATGATCCTGGAGTCCTGGGATTGAGCCCCGTGTCAGGCTCCCTGCTCAGCAGAGAGCCTGCTTCTCCCTCTCCTTCTGCTGCTCCCCCTGCTTGTGCTCTCTGTCAGATAAATAAATAAAATCTTTAAAAAAATAAAATAAAATAAAATTACACGCAAGAGAAAAAAATTTCAATTACACTAGTGATGATTTATCTACTTTCAAAATTATGCAACAACGAATAGTTCAAATCAACAGTACAATTTTACAAATCTAACATTCCATGGTGAGAGATCATTATCCTAATATTTATGAAATTAATCTGAATTGTAACAGTAGAACCCCACTAAATTTAATTAGCTGAAAAATTTCAACCAGTTTTATGTAAATCTTCCAATAAGGAACTAATTCAACCTTTTCTTTGCTCAACAGCAATACTTTAATTTTCACAGCTTTCCATTTCATATTCAGAGTGCATTTTTGATGTGAGCATAGCCTGAGTGATGCAACACAATGCAATATAAATCTACCAACCACCAAACACGAGCAGGAGGAAAAAAGTCTATAAAATCATGTTAAAAATGTGTGTGTCTCTCTCTCTGTCAAATACATAAATAAAATCTTTTAAAAAAATCATGTTAAAAATTAATCTAGCCTTGTCTATCTTTAGGTATCTCTTAGCTTTTGCAGAAGGCAGATTACAGATTATTAGAATATAAATTCATGTTCTTAGTTTACTGTCCTGCACTAAAATATCCAAAAACAAGATTTATTTATTTATTTATTTTTGCTCTGCCTGCCTGGGAACTTCTGTGTGATCACATTTAGCAAGCATAGCACTAACCTAGAAGGTGGAGGCATAGGACTTTACTCCTATCTCTTCATTTCCCATTATCAACCTCTAGTGGAGGACCACGCAATAATTTAGGATTTTTCCCCACAGTAAATCCAGTTAATTCATATAATATGGTGACTTTCTTCACCACTTCCATCTCAAATTATCTAGATGAGCTGGGTAATTGTTCCCTAATACATCAAAGGTATAACCTTTCATTGGTTTCCTGTGCTTTGAGTAATTCAATTCAGCACATCTATATCAAGTAGCCAATAAGTACAAGATACAGAGGGGGAGGAACATATCTACAAGACAGCAGCCCTTAGCAGCCAGAAACAGAGAAAAGGCATGACAACAGATAACCAAGATGCATGTGGTATAATGTAGAAAGTGATAAATTCCTCAGAGTTGTGACAAAGTTCAGAAGACATGTTCAGGATTTGACTCTATTGTTTGTTATTCCATGGAAATAAGGTCTGAAATTTCTAGGCACATCAGATGTCTGGTAGAATCCAAGGAGATCTGAGGCTTCCTAAGAGAAGCATTGATGATGCACTCGTTCATTTGCCCAAGTCCAGCTTGGTTACTCACATTTGACTTTCAGATGTCCTCCAGTCGCCTGCACAACAGACCAGGGCTGCCAAATACATGGGAACCCTGGACAATTCCAAGGAGTATTTCAAGGTGGGATGGGCAATGGTTGTTGTGCTATGGTTTGAACTCATGATTTATTATCTGTGTCAGGCTATGATGCAAAAGTAATCTCCAATTCTGCAAGAGCCATTAAATTAAAATGTTTAAAACCTGCAAAGGGGCTGATGAGTTTGCTTTCTTCAGTCTAGGCAGACACTTTCTTTACATGATTTAATCATGCCACTCGTGTGTATTTATAACACGTTTAATGCAATTTTTTAGAAAAGTTGATAATAAGTTTTCAATAAAATTATTTCTGAATCATCCCAAGTTTCTTTTCAGATACTTGTTTAAAACAACACCTGATTTCAGAATGGAGACAAAAATACTAGAAGCACCAGACCATGGTTCTCTCTCTTGGGTGCAATTTTATTTATTTTTTTTTTTAAGATTTAATTTATTTATTTGAGAGAGAGAGAGAGAGAGCACCTGAGAAGAAGAGCATGAGCAGAGGAGAGGGGCAGAGGGAGAGGGGCAAAGGGGAAGGGAGAAACACACTCCCTGCTGAGCAGGGATCCTGACGCAATGTGGGGCTCTATCTTAAGACCCTGGGATCATGACCTGAGCCAAAGGCAGATGCTTAGCCAACGGAGCCACCCAAGGCGCCCCTCTTGGGTGCAATTTTAAAAGTACATGGTTATGTACAGCATTTACTCACAATAGTCAGTCCTCAGTGATTATTGAGGAAAAGGAAGAATGGTTTCACCGTGTGAGGATGCTGCACCAGCAGTATACAAAGCTTCGATTTGGGGGGTGAGGTGGGTGTGGGGGTGATGGAGGATGGCTTTTGATCTATTTCTGAATTTCAGAAACAATCAGCCTTTTATACAGTGAATAATCAAAAAGTATGTCAATAAAAATATAGAGAAAAAATACATACACATTACCTAATTTCCTTTAGAGACATTTTGCCTTTTTGTCAGGTTCTTAACCCAGAGAGGAGTCTTGAGAGGCATCAGACTGGGGTGAGGAAAGTAGCATATATAGAAAGGAAAGAAATGAAATCTTTAAGTTTATTAAGATTTTCTCTCCGGGGCACCTGAATGGCTCAGATGGTTAAGCATCTGCCTTCGGCTCAGGTCATGATCTCTGGATCCTGGGATCAAGCCCCACGTCCGTCAGGCTCCTGGCTCAGCGGGGAGTCTGCTTCTCCCTCTGCCTCTTCCCCCTGCATGTGTGCTCTCTCTCTCTCTCTCTCTCTCTCGATGTCTCTCTTTCTCTCTCAAATAAATAAATAAAATCTTTTTCTAAAAAAAGATTTTCTCTCCTTTGTTTTCAAAATTTCAAAAACGATTTTCTCTCCTTTGTTTTCAAAATTTTCTATAATGGAGTAATAAATCTTACTTCAGGGTAAGTGAATCTTACACCCAGGGCGCCTGGGTGGCTCAGTTGTTAAGCGTCTGCCTTCGGCTCAGGTCATGATCCCAGGGTCCTGGGATCGAGCCCCGCCTCAGGCTCCCTGCTCAGCAGGAAGCCTGCTTCTCCCTCTCCCACTCCCCCTGCTTGTGATTCTGCTCTCACTATCTCTCTGTCAAATAGATAAATAAAAAAATCTTTTTAAAAAAAATAAATCTTACTTCATTGAAAATTTATAGTGAAAAAAATTTTTTCTGAATATTTCTGTGGATGAAAATTTATGGGAAAGTATAAGACAAAGAAATGGTAAGTTTCACACAAAGGGGATTCTGTTTCCTTCTCGCCTGATTACAGACTGTGGCTCTTCAATCTTCTGGTCACTACATGACAACGTGACATTAAAATTTAGCTGCTTTTTTCTATAACAGAAATATGAGATACAGAAGAATCATAAGACATATCATATCCCCAAAATCCATGTATTAGGAGAGAAATAAAATGTCTTTAAAAAACAAATCTTCATGCTCCCTAAAAATAATTACAAATTAAGGAGAATAGTAAATAATATTGATGTAGTGCAGCTTTAGGAGTTAGTTGTTTTCTTTTTCACTTGTTATCCAATTATTTGACCATCATGAGCAATCAACTTCTTCCTTAATTAAAATCATTGGTAGGAAGCTCAGTCATCAAAAAACCCTCTGAGATGATATATGGATTCTTTAGTTCTGGTTACTTTTTCTAAAAATAAGAAAAAAAATAAATGGAAATTTAGTGAAAAATGGATAAAACCACAGTTTAACTATGATTTAAACTTTGGAGAAAGGTCCCATGTTATACATACAGTTAAATAACATCAAAGAAGACACCAGACACATATACAGTTGACCCTTGCACAGCAATGAGGGTTAGAGGCACCAAACCCCACACAGTTGAAAATTGAAGAGAACTTCTAACTCCCCCAAAATTTAACTACTAATAGCTTACTGTTGACCAGAAGTCTTATCAATAAGGTAAAGTCAACTGACACATATTTTGCACATTGTATATATTGTATATGGTATTTTTAAAGGATTTATTTATTTATTTGAGAGAGAAAGACATAGAGAGAGCAAACGGGGAGAGGGGTTGAGGGAGAGGGAGACAAGAAGAATCCCTGCTGAGTGGGGAGCTGGATGTGGGGCTCAATCCCAGGACCCGGAGATCATGACATGAGCTGAAATCAAGAGTCGGATGCTTAATGACTGAGCCATCCAGGTGCCCCTGATACTGTATTCTTATAATAAATGAAGCTAGAGAAAAGAAAATATTGTTAAGAAAATCATAAGACAAAATACATTTACAAAACTGTACATATAAAAAAAAAATCCACATCTAAAGTGGACCCACACAGTTCAAACCCATGTTGTTCGAGGGTCAACTGTATATACATAAATATAATATATATGTTTGTAGGTATATAATATGTCTAAGTCTTTATCTTTATGTCTCTATATAACAGGTCTATGAGTATCTTCATGTGTCCAGTTTTCTAATGACAGCATTTGTTTGAAGCTATCAAGCTAACCTACCTTTAGTTCATTCTTGATTTTGAATTCAGAAAAAGAAGCAAAACCCATCAAGAAAAAGCAATTTTAGAGGGACAGGAATTGGGGCCAAACAGGTTGTATAATCTATTTCCTCTAAAAATAACCAACAGAAGGCCTGGCAGCCTGTCTTAGTTATCAGCAGCTTCCCTTCATTAAATCTAATTGCTAAGCGGAGGCCATTTCAATTGATGCATGTAAAAAGCAATTTCAAGCCCACGATGGTGGCCTCCAGCCTCTCTGGGGAGTAGATGGTCCATTCTGCTCCTTTTTATGTTCCCCTTAGTATGGAAGGCAGTTGAGATTACTAATGACTGTCCATTCTGTGACTGTCACTTGGTCTGAACTTGTAAGTTTACCAAGAGGATTCAGAATATATTTGGAATTGCAAGACACAAATTATTTTACTAAAGAGAGAGAGAAGGAAAATGAATGAATGAATGAACAAAGAAACAAATGAATGAGTGAGATATGGTGCTTGAGTTTGGGCTTGAGGACCACATTGTCTGGTTTCAAGCCTGGCTCAACCTCTTATTCTCTGGGCAACCATAGATAAATTACTTAATTCAGTGTCCATATCTGTGAAATGCAGAAAAGAGTAGCACCTGTCTTGTGAGGATTAAATGTGTTAATGCATGTTAGCTATTGTCTCCATTTTAATAAATATCCTCAATTCAAGCTGGCAGAATGATACAGAATTGTATCTTATTTCAAAAAAATGTTGGTCTTTTTCAGTCATTCATCCATCCACTTCATATTGTCTGATTTTATTTTGAGCATCTTTTACTTACGAATGCGACCAAATCTCATCTAGTGAGCCAAGCGCTCAAGGCTTCTGAATGTTTTAGGGTGAGTCTAGATAATAACTAACACTAGCCACTGTAAAATAGCAAGCACAATAGGAGAGTGGGTATCCTTTGTGCACTGGTAAAGGGACGATTTTAAAATCATTTTTAAAAATACATTATCATTGTATCTGTTAAAAGAAAACTGTATCAGAAGTAGATTCAGTTCTCTTCACTCGGATATATTCAGTAGGAATACAGCATATGTAATCAAACTCATTTGGTAAATGCC
This sequence comes from Zalophus californianus, assembly GCF_009762305.2. Lineage (NCBI taxonomy): Eukaryota > Metazoa > Chordata > Mammalia > Carnivora > Otariidae > Zalophus > Zalophus californianus. Next base: position 44,552,548 of record NC_045601.1, read on the forward strand.
TGCCTACATGTATACTATGTCAAAGCATAATACTTTGTACACTGAAGTGTTCTAATAATAATTATCATAGATCAAGTGCATACTATGTGGCAGGCACTTTATATCTGCCATCTTATTAATTCTCAAAATAACCCAATAGTACAGATATGATTCTGTTTATAGACATGGAGAGGTTAAATCATACAGCTACTAAGCATCATGTGCAAGCTCAAGTCTAGTGCTAAAGTACCTGTTTTTCCTTATTTGTTGTGTGTCTCTTATCCTTATAATTTACTATTTCCCTCTAACCAGATATCATTATCTAGTCTCATTTAATAATGTCCTTACTCCCCCTTTCAGAAAGCCAGGTATTAACAATGTTTATTTTTAATATGCAGCCCTAAAGCATATTTTGTAAGCCTTACAGGTACATTATACAGTGTTTTCTTCCTCCACCTCTCTAAACATACCATCAGATTGCTAGTACATCTTTCAATCAGTGGCCTCTGTGATTGCTTATTAAGCCTGTTTACAAATTCTGGGTCTCTTCTTCTGGGTATGGGGTAGAATTTTGGCATCCTCTGCTTGCTCAAAAGCAGTGTGGCCATAAGTGGAAATAATGATTTTAATACCAGCACATGAGTCCCCACGTTCTTTTTTCCCCTTCCTCACCCACTATGAAATCAGGGGTGGAGACGGCATCTCCACGGGTGAGTTTCTGAGTAACTATTATGGCAACTTGCAATGGACAAGCTGAGTGAGCAAAACACAAACTTGGTTATTGTAAGCCACTGAGATTTTGGAGTTGGTTGTTAACACAGCATAACCTAGTGTGTATGACTGATACAGCATCTTAAAATCTAATCAACATGGCATTTACCTTAAGATCCCAATTTAACATTATAAAGGTCAACTTGAAGACAATAAAGGAAAGAAACTTTACTCTAGCATTTTATAACAATTTACAAGGTGATAGCCCATAAAATTAGACTTTGTCTTCCTTAAACTGCATTCTTTAGCCATTTTCCCTTTTGTGCTACCAAGGCATGAACCGCTTAAAGGTGGGAAGTTCCAGCTGACCATACAGAAGCCATTCTCCTAAGCAGCCTCAGTGTACTAAATAACAGATCTGATATTTATTTTTTGTTATAAGAGAATCCAAGGTTAACAAAAGTACTAGCTAAGGTGCATTCTCTGTTCTGTCACAGTGAGTATCAGAGTAACTCAAATGTGTGAAATGTATTTTTACTGGGCTTAGTGATTTAATATTATGGTATACGCCTTGTCACATCCTGAATTATTAATTAAATTATTCTTATAACTATGAATTGCCATAAAATCATCTCACTGAGGTTAATTTTGTGGCATCTTTTATTATCAGAAGATTTTTAAAGCCCCTACAAACAATTTCAGTGAGAAATGAAATATTGTTATATCTTGAAAAGGTTATGAATAGCTTTTGGTACTGACAGCATATTTCTCCAGATTCTATGTTCGGAAGTTGAGATTTTCATTATATTTTCATTGCACCGAAACTAAATTAAAGCTGATCTTATTATAGAAAAAGACTTGCATTCTATTTTAAGAATGATTCTTTCAATACAAGCTTATTGTAATAGTAGAGGCCAAAAGAAAAAGAGCAAAGTAATGATTTATTAGAAAGAAAAATATGATTACTCAGACAAACAGCACTTTTAATAAGTTGACTATATCAAGCTACTTAGGGATCCCACAATAGAAATATCCACTTACTACTGTGAAGTTGCTTTGGAAAGTCCTAATAGCCAATTCTCTAAGTACTTTCATTTTTATTTATATATTCTCCACCTTGTTCCATAAAAATCTCAAGGTGATCTGAAGGAATGTGTACAGATCAATGGGATTTAAAAAAGAAGTGAGGAACCTGGGTCTATGAAATACAAATGTCTGGAAATAAGACGGAGATCAGATCAGTCTGTAAGTTAAAACAACAATTTCCAATGTGCACAAACCCTACATAATGAAAACAAACCAATTCCTTGGGTCTCTGGTTTATGGAGCATCTTTGGAGAAGCCAGACTAAATTATTGCAAGAAAAAGGACCTGATCCTAGACCTCCAAACTTTTCAGTCTTCACCACACTAGTTAAAAAAAAAAAAAAAAATGGAAATGGACCCCTAGTATGTCTGTGTATCTATTCATGCATTTATATGTGTGTAAATCTGTGCCAATATACTAGATGCATTAAAAATATACAAAAAAGATCGAAGTTGTAATATATTATTCCCATGCCCCAGGGAATCATTTTCCCCATTCTACTCCCACCAGGTGTGACAGGAAAGCACACTGATGCTTTCCTAGCATTGCCCGCTGAGAGAGAATCTCTTCCCTCACCCTCCCCAAGCATCACTGCATGCCTTTGACCTGAAAGCTTCCACACACTGGGCAGAGAAGGTTGTCTTCCACAAGTTGCCTTCCTCTAAACAGAAACCCAAACCTCAAAAGTCTCTTCCTGTTCTAGTACCCAGCTTGTCTCCACTTCTCAAAGATTTTCCTAGGGAAGAATCATTAACTTGTTCTACCAACACAAGATAATGGACACAACAACCAGATCCTGTCTGCTCTTGATGTTTCCGAGGACCTTTGAAATCAGAATTTTTCCAGTATTTTACTTCTACCCATAGCAATCTCTCACTGAATTTCAAAACCTATTTGACAAAGGTGATAGCTTTTTGGCAGGTTAATCTCCCACCAAATTAGGAAGAGAAATTATTTTTTTAAATATACTTTCTTAGATGGTTCATTTACATTATGTCTTTAGCTTTCTGCTGTAGAACTCATCTGCAAAAATCCCACAGCATTCAATGTTAGCCTTAGAATCCCATAGCATTGCCTCCTCTTGCTCAAGGCCATCAAGGTCACTGCTGCTCTCAGAAGTATCCTCTGAGACTGGCCCAAATGTGTATCTGTCCAGGTAGGCTCTCAGGCCCATGCAATAATTCGGCTATTAAAGCCCATATTAAGGAATTTGAATGGCAAGTTGTAAAGTCTCTAACATGACATTGGTACAACAGTGCAATAAACACTAATCAAACTAATTCGGTGTTTAATTTCATTTGCCCCTGCTAAATGGCTCATGTGATGTGGCAACCTTAAAAACAGCCTTCTCATAGACTCTGGAGTTTAAATTTACATGAGGCAGAGGTAATCACTCCCAAATGCAATGATCTCATTACCACCAAATCTATATGTGGAGAACTAAATTAGGACCAGCACACTTTTCACCTTTAATTTCTTACTATCCTTGTTTGCTTGTTCTTTTTAAACAGTGATCGCTGACAAGGTAAAAAGAATATAGTCAGAGCTGTCAAACAATATGGTCTAATAAGCAAAATAAGGACAAATCATTTGTTTTTGTTTTCAGTTTTCCTAAATTCAGTGTGATACACTATAAAGGCCAATTCTCTACTACCCCAGGGCATTAATTATCAAGATAGTGATTATCAAGCTCAAGGAAATTCCCTTATAAAAAGTCTTCGTATAAACACAAACCATTTCACTCTTCTACACTTGAATACACACACTCTTCTTAGGTTCACTGAACTAGAAGACAACGTATCAACTTCCCCATTTATTATGATAGAGTTGACTGTGGTTATTTTGTCCGCCTGAGAGTGCAAGCAGATTTGAGTTGCAAAACTAGCCTCTATCAAGCCTTTATAGATTGATTAAGTGGTGGCTGAATATTCATAGATTCAAAGCACTATCCTGAATATGAAAGAGGACTGCCTTCCTCTGGGAACTTGTGATCAATTGAACTGAAGTATCAAAATGTCTTCTTTTATGTTCCCTTAATCTGCAATACTAAGTAGATCTTAGGAGGCTAGCATTGCTTTTGATATGTAGATCAATCTGTCCATCCTGAGTCAGGATTTACTTCTTAGAAGAAATGGTATTAATTTTTAAAGAAAACAGAGGAGTGATGTTATAGTTGGAAGGAGATAAAATTAAAATTATTTTTAAGAATGACTTCAAACTTAAAATTGTATATTTAAACTGTATTTTAAGCCAAGAGCATTTTAATAATATAATAAACCTAAAGATAATTGTATCTACTAAAGATAAAAGATGTAATATCAATACTACATAGCATTATCTGAGTTGACCAAAAATCCTTGATACCTTGCTGCCCAACCAAAGATCAACCCCAGGCACCTCTTGAAAGTGTCCTTAAGTCAACACCTTAGAAATTTTCTCCAGTCTCTACCTGGCATTGGATGCTCCAGCTATTCTTGTCCTGTTTTGGTAAATGGAAAATCTGTAGATGCCCCACCCAGTTTCCACCCTCCCGACGGGCACAGCAGTGATCTCGGCTGGTTCTCTTGGTGCACTTTGCCCTGGACTAGTGTCCTGTTTCCAGGAATAACTTATTGAAGATATCTCCCTTTTACAAGATAACCAAGCATTATTATGATTCATGCTGTGATTCCCAAATTAATTTGAAAAAATCAAAATAACTGGTCATTTTAATAATAAGTCCCTTCCTAAAATGAAAAATTCCTCTTTCTTTGAGTAGTACACATGGGAGGCCAATGCCAACGACTTCCAGAGACATCTAATATCAAAGAGGCTTTTCTTTCAAATATTCACTATACTATCAAAGCCAGGTACCTTAAATCAAAATCTGTCTCCATAAAAAAGTTACCAAGAATGAAAGACAATGTTTGTATTGTGAATAGTTAATCAGTGAAGCCACTGATAAACCAGGCAGAACTACATTAAGGTGCTTCATAGCTCATTGCTTAAATATGACATCCTCAAAAATGTTTCCACCTATTCAAAATTTAAAGTAGAATCTTACAACAAAAAATCTTCAAACATGGAAAAAGTAACCTCTACTAATATTCTACACTAGATGTCAATATCTAAACATCCTTTCAAACCCAGACATATTCATCCACTGAAAAGAATGAGAGATTGACTCATACAGTCAACCCAAGAGCAGACTTCTCTCATACATTTGGGACAATGGAGCTTGGTGGAATGTCAAATCTGCCACCCATCAGTTCTAACAGAATAGGGTGAATTAGTTCCAGGAAGGGAATGAGGTGACAAGTAATGTGAAATACCAGAGGTACATGGGGAAAAAACTCCTGCAAATTCACATCACCTTCAGTGCCAAAACAGCATCCAGAGAATGCGAGACTCTAAAAATTGATGTCCTCTCTCTAGGCTCAGGTTGTAATTGTGCCAAGAGCAGGGAATTATATTCCTAGATGAAAAAGAACCTTTATAAGTTATCCCTAAGTAAAACATTTCAATTACACAGTCAAAAAACATTCTTTAAGGATTCTGAAATTGCAGTATGATATGTGACTAAAACAGTATCCTTTTTATTTCCATTCATACAATGGACAGACATTTATAGGAAAGAACTCTATTACCATGCCATCTTACCCCAGCCAAATAAATTCTGTTCCCAGGGCTCCCTCTCTCTGAATGCCTCATTGTCTAGAAAGCGCTTCTTCTGCCCAAAAAGCCTTGCTCATTGCTAACAAACTGCAAAAAGTCATGATGACTGCAAGAAAGAAATCAAGACTCCAAAAGAGAAATCAATGAAAAGAAGTCAAGTCTCCAGAGACAAGGAAGGACAAATATTCCACAAACATATGGAATAATTTTCAGCCTTACTAATTATCAAAGAAATGTGCATTAAAACACAATAAAGTACCATTCAGCATTCAGCACATATTAAATTAGAAAAAATAATGAAAATTCTCAGTGCTGTCGATGTGGCATAACACAGAAATACATTGCTAATAATGATGTATTAACTAAATTCTACTCTTTTGGAATTTAATACAGTAATATATATCCAGAAGCATAAAAGTGATCTTGCTCATTGACCCAGGGATTTTAGAACTTATCCTAAAAAAACTCTCAAGTATAAAAATAATATGTGCATGAAGATGCTTATTACGTAAGTTCCTATAATATGAAAAATAAGACATTAAAAATAGGAGAATGTTTAAGTAAATGCTGATGCTTTGGTTCAATAGCCTATCATGCAGCCATTAAAAATTATGAAAATGAACACCATAAAAACAACATGAAAATGTTAACCATACACTATTGGGTGAAAATAAATAGTAAGCTATATACTCACTATGATTATAATTGATGAAATATACATGTGGATAGGGACAAAAAATATTTTTAAATATAATAAATCTGGTAGGATAATAGGATTAGGGAGGATTTACTTAATGACCTTAAGCATTAGTATTGTCATAATACTATTTTTATAATTTAAAACAAAGTTTTCGGATACCAAAGATATTTTTCTCCTCCCCACACATTTGAGTTACTGTCTTAAAGCCCAGGGCTGTATTTTATTCATCTCTGTGTCCCTCTGAGCACTGTCCCAGCTCCCTATAGCATCATTACATGCCCTCATTTTTAGACAATAATGTAGATTTCTTACCCTTTTTCAATCTCATCATGTCTAAGAAGTAGCAAAGTAATTCATTCTTTCTTAGGAATGCCAGAGAGCAGTGGAATTTTATAAACTGCATTGCCAGATCTTTAAAAACCTAATATTGGCAATATTTCAGCTTGTTTGGAGTCCTAAAATGAAATTTTCTTTGGGTAAGTTTCCTTACCAGATAAATTTCCTTTGCAAAATGAAGGTTCTTCACAATATTGACACAAATCCTTTACATTGCCTGATCAATCCAGAATGCCGTAGCAAAGTTAATGGTAATTATTTTTGTACACCATTGATTTAGACAAGGTGTGTTGAGAGAACAATCTTTCAACATAACAGAGAGTTTGTGGAAAACATTACCTTATTTAAATGTTCTCCGCGTGACAAATACATAATAGGGATGGAATCTCTACATTTTCCAGAAAATATGTTCACTGATATTCTGTGTTAATCCAACACTATTTTCTCATAAAATCTGAATTCTTATTCCATGATGAAAATAACCTCATATTAAGTCCTCAGGTTTTTTTTTAAAGATTTTATTTTTTATTTATTCATGAGAGACAGAGAGAGGGAGAGAGAGAGAGAGAGAGAGGCAGAGGGAGAAGCAGGCTCCCAAGGAGCAGGGAGCCCGATGCGGGACTCGATCCCAGGACTCCGGGATCATGACCTGAGCCGAAGGCAGACGCTTAACCATCTGAGCCACCCAGGCACCCTAAGTCCTCAGTTTTGTTTTGTTCTTTTTACAACTAAATAACTTTTCCTAAATTAGAAACAATAATGTATAGAAATTAATATACCTGATTGATCATGACAAATGTTTCCCTTGAAATTTATTTTTGCTTTTCCCACTGGTTAGGTCTGAAAGTGATTTGAAAAGAGGGTGATAATATCTGAAAATGCTAGCTAAAAATGCATCTTACAATTATCTACTTGTTTTCACTTGTGTTTTATATTTTTAAGGCTTCTTTTAAATTGTTTTTTTCAAGTACTTCCTATCTATAACTTACTTTGTCTCCAGTATCCCTATGCAATAGTAATGAGGTATAGTAACTAGTAACTTATGTATACCTCAGGAAGTGAGGCAGAGTCTTTCTTTTCTTTTCTTTTTCTTTTTCTTTTTCCTTTTTTTTTTTTTTTGGCAGAGTCTGAAGGGTAGGAAAAGTTCAAATGTTCAGATCAGAGACTTCGCTTAATTTCCTTAGGCTTCTATTACCATCTAGGGAATTCTTTAATTCTTTTTAATTAAATTCTGTTTTAATTCTTTTGTGGTTTGAGATTGTATGTGAACAACATCTAGGGGAGCTAAAGTCACTTTTTGTGTAATGGGTTGTTTACAGGTAATGTTTTTCACCAAATGGCTTTAGGTAAAGGCGGTGAGATGAAGGGAAGTTGGATGCAAGAGGTCGTCATTTCTGCCCATCATATATCTATAGAATTGAAAGGGCATTTTCTACTAGCCAAGTGACTTAGGGAGATGTGAGATGAGAGAAGGCAGGATGTGCCTCCTGGAGTTATGAAGTATGGCAGACTGCAGATCAGCCTGGTAGTGATGCGATCTCAGTAAGACTAGGAAGATAGCTTGGAACCAAATGATGGCAAAGCAGTAACATTAGGTCTTGGTCCTGTACAAGAAGGACACCGAGGCCATGCAGTTCTTGGTTATCAGCACTCTGATTCTCCCTGGCACCATGATAAGCATCAAGATTATTTTCACCCATAAAACCTTCTGCAGAGAGACAGGCCATCAACATCCAAAGTCAGCTTGCCAGTCAGGCTCTAGCATCTCTCCTGTACACTTAACTATGCTGGCTCTTACTGAGATGCCCGCTCTGCAGTCCTATTGCACTTTGTCCTTTCAACCATAACTCTGAACTCTTAACAGTATTTGCCTTGCATTATTCCCTGCTCCCCTTTCTTTTGTATTTATGATCTGGTTCCTCACCAATATTGTGAATTGCAAGGGAGTAAGTATTATGGACATTATATTTTTGTAACTGCCCTCCAGAAATGCACAGTGATGGCTGCGCAGTGGATGAATCACAAATTTTTACTTTTTAATAATTTATTTTCCTTTTAACTACCACAGTTGAAAATTTCTTGTATTTATCTTTTTTTAAAAAACACATAAGCATCACACTCATTACACGTATAATTAGAAATTTACTCAATTATTCAGTGAAGTACTGAGCAATAGTCAAGTACAAAGCTGTCAACAGGGCTGGCTCCACAATTGGTACTTGTTAAGAATTGATGCATATTGAATAGAGGAACAAAAAGAAATATACTTGAAGCTCCTTTTTTGGAAAATTAAATAACATGTTTCTGAGAGAAATGGATTTAGAATGATAATTAAATAGGCACAATTTTTAAATAGGCAATAGTCCATAAATGGTAAGAAGCTGACAAACCAGATAACTAAGAAACTGATTTGGGGGTAAATTTTTACCCTAGAATGCACAAAGTAACATAAAAAAGTCCTTTAATGAAACATGTACAATTTTTCTATAACTTTATTTGAAAGTAGAAGGGAAAAATCTTCTAGATGTCAATATACTCATCTTTATAGTTGCTTCTATGCAGAGGGACACCTATTTCACAAAGGTTTTATCAGTCCAAGATGTTTTCTCTAACCTACAGCTGCCAGGAGTCCCCCACTCATTGTGTTCTCTCTCTTGTGTCTCTCTAGTCAAGGTCAACCAGGAATGATAGACACCATGCTCTGCCTACAGTATCCTTACTTTAATGCCTACCTACTCTTCTTAGGATGAGGGCTAAGCTCCCAAAACAGTCTACAACAAAACCTGGCCTGGTGTGTCCCCACCTTCTTCAGCTTCTGCTCTCCTAACCTCCTAACCCCCACCTACTGTTCAAGAGAGAATTTCTTTCAGTTCCTCAAGCCTTAGGCTTACTTTTCCCCAGTCCTTTAAATGTGTTGTTCCTTCTGTCTAAAACACCCTTCCTCCCCTTTCTTCCTTTGCCTGGATAATCTGTGTCCCTCCTCAGCTATCACTTCAAGAATTCTCCGGTCCTGTGCCTCTCACTCACAGCCAGGGTTAGCTGCTCCTCTTTTAGGGCCCCTTTGTCTCTGGACCTCTAACCACTGCACGTACTGCACTGTAATACAATTGTCAGGTTCTGGTTTGGTTTAGTTTGGTTTGGTTTGTCTTAATCCCTCCATGAAGTCATGAATTCCTTGAGGACAGGTGCCATCTTGTTTGTTGCTATTATTTCTAGTGCTAGTTGTAAATTTTGATTATTAGAATTGTCCACAGATAAGGGCATTAAAGTAGGTAAGCTCCATTCATTGCAAAGATGGATATTATAGTGGAAGACATCATGTGTATTTGCTAATCAAGTCTAGGAAAAAAAACATTTGTTTTCAAAGAGGCACAGCTCAGTCTTTGTAGAAATGCTTTATAAAGTTTGCTCAGTCAACTTAATTTTTTATCCATGATAGCATAAAGCCAACTACACAAAGTTCATATCTACTAAAAATTGCTCAAATGCTTCAAAGAAAACCTAATACCCTAGAAATACTTAGTAACTGCAGACATCCTTCAAGGGCTCAAAGCCTATACAGACAGCACCAAATTTGTGAGATGAATACACTAGATTTTATGTCTACAAACATAATTCCCCTCTGAATTTGGAGAGGATGTTATAAATTCTTTGTACCTAACATTTGTAAAGGTAAAAACAACAGAAAAAAAATTGCCACATCTGGGTGATAGACACTGGGTAGGGTATGTGCTATGGTGAGCGCTGTGAATTGTGCAAGACTGTTGAATCACAGATCTGTACTTCTGAAACAAATAATGCAACATATGTTAAGAAAAAAGAAAAAGAAGAAGATAGCAGGAGGGGAAGAATGAAGGGGAGTAAGTCAGAGGGGGAGACGAACCATGAGAGACGATGGACTCCGAAAAACAAACTGAGGGTTCTAGAGGTGAGGAGGGTAGGGGGATGGGTTAGCCTGGTGATGGGTTTTAAAGAGGGCACATCCTGCATGGAGCACTGGGTGTTATGCACAATGAATCATGGAACACTACATCAAAAACTAATGATGTAAGGTGCCTGGGTGGCTCAGTCGGTAAGCTTCTGCCTTCGGCTCAGGTCATGAACCCAGGGTCCTGGGATCGAGTCCCACATCGGGCTCCCCTGCTCAGCGGGAAGCCTGCTTCTCCCTCTCCCACTCCCCCTGCTTGTGTTCCTGCTCTCACTGTCTCTGTCTGTCAAATAAATAAATAAAATCTTTAAAAAAAAATTGCCACATCCCACCTTGACATGTCTACAATAGAACTACCCATCAGTCTGAATTGATGGGATAGCAAAACAGCAGAGTGTTTCAGTAGCTAAAACAGAACATTTTTTTCAAAGTTTCTCGTCTTCCTCTGTTCACCTGAAAAAAAAATACATGTGTGTAATAATTATTGGAATCTCTGAGAGTATATCTTTTCCTGGATATTTTCAAAGCTTCCTTAAGGGAAATACTTTAAAGTCTCCAGTCTTAGCTTAATAAATGACTTTTCCCTAGGTCCCAGTTGCTCTCACATGAATGAAATCCCTCGAAACTAAAAATGGTATCAGGCAAAAAGTGTCGTTCAGTGTCTAAAATTTTATTTTGGCAACCATTTCATTAAAGAGCCAGAAATTTAAGTGATCCAAAACTTAAGTTTAATTTCAGGTGGGGCAAAGCAAGCTGCTAGTAGGATTTGGGTTTGTCCTTCCCCATGCACTTTAGGTTGGATACAATCAGTGAAACCCAAGGCAATAAGCTACAGTGGCTCAGAGCCAGCCACTGAGATTTACATTCTAGGTCAACCAATTAGCTGCTATTTGGCTGTGAATAAGTCGCAGCTTCTGTGTGCTTCGGTATCCTCATACATAAAATGTGGATCATAATGGCACTCATCTCCTTGTACCTGTGAGAAATGAATAGCAAGTAAAACACTTAGCATTGTGTAGCCCAGGTGATCAATGGACCAAATGTGGCCCACAAACATCTTTTATTTGATCTTTTCAGATTTATGAAAAAATGATTTAGTTGCCAATTAAAAGTTGGGAAAGTTCCCATAAAAAGTGAGATTTCTGACTTCTTGAAAAAGCAAGAGGTTAGACAGCAGATATGTTTAGCTGATGTCCACCCACATCCCCACTGTGCCCCCCGCCCCAGTGTGGAAGGACCTTATGAACCCAAAGCTCCCTACCTCAAGCAATTTCCTTTCCTTTCCTTTCCTAGCTACCATTGCCTACATAGGCCCACAGAAGCATGAATCTGGGGCATTCTCTAAAACGTCTCTCAGGAGGCTCTCAAAGGTGATTTGGCCTCAGTTGCCCACACTCATAATGAATCTCTCTTTTTTTTAAGATTTTCTTTATTTATTTGAGAGAGAGAATGAGAGAGAGAGAGAGAGCACATGAGAGGGGGGAGAGTCAGAAGGAGAAGCAGACTCCCTGCTGAGCAAGAAGCCCAATGCGGGACTCGATCTGGGACTCCAGGATCATGACCTGAGCCGAAGGCAGTCGCTTAACCAACTGAGCCACCCAGGCACCCCATAATGAATCTCTTTTAAAAAAAAAAAAAGGTCTACATTAAACAAGTTTAAGGTTCAAAGCAAAATTGAGCAGAAGGCAGATACAATTCCCACAACCCCCTGTACCCACACAGGCATAGTCCCTCTATTATTGACACCCCCCACCACAGTGGTACGTTTGTTATAATTGATGAATCTACACTGACACATTATAATCACCCAGAGTCCACAGTTTACGTTAGGGTTCACTCTCAATGTTGTACACTCTATGGGTTTGAACAAATGTTTAACAACATCTATCTACCATTATAGTATCATCAGAGAAGTCTCACTACCCTAAAAGTCTCACTGCCCTAAAAATCTTGTGTTAATACACCATTCACTGGCTTTCATCCCTTCCTGGTCTCACTTCCCCTTTCCCTCACCATGCTTCCTAGGACCCACCCCCAAATAATCTGTCTACACTCTAATTCCTATCTCAGGATAGGCTTTTGGACAGATCATCGGCCCCTCCCCCAGGGTCAGCAATGTCTGGAACGAAGTATTTGCAGCCCTCCAACTCCCCATGGACCTCACCGCTCATATTACATCCACACAAGCACTTTTCCTTGGCCCACTGTGTCCATTCAAATGATATGTCAGACTTCTGAACATAGAATCCAAGAGCCAGACCAATCCTCTTGATTTTATGAAGGAAGCCACTGAGCACAAACAGAAGCAACGACTTGCCCAATTAGATAGAACCTCAACATGGGCTAGAGTCCAAAACTTATGGTCCCTTATGGCCCCTAACCCCGGACTCTAAGACGCCACAGGTAGATGCCACCTGTCACAGGATTTCTTTAGGCTGATGCTCCCACCTATTGTCTTCATCCATTCCAGCATCCTCTTCTTCATTTGGATTTCGAGTGGACGAAGCTTGAGAGAGAGTATTAACTAAGATACAAGCAAGAAGGAGTTGTCTATTTAGCACACACATACACGTCCCCACTCCTTACATTCCCAGAGGGGATGCCTGCTGCTGATTAGGAGCAGAAGAAAAGAGAAGGGTCAGGGGTCAGCCCCTGAGGCAGGACAGTGAAAGATGAGCTGAAGCTCTGGAAACCTAGAGGAGAAGAGAGGAAGGAAAATGCATAGAAATTCTTTGCAATGAGATTAGAAAACAAAATATGATTTCTTCCCTATCTCAAAAATCTATCGCTACATATATTTTCTCATTTAATTCTCACAACTTTGAGAATGGTTGCCATTACCGTCATTTTTCATATAAGGAAACTAAAGCTAGAGAGGCTTAGCAGCTAAGCACCTACATTCACACAGCTGTGAGATGTTGTACCTGAACTCCAAACCCAAGCCGTTCAACTTCATAGCCCATGCCCAAATCTCTCTGCTACCCTTTGAAAAGGCACTTTGTATTAAGTACTAACATTATGAACTTCACACATGAAACATCATCTAATTAATTTCTTATTTCCAGAAAGTCAGGATAGACAGGAATGTAAAGGAATCTCATTAATAGAGCAGATATTGGCTCCATGGTACCATGAATTTTTGGCCACTATCACAGCTTTATTGGTGATATGCCATGGTCATTACTGAATTTTGAGCAGGGTCAGATCTGAGGCAAGCCAAATTTTACTTTGTAATGAACAGTATATGAAAAAGTATTAAGTTAGTCTAGTGTTAAAGATGTCAGACTTGGCTTATAAAGCTAATTCACTTTCCAAAAGGACAAGTGTCTGTAGATCCCTGCATTACTTTAGGAAAGAATTCACAGATTCTTTTAAATGCCTGTGCATTTTAAGTATTTGGCTTCAAGTAACTGAAGTACTTTATAATATAGCAGGTTTATAACCATCTGGATGAGTCACAGCTCCATGAAAAAGATATTCTGCCTGTCCACCTACCTTCCTCACCAGTTAACTGGTCTCAGAGTCAACCCCAGAGATAACCAATAACTGGAGAAATGAACAAATGATGACAATGTCAAGAGAAGGAGAAAAATCATGCAAGAATACTTTAGTATCTTTCTCCCATTTACCCAGTAGAAGTCTTACTAGAATAAAGTCATCAATGTCATCCAAAAGCATGCATCTAAACTGCACTTAGACACAGTCCCTTCTCCCCTCCTTCTAGAAGCTCACAAACTTACACACTCACAGTCAGGAAATACCCAGTAAATTCCAAAGACATGGGAGTCAGGTGGGAGGGCTTTTGTGTGCCTGCGATTAGGAAGGGAAAGAGGAATATAACAGCCAGCTTCAGAAATTAAGACAAATAGCTGTGGGAAGTAAATGCCCAAAAGTAAATGTCTGGACTTCAAAGCTTCTAATATCAGTTCAGTTCATGCAACATCCATCAAGAGCTTCTTCTAGGCCAGGCTCTGTGCTGTGCCCTTGAGACACCCCTCCCCACCAACAGCATATATCTAGGGAACTTGATCTTGGACTTCCTTAACTGAAACAACTGACAAATTGTTACGTTCATAGCTAGCAGCCTAGGAACACTTCCTTCTATGTTTTTCCTTTCTGGGAGCAAAACATGTCTTACTTCAAAATCTCTTCACTACAGGTAATGCAGCCTTTGATGGATGACACAATCCCAGAATGTGAAATTTCACCAATTCTGACGTCACAAAACGAATCATTTAAAGGTGAATTTGTCTAACAAGGATGTCATTCCCTGAGAGTTCGTATTTTGCCTTTAAAAAAAATGGCATAATAAAATAAAGTTGTTTCCTTGAAAAAATCTCTTCATATCTGATATATGCAAGAGTTCATCTGGAAGTATTTATTTAAAACAGATTTTTGTACTATGTAACATAATAGTACAAAAATGATCACATGAAGAATGTTCATCACTTCCTTTCCCCCATAGCGTCTAATCCCTTCTTCTTCCTAAATTAGAAGGATTACATTTTCTGGAGAGAGATCAATTCTGCTACCTGATAAAGTGCTAAAAAGGAAAATGGGGAGATGGGGAAGAGGTGTGTGACTGGATCAGGGAGAGCAGTTTAAGGTGTGAGGACAGTGGATAAGAGGAGAGAGAAGATGTTACAAATGCAGCTGTGGGCTATGTATTTTTTATCTTCAAAACACTTCAGAAGGCCTAGATAATTCTCAGTTCTTTCGGCCATTAACTGGTCACCAGTTGGGCTATTCAACTGTGCACCCAGAGACACTGTCCCTGTGGGGCTGAACCAGGTACATCTGAACACGATACAGGTGGAGAGAAAGAGAAATGCTGCCAGAGCTCCCGACAGAGCTGCTCAGCTGTTGGTGACTCAAGGAACACTTCCCCAGATCCAACGGGAAAAGCCCTGGAGAAGGATTTCGAGCTGGTATCATGGATGTAAATTGTTCGGAGAAAGAAGGAAAAACAAAGAGAGAGAAAAGAATTGTTTAGGCGCAGGGAAAAGAAGGGAAGATCGGGTGGTAGGAAAGGGCAGAAGGTTGAGGAGAGAATATCCTTGACAGAAACTCTAGCGCAGAAGAGGGTCCTCACAAATAGGTAAGCAGGCCATAATTGCTACAAATGACAGGCAAAGTGAGCGCCCACATTAGCCACGTGGGTCGGAAGCTTCTAGACTGAACTGAAGGGGGCACCTGCCCTATGGCTGCCAAGTGCTTTTCTGTCACATCCCTGCAGGTGCTGCCCTGCACCCCATGGGGGGGCACCCTGGCTTCAGTCAGCGTGGGCCAGTTCCCCACACTTGGGTCAACCGAACGATCCACTGACAGTCCCCTCTGCCCTCCTCCATCAGTAATCACCATGGACTTGTCAAAACCAAGGGAAACAGGTCATAGTCTGTACAGACAATAGAGAAAATCAAATTCCCCTAAAAAGCCTGATGTAAAAGCAATTCTGAAAGCAGCGGCAGAGAGAAAAACGTTTTTTTTTTTTTTTTTTTTCTGTAGACCTGAGCAAAGGACTTTAGGATTCTTCTTCACGCCTACCTGGTAAAGTTGACAAAGGTCAGAAAGTTAAATTTTCTAAAAACACATAGGTGTACATACATTTTAGAAAAGAAAGACTTAGTGTGAGGGAATATATCTAGCACCCTCAATCCCAGATTTGTATAGAAATACCCAATAAAATAGAAGAACATGGGGAAATCTACATTCGTTCATTCATCTGTTAAATATTTATTGAAATTTTACTATGTACTAATCACAGCTCTAGATACCAGGTAAAGAGTTGAAAATAAGACAGACATGGCCCCTTCCTCCTTTTTCTACCTGAAATCTTGAAGAGGTATCACTTCAGTGCCACAAAGTGCCATTACCTTCTGCTACATAAACTGTGAGCAGAGTCCATTTAAGGAAAATGTAAAGGCCCATTCAAAACTCTCCTCTGTGAGACAGTTGCTGCTAATACTTACCCACTCATCCTGACTTAAATGTGAAGGCTAACACATGTAGAAAGCCAGGGTAGTACTTAACCACTGAGCTTAGTTAACGTTCCATTAGTGCACAGAAGCCCAAAAGAATAGTTAAGCAACTTGTTAAAAAAGGAATCATCAATGCTATAATTCTATTTATTTATACTTTAATATATATTTATTGAGCACCTGTTAGGAACAGATCATGTGGGTACTGCTAAGAAGCATTTGGAAAAGTGAACTGCATGATTCTGTTATTTTTTTAAAAGATTTTATTTATTTATTTGAGAGAGAGAGAGAGAGAGAGAATGAGAGAGAGAACACGAGACGGGGGAGGGTCAGAGGGAGAAGCAGACTCCCTGGTGAGCAGGGAGCCCGATGTGGGGCTCGATCCTGGGACTCCAGGATCATGACCTGAGCCGAAGGCAGTCGCTTAACCAACTGAGCCACCCAGGCGCCCCATGTGAACTGCATGATTCTGTTCCTTTATGGCCAACATTCTACCTAGTGAGATAAGGCATCCTTATAAAACAGAATATTAGCCACACAGGATACACAGCTGCAGCTGTCAATTGAGTTATAAACTCAATAAGGGGAAATAGGTATCTTGGGTGTGCTGTAGTAACTTTCAGTATAACCTTTTCAAAATGGAACTAATTATCTCTCCTTTAACCATGCTCCTCCTCTGCTGCTTACTATTTCAGTTAATGGTGGCAAATTTCACCCAAACCAGCTCTTCCAAAGCTCTGCTTTTCCCATATGTTCCCCCATCCAATTAGTCACCAACATTGGTAGTTTCTAAGCAGAACTATCCCTTAAATTCTGCCCCTGCTATTCATTCACTCTGTCATTGACTAAATTCAGGTCTCTATTATCATTCATTTAGACTATTTCAGCAGACCAATCTGGCCTCCTATCTTCTTTCTATCCCTATCTAAGGTCATCCTCCATACTGCCACCAAGTAACATTCTAAATTTCTTTTCCTTGCTGTCCATATAAAGTCCAAACTCTTTGGCAAGACATGGAAGGCTGTGTATAACCTCCTGTAACTTAATGCCCAAGTGTTTGGTTATCATCCCAGACCCTTCACCATTACTAAGACTCGCAATACTTACTCATGTCTTGATGTCTTTGCATATTCAGACACAAGGTCTGAAATAGCCTTCCTCAACTTCCCCACACAGCAAACTCCTACTCATCCTTTGAAACTCTACTCATGTCTCCGTGAAACACCAACCTCATTTCTGCCTTGAGGCCTTTTTCCATTGCTGTTTCCTTTGCTTACAAGATCCTCAAAGGGCAGTTAGTGTTAAGGTAAAATACAGTCTATTCAAAGAGGCCTTTCTCTGTCCCCCTCTCTGATGGGCTTTAGGCTCATGCTCTCTAGGAGAACCCTTGCTTTACTCCTTCATACCGGTCATCACCCTTAGAAATTTCTATTTATTTATCTACTTGATTTTTGTTGAAATTAATTCAGTTACTTCCACCACTATAACCTTCATCAACTTTTGCAGATTCTAAATTAATGGTACCACTCATTTTTTTTAATTTAGTTAGTATTCTAATATTCTTATAAAAGCACAGAGCAGGGGTGCCTGGCTAGCTCATTCAGTGGAGCATGCAGCTCTTGATCTCAGGGTTGTGCACGTGAGCCCACGCTGGGTGTAGAGATTACTTAAAAAAATAAAATCTTAAAAAAATAAGCACAGAGCATACTCATTTAAGGCCTTTTCATATTTTCATAACACCAGAAAAAGTCAGAAGAGCAACTAAATCCAACTTGTATTTATACCCCTGAATTAAATAAGTACAATTTAAAATAGACCTAGCTGTTTAAATTTAGTAAAACAAATACTTATACTCATAATAGTTTAGATTCCTTCTGTCAGATAATTTTGTCTAATTTTTAGATTTTGGGCTTGTGGAAATGCAACATCCACACTCAGGACACAGGCACAAAGACTTCTGTCAAACAACTATATGATTAATTTGAAAGGTGACTGAATTAATTTAGGCCATACATGTCACTTTGGGGCAAATATGCAAAATGATGAGCTTAGATTAATAACCTTTAATGTCCTTCAGCCCCAAATTTCTAAGATTTTATCCTGTGCTGATGCCTTTGACTATGAAAACATTGTCTACTGTCATGATAAAAAATATTTAAATGCTTCTAGAACTATGGCTGGTACTCATACTGCCCTATCACTGTTTTGTTCTTTATAGAAGTAACTTTCTTCTTTATTAATAAAAGTATTCTGGATAACTTCCAGATCTGCCACAGCAATGTAATGTCTTTACAATCAATCCCTCCACATTGATTATGCCTATAAACTCTGGAAAAGCCACGACAGCAACAACCCAATCTGAGAACTCTGAAAAGTAAACAAGAGAAAGATCAGGAGGAGCAGCCAAAACTTGCGGAAACAATTAGCATGGAGATTAGCTTCCCAAGTATATTTTTCTTTTGCAACTTTGCCGTAAGGGTGGAACCCAGTCACAGAGCAGCTGCTCAGTGTAGGCAGCTAGAACTCTAATAGAAACTCTGCCACCTCTTTAGATACAGGGAAAGGAGCCCCAGTGATCAGAGAGAGGGGAAGGAATCCCAGAGGGTAAAAAGATAGTGAAGAAAACCCTAATTCTGTGTAAGACCACACAGGTATAGACCCAAAGCAGCATAGCAAAGGCTTAGAGAACTGAACTGAGATTTGAACCACTGGAGACAAAAAGCAAGATAGAAGTAATCAAATTGATTGCTTACTAAAACCAAAACATTCTTCAGAGGATTACAACAGAACCTTCAGTTTCTACAACGTAACATTCACAATGTGTATGGTACAATCAATAATTACTTGACATACAAAGAAGGAGGAATATGTAACCCAGTCTAAATAGAAAAGGCAATCAACAGAAGCCAATCGCGAGATGACTCAGATACCATACCAAAGACACTAAAATAGGTACCATAATTGTTACATAAAGAAAAAGGAAAATAAACTTGAAATAAATGAAAAAAAGGGGCACCTGGGTGGTTCAGTCGTTAAGCGTCTGCCCTCAGCTCAGGTCATGATCCCAGGGTCCTGGGATTGAGCCCCGCATGCTCCCTGCTCCTCGGGGAGTCTGCTTCTCCATCTCCCACTCCCCCTGCTTGTGTTCCCTTTCTCTGCTGTGTCTCTCTCTATCAAATAAATAAATAAAATCTTAGGAAAAAAGAAATGAAAAAAAAAGAAAATCTCAACAGAGAAATAAAAACTATAAAAAGAACCAACTGGATATATTTTAATTTAAAAATACAATATCTGAAAAAGTTTTTAAATTACTGATAGACTTAACAGCAGAGAAAAAAAGGCAGAGAACTTTAAAATGGATCAATAGAAATTATCCCATCTGAAGAACAGAGAGAATGTGGAAAGAAAAAAAAAAAAGCATGAACAAAATCTCAGACATTTGAGACAATATAAAAGATCTAAGATATTTTTAATTGGAGAAATAGACGGGAAAGATATTGAGGCATGAAAAATGGCTGAAGACCTCTCAAATTAAGTAAAAGATACAGACTTACAGATTCATGAAACTCAGTGAACAAACAAAATAAATTAAAAGATACTGTGCTTAGATACATCATAATCAAGCCACTGAAAACTGAAGAAAAAATCTTGAAATGAGCTAGAGAACAATGACACATATACAGGGAATAAATATTTGAATAGTCATGGAATTTCCATCAGAAACTATAGAGGTCAGAAGATAGTAGAACAACATCTTTAAAGTGCTGAAATAAAAAAGCTGTCAAGTCAAAAATCCATATACAACAAAAATATCATTATAACATTATATCATATGAAAAATATCATAGAATATTTTTAACTACATGACAAAAAAAAACCCCATAACATATCAAAATTTGTGGGATACAGCTCAAGTTGTGCTTGTAGGAAAACTTATATGCTGGCATTAGAAAAGAAGAAAAAACTAAAATAAATATTCTAAGATTCTACCTTAAGAAGCTAGAGAAATGAGTATAGTAAATTCAAAATAAGAAAATAACAAAGGTAACAGCAGAAATAAATGTAACAGAAAATAGGGAAACAAAAGAGAAAATTAACAAAGCCAAGAGTTGGCTCTTTGAAAAGATCAACAAAATTGACAAATTTCTAGCTGCACTGAATAAGAAAAAGGAGAAAGAAGAGAAAATGGGGAAGATGTGTCAACACACATTTTACAGACATTATAAGATGATGAGAGAATACTAAGAACAATTTTTTTTTAAGATTTTATTTACTTATTTGACAGAGAGAGACACAGCGAGAGAGGGAACACAAGCAGGGGGAGGGGGAGAGGGAGAAGCAGGCTCTCCGCGGAGCAGGGAGCCCGATGTGGGACTCGACCCCAGGACCCTGGGACCATGACCTGAGCTGAAGGCAGACGCTTAACGACTGAGCCACCCAGGCGCCCCTAAGAACAATTTTATGCCAACCAGTTTTACAACTCCGATGAAATGGATGGATTTCTTGAAAGTTACAACTCAGCAAAGCAGACACAAGAAGAAACAGAAACTGAATAGCCTTGAATCTATTAAAGAAATTGAATTCCTTATCACAGATTGTTCCCCAAAGAGAACTTCAGGCCCAAGTGGTTTTCCAACAAATTCTAAGCAACATTCAGGGAAGAAATAATGCCAATCTTACACAAAGTTTTTCAGACAGTAGGAGTATGAGATACTGATCAACTCTTTTTAAAATACCAGTATATCCCACTACAAAATCTGAGTAAGAAGATAATAAATTACATCTTAATGAAGTTGTAAAATTAAAATTAAAAAGTGGAGTCCTATGTACCCTCGTGACAAAGTCTTGGACCATACAGAAATGACTTTTGCTACAGAAAGGCCTCCAAGGACCTGATTATAATACAGCCTTGGGTAAAACATACAGTATCAACATACTCTCTAGATAATTATCTAATCATTTTGTTCTGTAGCAGAGAAACTACAGCCCATGGGTCAAATCCAGCTGAGGCCTGTTTTTGTATTGCCTGCGGGCTAAAGAACAGTTTTTACATTTTAAAAATGTTGTTTAAAAAAGAAGTAACAGCATCTATGTGTGGCCTGCAGGGCCTAAAATATTTAGTCTTTGGCCTTGGCAAAAAAAAAAAGTTTGCTATCCTTGTTAGAGTAACAGGTTTATGACAATAAGCAATTACATTATTCCACTCTCAGAAGAAATGCTCAGAGACCAGGACATATGCCAGTCCTCCTGTTCTCTACCCTTCGCTTAGCACCTGATTCATTCATTCATTCAATAAGTATGTAGGTGAGCCCTAATATATATGAGTCACTTTACCTTTATATCTGCAATATAATGATGTACAAGATAGGCAACCCAGCCCTCAATGAGCCTATGGGTTCTACAAAAGAGATTTCAATGTTTATTCAATTGAATGACTCAATGATTCCAGCATGGTTTTACCAGAGCCATGTGGTAACAGTGATTACGTTAGCCCAGCACACCTTCCCTGTCTTTTTGCTGCTGGGGCTTACTTTGCACTCTGCATTGGATTCCATGCCCCTCTGGGCCTGACGTTTCTCGCCATTCTAATATAGAGATAATAACACACTCCGTGATAAAAGATGAAAAAGTTAATGTGAAAGTATAGGACACAAATTTTATTGCAGTCTTGTGTCTTCTTCAGTTGGAGGTTTCAAAATTGCTAATCCTTCTGTCAAATTGAAACTCCTTCTTAAATCTCATATTTAAAATAAAACGAACACAGTTGAACATTAGGGAAAGATAATGCCTAGGCGGTTTTGTTAATGCATCCAAAAATAACTGCCTATTTTCAAGTTAATGTAAAAATCTCCAAATCCAAAGGATATGCAGCTTAATGTGTTAAAAAGCATTAGCTAACATTTACTTAGCCACTGATAATTATTTGGGTTCTGAATCCAGAGGGTATAAGAGAGCTTGTCAAAAGGAGTTGAAGGCAGCATTAATACGGGTAGAAAATACAACGTTATTCAAAAAAACGCAACTGAGGATATTTTCTGGACAAAGTTGTTGGAATCAATTATTTATTTCATCAGATAAAAAAAATTTGGTGGAGGGAAGACCCAATAGAGGGAACATGTATGCGAGAGTGCTGAATAAGGTAATGATGTTCATAAAGCAACGTGGTGACCAAAATAATCAGAGTGACTTGAGTTGCAGCAATGGCACCAAAGAGAAAAGAGAAAGAAGACTAATGGTGTATCACTTGCAAGCCCCAGTTCCCAGGAGAAGTGCACACATTTGAGAAAGGTGAGAAAAGCCAAACACGAATGATTGTTAAGACACAAGAACTTAATTGAAGGGAAAGGATTTAAAATTACCTAAAATACAGATTGAAGGAATCAAGGTCAAGAAACTAACTGAGTTGGCTCATGAAAGGTATTTAATAAGTCAAGACCTTTAAAGCCAATAGTTTTTCTTGGTTATAGGAGAGCACGATGACAAATTACAGCCCAGGGAAAAGAAGTAGACTGAATAATATCATATAGCTTTTTTAAAAAATGCCAGGAACAACCTTCCTAACAATCATTTTTATTACACTGGGATCACTTGTAACGGTTAAATCAGGCTGGGAGAGAAACAAACCCCCCCCCACCACTGTATATAAGTTACTTAAGGTTTGATTGCTATTCTTACTTCTAGAGCGAAAGAGCAGAAGAGAAAAGAGAGATGGCAGGAGGGACATAAAGGGTAGAGATGTTTGAAGCTGAGGCATCTATTCTCCACTTCCTTGAGCACAGAGATGGGGACACCCTCATGTGTCCAGCCCCAAGCACAGTGTCTGACATAGAGAAATCATTAATCAAGGTTTCTGAAATAAATACCATGATTAAATTAATGAAAATGGACAAGCCTACACCTTGCTCTGGTCATTACAGCTGTAAAATGACCCTGTTGTCACCCTCCTTCTGTTCTCTTTCATTTCTTTTCTATGTTAAAAATTCAATGATTATAGAAATCAGACCTTAAAACATGAATAAAAACTTCTGCTCAGGTGGATTGCAAAGATGAATAATGAAAGAAACAAAATGTCTCTGGGTTTATTGGGCTAAATTAAGCATCCAATTTTAATACACTGTGAAACAGTTTACACACACACACACACACACACACACACACACACACACACTCAAATGCTTCCTCCCAAATAGATATTTAGATAAGAACTCCAACCATGCTTTATTTATAAGATTTTAGAGTATTCATTCATCATGTACTCATTTGAAGCAGCCTCAGACTAACCAATTGCTATAATAATTCTTTGCTCCAGCAGAACCTCCCAGCAGGTCCATCTGAACAATTGGGAGCCTGGAATCCCCTCTACCTCAAAGCTGTGTGAATCCTCCGCTGAAAGTAATAATCTGTAAATTAGCTAACATTATGGTAGACCTCATACCTGGCCTCAAAAGTAATATTTTATGCAAAAATAACTTCTAGTTTAAGACATAGATTTACTTAAAAATTACAACTAAGTGTTAGATTCAGGGAAAAAGAAACCAAGCTTTCAAAAAAAAAAATCGTGAAGTGTGAACAGGTGCATTCTGAATCACACCTGCCTCAAAAACATACTAACTTTTCACTTCTCATTTCACTCTATTTAAAAATAAATTCCACGTTGACTGTAACAAATGTACCACTCTGGGCTAATAGTGGGAAAAGTTGTGAGTATGTGGGGAACAGGGGGTTATATGGGAACACTCTGTGCTTTCTGGTTGGTTTGTAGTGAACCTAAAACTGCTCTAAAAAAAGAGAGTAAGTCAGTAAATAAATTCTAAGGACTTGAATGTTTTACATGCTATCGTGAAAAAAAATTAAGACCTACTTAGAGGACATTCATTTTTCCAAGAGTGAGACAGGGAAGGACACTATTATTAAAGATAACAGACTGTTTCTTAAAATACAGATACGAAGAAAGCCTCAAATGGCGAACAGCTCTATATCACCAGGGATCTCTAATTTTATAAATCCTAGTTGGGAAAATCTCAGGCAACTAGACTGATTGTTTGGTGTGCAACTCCTAAATATAGGGGATGGCTGTTTTTTCCACCCCCCTCCTCTCTATGCCCAAAGATCTTCACATTCTTCCTTTATTACTCCCAGACTCCTCTATGCACCTCAACAATTCTCTCCTGTTTTGGGCCTCCTTAGCCAAACTGTGGCATGCTCTACTCGGCTTCTACCTGTTTCTCCAAAGCCACAAAAATGATGCTCTGCTCTTCCATAATGGGTCGGAGCAGAAAGCATTCTGGCCAAGGCTCTTCCTGTGGCAATGAACCACTGGCCGCAATCAGGAGAAGGAGCAATGGAAGATGCCGACTCGCTGACACTGACAGGAAACACAAAACCGGAAACGCACACTGGACCATGCAGGTCAATGCCTCGGTCCCAGCTATTGATGCCAGCAAAGCACTGCCAGAAAGACCTGCAGACATCCACCTCTTACCACATCTCCTACGACTGTTCTCTTCTCGCCTTACTGTCCTTGTTCTACAAACATGTGAGACCACTCTAGCCCCTGCAGCTTGGCGTTTGGAATGCGAGTCCCCCAGAGGAAGCATGGTTTTGCTTCCTCACCTCTTTCTAATCTTTAATACATCATCTTCCCCTGAACACCCTTCAAACTGACCTCTTAACACCTTTATCCCTTTGCTTTACTTTTAGCCATAGTACATCACACTTAATGTATGCTATAAACTTATTTTCTCTCTTCCCTTACTAGAGGGAAGAAAGGAAGAGGGATACAAAGCCCAGTACATAGGAAAAGCTGCACATTATAGTTCCCCCTTTTTTTAAATTTAAATTCAATTAGCTAACATGTAGATCATTAGTTTCAGATGTAGAATTCAATAATTCATCAGTTGCATATAACACCCAGTGCTCATCACATCAGGTGCCCTCCTTAATGCCCATCACCCAGTTACCCCATCCCCCCACCCACCTCTCCTTCTGCAACCCACAGTTTGTTCCCTAGAGTTAAGAGTCTCTCATGGTTTGTCTCCCTCTCTGATTTTCTTCCCATTCAGTTTTCCCTCCCTTCCCCTATGATCCTCTGCACTGTTTCTTATATTCCACATATGAGTGAAACGGTATGATAACTGTCTTTCTCTGCTTGACTTATTTCACTCAGCGTAATCCCCTCCAGTTCCATCCACGTCGATGTAAATGGTGGGTATTCATCCTTTCTGATGGCCGAGTAATTCGCATTAGCATGTGGAGGCTGTCAAGTGTCATAAAAAAGAGGCATTTTAAACTTTTTTAGTCAGGAAGTGTTTTTAACTTTAACTTCTGTAAACATAATATTTTCTCTTGTAGCATTTATTAATAGCCGTCAGAACACACAAGCTGGGACACACTAAAACTTAACGTCCCTGTTTCCTTTCTCCTTTATTCTTTTTCCTTCATCCCCACAATTCTTTAAGGTCACCAAGGTCATAAAACAAATATAACTGCCCTTTGTGGATCCTCATTCCACTTGATCTCTACCCTATATATCTAAGTACTTCCTGAAGCATCTCCATCTGTTTACCTACTACTTGTTTTGTTCCCTCTGCTACTTCTCTGAACACTCCGGGTTCCCTCAGTTGTCTCTTATCTGCCCTTTAATTTTTAATTATATGCACTTCCTGAAGTTAAGTTCTTATCTTATTTTTCTTCTTTCACTTTTCTTCTCCTTGGAGAGACTGATCTTATATTTTCTTCTTTTTTAAGATTGATTAATTTATTTGAGAGAGAGAGAGAGAGAGAGAGAGAGAGAGAGGGTGGGTACATACAGGGATGGGGTGGGGGGAGGGGCGGAGGAAGAGAGAGAGAGACTCTCCAGCAGACTCCCCGCTGAGTGAGGAACCCAACACAGGGCTCTATCCTAGGACCCTGGGACCATGACCTGAGCCAAAATCAAGAGTTCGACACTTAACCTACTGAGCCACCCAGGTGCCCCGATCTTATATTTTTAAGTTTCGCTTCTGTAATTATCCTCAAGACTCTAACCTAAACCCCGAATTATATTTCCAAAGATCAACTTAGATATGGTCAATTGCTACCTTTTGCAAAAGAACATAGCTTTAAAAAAAAAAAAACAAACAAACCTATCCTCATCGTCTTAAACTATATTTTCATCCCAAACTCCTTTATTTCTGCCACTAGACACACCATTTTCCCTGTTCACCAGACTTTTAATGTTGGAATTTATCCCTCAAGTCTGCTGCTTTTTTTCCCCCCATCCTCCCTCGCCCTCATCTGTTAGTGCTCTCCTCCTTTGCACATTCTCTCAGATGGTTACTTTGTTCTTTGGGCCCCTTCTTTTCTTCCATTCTTCCATGGAATATAAAAACAACACGACCGACCCCCTGCATCAGGTGTGGTAGCTCTGCTAGCAACCAACCCTCCCTCCTTCCTCATTTGCCCCACGTATCCAAGCCAGACTTCACTCCTGCATCTACCTGCTTACTCCAGTGTGTGAATCATCTCCACACTTCCTTCAGTTTTCCACAGACCCCCTGCTATCTCTCCATTGACTTATTTTCGCTGATCTCACTAGACTCTCTCCAGAGTTTCCCAGTCTTTTGGAAAAGACTGAAAATGAAAAATAGAAACAATTGTACAAAGAGAGTCTCATTGATGTTGATTATAATAGGGAAGAAGAAAAAAGCATACCGGACACAGGGAAAACACAGACACTTATCTCTTAAAGGAGTTTTGTCTCCCAGTTGGTATATTATAGTCAACTCTATTACATGCATTACACAATACAGCTAGCCATTGTATACAAGAAAGTTAAAAATTCCAGGACATATTTTGGATTTTGCATTTGAATATAAAATCTAGGAATTCAAAAAAAAATTTTTAATAAAACCATACCTTGGCACCACATCAAACAAAATTAACTCGAAATGGACCACAAAACTAAACCTAAAAATAAAACTTCCAGAAGAAAACATAAAAGAAAATCTTTGTGATACACTTGGGTTGAGCAAAGAATTCTTTGAAAAGACAGAGTGTGAACCATAAAAGAAAAAATATAAATTGGACTTTATCAAATCAAAAAGCTTTTGCTCTCTGAAAGATATTGTCAAGAGAATAAAAAGACAAGCCACAGACTGGGAAGAAAAAAATTGCAAAACACACATTTGATAAGGAGCTTGTATCTAGCATAGATGAAAAACCCTTATAGTCCAATCAATAAGAAGACAAATAGCCCAATTTTAATTAAAAAAAGAAAGGAGGGCAAAATATTCGCCAGTCACTTTGCCAAAGAAGAAATACAGATGGTCAATAAGCCAAGGCAAAGACCTTAATGTCATTTACTTATTAGAGAAAAGCAAAATAGAACTACAATGAGATACCACGGGTAAAAATTAGAAAGACTGACCACACCAAGAGTAGTTGGTGAAATGTGGAGGAACTAGAACTCTCCTACGCTGCTGGTGAACACAAAGGAGTACTGTCACAGTGAAAATAGTGTGGCCATTTCTTACCAAGTTAAACAAATTCTTACCATATGACGCAGCAATCCCACCCTCAGTATTTACCATGGAGATGAAAGATAATACGTCCAGGCAAAGGTCTGCATACGAATGTTTATAGCAGCTTTCACACAACTGCCGAAAGCTGGAAACACACAAATGTCCATCAACCGGTGAATAAGTAAACAATGGAACAAAAATTTCTGTGATAAAAAGGAATGAACTGCTGATGCGTGTGTCAGCAAGTATGAATCTCGAAGCATTAGGCTAAGACAAGCCAGACACAAAAGACTACATACTGTATGATGCTATGTATATCCTATTTGTTTCATTCTAGGAAAAGCAAAGACAGAAATCCAATAAGCAGTGGCCAGGGGCTGGTGGTAGGAAAAGGGACTGACTATAAAAGGGCACCAGAAAACTTCTGGAGTGATCAAATATACTGTATCTCCCAACTCTGGTGATGGTTACACAGCTGGGTTCCTTTGTCAAAACTCATTAACCTTCATGCCTAAATAGGGTGAACTTTCTTGCATACAAATTATACCTCAATAAACTTAACTTTAAAGAAATCAAGACTAAAAAAAAAAAACAGAAAAGAGAAAGCAAATATTTTCTTTTCCTTATCCCAATCTCCTTGTGAATTTGTCTCCCCAACAATCTTCATACTGAAAATAATTTCTCAGCTTAGTGACACACTTTTAAATCTTGAAAATAATAAAAACAAGGTTGAGACTGAGTCTGAAATTTTCCTGCTGCAAACAAAAGAGGAGTAAAAATTTACACTACAAAATTTCAACAACTCTGGGATCCACAAAGAGGTTGTTAACAAAACAAGAAATTGAGCAGAGTCACCAAGAATGATGTCAATATTCTTATTTAATACAACCTAAAGTCAGAATGACTTTTTTCCTTAAAAAAAAATAACACTAATGAGCTTAAATTGAACTCCCATCTACAAAAGAAGTATAGCCACCCACTAAACTAAATGTACTATCTATAAATCCACACTGAAATTAGCAGTTCCAGTCAAACTGAACCACTTGCCTGGCCCCAGGGTGTTTTTTTCCGCCTCTGTGTCCGGCTCCCTTTGTTCTGTGCACAGGTCGCGCTGTCCTTCCCATCTCATCACCTCTGAAATCGGAATCCGTTCTGTCCTTCAAGGTCCATCTCAGACACTGGGAAGTTCAGGATCCTTTCAAACATCCTCAGGATAGAAAGTGTTCGCTGCCTTTCATAAACTGCCATTGCCCTTTATCTGCCTCTCTCTTACACTTTCTAAATTTCTGTGCTATATTTATATGGGTACTGACATAATTCACCTACTGCGTTGCAAGCCGCTAAGAGACTGGAGCCTGCGTGAGTCATAGTCACACCTCCCGCTGCGCCGAGCACAGTGCCTCAAAAAAACAGGTACCCAATAAACATGTGTTGAATGACTGAAAAATTAAATTAGACCTTATTTGGTACTATCATAGAAAATTTGGTGCAATCACAGAAAACGGCCCATTTGAAAATTTTACTGACCTCTATTTTATTTCAAGGTAATAGACTCACTCTAAATAGAAGATATATTCTGGTGTTTTTTAGAAGCATATCATACTTTTTTGAAAACTACTGGGTAAAATATACACAAATTCAACTGAAATTCCCAAAGGCCAAAGCTAAAACACTTTGAGCAACAAAATAAAGTGGTATGAATTATACCAAAAATATAAAATAAATATCCATGAGTCCATACTGACACAATCATACAATTGAGTAAATAAATGGAAGACAACAGACAATCTCCCATGCAACGGAATTCCAAATAATTTTTTTTAAGATTTTATTTATTTATTGGACAGAGAAAGAGACAGCAAGAGAGGGAACACAAGCAAGGGGAGTGTGAGAGGGAGAAGCAGGCTCCCGCGGAGCAGGGAGCCTGATGCGGGACTCGATCCCAGGACCCCGGGATCATGACCTGAGCCAAAGGCAGACGCCCAACGACTGAGCCACCAAGGGAATTCCAAATAATTTCTATAGATATTCCACCCTCAAGGAGGTTGAACATAACTCCCACCCCTAAGTGTGGGCCGTGCAGAGTGACTTCCTTCCAAAGAGTATTTTCTGAAAACGGGAGAGGGAGAAATCTGACACCACCTCAGCCAATAGATGAAGAGTAAGATCGAGGATGACAAGTCAGGGGCACCTGGGTGGCTCAGATGGTTACGTGTCTGCCTTCGGCTCAGGTCATGATCCCATGGTCCCGGGATCGAGCCCCGCACCGGCTCCTGGCTTGGCAGGGAGCCTGCTTCTCCCTCTCCCTCTCCCTTTCCCTCTGCCTCTCCCCCTGCTGATGCTCTCTCTCTCTCTGTATCTCTATGTCTTAAATTAATAAATAAAATCTTTAAAAAAATAAAAAAGGATGACAAGTCATATTGATAGTATGTACCTTTGATGTAATGTGATGAGGACACATTTCCTCTCCAAAACATATAACCCCAGCCTCAACATGAGAAAGACATAAGACAAATCAAAGTAAAAAACCTTCTAGAAAATACCTGACCAATGCTCCTCAAAACTGTCAAGGTCATCAAAAATAAATATTAAGTCTAAGAAACTGCCACCACCAAATGGAGTCTGAGGAGACATGACAACTACAATTAGATGCTAACCTGGATAAGAGTCTGGAACAGAAAATGGACATTAAGGAAAACCATGGAAATCCGAACAGGATAGAGTTTAGTTCACAATGATGTATAATTATTGGTTCATTAATTGTAACATACTAATGTGGGATGCCAAAAATAGGGGAATCTGGGTGTGGAGCAATTGCAAACCCTGTACCATCTTTGTAATTTCTCTGTGAAGCTAAAACTGTCTAAAGTTAGAAGTTTATTTATTTTTTAAATACACAAATTTCAAATGTTAAAAAGTTATCCTGGGGGTGCCTGGGTGGCTCAGTTGTTAGGCGTCTGCCTTCAGCTCAGGTCATGGTTCCAGGGTCCTGGGATCGAGCCCCACATCCGGCTCCCTGTTCAGCAGAGAGCCTGCTTCTCCCTCTCCCACTCCCCCTGCTTGTGTTCCCTCTCTCACTGTGTCTCTCTCTGTCAAATAAACAAATAAAATCTTAAAAAAAAAAAAAGTTATCCTGAAAACAAGAAACGTTTCTAGACAATAAAGAGTTGTTATATCACAGGAAATTCGCCCTATAGAGAAACACATCCCTGGACATTATTTTAGCTCAGGGGAAGAGTTGCAGAGGAAGTTTCCAAATACAAATAAAGTTAGTAGTTTTAGTATTTACTCTAGGATTCTTGTCTTTAAATGCATCATTTTATTTTATTTTTTTTAAAGATTTTATTTATTTATTTATTTGACAGAGAGAGTGAGTGAGTACAAGCAGGGGGAGCGGCAGGCAGAGGGAGAGGGAGAAGCAGGCTCCCTGTTCAGTAGGGGTGTGGGGCTCCATCCCAGGACCCTGGGATCATGACCTGAGCCGAAGGCAGACGCTTAACTGACTGTGCCACCCAGGTGCCCCTAAATGCATCATTTTAAACTTATTGCTTATGATTTCCTTTACCTTAAGTTCACCAAGAAGTAATGTAACTTTATATTGAAAGCCACTGAAAAATGTATGACTTTATTTACAGAGAAATTCACCCTGTGGTCAGCTTTATCAAAAACAAATTCCACATAAGGAAATGATTGATTTCTCTTTTATCTTTCCCCATTCCAAATAAAGGGACACTATATTTAGCTATTAGAATAAAAAAAATGCTTTATGTTCTTAATTTTCACAACTCTCCTTCTAAAATAAACGGAAAAGAAATTTGATACTGGTAAAGATCTTAGGCATTTTCCATTGCTAAAATTATAAGCTTTTTTTTTCTATCTTCATGAGCTTCCTTGAATAAATTACATCTGTATTGTAGATAGCATAGTCAAAAGGACAGGGAAAGGGTTGTTTTTTTGTTTGGCTGTTGTTTTTAGGAAGGAAGACAGCAGAGCCTGCTCAGCTGCCCTAAGAGTGATCCTCTAGGACCTCTCAAGTCATCTCGCTGACTGATCTGGAGCAAATCAAGGCTCCGGGCCTCAGATTTCTCATTTATAAAATGAAAAGATTATAACTCACAAATCACTATCTCTCAACTCACTCTATCTATAAAAAAAAACTGAATTCTGAGTATTAATTTCACAATTTGCCTTTCAAATAAGTTATGGCGAGCATGATTCCCCAGTAACCCCGTAGCTCCTCAAGGGCAGGCTTTGAAATTCATGGAAATAAGGATGGGAGTTTCTATCTCTGAACCAGAAATAGTGCTGCACAAGAGAAAACTCATTGGGGTCAGCACCTCTAATTCAACTTTGATTTCGAAGTTTGTTTCCCGCTCCCTTGTCTCTGGGAAGAGTCTTCCAAAACTAGAGAGTAGCCTCCCCACAGCACAATGACGCCAGAATTCAGACAAGATTCAAAGAGAAGGAAAAAGGAGAAAGGAGAAAGCTTCATACGTTTGAGAGAAGACAGACTGTAAGAAAACTGAGCTTAAGATGATAACCTTAATATTAATATTGCTTGAGAACTCACCAAGGCTGTCACAGACCAGACACTGTGACATAGGACTTGAGTTCCCAGAGATCAGCTTCTCCATTTAAATAGGCACAGTTGAATAGTGAGGGTCAGCCCTTAAATATATCATGCCACCAAATTCCTTCTATGCCCACCACTTCCCTCACATCCATCACTTTCATTACCGTAGTTATTTATGTGTTTGACAAAAGAAGAGGAAGAAAAAAGATGCTCACAGAGAAATATCCAAATTTTTACTCAGTGATTGTGCTCTCCTTGGTCTCTAGATAGTCTCTAGATTCTCCTCATTGCCAGGCCAGCTTCATGAGCATGTGACATGTGCAGTCACACAGGGTGACACACTCAGAAGGGCCCCCGGGGTTGGCTTATGGCTTTCTTGTCACCGTTTGAACTTCACAATTTTTGAACAAGGGGCTCCACATTCTCAGTGGCATTGCTGGCATTGCGTCCAGCAAATTATGTAGACCATTGTCTTTAATATCTCTCATTTGGATCTTCAGAAATTTTTATCTTCACTTCTTTCCCGCACATTGATTGAAGACATTTAACCAATCACCTAATGGATGTCATGATTGATCCACAGAATTCCCTATAGGAATATGCCTATATAAAAATGGCTGAGTATTACTAGAAAAAATTGTCCAACCTGGTAGCCTTGAGCCACCCACATTCATGTTTTCCATTCTCTGCCCAACACAGTCCATAATCCCATACTTCCCAGTCCTCTCTCTCTCCATTCTCAACAACAGCTTTTTCATCAGTTTCCTTAAAACCCTATTAGTCTTCCCTCTCATCCTCAGGTGAGACCTTTCCTTTTCCTTCATAGATGTCCTCCAGGCTTCTTGGACTCAACATCACCCAAACAGCAGTCTTCACCTTCCCCTTCAAGCCCGCTGCTCATACAGTGACAGTCATCACTTTCTTTTCATTGTCCAAACAAGAAACGTGGTCCTCATCTTTGACCCTCCTCCACACCAAATTCATTTCCAAGTGTTGCCATCTTAATATTGATTTGAATCTGTTCATGTTTGTCCATCCCCTTTGCCATTGTTTTAATTAAAACACCCATAACTAGGGGCGCCTGGGTGGCTCAGTTGGTTGAGCAACTGCCTTCGGCTCAGGTCATGATCCTGGAGTCCCGGGATCGAGTCCCGCATCGGGCTTCCTGCTCAGCAGGGGGTCTGCTTCTCCCTCTGACCCTCTTCCCTCTCGTGCTCTCTGTCTCTCATTCTCTCTCAGATAAATAAATAAAATCTTAAAAAAAAAACACACACACACACCCATAACTATTCTCTTGGTTTACCACAATAACATCCTAATTGGTCCCCATGTTTCCAGTCTAAATTTTCTTCCTGATCGTCAAGTGCATTTTCATTCTGTAGTCATAAAGATTTTATTTAAAAATCTGATCATGTTCTACAATACATGGAAAACAAAAATGCCACAAATTCTTCCCACTCCTATCTGTATGCCTTTTTGCAATACAGCTTTGTCAGTCTTCCCTTTCCCTCAAGAGGGGAGTCTACTCCTTTTCCCCCTCAATTCTGGGCCAGGCTTGTGACTTGCTTTGACCAACAGAATGTGACAGAAGTCCGATACTGTGGGAGTTCTGAACTCAGCCTCCAGACGTCATAGGGGTATGCAGGTTTCTGATGTTACTCACGACTCCATGCTGGTTGCTGGAGAAATCTCTTTCTATGCACTAGATAGAAGGCTTTACTTGCTCACAGATTCTAAAATGGTTCTCTCTTTTCAACATCCCATCTACAACATCCTGAAGTAGGACACTGAGTTATCTTTGATCCTTTCCACCACTTTATCCTCCATATTCAATTTCTCTACAATCCCATCACTGCTTGTTTCAAAAGCAAATCTCAGATTTGTCCTTTTACCTCAATCCCCAATGCCACCACCTAACCTGAGTCTAGGTCCCTAACTAAATTAGAGCAGCAATTCCTCTGCTAGTCTCCAGGCTCTACATTTATGCCCTCCAAACATTTTAAGTATAGCACTCAGACTGATTTTCTTAACAAGTTCCCTGTTATTTCTCACACACACAAAAGTCTGTAATAATCACCTATGTGCCATTTCATGAAGTCAATACTTTCTATTTCACTTTCAAGAGTTCCCCATAATTCCTCCCCACAGGTCCATCCAAATTTATTTCCTTGGTCACGTGTCTGCCACTTTTTAAAGTACGGGTTACGCACTTCACTTTTAGGAAGAACTACATGAGTACCTATTTTCACTACAAAAGATATCCAAGGAGCACTTCTACTTTTACAAAAAGCGTCAAAAGGCAAAAACATCATTCAGCATTCATTATGCAGCAAGCCCTATAGGCAGTGTGTACCTTGAGCAGTGAGAGTGGCCACCACCAAGCTATGTCTCCTGGAACTGCCTTAGCTTTGAACTATGTCTATGAGCCTCTGTGCTTCATCTTGATTTATTTTGTGCAACTATTAACAAGATGTGTCCCAAGGTATCAGAAAAGCCTAAGACAGGTTATTTTTGGGGGTCTGGGAAAGCTCAAAAATTTTTCCATATAAATTAATGGTAATCGCCTCTTAACTTTATGCCATTTCATCTCAGGAAAGATTTCATAGGGATACTCTACTTTCCAACAGCGGTAGAAACCTGTAGTGTCCCTTTGTGTACACCCTCTTCACCATACTAGCTCAATTTTCTCAGCTACACAGGAAGTGCTCAATCATATGTGCCTGCCCTCTGTCAGTTATGGACACAAGTTCATCTATGCTTTGCTCTCTTCTAATCCTTTCTTCTGGAAGCAATTCGAATTCTACTTCTGTAACTCCTGGATCCTAAATTAGAGACATGATGCTAATCCTTGCTCTACCCATAGTAGTTGTTTATAGCCAGATAAATGACTTCAGTTTCTGCATCTGTACTCAGGGGATTGAAACTTCTAGCTGGCACGTTTGAAAATTCAGTAATTCTTTCAAAATTCTAATCCAGGATCTAGCCCTTTCTCTCTGGGCTTAACCTCCTCCACCCTGGTCAAATACTTATGTTCTAAATGTTTCCTTTGTGATCATTTCCCTTTACTTTCCAATCATCTGGTATATTTTTGGGAGTTGGGCACCATGTCATATCTTGCTCAGGTAACCCTATGACACTAGGCACATAATTAGCAATCAGAAGAGTCCAACTTGCAAACTAGTGGTTAGAAGCAGATACCACACAGACTCTGCATCCAATAGGAGGCAACTGGTGTTCAGTTTTAGTTCAATATAATAACTATAGCATGACACATCTTAATAAATGATGTCTCTGAGAAAGGGACCAAAAATGGAGACACTACAAGGCCTCATTAAGGGTAGTATAAAAGGCAAAGAAATATCATGTCTGTTTTCACTGAATCTTCAAATGTGCCAGAGGCCAACCTCTGATATTGTTTCAAATGCTGTGATATTTGTCTAACATTTTAAAAACACTCTCCATTGAGAAAAAAGACATTATGGTGAGTTAGATCCATCATGGTAAAGGGTGCAATACAAATAGGATGAGTGTTTTGTTCAAATGACTCGTCACTGAAGACAAATTGCAACCAAATCGAACAATATCACCACCATCCAACTATTACATAAAAATACACCTACATTTTCCCCACTAGTGTTGCCCAAGGGATTCAATCTGAAATAAGGGACTTAAAATGGATGAGGTTAGAGTCACTTAGGATAATATATTATTCTCTGCATTACAGAATATGAATCAAGAAGTATGGAGCTATGGGAAAGATGTATAAAAGAGTAATTTATACTTAAAAACAATATTAAATTTTCAGAACTTTCTCTCCTTTCTCCCACTTCTCCAATCCATAATACATATATATAAGAATGTTTCAACACATGGTTCAACATCCGCAAATCAATCAACATGATACAATATATTAACAAAAGAAAGAACAAGAATCATATGATCCTCTCAATAGATGCCGAAAAAGCATTTGACAAAGTACAGCATCCTTTCTTGATCAAAACTCTTCAGAGTATAGGGATAGAGGGGACATACCTCAATATCATAAAAGCCATCTATGAAAAACCTACAGCGAATATCATTCTCAATGGGGAAAAGCTGAGAGCTTTCCCCCTAAGGTCAGGAACGCGGCAGGGATGTCCACTATCACCACTGCTATTCAACATAGTATTAGAAGTCCTAGCCACAGGAATCAGACAACAAAAAGAAATCAAAGGCATCCAAATCGGCAAAGAGGAAGTCAAACTCTCACTCTTTGCAGATGATATGATACTGTAAGTGGAAAACCCAAAAGACTCCACCCCAAAACTGCTAGAACTCATACAGGAATTCAGTCAAGTGACAGGATATAAAATCAATGCACAGAAATCAGTGGCATTCATATACACCAACAAGACAGAAGAGAGACAAATCAAGGAGTCGATCCCATTTACAATTGCACCCAAAACCATAAGATACCTAGGAATAAATCTAACCAAAGAGGCAAAGGATCTGTACTCAGAAAACTATAAAATACTCATGAAAGAAATTGAGGAAGACACAAAGAAATGGAAAAACGTTCCATGCTCATGGATTGGAAGAACAAACATTGTGAAGATGTCAATGCTACCTAGAGCAATCTACACATTCAATGCAATCCCCATCAAAATACCATCCACTTTTTTCAAAGAAATGGAACAAATAATCTTAAAATTTGTATGGAACCAGAAGAGATCCCGAATAGCCAGAGGAATGTTGAAAAAGAAAAGCAAAGCTGGCGGCATCACAATTCTGGACTTCCAGCTCTATGACAAAGCTGTCATCATCAAGACAGTATGGTACTGGCACAAAAACAGACACATAGATCAATGGAACAGAATAGAGAGCCCAGAAATGGACCCTCAACTCTATGGTCAACTAATCTTTGACAAAGCAGGAAAGAATGTCCAATGGAAAAAAGACAGTCTCTTCAACAAATGGTGTTGGGAAAATTGGACAGCCACATGCAGAAGAATGAAACTGGACCATTTCCTTACACCACACACAAAAATAGACTCCAAATGGTTGAAAGACCTCAACGTGAGACAGGAGTCCATCAAAATCCTCAAGGAGAACACAGGCAGCAACCTCTTCGACCTCAGCCGCAGCAACTTCTTCCTAGAAATATCACCAAAGGCAAGGGAAGCAAGGGCAAAAATGAACTACTGGGATTTCACCAAGATAAAAAGCTTTTGCAGAGCAAAAGAAACAGTCCACAAAACCAAAAGACAACCGACAGAATGGGAGAAGATATTTGCAAATGACATATCAGATAAAGGGCTAGTATCCAAAATCTATAAAGAACTTATAAAACTCAACACCCAAAGAACAAATAATCCAATCAAGAAATGGGCAGAAGACATGAACAGACATTTCTCCAAAGAAGACATCCAAACGGCCAACAGACACATGAAAAAGTGTTCAACATCGCTCGGCATCAGGGAAATCCAAATCAAAACCTCAATGAGATTCCACCTCCCACCAGTCAGAATGGCTAAAATTAACAAGTCAGGAAATGACAGTTGTTGGCGGGGATGCGGAGAAAGGGGAACCCTCCTACACTGTTGGTGGGAATGCAAGTTGGTGCAGCCACTCTGGAAAACAGTATGGAGGTTCCTCAAACAGTTGAAAATAGAGCTACCCTACGACCCAGCAATTGCACTACTGGGTATTTACCACAAAGACACAAATGTAGGGATCCGAAGGGGTATGTGCACCCCAATGTTTATAGCAGCAATGTCCACAATAGCCAAACTGTGGAAAGAGCCAAGATGTCCATCGACAGATGAATGGATAAAGAAGAGGTGGTATATATACACAATGGAATATTATGCAGCCATCAAAAGGCATGAGATCTTGCCATTTGCAACGACATGGTCGGAACTGGAGGGTGTTATGCTGAGTGAAATAAGTCATTCAGAGAAAGACATGTATCATATGACCTCACTGATATGAGGAATTCTTAATCTCAGAAAACAAACTGAGGGTTGCTGGAGTGGTGGGGGGGTGGGAGGGATGGGGTGGCTGGGTGATAGACATTGGGGAGGGTATGTGCTATGGCGAGTGCTGTGAATTGTGCAAGACTGTTGAATCACAGATCTGTACCTCTGAAACAAATAATGCAATATCTGTTAAGAAATAAAAAGAAGAAGATAGCAGGAGGGGAAGGATGAAGGGGGGGAATCGGAGGGGGAGACCAACAATGAGAGACGATGGACTCTGAAAAACAAACTGAGGGTTCTAGAGGGGAGGGGGGTGGGGGGATGGGTTAGCCTGGTGATGGGTATTAAAGAGGGCAACTTCTGCGTGGAGCACTGGGTGTTACGCACAAACAACGAATCATGGAACACTACATCCAAAACTAAAGATGTAATGTATGCTGATTAACATAACAATAAATTTTTTTAAAAAAAGAGAATGTTTCAACACATAGTAGGTGTTAATTATCTTCCAATGATACTAATTGAGTACAACTATTCAGAGTAAAAAGAAATCTTCTAACTTGCTTTAACCATCAATTTCCTTATTTCTATCTTCCTACTCTTTATTAACACTTACACAGAAGATGTATTGAAATGGTCACACCACAAACATGTTTATTTGGCACTGAAAATATCAGCTAAGGATTTATTTACTTAACTATATAAAAAATATATGTACATATGGATAAAATGATATATTGACAATGTAAAATACCAGATGCACCATATATTTCAGTATATCTCTTCTAATATCAAAACTTTATTTGTTCAAATCCAGTGCTGGGGAGTACTAAACCTTGGTCTATTTCACATTATGGAAGCCATGTTATAAATTTATACATGCGAAAGATTAAAACCATTGTCTTTCAGGGTAAGAAAAAAGATATGTGGAGGCAGCAACTCCATTGGTTTTGTTTGACCTGACATACGAAATTGTTTTAAATGATTTTATGTCTGCTGTGACGGTCCTCATCAAGTACTATTATTACAAAGACAATTGGAATTCTCTGTCATGGCGTGTGAATTGGAATGTCCTCAAAACTGCCCAAGTTGAGAAGGAGTCACTAAAGGTCAATCAAACTAGGATGTGTGTAGCATAGCTTAAAAATACACATTTGGACACCATGCAGCTGCAACCGGTCCCATTAGCCACACATCACCAGCTAGCTCCATGCGGTCAGTAAGAGAGCATGAGATTTTCTGGAGGAGATTTTGCTACACAGTATTGCTCATCATTATGCTTATTAACAGAAATAGTCAAAGATTTCTGTAAAACCGTTATGTCTACATCCCAAAGCATGAAGGCCTTAGTTTACATAGAAAGGCATGTTTAAAATAGCCTTATCTAAAGCAGCTTGGCATTAACAACAACAACAAAGATGTGTATAATTTGCCAATCTCCAAAGTGCTCTGGACAGACACAAAGAAATCAACACATATAAAAGAGTCATTTAATCTCATAATAGCCCTGTAAGGTAAAAACTATTATGCCTGGTTTCAAATGATAAAGAGAAGCTCAGAGAAATTGAAGGATTTATGCAGCTAGTAAATGACAGAGATAAAGTCTGTCCTTTGATTACAAGTCTAATATTCCTTCCACTTAAAAGAATCTAGATTCTGATAATGACCACTTATGAGGCACCATATGAACAGCCACTGTGGCTCTTTGGGCTAATGCTGGAGGACTTTAAAAGCAAACTGTAAAGTAATGATAAGGCCCATTGACTTCTTTATGCATTTTTAAAAATTGATCTTATATCAAGTTGCCATTAACTACTCCACAAGAAGGGCTCACTACAGTCCAGTCCCTCTCTTATTATGATGATCTTAGAAAACAAAATGAAAAGGGAACTTAACTTCAAGCACTTTCTTTAATGAGCAGAGCTTACATAAGTGTGCAGAAATAATACCCTAGAGCTATTTTATACAAGAGCCACAAAAGATCTACCACAGATGAGTGACAGAAACATAATTAGTATGAGCTCATGCAGTTGCCAAGTTGCTATTATTTAGAAGAGCACTCTCTACTTCAAGTTGAGCTTTTGCTACCCACTGAATATCACAGTCACCAGAAACTGAAGAATGGTAGCCCAAGAACAGATGAACCTGCTACGAATTCCTGGGGAGCACTGCTGAGCAGTCCCTAATGAGAAGCCACATGCCTACCCTGAGTTGCCTTTGACGCTGCAATGTGACACACACACACAAAAAAAAAAAAAAAAAGAAAGAAAAAGAAAAGAAAGAAAGAAAGAAAGAAGAAAGAAAGAAAGAAAGAAAGAAAGAAAGAAAGAAAGAAAGAAAGAAAGAAAGAAAGAAAGAAAGAAGAAAGAAAGAAAGAAAGAAAGAAAGAAAGAAAGAAAGAAAGAAAGAAAGAAAGAAAGAAAGAAAGAAAGAAAGAAAGAAAGGAAAGAAAGAAAGAAAGAAAGAGAAAGAAAGAAAAAGGAGTAGAATTGTTCCTTTCTTGGGAAATTGAGCACCAAGACAAAGGCACCCAGTCAAGTACGGACTTGCTTGCCCTTTGTCCATACCCTAGATCACATCCTGCTTGAGGTTTTGCTCCAGGCTCAGGAAAGGCCCCAGGGACTCATCCTACAGTGGCCACTGGATGTAGTCTATACTAAGAGTTTCTGTCAAGTCTAGAGTGAGCCAAAGTAAGCAAGACATTGAGTCTATGTTCTCTCTCCTAGATGAGCTCTTGAAGCTACTCTAATTTTTCCAGAAATATTCTAAGGAAGGAAAGACCAGGGAGGGAGGGAGGTATTCCACAGATCCCATTCTCTAAGCAAGCCTGTGTCCTTCTAGGTGAGGGGTGGAGAGACAAAGTCAGCCGCCATCTGGATATCTTGCTCCAGCTTCATGCTAAAAACCACCTTGCAACTTCACCACAGGAGTGGTCTGGTTGAGGGACTTATTTGTTGTTGTAATAATGGTAATGGTAGAAATTTTAAGGTAAGAAATTTTAAAAGAAAATTTTAAGAAATCTTAAGAAATAAAAAGAAATGGTGGGGAGGGGGCAGGAATGGTTTGGAGCCTTTTCTTTTTGGAAAATATTCATTAAAAGGCATGCCTTTTAACCTTGAAAGAACTATTCTAAGTCTTAAAAAAAAAAAAAATCTCTTGGATGAGAACCCAGGACACCAGCAAAGAATCCCATGCTGATTAATTCAAGCACGAAGCAAATATTAACCCCCAGACATGGTGCAGACACTGACTCCACAAATCACTGTCACACAATGGCTTGGAACCAATGTCATTCTATAAAAACAGAAGTCCTTGCACAAAGAATATTTGTGGTTTAACCCTAAAATGTTGATTTAAGAAATGAATTCTATTCAACCTAAAAGGAACAGGACATAAATTATGCTACTTCACCCTCCCACCTTTTCTGATAAACTAGACTGGACAAAATTGTGTTTTTAAATGTGTAAAGGACTTCCAGAATTCAGATTCCATGGCCTTTACTTAAATCAGTATTTCTGTGGGAAATAATATGACATTTTTAGAGTCATAAAATGACTTTTTTTTTCTTGTGTTCCACGTGAAACAGTACATATTAGGCACGCCATTTCCCCCAAGGATTGAAATGACATGAAAGAAGCATGAATGGTGATAGTTGTACCTATAAAAACACTCACTCCAGACACAGGGGACTGGAGGCCTGACGGCCTGAGGCGGACTTAGAAACATCCCAGGGGAGAAACCATGAATGCTGGGGTTACAGAAGGGCTCCTACGAAATACAGCATACTGACTCCAAGACTAATGTGTGGGAAAGAGCAAGGGAAGAACTAGATTCTTGAGCAGTAGAACTCACTGAATAGGAAACCGGAGAATGGGTGCATGTTTTAGAAGTCAGTTAGATCTCAAAAAGCAGGTGTGACCATGCATGTTGCGGTTTCCTTGATAAAAGCATCTTCAGAGAATTAGATTAGCTTTGTAAATCATCTTCCAACAAAGTACGTACAGACTTCTTTAGCAAGTAGCTGGATTTCCAAGCTGTTTGGGGCTCTCTGAGAGCCATCAGCTATATCTGAAAACCCTTGCCATATACCAAAATGTACTAGTAAAGTCCTTGCCCTTGAGGAGTTTTTGGTCTAATAGAGAGGTGTGGGAATGGGGGGAACCCTGTCTTCAAGGAATTCAGGGGTGGGATGTGATTATTTCCTGCTGAGGAAACAAGGACTTTTCATTTAGGCAGACGCCTGGGAATTGAGGTTGGATATAAATTGAAGACTAGAATTGAGGAAATGATGTTTATAGAGAACATGAGAACACAAGCTCAGCTGATCTCAATGGGTGAAAAGAAGCATGGAGAATTAAAAGTGGAGAGAGTCAGCCTGTGAATCAGCTAGGACATGGAAAGCCTCCAGTTTTAGTGCCAGAATTTCTAGGCAAGTGTGTGTCCTACTACTTGCTCTTTAAGCTCCTATCTGATCATCTATATATACCCTCTAGCCCATACAGATGAGCCTCAGAGGGAGGCTGGTGCATAAGGCAACCAAGATGCCCTCTTGCTTGTTCTTAGTCCATTTTTACCACGTCTGTGAGTCTAAACACTTGCTCTAGGACATATGGCTACATCTCCATTTCTGCTTCCTTCAAATTCAGTGTCCCTCTGATTCTCCCTGAGAGGGATACAGCAACTCCTTCAGCTTTCACTTGGCCTCAAATTCTGCTCCCACTGCCCTCCACAGCCCCAGCCTCAAGAGAAATCCAATGCTGCTTCCTGTTCTGACCACACACACCCAAAAAGTTATCTCATGACAACTGGGTTTCAAGGGGATTGCATGGGTGAGTTCCGGTTTCAAAATCTGAATGTCACAATTATTCCCAGTATACTGTTTCTGTGTTTACCGATTCTTGTTTTCAAAACCTTACCATGGTTAATACATCCTAGCGTCCTGTGGAGTTCTTGTACATTTAGGGCCCACCATTTCTCACAGGCCATTCAGAGGCCAATGTTAGGTGGACACCAGTGAAATCCTCCCAAACTACTCCAGCCCATGAAGAGGACACCCTTCCATGAATCCTAATAGTCGTCAAACTGTAGGGCCTGTTTTGAAATCTTCATAATAGTGAGTAACACATACTGAGTGTCCACTTTGTTCTGGTGTATTATATACAATGCTGTCTTTTATCCTGAGTACGTGCCTGCAAGATATGTAATATTACGCCCATTTCACAAGTGAGGAAAATGAAACTGAGAGATCAGCTAACTAAGATAATTTAGCTAGTAGATACTGATTCAAACTTCAGTGTGAGCCAAAGGCATCATTTTTCCCCACTATGTAGCAAAAGCAGTCTTAGATGATTTTATAGTATTTTTCTGTCCTATAAGTCTTGACTGTAAATTCCCATTGCTCTGAGTTTGTCTGATACCCAGTACAGTGTTAGGTATATTGTGGGTGCCTGATTAACTAATTATGCACATAATACATAGCGTGACTGGAAAATCCCTGTATAAGTGAAAGAAACAATGAATGTCATAGAATTTTACTTTGATCCACAAACGGTTGGACAGATTCACATAGAGCCACTACAATAAGGTATGACTACAAGACAATAAAACAATAGAATCAGTCAATTCAACGAGAAAAATGGCAATCAAAGTGGTTCTAAGATATCGCGTGAATCAAAACTGATTCCATGAGAGTGTCAACTGGCTACGCTGAACCTAGCGTCCTGGCTGTATTTCTCCCCGGCATTAGCACAGCCTCACAGAAGGGGTGGCAGATACTGAACAGGAGAAATGCACATTCTCATTTAGAGACATACCCACCCCAGAAAATAATTATACAAACTTACTTTTTAAACATCTTGCCGTTTTATTGATTTGGCTGAACTGAAAATATTGTGGTTTCCCTTTACTCAAGATAAAGTAAGTATGTCTCCTCTCGGGGGAATTCAGCCTAAATAGAAATTATGACATCTTACCCCATCTGACCTTGTAATGCATACACTGCAGATCAGTGTTCCAAGGCCTGCTGCCCAGTCTCCAAAGCTCCCCCAAGAATGTCATATACACAGAAAGCTGACACCTGGATGAGCTTCAAAGTCCCCACATGGGCAGTGGGGTGAGCTCATCACATCAGGCTAAAAATCACCCTTTGTTCACAGTGTCACGTCTTGGCTTAGGAGGAGATGGTTTCTTCACAATCACATCCATTCACGAGGGGAGAGCACTGGGGTCTACACTGAACAGCTCTTCATTGAGCTGCAGAAAATAGGGAAATAGCTGCCATGCTTTCCCAGTGATGTTATTAATATTTAAGTGCTGTTCTCGGGCGGGGGTGGGGGGACATTAAGAACCCAACTCCAAGAAGGGTCTGACCTATTTGCATGATTATTGTGGCACTAAATGAACTAACTGCTCAAAAACTAAAAAAAAAAAAAAAAAAAAAAAATCACATCCACCCAAATTCTAAGTAACCACCAGAGAAGGCTGGTTTTAGCAAAAGACGTTGCTTACAAAACTTGCAGCTTCTACTGC
Source organism: Zalophus californianus (assembly GCF_009762305.2). NCBI lineage: Eukaryota > Metazoa > Chordata > Mammalia > Carnivora > Otariidae > Zalophus > Zalophus californianus. Next base: position 44,597,479 of record NC_045601.1, read on the forward strand.
GAACAACATAAAAGATTCTACATCTAAGTGGAGTGCTTAACACTTTGGAAGAGTAGCACTCATTTCTATTCTGGTGGTTGGACGTTATTAATGAACGAGGATAGTAAGTAAAAACACCTGTAAAATGGCACCTACCTCTGAATTCTGAGTTCTCACTGTATCACACCATTCTCGTGCAATTATAGACAGCTAATGAAGTGAAGCATAGTCTCACTTCAGGGAGGTTAAGCGATTTGCCAGGAACCACTTAGCAAGTTAGCAAGTATAAATAAGGACAGAAGCAGCGGGATCCTTCAATAACGCTGGGCCCACACACAAAGCATGGCATCTCAGCTAAGGTTTGCCCGATTAGGACAAAACTGGGAAAGGTCGGCCAACAGTTTGCTAATCCGTCCTGCTGCGGTCACCATGAAGACTCTCACAATCACGTATCCTGAGGGTCTTTTCTTCTATTTATTTTATTTTGTTTGCCTTCTCCCAGTTACTGTGAGAGCTTCTGCATGCTGTCTCCTGTGACAGCTTCACGTTCAGGAGGAAGATCGATGAAACGACAGTTGCTAAGTTTATTAAAAGGTAAACGGTATCACAAGTCTCACTTGATAAACGAATAACTACCCATTTCCTTGTCATTTTCATCTCCTTTTCTTTGGTCCCTGCTTCTTTTTCCTCTCCATCTTAGTCACGGACGGTAGAAGTAATAGAATATCACTTTTGATAATATTATAATCGTATATTATCATATATTATCATATCATATCATATTATGGAAATCCTTTCCTTCCAGATTTCTTTCTTTTAAAGTCCATGCATGCTATCAACTGTGTTAACATGACAAATATTAACATCAACCTTATGATCTATAAAAGGTGTTCACTCTGAAAATGCAAAGTAATTTTTTCTTCTTTTTCTGATGGGTTTATAAAAAGCAGAGAAAAATAAAGACATCTGATATCGCTTGTCTCTTGGCTCAGTGCTTTTGGACTGTTATCAGGGTTTCTCAAACATGGCACTATTGACATTTTGGGCCAGCTAATTCTATGCTGTGCAGGCTGTCCTGTGCATTGTAAGATGTTTGCCACATCCCTGGGCTCTACCCACTAGATGCCAAGAGTGATCCCTCCCCCTGAGTTCTAATAACCAGAAATGTCTCCAGACTTTGCCAAATGTCCCCTGGGGGGCCCAAATCAGCCCCAAACAAGAACTCCCCTAGATCATACTGCTTGGTCATCCATGTGTTTGCGTGGCTTGGGGAAGAAAGGAAATGATTTTGAGTTTTTTAACGTGTCATTCTTGAAGCAGGGATGAAGCTGGGGATCAGGGAGGTAAGAGATTATTTTCTTTAATAACATCTGCTCACCTCACATTAGTCTGGAGAGAATTGCTGTGAACACCACAAGATTGGTTAAAGGACTCGGAGTGTCTTGGAGGAAAAATAAAACCGGAAAAACAGTAACAAAAGCACCGCAGAGTAACATGTTTTATACAACATGAGGGGACTGAACCTAACAGAACCATAGGCGTTTTCAAACTTTTGTAAATGTTAACAAGCTAACATTTTTTGGCATTTACTTATTGATATGGCCTAGTAAAATGGTAAAAAAAAAATATTAAAAATAAGAGTTCATTTTCAAAATATTAGAAACCACTTTTACATTCTCTTGTCTTTACCACAAGGATGTACTAGTCAGCTCTAGAAATATGTTCAAGAGCATTTCACAAACAACTAATTAATCCTTGCAGTGCATTAATACTGAAGGAATCACTGTCATCTCTTACTGAGGAGGCAGATGTAAAGACAAGTGGCATTGCTATTCTGAAATAATGCAAACTAAGAAGAGGCTCTTAAATAGAAGATTTTTATAGCAAAACATCAATAATCCTCAATTTATATGTAGGTCCAGGATATAGAGACCTTCTTGGACCACAGAGAAAAATTTGCCATGTCTGATCCTGGAATTTGCACTCTCAACACTTTTTCTCTGTGCTATCAAAATTAAATTTAGTTAGGAAGGATTTTCTTTTTAGACAATTTCCACCTATAAAAAGTGTACCTTATTTTCAAGAGAATCCCAATAAGAACATGAGCATCACATATGTGTGTGGTTTTATAACAACACGCCAGCGGGTCCTAAGGGTTAACTTGCTTCCAGTGGACACACTCCTCACTTGCTGACTAAGGCCCTTGATCTGTAACAGAACTAATTTACTTTGAGATTTGCAGACTACTGGCCTTGGGGAATGAAGGACCAGAACGTTCCCAGGCCACAGGGACCAGCAAGTCTCTTTGAAGCCCCCTTGGCTTTCTGACTAGCCCAGCAATCTCCTAGTAAGATGTTTTTCTTTTTTAAGGCCACACAGATGACGTTAGTGACCTCCCTTTGCGCATCTGTAGACCCTGCACTCCTTTGCAGAGAGAACAGAGTACTCTTGCACAGCCTGTGGGTACAAAGGAACCAGATCTTCTTGCAAATCCCACCCCCACGCCCCAGGCACCAAGGAACTAGAACTTCTTGCACAACCTCCGAGCACCAAGAGAACTCTGGCATCATCAAATCTGCACATAATCAAGAAATGTCACAGACCACTGCACTCCCTTAACTGATTAAATCCCTTTAAAAACCCCGGGGCCAGGCAGAAACCTCGGAGTTGGCCCCTGGACAAGAGTCTGCCTTCTCCCTGGGTGGCCGGCCTCCTGAATAAAGCTCATATTCCCTTCTGGTCCAAACTGGTCTCTTGATTATTGGCCTTTCGAACGACAGGCAACCCATCTTAGGTTTCCTTCGGTAACAGTTTCTGTCTTCGGTGGTCAACTGTGAAATACGCAGTCAATGAATTTCCAAATCCTCACTCCCCCAGCATGCAAATTTCCTTCTAAATAAAACAACAAAATTTCTTTGTCCGGCAGCTGGATGCCCAAGACTAGGACAATTTACCCTTGAGAAGACAAAGGTGGGACATAAATCTAAGTGAAAATATCGGAAAATACGGTCGGACCAATTTGGATGACAAATCTTTAAAGAAAACGAGAATAAAATTTATATTGAGGAACTGAGATTGTCATTTCGAAAGTACTTTTACTGAGTGAATAATTATAAGCACTCCAGAAAACAGCAAAGAAGAACGAACAGAGGATGTTAAAGTATTTTATGGAGCTGTAGTCAAAAGATGATTGGGCTTGGAGAAGTCAAACTGCTGTCTAATTAGCTCTGTGAACCTGGGCAAAATTGTCTAATCACATTAGTGGAGGGCACAGAAATGAAAAAGAAGAGCACGTCAGTGATCTCAATATTCTTCATACCTACTTTATTTTTTCAAAACAGTCCCTCCGAGTTTTCCTTAGACTTAAAAATGGAGAGTTGGAATTTCATTACTGATGGGACTCTGCCCATTACCTCACCACAAGTATACTGGATTCCTTGATACACTCTCATTTTACGATCCATAACACTGAAGCAAAATGTCTAATTTTAGAGAACAAAAGAATACAAGGAGCTTTAGGTTCTCTTTCACCTGCCTAATCTCTCTATCCCTTCCCCTTGAAGGTGGGAGCCAGGTCTTGTCCGGGTCTGCTGCATCCTGAGCATGAGCACAGTGCCTGGCACATGGCAGGCACTCAGAAATATTTGTAGAATAAAGAAATAATTCTGTGCATCAGATCCAACACCACGTATCTTTCACTTGACTCGTTGGTCGGTGGTTAACTGACCACACACACAAGAAATGACAAATGGCACTCGGGGCAGCACATAGGTGCCGTGACAACACAGATTTTTAAGGGCTACCAGTATTTTAAGTTCTCCAGTGTGGCATGTTGAATAATTAGAATACTGCCATCTGAAATTCTTCAGCTAGGTCTTTAGTTTCTACTAACAGAAATGAAAACATGAGCAAAAGAGCCAGATTCTGAGGAAAAGTACAAAGAAAGCAACTCCCGCGGGAATTTGGACAGTGGAAGAAAAATATTAAAGATTGTTACTCCCCGCAGCAATAGACAGACTTTTCAAACTGAGGCTGCTACCATCTGCACTTGCCACTGGCCATCTGCTTGGGTCTAATCTGGTCTATTGCTCTCATTGAATATAAGCTGAAATTCTGCTCCTCTAAGTAAATTCCAGAAAAGGTTCTCTTACCCTTTTCTGAATTGTGAGCTAAGTTTTCATCCTTGGACTATTTCAGCAAAAGCATTAAAATGCTCCCATAAGATCAGGCTGCTGGCCCGGCTCGCAACAACCACCCGAGAATGCCAAATGAGGAAGGCGGCCACATACTCTACCTCTGGTAGTAAACGTCCTCATGGCCCAGCCTCTGCTTTGTTTTTAAATGTCAAACCCGCAATTAAGTATTGACGGCAACGTATCGATACCATACATGGGTGTGGGGGGCAGAGTTCTAAAATCCCCCTCAAATCCCAGCTCCCTGATGTGCATGCACCACATAACCCTCTTCCCTCGAGTACAGGTGGAGCCTATGAATACAATGGGATAGTCTTCACCTTACTCGATTACGGTTATGACTCTCAGCAGACCAGACATGATTGGAAGTTGGAGAGAAGCACGCCTGCTACCCTGGAAGACAGAAACCATCTCTGTGGTGAAAAGGCCTATGGAGACCATAGAGGCTGCAGTGGGTTTCCCCATTGCCGAAGGGGCCTCCGGCCAACGACTAGCAAGAGAAAACCGGGACATGAATCCTAAAACCACAAGAAACTGAATTCCCCAATGTGAGCTGGGAAGAGGACCTCCAGCTCCAGTTGAGAACTGCAGCCTGACCTAGTGAGATCCTGAGCAGAGGACCCAGTTAAACCCTGTCTGGACTCCTGACCCACAGAAATGTGAGAAAAGAAATGGGTGCTGTGTTAAGTCACTAATTTCGTGGTCATTTGTTACACACCAATAGCAAGCTACTACAAAGAGGAAAGAATCATGAGCAGATTATGAAATCATGTGGATGGGCAGAGTGCTGGAGAAGTTAAATTCAGTATACATAATGAGAAGGGATGGGCTCCAGGCTACAATGGTTGAACTGTCCTTTAACACTCAGAGTTATACTTGGCATGGGAACACAGCCATCAAATAATGAATGAGGCTACTATAGAGTCATTACACCCATGGGGATTATAGCAAGGTGGCAGAGCACATGCTTTCCACTGCCTAGGACAATATCTGGCATACAGCAGATGGTCAATAAATGGTGTTGTTGAATTAATGAATAGTGAATAAATAAGCTTATTTATTAATGAATAAAATGTTGTCTTAAGAATTAAGAAAATAGTGAACATATTTATTTGATGACTGAGTATACACTTCATAAATCTGCAGCACCTTTAAAGTTACTACCATGTACTGGGACATCTGGGTGGCTCAGTTGGTTGAGCATCCACTCTTGATTTAGGCTCAGGTCATGATCTCGGGGTTGTGAGACTGAGCCCCTGTGTCAGACTCCACCCTCATCGAGGAATCTGCTTGGGATTTTCCCTCTCCCTCAGCCCCTCCCTCAACTCGTGCAGGTGTGCTCTCTCTCTCTCTAAAATAAACAAATAAATAAATTTTTAAAAAGTTACCATGTACCGTGTACCATGCACATAACAGAGTGGCTAAAGAACTTCTCATTTCAAGAGTTACCTATGAGACTGAATTCAGAGGGGTGGGTACAGAAGAATATTTGCTTTTTATTAGGTATACTTCACATCTTTGGAAACTTTTGCAATGAGTATCAAATTTTTAACAATAAAAGATACACTCTAACAATAAAAATGTTCTAAGAGCATGCCTGGAATCAGACACTTTAAAAAATTTCAAACTGCAAGAGGAAAACCTTTTCATTGTAGCTCTCAACAATGTGCCAGATATTTATAGTAATGATGAGCAAGCTGCTTGGTTGGGACAGCGCATCTCCTTGAGGGCCCCTTTTACTAGTTCTTCTAGAGATGCAAAGAAGCAATATTCGATAAACAAAGCCCAAAATGATAATAAGAATTACAATTTATTGAGTCTACGATGTGCCATGCATTGTGCTAAGTGCTTGACGGATTGCCTTACAAATTTTCCCCTAAAGGAGTTTGAAATTTATTTGAAGAAATCCAATATAATTATAAAATAATAACTTATAGTAATAATTAACACTTGCAGGCAGCATATATGAGCCAAGACTTTCTGGGCTGTGTATGGCCGAGGCAGCAAGTGAAATTGAGAAAGAAATGATCCGTCGGGAATGAGGCCCAGGGGCAGATTGGTGGCAGAGCTGGGAGGAGCACTTGGAGCCAACCTGGCCAGATCAGAGGGTGCAAATGGGGAAGAAGGGGCAGTCCAGGGTGGATGACGGTTGGCTGGTGCTGCAGTGGGCTTGGCGGGCTAAGTGAGCAAGTCTTTAGTTCATTCCAATCCAAGTCAATACTTATTCATTGTATTTGGAGGAATACCATGAGTTACAGAAAACTGCTAGAGGCTTCTAAAGCCAAAGTGGTTTAAGTAGATTAACTTGTCAGAGGTAGGGATATTGAACAGGCTGGAGAGGAACGCGGGGCAGCAGGGAGAGCCTTCAGGGGGACCCAGCAGTGGTCCCACACAGGGAAGAGGAGCCAAAAATAGGGCAAAATAGTAAGACTGGGAATGTCTAGAGACACCATGAAGGACGCATTGAAAGGAGAGTTATTAAATGGTTTGGAGAACAGCAGAGAAAGAAAAAGTAAAGACACTGTGGTTTTAAATAGATGTGACTGGGGGGAAAGTGGTTTCGTTGACAGGGATAGGGAAGACACCTCTCCATGGCTCCCACGATTTCTAGAGTAACAGTCAAATTCCTAAGCGTCCCACTGAAGGCTTCCTCCTGTTTTCTCTCTGCAGCACAACCCCGAGCATGTGAGCAGGCATAAACACACTGGGACCATGCTACAGGCAGTCCTCTGAACACAGGGAGCGCTTCCATTCCTCCATGCCTTTCCTCCCCTTCTCTGTCTTGGCTATCTTCTGCTCAGACTTCAAATGTCTCTCTGTGTCTCCTCTGGAAACCCTTCTCAGACCCACCAGTCTAAGTCAGATGACTCTTCTCTTGTCCTACTCTAACACCTGTGAATAAATACCTGTCACAACATCCAGCAAGTTGCTTAATTGTTATGTGCTTGTCTGTTTCTCCCTGAAACAGACTGTGAGCTCCCTGAGAGCAAGCACTGTATGTTATTTGATTTTATATAGTCAGCAACTAGAAATATCCCTGAGACATGGCAGACACTCAATAAAATTTGTTGAATGAATTTTAAATTGAGTTGATCTGAATTTTAGGTGATGGTAGGGCAGACTCTAGTATGATTAAAACCTTGTGTTCCAAATGCTTAGCATATGTCCTAAGGATTTAAGTTTCAGACAATAAGCAAAACAGTCACAATTTAACCAAGCACTTTGAATCACTGCTAAAACTCTCTGTGATAGAAAAGAAACTCCGGCTGCTAAACCCCGGAAGTTTCTGCTGATATTATCTCCACAAGAGCATTTAGAAGGATCACTCAATTTCAAGATTTGAAATGAACAAAATAAAAACTTCAAAATAATGCTCTCCAGACACCTAAATTATCGTGTGTAATCATCATCTTTCAAAAAGAAATGAATACTTAGCAAAAATATAACAAACTGAAGGTGACCTGGCGTACATATACCAGGTTGCCCACTGTGTTTGCAAACTACAGGACTTGCATACAAAGGCTGTAAATAATAATAGATTGGTAATTTACATTTTTAAATTACTTTCACATGCACTCTTTATTGGAGCCTGACAATATCCCTGTGAGGTAGCCAAGATGCCGTTATCCTCATTTTATGAATGAAGATCCTGAAGTTGAGCAAGTCCTGACCCTCTCCTCCTTTATGAGAGCAGTAACTTTGTTCTTCTCACTTCTGCCCACCAGGCAGGGCAGATCCAGATTCTGTGGGACCTGAAGCTTTATATAATTTGGAGTGCCTTCTTTGAGAAAAAGAATGTAAAATCATTAATATAAAGTTAGGCGTGAAGCAGAACTTCAGGGCTTTACATGTATTGGTTCATTTAACCTTCATGGAATAGGCACTGTGATTATCTCCACTTTACAGATGAGAAAATGGAGTTATTTAGGTTTTCTCTCTCTATGATTCTTTCTCTACATCTGAACAGCATGCCCTTTGCTTATATCCAGAATAAAGAGAGGCACACCAGGGCCCAGACCTCTAACCAGGGCAGCACTACGTGAAGGATGACCCACCTGAATCACCCATCATCGTGGATGAAACCCATCCAGACGCTCCAGCCTGTAGGCTGCCATGGGAGCTAGGTCCGGAACCAACCAGAACCACCCGCACCTGGGCCTGTGCCTTCCATGACGTTATTGTGATAACTGCAGAATTAACTAAGTCTATGGAATCTCAGAAATAATCTTCTTTTCATTATTTTGGGGGGTTTTCATTATTCTGGGTTTACTGGAAAAGCTATCTTAAGCTCCTCAGACGGGCCTAAGAGTACTTACACACACACACACACACACACACACACACACACACACACAGGGGACTCAATCATCCCACAGCAAAGGAAATTTTGATGTGGCAGAGCCTTGAAAGATCATACATGCATCCTACTCTACTTTACACTGAAATTCCATTGATAATTTTATCACTAAACCTAACTGCAGACAACCTCATTGCAGTTCACCATGGTTCTGCGTCCTAAGCAAATTCATGTGCAGGATATCTGCTAGTTGATTGACTAGGCAAAATCTGGATATTGTGTGCAGAGATGTCAACAATGCTTAAGCCTGGGCTTCACAGCTACAGTGTGAAGAGAGGAAGCAACCTCCAAAAAGCACACATTACTGGAAAATATAAAACTGATCTAATAATAGCATGTCTAGAGTTGTAGGGATGGCTGCCAAATTTGTCTGAAGTGCTCAAAAATAATTTTGAGCATCTTACTTCTGATGCTACTTTTTTTCTTATTGCTTAATGACTTTTCTTCCAGACAGTTTGGAAATTCTCACATCATGAAAAAGGTTAAGTTTCTGCATATGTCTAGACATTGTCTCTCATACCAAATCGTCCCAAGACATAGTCTAATAAGATCTGGAAAAGCCATTATTTAAACTGGAAAAATAGAAATTCTTCTTATTTAGCACAATCGTGCAAATGTTGGCTTCGGCACTACTCAAATGCCACTGGGTTTTAAAAATCTGTGCTAAAATCACTGCAGAACCTTAACACTGAAATGTTTTCTTTGAACTTCTCATTTAAAAAATATAAGTGTAGAGTTTTCATATTTTTACCTGTGGGGATTTCAGAAAAAAAATCACGTTGAACAGACAATTATTGATACAATATAAGTGTCCATGCTAGTCTTTGTAATGTCCCCTCAGCCACGGAGGACACTTGTTTCTCCAAATATGGGACAGGGTATTAAGGATCCCCCACACTGATGCTTTATTTCTTTTAAAATTTGTTCAACAATAATTTGTCTTCTTTTGTGAAAAATGGAAATTCTATACATTCTTTCTATATAATACAATCCATCCAATCTATCAAAATGTCCAAATAAAAGGTATTTATTTGCTCATTTCTTAAACAGAACTTAAATATGTTCCCCATTGGTGTATGTGGAAAATGTAAATCATCATCCATCTATTGCTTCATTCATTCATTAATAAATATTTATTTAGCACTTCCATGAGTCAAGCCCTAGGCACTGGGTATACAAGACAACACCCTTGACTTCACTGAACTGAATTTGAGTGAAATTCCCAAAGGCCCTCACTGGTATTTAGCAAAATGTTTGGATACATTTGCCCAATTTTCTTCCTAATGGGAAATATCTTGGAAATTCTTCCTAAACTTCATAATAAAGATCAGTGGTGGAAAATGGCAGAAGCAAAATTTTTATTTCATGAAAGAAGAAATGACTATTAAAGTGATCCACTGGTAAAAATGACTACCTTGAAAAAAAAAACAGCAAACTCTGTGACACTGTTAGTATTCTAGTCATGAAAGGAATCTCAAGCTGGATGAGGCTGGAGAGTTGGAAATACTGCCTCACAGACTCCCACATTAGGTGAGATGTCAGGGGTGCTACATTCAAAGTGTGCTAATTCAAGGAGTGCTGATGTTATCAAATTTGACTCACAGACTAGACTATCTACTGAGAAGGCAAATATACCAATGACAAGGCATTAGTATTCATTCCATAATAATGCTTAAGTCGTATTAATTGGTTTGCCTGAAAACTGGAAAAAAAACAACAAAGAATGTAAATGTCTGATGCAGAAATTGTTCAAGAAGATGCATATGTGGTCTCACTCAACTTAGCCTTTTGGAGAGTCCTAAACATTCTGATGAAGTTTCACTTTACCAAATTATTTAATTACATCAATGGACAAGTATCTGATCAATCAACAATATTTTATACTACTTTGCTTTCGCAGATGAAATGCAGTAGCTTTGGAGAAGGAGTTCAAATTCCAATGGCAACATTAATAGCTGCAAGGCTTTAAGCAAGTACCCTACCCTCTCTGAACTTCAGCTTCCTCTCCTGTAAAACTGGGCTACATGGTACCCATCTCGTGGCCTTGCGGTGAGGATCTGAACAGTCAGAAAGAGCTCTTTCCAGGACATCCTTGAAAGCTGTGGAAGGCAAAATGGCTCCACAAATATGTCCATATCCTAATCCCTAGAACCCATGAATATGTTGCATTACACAGCAAAAGGGACTTTCTAGATGAAATTGAGGTTACAGATCTTGAAACTGGGAGATTATCCTGGATAGTCCAGGTGGAACCAATCAAACCACATGAGTCTTTAAGAGAACTTTCTCTGGCTGGAATGAGAGAGATGCAGCAGAAGGAAAAGTCCAAGAGATTCAAAGTGTAAAGCTGTGAGAGATGCAAGATTGCTGATTTGAAGATGGAAGCAGGGGACGTGTAAAGGGAGGCAGGTGGCCTTTGAGAACTAAGAGAGGCTCCCAGCTTGCAGTCAGAAAGGAAACTGGGACTTCAGTCCTACAACCACAGGCACTGAATTCTGCCAACAATCTGAATGAGCACAGCGCCTCCAGACAAGAGGTCAGGCTGGCTGACACCTTAATTTTTGCCTCATGAAACCCAGTGCAGAGAAACCAGCCAAGTCTACTTAGACTTCTAACCCAAAGAAGTGTGGAAGAACATATTTGTGTTGTTTTTAAGCCACTAAATTTGTGGTAATTTGTTACAGCAGCAATAGAAAATGAATACATTGTATGCTTGGAATTAATATAATGTAATATGTCAAATGTGCCTCAATTTAAACAAAAACTAATACACTTACACTTGGACTCATCCTAGGACTGTAAGTACCTACCCAACGCATCACCGTTATTTACAACAAACGTGAATTGAGGAGAGTGTTACGGGTAAATGTAAAATACATTTCAGTTTAGAAAACAAGAAAGCTATTTAAAGCTGAATGAGTTCAAGACACTGTCAGAAGGGACACTGCTCAGATTTCTAGATTTTTCCTCAGGCTCTGATCTAAATTTTGCAATAATTACAAACAGGTGAAAGCTGAATTGTTCTCTGGGAAAATAATAAAGAAAAGCTCTCAAAGGGTTTGTCCAGAGTCTTTTGTTGTATTGAATTATACTGAAGGATATAAAACAACTTCTTCCTTGTTCACTGCCAATATCCATATTACCCGGTACACAGTAGCTGCTCAATAAAAAATCTACTAACTGGACAAATGAAAGCATATTGACAGTGACAGTGGATAGAGAACTATTATTATGCTTTGCATTGAACTAGTACTTCCGTAACAGCATCCGTTTAAGGAATTGCTCTAATTTCAAACATCTCAAATTTGTTTTGCCTAAGTTTATGCAGAACATGTGGTTAAGAGTAAACATTACCATAGGAAGCCATATGTCCAAGCCATGTTTTGGGAGTAAAGGGATAAAGAAGGAAGATGATGCTGATGGGCTCCAGAACGAAATGCACGTTGGCTGCGCCCCAGCTCTGGCCAGGCATCTGCGAGGGCAAAGAGAGCATGCTTCTATGGATTGGCTCATCAGGCTAATGGGCTGTTGGCACTTCTCTCCCAGGACAGTTGAAACTCCTGAGACAGACTGAGCAGGAAGAGAGAGCGCGCAGATCCCTTGTGATAAACAGGGTCCTCGGCTTTCTTTGCATGAATGGCTGCATTATGTGCAGATGTTCAGTGCACTTCCACAAGCTTTTATGGATGAATAAGTGGTATCATTATGATGTGATTTGACCAGAAATGAAGCATGGCCCACTGCCATCTGCAAAAATCCTATCTTTCTGATACAGATTGTAGAGGGATGAAGCTAATGAAACTAAAATACTCTTCAGAAATACAGATGACTCCTGGAAAGACTATCAATTAATCTCAAAATAAGAAATTGAGTTTCTCTCTGTACCATTCTAGCTTTAAAAATCTTTCACTTGTGACTGTTTCTCGGTTGCATTTAAAAAAACAACTTTAAGCCATTCCATGAAAAAGAAAAATCTCTCTCACAGGAAAATAAGTGGAGCTAAATAGGAAATATCTCAGCTACAAAAGTGAGCAATTTCTGTCAGTCAGAGAGGCATATTATGTGCAAAGTAATCAGGTTTCCAACTTTGACTTCTCTGTGACCAGGTCTCCACACGTTTCTAGCAGAGGAGACAGAAGATAGATTTTGTATTCATCACATGATAATTGGGGCAAGATGAAGAGGCAATGACGGACATAAATGCAAAGAAAGGGAAAAGGAAGAGGGAAAATTAAGGGAGTGCTTGTTCACACCTGCTTCATGTGCAGGAGAAACTTTCAGAATATTAAGAAAAGGACAGGGAATGATGACCCATTGGGTTAACATTTTGGATCACCCTCTCACCTCCCAAACTGAAGAACTGAACACTTCCAGTACAATGATGTCAAATCACTGGTAGATGGAAATAAACAATACTTTGTGCAAAACATTAGAAGATGTACAAAAGTTGAAAAGAGGGGAAAAAAGAAAAAAACTGAGCTTAGGAAAAAAAAACTACTTGGATATCAGCTCTCAGGACAGGGAAGGGTTTTCTAAACAATGAACAAATTCAGAAGACTTTATTAATATATTTAGTTAAATTAACTTAAATCTTTCTATATTAAACATGCCATAAAATTAAAAGGCAAAGAAAACAGAAATAAAATATTTCCAACAAATATTTTTTTAAAGTTTGCTATCCTTCATAGAACACTTACAAAATTTTTGATATCATGAGAGAAAAATATTCAATGGACATGAACAGAAATTTTAAAATGGCCAGTAAATACATGCAAAAAATGTATTCTGCTACTAATCAAATAAGTGTAAAGCAAAATAAGATTCTATTTTTTCTATCAAATGAGAAAAGTTGTTTATTATTACTTTAAAAAATAATACCACTCTGGACTGTTAAGGGTAACAAGAGATGGACTTGCAGGCAGACATATAAACCAGATCCAGATAATTAACTCTAATAAAAATCAGAAATGGATTAAAAGATACCTGCAGCAAGCTGTTCAGAGAGCTTTATTGAAGCATATAAAACCAGAGACACTCAGAGACCGGTGAAATATAGCTCCGGCTCAGACACTGAAAATGTCTTCAGAGATCTCTTAATGGCATGAAAATAGCCTTATGATGTAGTAAGTGAAAACTCAAAACTTAAAAAAACTACATGTTCAGCACCCAAACCTAATTATAAAATTTGCTTTTATCTATATAAGAAAATTCTAGAAAAATATACATCAAACTAAGAAGAGGGATTGTCTTTGGGTTATAGGAGGGAAGGATAGCAAGGTGACTATGCACCAGCAGAGCAAAACCAACTATTTTTTTTTTTTCTGAAAGACCTTCATGATTAAAAAAGAAAAAGCAATGAATTAGTCATCATGAGAAAAAATCAGAACATGGTTGGACTCCTTTATATTTGCTGCACAGTTTAGTAGTGTTTTCATTCTGAAATACAAACGTGGGTTAAAGGGATCATATTCTATTCTTTATTTAATGTCTTGATTTGCTCCAAATGTCTTGATCTGGTTTGACTTACAGATGATTTTTATTTTCATCTTTATATTTTCCTACATTTTCAATAATTTCTGCAATTAGAATGTCCACTTAATTTTCTAATCGGAAAAAAAATTAATTGAATCACCAAACCATTCAATTGATAATTTTATACCCTATTTTTTGTATTTGGGGGACAATGTCATTAATCCCCACAAGTTAGCCAAACCTCACCAAGTCCTGGTTATTTTTGAAGACTGAGAGCAGAACCAGCAGTAGACTGGGTACATGGGACTGACACCCCAACTACACACAGGCACAGCTACCCCAGCTTGGGCTTCCTCTCACCTTCTCCCCCCATGCAACGCGCTTCTATTAATGTCGCTAACTTCTAACTCTCCACGAAATGCAAGGACAGGTTTTACAAGGGTGAAAGCTATCTCTTTGTCTTCTTTTCTATGTCCTCTGATGCCTAGGAGGGCTCAGCACACAGTAGGCACTTGCTCACAGATTAATTTTAAGAACCAGTGAGCTGATATACATGCAATCCCTCTGTAAACTCCAAATGGGACACAAATGCAAGTAATAGCTGCACTATTTCCTACACCAAAACGTCCTGTTTCTTTCATGAATTTTAAAATTATTGGAATAATACACTTCTTCAGTTATCTAGTACCCATACTGGAAATTTACTGCTGAATAAACTAAAGGGGAGAGAGGATGCATATGGCACAAACTCACCCAAGTGTGAGGCTCTTTTAAGACTATTCACACTTCCTAGTGACCTCTGGAATAATCCAGGAGTTCCTTAAAAAAATTTTTTTCAATAATTCCAGTTCCCTGAAAATGGAAGCTATCCACTTAACCATTTCTAACCAAGGGAAATTATAACTATCAGCTGCCACTCTGAATCAGATATTCAGGCAGGAAGAAAATTCTGAATTTAAGAGCTTCACTGTCACAATTGTATGTTAAGTTGGATTCAACTCTGCTACCAAAAATAAAAAATAAAAAACAAACAAAGAAAAAAACACCACCACAACAAATAGAACAAAACAGCTTGTAAAATGGGAAAACCTTGGTCACTGGTCAGGCCAAATGAACTTGATGTTTCTAATGAAGGCTTTGCTTTAAGAAAATCAAGTTAAAAGCTTTGTTCTAGTCATCTTTGTTGTTTATTTCCCTTTTCTTAAAGTATACAGAAGTTTTATCAGTGCCATTAATATTCATTGCTTTCTTACTTCATTCTACCTATAAACCACTACAAACCTGTATCCATAGTCACTGAGGAAATGACTTAAATCCAACGTTAAGTTTAGTGACTGTTCCCAGTTTTAGGATACCTAACTTTAAATACTGTACTTATGAGTTTTTCTTTTTAATTTTTAATTAACAAAAAACCAAATCATTTGTAAGGTCAGAAATTACAATCCAATTTCCATTTTTAAAACCCCTTCAGTGAATCAAAAGGGCCTCGGAATATCCCAAAATTAAATGCCAGAGATAAAATCTCCTCAAAATAAAAACTACATGTGACAATCAGACCAAAACTTATTTTGAATAGGAGGCCTTTTTTTCCTCAGACGTGCCACTTTACGTGCAGAAAAATCCCAAATGATCTGACAGGCTACAAGTGGAAAGCACATCCCCTGCTGCTGACAGTCTTTCAGAAAGCTCAGTGCATGGTTTGACAGTACAGAGAAGGTCTCCCATTTGGGGACAGAAAAAGGAACAAATGTGTTCAGCTAAAAATGGTACAAGGATGCTGTTCCTGTAACTGTTCTGTCTAGAGAGAGACCTCTTATTTACCACAATGCAACACTTGCTGGGGTTGGGGGAGGGGGTGAAGAGAGTGGGTCCCTGAATGCAGTGACCACTCCAGAGATGACCTATGAGAGGTCATCAGCCATGAATCATCTAGGACTTAAGTCTACATCAGCTACCAAGAATTCCCTTGCTGCCCGTCTTGCTACAGGGACAGTATTAACTGCCTTGAAATATGGCACCTCCAAAAACTCACAAAATAGGACTTTTTCATTGTGGTAAAAGATACACAACATAAAATTTACCATCTTAACCATTTAAAAAAATTATTTTATTTTTTAAAGATTCATGTATTTGAGAGAGAGAGAGAAAGAATGCACACAAATGGCGGGGAGGGGCAGAGGGAGGGTGAGAGAGAATCTCAAGCAGACTCCCAGCTGAGCGGGGAGCCTGATGCGGGGCTCAATCTCACAACCCTGAGATCACCACCTGAACCAAAACCAAGAGTCAGATGCTCAACCGACCGAGCCACCCAGGCACACCTTACCATTTTAAGTGTACAATTCAGTGGCGGCAAGGATATTCACATTGTCGTGCAACGATCACCACTATCCATCTCCAGAAATTTTTCATCTTCCCATACTGAACCTGTCACCATTAAAAACGAACTCCTCATTTCCCCTGCCTCTTGGCCCTAAATAGGACTTTGATAATAAATATTAAGAAACTGACTCTGTATACCTGAAACTAATATAACACTGTATGTTAATTATACTGCAATTAAAATTTTAAAAAAAGAAACCTATTTTATTCCACATTATGAAGCTATAGTATTTATCTTTTCCAAGGGAAACTTTTTGCGCTGGCACATTTCTCTGTATCATAAAAGAAATCAGAGTTACAGTCCAGTTGATCGATATTAAAAATAGATATATCTCTGATATTTAAATAATATTACTGAAACAACTTTCACACCAAGTGCTTCTCACCAAAGAAGCATCACCTTGGTTGAGGCGCTGGTGCTGAGAACTCTGTTCATTTAACTCTGCACAGTCACAAACAGAGCTGGGATATTTGAGTTTCACTATATTCTAATTAGTTTTCCCTACTGATTTTCTCTTAAAAAGAGGTCTTCTATGGCTCGGAGAAATCCTTAAACTTCTGATATGTACTAAATTAATAAGAAATAGGGAGTGGATTATGATGTTCCGACGGTCCAGATTGTCTTGCTGCTCTGGGATAGATATGAAATGATGACAAATAGAAAACCCACCATCTTGCCTCCCACCTGGGGATAAAATAACATTATAGCTCTGAGTGATTCACACAGGAGATACTCACTGTTCTTCACCTTGGTCATTCACTTAATAAACATTGCTGGAGCACCTGCCACGTCCTACACTTTGCTAGGGGCTGGGAACTCCGCAGTGATCAGACCCACGTGAGCCCTGGCTTCATGGAGTTCTGGGGGAGTGACGTGTGTCTTCCTGACTGTTCTGAATGGAGGGACAGGGCCTTGCGGGCTTCTCCTCTCTATGGAGCTGGGCATCCTGATCATTCCTTTCTGAATGTCCTGCCACTGGTGGGCTCTGACTGCACATCCCGAGCTTCAAGCCTCCTGAAAGAAAAGCTATTTTTGTCAGCTTTAGAAAGTGTACTGCCTGGACTGCAGAATTTATAATTTTGTATTGCCAATGAAAATCTTTAGTTATTTAAAAGACATAAACTAATGTGTTTTAGAGAAATGTCCTGGCAGAAAATGGTTCATAAGCTTAATCTATATGTCTTAGGAGAGGACAGTACTTTACTCTCCAAGGGGCTAATACCTGCAGGGCACAATAATTACTCAAGTATTAATTTGTCTTTCTTCTTCCTAGGTTCATACCCTCTCTCCTCTACCCTACTCCCACTCTATTTTTAAGCAGACTTTGTGATGCCTTGCTTGAGAGGCTGGCAAGTGAAACAAGCTCAAACTCAAAGCTCTGGTCAAACCCTAAATCCATGCAGAGAGACTGGCTGGGTGTCCTGGACTCGGCTGGGAGATAACTCCTGTGGCTGTGGAAAAATCCAAAAGACTCTATGTAGAAACAGAATTAATGAGTGAATGTATCAAGGTCACTACAGATCAAAATACAACATAATGAGTTTTATTTCTATAAAACAAATAAAAAATAAAGTTTAACAAAAATACCATTTACAAAATAATATTGAAACCCATCAAATATCCAAGAATAAATCTAATTAGATATACCCAAGAACCTACTGCTAAAAATCACATAACTTTATTGAAAACACTTTTCTAAAAGACCTAAATGAATTGGAAGACTCAATGTTGTAAAGACATCGGTTCTTCAAAATTGAGTTACAGATTCAAAGCAATCCCAATCAAAATCCTACTAGAATTCTTGGTGGAAAGGCTGATTCTAAAACTGATATGCAAATGAAGAGCCAGGACTATCCTGAAGGAGGAGGAACATGGGAAAGGAGGAGGAGCAGGAAGAAGAAAGCTGAAAGAAAGACTTCCATTACTTGAGAGCAAACTTGCTATAAAGTTGCAATACTTAAGACATTATGGACACAAGCAGAGACAAATGCATGCACAGGAC
Organism: Zalophus californianus; assembly: GCF_009762305.2. Lineage (NCBI taxonomy): Eukaryota > Metazoa > Chordata > Mammalia > Carnivora > Otariidae > Zalophus > Zalophus californianus. Next base: position 44,615,862 of record NC_045601.1, read on the forward strand.
CCAGAAACAGACCCACACATACATGTGGTTCTGATTTATGACAGCGGTGTTCTCCAGAACAGGGAGAAACTGAAATTGAGAAAGCAGTTAGGTATGAGGCACAGGCTTGCTTCTTTAACATGACTTTTATAAGAAACCTCACTTTAGACCCAGATATTCATCTGAATGCTCGCTCTTCCTTGGTGCTCCTTAGGACCCTGTATATTTTTAAATCTCTATAATTAATGGTGAAAATCAACTTTTTGTGTGTCTCTATCCCCAGCACACAACATGTTGCCTGCTACATAGTAGGGTAAGTGAGGACCTGAACTGAGCATCAGAGGTCCAACACAGGCCGCTGGAAATCATCTCCAATAGTAGGACCTAGGAGCTGCCATGGTTGTCAAGAACAAAAGTTCTTCAGAGCCACTAGAGAGCAATGGCACCTCAGAAATATTTGACCCTTTTGGTCATCTTTAAAAAGTGGGGTAAAAATAGAGATACCTCATCTTTCAAAACTCTCCAGGGAGGAAGGGATACAATAACAATTTCCCACTAGTGAAGTTGGAAGATCAGACATGCTATGCAGAGTTGGGGTCAGCCAGACAGAGGTAGATTGCCCTCAGAAGCCTAGTGGTAGATGTGAGCAAGAACAGCAATCAGCGAGCTTTTCCAACAGTTAGCTTCAAACAGCCCAACACCCCAGCAGACTCCAGCACTTGTAGAAAATAAACAAAACATACAAAAACATACACAAATATAATCTCAGCAAGACCTTCAGAGTTAAGCGAGAAACAGTAAAGGTAATAAGTAAGTAGTCCATTCCTTTTTGGTCTGACATAGGCAACTGGGATAAGTAGTAGATATATTTCTGAGACTCTGCCCAGTCTGCCACTTCTTTTTCCTGAAAATTCTCCTCAACCCAAGAATGGACGCTGATGGTCATGTTTAAACTATGAGACCTAGATCCCTGGCCACAGCTGACTGGCCCCACAGCCAGGCTAAGTCAAACAGATTCTGTCTCCTAGGAACTGGAACTGGGACATTGGTTAGTCTCTGGTGGCTGTGAAAAGGCCATATTCCAAAATATGAATGGAGAAGCAGAAAAGACTGGTCTGCAGAAAGAGAAGCCTAAAGCAGCCCCCAGGAAGAATGTGAAACAAGAGACCATATGGCCTGACAGAGTGAGAAGGAGACCAAAACACAGCCACCCGCCTTCAGACATTTCTCACGCTGCCCAGTCTTTTGTGATGCCCCTTCACATGGTCTTTGGATTCCATGAGATAGCCCTGAAACATATCCATGCCTACCATAAATTTCCCCTTTTCATTCAAGCTAGTGATATTTCTGTGCCTTCCAAACAAAGGAGACTTAACTTTAAGACAAATGCCCCATGTAAGTAGTGCCAGCACCTTGGCTTTAATTTTCCTACAAATTTAAAGATACATTAAGAAGAAAACTTTGAAGTAATTTTATGAACCATTTTCTTTGTTCACAAATTGAAAGCTTTGAAAGTCAAAAGGAAATGAGTCAATGGAGAGAGGTACTATTCAGTTTCTTTGAAGATATTTTAACATATGGAAAATATGGCTTAAGAGTATGTATACAGAGATATTTATGTCACTCAAATAGAGGTATTCAATGGCCTCAGATGTTCCTTTGCACTGTTTGATGATCATCTTGAGACATTCCAATTTGAAATGTATAATATAATGACTTTTTAATTGTTGCATTTTTCTACGTGACAAACAATTCTGCACACAAGTTGAAGTATAAATTCAGATAGTGTTTCTCAAACACTATCTCCCTCCATGTGCCCATTACAAGTGAATTGTGATTTTTCTAATGTTTGTTTTTAGCTAAGCACTACCATCAAAAATAGGGAAACCCAAATGATTACAATCATGGCTCAATTTAAAAAGCTCAAGTCACAGGCATCAAATTCAAAGCACTACTTTTACTAATGATCTACTCCTCCTGTGGTTCAACTGCTCTTTTGGTTCTAGCCTATACTCACATCAGTTTGTTTGCTCAGCATTTACTCAGAAAGTTCATCAGATATGTACCAAGAGAATGGGGAGGAAAGTTTTTATTCTGACATAAATTCTTGCAAAGTCTCAATCAACTGCTCAGTTTGATGGATTCCTTGTTCAATTATGGAAAAGATTTATCAAACTATGATCTATAGGGGCGCCTGGGTGGCTCAATCAGTTAAGCGTCCAACTCTTGGTTTCACTCAGGTCATGATCTCAAGGTCCTGGGATCATGCTCCTCGTCGGACTCCACACTCAGTGTGCTGTCTGCTTGTCCCTCCCCCGGCTCCTCCTTCCGCTCTCTCTCTCTCAAATGCATAAATAAAATATTTTTTAAAAACTGTGATCTATATTATGTTCAGATCTCTGTGCATTAGCTTTAAGTGTGCATTCATTGACTCTTCAATTTACTGAAGATGGAGAGAATCAAGAAGCAGTGCAAAGAGAGAAACATGGTTATAGAAAAGGACTGAGTTGTTAGCCAACAATCGAGGCACTGAGTGTATGACAAAGGGCTAGCCCTTCCACATCAGACAGACGTGGGTTACTCTCTCAGCTCTGTCACTCTGGTCAACTCACATCCTTTCAAGCCTCAGTTTATTCATCTGTAGAAAGGGAACAATAAAGGCACATACCAAGTAGCACTGTTATGAGGATTAAGTGAGCTAACATATGCAGAGTATGTGGTATAGAAGTTGGCAAAGTTTTTCTGTGCAGGACCAGATGGTAAATATTTGAGGGCTGGCGGTAAGACAGTGTTTACAGCAACTACTCCACTCTGCTGTTGTAGCATGAGGGCCGCCTCCGACAACATGCAAACAGACGGGGGTGGTTGTGCTCTACAGCTTCACTTCTGGACACAAAAATTTGAACTTCACGTCATTTTCACGTGTCATGAAATATTATTTTGATTTTTTCAACCATTTAAAAATGTAAAAGTGATTCTTAGCTTGCGAGCTGTACAAAAATAGGCAGCGAACCTGCCCCACAGAAAACCCTGAAAAACACTGTTAGTATTGCCAATTATAATAATAACTGAAACCAGAGGAGGGATTGTGCTACTGTGAAATAGATAAAAAGATGTTTTTTGAGCAAATGTGTTACTTTTTTCCTACAGTTGAAACTGCAGTTGGAGGGCAGATCAGAACAGGGATTTTGGATGGTGCCAAAGAGATGACAGAATACATGTACAAGATTCAAGGAGGACCAGAAAAGCCCAGTCTTCCCGCTGCAGCCTCCCACGTTGGCTGGTCCAATTCCATATGGCAGCTCAACTCTCAAGTTTAGAAGCACCTACTTATCTAACATTCAAAAACTCAGACCAGTCATGACAGAAATAAGGGATCAATATGGATTTTAATTAAACATAGAGAGAACCCATTCAGCTTCACTTTTTCATCTGTACAATAAATAGGCTTTACTACTTTAATGACCTTCCTTGTTCACTAGAGGGGTCAGAATGCTATGAGTTTTATGGACCAGAAAAAGGTTCCTTGCCTATCTAAAAAAGCATGGCATGGATTTATGACTGCTTCTGAATTTTCTAAGGCAGATGAACCAAGTAACCAATTGGGACTTAAGGAATCCACCTTTAAAAGAGCTTTGCCATGTTGGATGAGCACAACTCACGTCTGCAATTAAGAACTGACAATTCTTGATCCAGAGAAGACCAAGCACCAGCCACCTATCAAAAAGCATGTGCTTGGGATTAGCTTTCAATGTCTTAGACCCATTTCTCACCACTCCATCGCTGACTGCCCTTTGAGACCAAGGGAATAGAATTATATTTATTATAATATAATTATAATTATAATAAATATATATAATATAATTATAAGTCTGCTGACAGGACAGCTAGGGGCAAAATCACCGTTTTCTTTCTTCTATACCAAGTGTCCCCATCCAAGTTTCTCCAGTTTAATGAATAGAATCAAGAAAAGTAGGTAGATGGAGGAGAGGTGAAATTTAAATGCCACCACCTCAATAAGGTGGTAGGTAGGCAGTAACGCTAGATAATTAAGATCATATAGTTGAGAGCCTGAAGATGCAGAAAAGTTAATGAACGTATTTGTAGAGGGTCTCCTAGGTAACGTCCCAAAGTGGGGATGTTTACTTTCCTGATTTTTTAAATCAGTTTTTGTTTCAGTTCTGTATTCATTCTCTTTGAGCATTTAGTACCCCAAGCACTAGACCATATCGCCATTGCTTTCCCTTCTGAGAAGTTCGTGTTGGTAACATTCACATAATTCTGCCACGTGTGAGCACCTTCCAATCAGAAAGAAACCTATTCTCAAGTCAGTTCTTTAGAGGCTCCCTTTGTCCATCCACGCATGAATTCTGTTCCAATTAAATGTCAAATCATCATCCCACATTATTCACCATAGCTAATGTTTTGGGTTCTATTATTAAGAAAAACTGAAACAGTTTCTGCCCTTCTTATTTTTATAATGTTTTATGTGTAGGGGAGTGAAGACCAGAAAGAAAGACCCTGTCATTCTCTAAAATCATAGGAGTTTTTATTTCTTGAAGATGAAGGTTTTGATGCTAATCCAAATCCCCATTAAATATTGACTTCTTGGTCTCCTGTCCTACATTCTGCATTTCAGTAACTTTCAAAGATACTCATGATTTCAGAAAAGAAAGCTAGAAAGAAATATATGTCAGGAATACTCCATGTAGAGTTAGCGTCAAAATAACTTCCTGGGAGGGTATGTGCTATGGTGAGCGCTGTGAATTGTGCAAGACTGCTGAATCACAGATCTGTACCTCTGAAACAAAGAATGCAATATATGTTAAGAAAAAAAAAAGAAGAAGCTAGCAGGAGGGGAAGAATGAAGGGGAGTAAGTCGGAGGGGGAGATGAACCATGAGAGACGATGGACTCTGAGAAACAAGCTGAGGGTTCTAGAGGGGAGGGGCGTGGGGGGATGGGTTAGCCTGGTGATGGGTATTAAAGAGGGCACGTTCTGCGTGGAGCACTGGGTGTTATGCACAAACAATGAATCATGGAACACTACATCAAAAACTAATGATGCAATGTATGGTGATTAACATAACAATAAAATAATTTAAAGGAAAAAAATAACTTCCTTATATCTGACTTTTAAGAGACAGATGATACCAATGTGAAAAGATATCAGAAAAGGCTAATTCATATAGAAAGAAAAACGGAAACCTTAAATAAATATATTGTAAATATAAATTTGACAAAATACATTTAGGTATTACAACAGTTCAGAGATTAAGTGTGAATCTTTATATCTTGTTATATCCTTAAAAGCATAAGCATAGAGCTGTGAGCCTGAAAAATGCAGATAAAGCAATGCACAAGTTGTCAGACACATGCCAGTATTCTTTACACCCATCAGGCAACAGAGCCACCAGAAAGTTCTACCTGCCCTAAAAATGATCTCTTTGCAAAAAAGAAAAAAAACATAGAACAGCAAAGTAAAACTAATACTGACAACTACTCCCCAGGTTGAAGTTATGAGAGTATTATCAGCGGTAGTGTGAATATACGTTTATTCAACCACTGTCATATATATTCTTTAGCAAAGTTTAGAAAATTTAAATCTTAAGGTAGATTCTTAAAATAAAATAATAACCATTAACCATAATCCACTTCAGGTAGCCTATTTTCCTTTTCAGTAAAGCTAGTAGCCCACACACTTCAGCCCCCCTTCCTCTCAACCAAAGCTGTCTCAAATTTACATCTTCTTCTCTTTTCCACGGCCACTGCCTCTATCATGTGCTTTTATCACAGCCACAATTAGGCTTCCTACATTCTGAGTTTTTTTTAAAGATTTTATTTATTTATTTGAGAGAGAGAGAGAGAGCATGGGGTGGGGGGGGGAGGGCAGGGGGCAGAGGGAGAGGGAGGAGCAGACTCCCCGCCGAGCAGGGAGCCTGACATGGGGCTCTATCCCAGGACCCTGGGATCATAACCTGAGCCAAAAGCGCGCCTCCTACATTCTGAGTTTTGTTTCCATAATTCAGAACTGATGATGTCCCTTTATGGCTTTCTTGTTGCCACTGGATAACTCTAAACACCTCACCTGTCCCTGTGTCTTCATTCGTATCCCTCCTGCTACCTTGAATGTTCTCTAGGACAACCTGCTGAACTCCTTCATTTCCATCAAGGTTTAACTCAAATGTCACCAACTTTTAAAAACCAAATGGTCCCCACGCATTAAGTGATTGTCTTACACTGACCCTTCAGGACTCATTTGATACTCTGTAAATATTTCTAGTCAGCCTTTGCTACAATGTACTCTGATTATTTTCATGTGTATCTCCTTTTTAAACCTTGAACTCCCTAAAGCGAGAGGCACAGCAACCAGTACAGCGCCCGGCCAAGGGTATACTCAACAATTGTCTGATCAGTAACTGAATGAAAACAAACTCCTTTCTGTCCCACTTTTGCTTCTTCCTGAATCCCATTTGTGATATTTCTAGAAAATGTAATATTCTCTGCTGAGGTATATACAATTGTTGAATTAGACACCTCAACATACACAACATTAGAACCAGATGTTCAACCCTGTTCTTGTTAATTCCACAAGGTCATCAGGGTCTCATGAAATGGGAATAAACAGGCACTCTTAATTAGACTCTCCTAATACTTAGAATGATCAAGGCAGACTGCAAACCCCACCATCTCCCATATTTCTTTAATGATGTACCCCAAAGAATCCCAGACTTAGCAGGGGGCTGGGAGGTCATCTAGCCCATCTGACCACCTGCACCTTGGTGGGGAGGTTTAGTCATGCAGGTTTCTGAAGCTTCCCTCTTCCCTTTAAAACACATTGTTTTAAAGTCAACAGTCAAAGATGGCAAGAGTGCGTCATAGAGAGATGCTGCCTGGCCACTGCAGTCACACATGTGAGGCTTTGGACAAGTGTGCAGGGCAACTGGCTCCATAGCGGCTATACACATGTACAAACATAAACCCATCCAGAAAGTGAGAAAGAATCTGAAACCCCAACGTCAACACAGGGGTAGAGTTTTAGAACTGTGCTAACAGCAAGTTGTTACCACTGTGAAGGAAAAAAATCCTGATCAGTAATTTTTGCTGCCAGAGCTAAGAGAAACATGAATTTAATGTTCCCACCGAGATGCACGAAAAGCTCCATCATCCCATCATGCTGAGAAACAAAAGGCTCCAATGCTGGAAACTGCATCATCTGGACTCACTGGATACAAGTTAAAGGACCACAAAATGATGATCGTGCAGCACTTGCCCACAGAAACACAACCAGATTCTCTTCTGTTCTACCACACACCCTCTTACATGACCTTGTGCTAAGAGCCTAAGAGAAGAAAAGAAATAATAGTAGAATGTTAATGCCTCTGCGCTTCAAAAAGAGTAATTTAAAAAAGATTTTCTCTTTTTTTGGTGTAAAGGCAGGACACAGCAGGACTGGGAACACACCAGTATGCTGATTGCTAGAGAGCACGCTGTGTTAGAGAAAGAAAAAGAGCTATTAATACTTTCTAGATGCAGATAGGTAAAATGAATGCATCTGAAATCTAGTTCTGTTAGAAAGAAGAACAGCACTGGAAGGCAGAACCAGTCCTTAAGCTGTATCTGCTGCTATCTGCTCTACACACCCAATAAAATCTTCTTCCGAGCTTTCCAGGGACCAGAAATTAACACCTGCCTTATAAGGATATCTTCTAGTAGGGTAATAGAGTGTTGTGACTTCTGTGGGCTGCACAAGGAAGAGCTTAGCATCCTGAGTCCTGGTTCCACTGCCAGCTTTTGGAATTGGAAACAGTTGAGGCCAGCTGACGAGGGAGGTGATGCTGAGGAAGGAGTGAGTTTCGGGCATGAATGAGTAGGGTTTCTACTCTCAGGTGGCCTGCCATCTAGCCTGACCATAACAGCATCAACTAACATATAAGGGAGTCAGACAATAACAGAGAGTAAACTGAAAAAATGTATGCACATTATGTAAAAGAATTAATAACCCCAAGTGTGCAGGGAAGAGGTCAAGGCAAGCCAGGGTGGGGACCTGGTTGAGAGGAGTTCAAATAGGAGGTCCAGTGAGTGGGGCAGAGCTCCACCTGACCCAGAAGGAGGTAAAAGGAGCCATGAAATGAGCCCCAGGAAGAGGGCAGGATTGCCACATAAAATATAGGACACCCTTTTAACTTATTTTGGAGTAGAAGTATATCCCAAATATTGCATGGAACATACTTATACAGAAAAAAAGTAATCTTGTTTATCTGAAATTCAAATTTAACAGAGCATCTTGTGTTTTTATTTGCTAAGTCTGGCAACCCTAAATGAGGGAAATGAAGCCTTAGTGAGAAATGGGGCCTTGGATGAGAGAGTGACAGCAGACAACCAGCTCCATAACACTCCAACGAGGTGGGTTTCTTACAGGAGAGAACAGTAGTGTGTTGTCATAGAAGAACTCTGCTAAATGCATGGAGTTGGGCTGTCTTGCCAGGTTGCCATGGGTTCTATCCAAGGAGAGATGACCAAGATCTGAACTGAGCTGGGAGATGAAGGAAAGGGCCTGGGAAGAAAATCCTATGAGGGGAGAAGTTCAGATCTTTGTCATGAGCAAGTATGTACTGGAGAAAATAATCCTAAAACTGCAGGCCTTGTTGCTCATTGTGATGAGGATGGAAGGGGAGGCTAATCCAGCCAGAAGAGAAATGCTGAGTAATATGGTAAAGCAGAGCTGGATTCCAGGACATTACCCCACAACATCTGGTCATCTGGCAAGGCGGGTTATCTTGGCAAACTGGAGGGAGAGACAGAGAATGAGAGAGAAAGGGACTCATTCTCCATAGGCACGTTTCTTGGAAATCGAACCAAAGAGGAGGTAGGCCCTTATGTCTGTTATCTGGTATGTCTAAAGCTTGAAAAAATGAGGCACCTCTTTAATTTGGGGTGAAGAGAAGTTAAACCCAATAGAACAAAAAAATCGAGTTCAATCTAAGTAAGTACACCTAAAGAGATAAGACGATTAATTTACTCTGAAAAACTAAAAAATACGAAGCCATTCATTTATTCATTCACTCAACAAAGTGCCTCCAAGCACTTATTACATTCCAGGCACTGTGCCTGAGAAAACAACAAAAATCTTAGTGACAAGTAACTCCCTAAAGTTACTGGTGACTCAGCACCTTTAGAAGATGGGTAACCAACACTTTACAAAGAAGTTGTGAAATTAAAAATGGCCCTGAGGTGGAATCATCCCCCTATAATACAAGAAAAATGGGGAAGACTATAATAAATGCTTTTATAAGCCTCCCAGGAGAGGCTGTGATGCAATATGGAGCAAAATCTTCTTAAAATTCAAGTAAAATCCTAATCTATTCCCAAATTAACATAATAATAAATTAGGGTTTTTTTTTTCCTTTCTCAATATTTAATATTTCAGCTGCTTGTTTCTCCTGTAAATCTTTTACTAAATAAAGCTAAAATATATGTCACAGCTTCCAAAAACCTTTCCTTAACCATAAAAAATATGCTGACAAAGAATTATCTGAATATTCTATACATTAAAAGAAAATCAGTGACAGAACGCACACAGGTATTCAACAGATTTAAACGTATCAAACCTTAAAACTGCTCTAGTGTGTATGTGTTTAAGCAATTAAATAGCGAAGTACAAACTAGGAAATACTCCAAACACAGCAGGTGAAGATAAGAAAATCTTGCACACCATGTAGGAAAATGGACAAAAGTCATGAAAAGATAATTCCAAGAAAAAGAAACAAAAATGGTTAATGAACACAGAAAATAGTTAATTTCTCTAGCAATCAAGGAAATCCTAATTATATTAACCACTAACTAACATTTACAGCTATCAAATTAGCTATTATTTTTAAAAATTAAAATATTCAACATCAATGAGGTAGTTTATGAGTATCAGATACTCTCCTATTGTATATATTGGTAAAAACCTTTCTAGAAAGAAATTTAGCAGTATAAGTCAAAGGCCTTAAAAATGATCGTATTCTTCCACCTAGGAATTCTACTGGTAGGAATCTGTTAAGGAAATCATCAGATGTATTGTCAAAGATTTATGAACAAAGATATCACACAACTATTTACAGTAGAAAAAAGCATATATATGTTTATTAACAGAATAATAATTCAAATGGAATACTGGGACAGTCATTAAAATTGCATCTGAAACAATTTAAACGACCCTTGAAAATAACTGATACAACATTAAGTTTTTCAAAGTAGCACACAAAACTATTTTTATGTATTCATACATATAGCATTATCACAATCATACATGAAAAGAGTAGAAGGAAATAAACCAAAATATCAACTATGATTAATCATGTTGTGAAATTATGAATAATTCTTGTTTTCTTTTAAATTTTTTTCTTATATTCCTGAGGTTTCTACAATAAATATGTCCTTCTTTGGCAATCAGGGAAAAAAAGAGAACTGGCTTTAGCTAAAGAGCTTTGTTTTGCTGCAATAAAGAAAGCAGAAATATGGATTCTTCTAAGAATATGCACAAGGCTTAAACCCATACATCTTGGCATTTATTTAAATACTTGTATTTATAGGTTTATATTTATAGATTGCAGGTAAGTACTGATACTCATTATTTACCGTCATGTCAAACAATACAATAAAAAAAGGAACAAGAATTAAACTGAACAAAAAAACAAAATCTTTACTCCCTAAATTAATTTTCCCCTCAAAACTGAGTTTGCCATTTACCTGACAAGTATGTGATAATGTTGCATTTTTTTAACCTAAAATCTGTAAAATTTGAAATTATTCTGCTAAAAGAAAAGGGAGCTGATTAGCGGTTGTTCTTGTGACCAAGATTTCTCCAGTCTGACCATGACGATAAGAGATTTCAATACATTTATTCTGTTACCACTTTAGGCATGAATATGAATTAGCGCCCTCTTGTGAGCACGGAATGAAATTTTTAAAATGTATTTGGAGCTGAAAAAGATTTCAGTGTATTATTTTCCATGGGAGAAAACACACAATTGTGCTACTAGACAGATACCACACTCCTCGAAGTAAAATCATCCCAGAATTCCTGATTATCTAGGCTTTCAACATACAATGCATTTGTATAGGAAAGTGCCTGATATTCAGTAGAGAGTTAGGTCGTCTTAAAATTCATCAGGCAGGGGACACCTGGGTGACTCAGTTGTTAAGCGTCTGCCTTCAGCTCAGGTCATGATCCCAGACTCCTGGAATCGAGCCCCGCATCGGGCTCCCTGATCCGTGGGAAGCCTGCTTCTCCCTCTCCCACTCCTCCTGCTTGTGTTCCGTCTCTTGCTGTGTCTCTGTCAAATAAATAAATAAATCTTTAAAAAAAAAATTCATCAGGCAATGTGAATGTTCTCTTGTACTGTTGCTACAGCTTGTGAGGGTTATCACAGGGGAGCACATAAGAATCTCCTTTGGGGCAAATACACTCAATTGTGTTCACATGGAAGAATGTCCCAAAAAGGAGTCAAGGCTTTCTGAAGTGAGAGAAGATAGTCACTTTTGTAAATTCTTAATTTAAAAAGCAATAAATCAGTACTTTAAAACTGAGCATGATAAAAACAACTTATTAGGCTGGGAGCAAAATCAAATTAGAGATCACCTAGAATAGAGACGATGACATGTTTAGCACATGAGGGCAGAATGCATTCTCCTTTCCATTGAAATGATACCATCTACAAGGAAGAGATCATTTTCCATCACTCTGATCTGGGGATTATTTATGGCAAACTTACTACAGAAATATCACATCTGGCTGACCGACTAAGATATGCAATTAAGTCTATCACATCACAGTGGGAAGATCATATTAAAATGAAAAGAATTTCTCGAGACTGTAGATCCTATACCCGTATTTCAACAACACTGCCAGACTTCTCCTAGGACGCTACTTGTCAATCCAGGTCAAAGCTTAACTAACATTCCCAGTTAGAGGGCTCTAAATTTGAGAAAGGCACTTATAGGGTAGTTAACACTAATCAAATTTTCTGTTTTTGTCAAGTAACCTCACAGTGTGGGCTGGGGGCCTTTGGGAGTCCCCAGGCTTCTTTCTGGAGGTCCACATGCTCAAACGTATTTTCATCATCACACTAAAACGTGATTTGCCTTTTTCACTCTCATTCTCTTACAAGCACCCATTGCAAATTTTGCAACAGAATGATGCAAAAGCAGGTATATGAATCCACCTGTCTTCTGTTAAGCCAGACATTAAAGAGATTTGTAAAAATGTCAAACACCACCACTCGCCAAATTTTTTCTTTTGGAAAGTACAGTTATTTTCCATAAAAATATGCTATTTATATCAACCCACAATAGCCTTACTTTTATTATTTTGGACAATACATAAATAGTATTTAATTTCTCAATTTTAATTTCTAATATGATAAATATGAATTGATACAGTCCACATAAGCAAAAGCTCTTTAAAGGGTCCTCAATAATGTCAAAGAGTGTAGGGAGTCCTAGACCAAAATTCTTTTTTTTTTTAAAGATTTTATTTATTTATTTGACAGAGAGAGAGATAGTGAGAGCGGGAACACAAGCAGGGGGAACGGCAGGCAGAGGGAGAAGCAGGCTTCCCACTGAGCAGGGAGCCCGATGTGAGACTCAATCCCAGGACCCGGGGATCATGACCTGAGCCAAAGGCAGACGCTTAATGACTGAGCCACCCAGGCGCCCTCCTAGGCCAAAATTCTTGAGAACGGCTGTCAAAGACCTTTGTTTTCCTCAGCATTAAAAATTATATCAATGTTGAACTCAGAGGCTCCAGAATATCTTTCTGGATTTTCACAATCAAAGCACCCTTCCCCTTTGCTACAGAGTTGAAAGGCATTTTTATTTGACTTTATGCTTCTCAGAATCCAAATTAAATTTCACTTCAGTGAAGACCTAAGTAATAAGAAATTTTCAAATATCATGCATGCATCAATTCAATAAAAATTTACTGAGTACCTATCTTTTTGGTGTTCTGAGACCAATTCCACTGTGTGGCTTCGGTTGGGAGGAGTCCCCACATGTACAACTACGCAATTCTGTGACACCAGCAGGGTGTCCAAGAAGTCAACTCAATTCTGACCCTCACCTACCTGGAGAGAGATAGTATCAGATTTCACAGGTGAAAGGCTCCATGCTACAAGACTGTCCTCCACCACACATATGCAGACAGATCAGACACCAGTCGTAAGCTCAGGTTATCTGTGCTTCTGACCAACTGGCTATAAATCAGAGGTTTCCATGACCTTGTCCTTGGGTTTCCTTAATTTGCTAGAGCAGCTCACAGAACTCAGAGGAACGTTTTACTTACTAGATTACTAGTTTGTTATAAAAGGATGTAAGTCAGGAACAGCCAGATGGAAGATCTGCATAGGGCAAGATATGGGGAGAGGATCTCGCATGCTCTCTAAGAGTGTCACTCTCTCCCATTGTCCACGCATTCACCAAAGGGAAGCTCTCCTAACCCATTGTTTGAGGTTTTCATGGAGGCTTCCAAAAAAGGCATGACTGATTAACTCATTAGCCAGGATCAATTAACTCAGTAGCTATTGGTGACTGAACCCAACCTCCAGCCCCTCTCACATCCCCCAACGTTGGGGTGTGGGACTGAAAGTTCCGACCCTCTCTAATCAAATGGTTGGCTCCACTGGCAACCAGCCCTTAACCTTAAGTGTGGTCCAAAGTCGCCTCATTAACATAACAAAAGACATCTTTATCCGTTTCTTCACTTAGGAAATTCCAGGGTTTTTAGGAGCTCTGTGACAGATATTAATTTATATTTCCTACTATAAATCAGTATCACAATGTATCATGTGCAAATACAAGTATGTTTGTCAAGTTGCTAGTCTGCGGGAAATAAAATGATATCCTAACAGCCTGAAGAAAAAAAAATAGACTTCTGTTCTTTAAGTCACCCAGTCTATGCTATTTTGTTATGGCAGCCCTGGGAGACTAATACATCAGCCTATCTCTTACATTACTGCATTTTTTTTTTTAATTCCACAGTTGGGGCATCCATCATAACATTTGTAAATTTAGTAAATCATGGCATCTGGATATCTGTCTGAAAAGAAAGCCAGAAGTGTCCCAAATTCCACACTGAGGATCTGCAGGGGATAGCAACAAGCTCTCTTATCCTCAAGTTGCTGACAAGGAAAAGCTAGAGGAAAAAAGACTACCCTACGGAACACTATTGAAAAAGTATATAGAGAAATTCAAGGTTATACATGTCTGCTATATTCTAGAATGTTATAAGAGGGTGGTATTGGAAAATTTATGAGCTGTTGTGAAGGACAATAAGGCCATCCCTGCTATGTTGATGGCAGTAGCTCTTGCCATCATCACAGTCAGGAGAGCTCCTGAGAGAAACAGCATTTTAGAGACAGGGCATTACAGATGTAAACTTTAGACACTGCAATTAGCAGAGTCACTGACAAGACGGAAGGTGTCCAATAACTACCTCATTCGATCCACCGATTACAGTAACTTCAGCTCCAAAGAGTAAAGCAGAAGTCACAAAATTCAGACTAAATCACTAAAGATTTATGAACTTGCTAAAAATGTAAAGTATTGTCCTTACAAGTTAAAAAAAAAAGACACAATTTGAACAGTTAAGTCTGATTATCCTTTTAACTGTTAGAATACCAATTAGCTCAACTTTTCTGTGAAACAATTTAGCAATTAGTATCCAGAGTCCTAAAAATATCTCTTTTGGCAAGAGCTACACTTCCGGGAATTTATCCATAAAGGAATGTCCAGGATTGCCTACAGATTTATATATACAATATTAACAAAAGTTACATGGATTTTGAAAAAGAGAAAGACACCAAAATGTTAAAAATGTTTTCCTCTGAGTTTTGAAATTAAAGATGATTTTCTATACTTTTTGTTATAGTTCAAAAGTTCCACAAAGGCTACATATTACTTTTATGAATCAGCAAATAAGAAAATAAATGTTTTCTCTTTTACAAAACTAACCATGTCACTGGAGTTTTGATCACAAACTGGGCAAAAATCTCTGTGTATCTTCATGTCTCAGTTTGTCCTTTCATAAAATAAGGACATAAAGAACATGTTTTTGTTTAAGCAAAGTTGTTTCCTCCTACAGGTGAAAATTCTGAACTACATTATAGAGAAATTTATTGTGAAAATGTGAACATGTTTTATAATGAAAGTACCTGTTTCTCACTTCAGAAAGACCATCTTTCTCACTTTGTTTGTCAACTGAAGCACAGCCATCTGACACTAAGAGACACATGGGAGAGATACTACTGTACTGAAATTATGAAATCACTTTTAGTCAATAAAAAACATTTCCTGAGCTATATAGGCTTACCTATATAAAAGGCTCATCACCTAATACCTCTCTGGAGCAAAATGGGTAGTTGGTGGACTTATACCCATTGTACAACAGAAAGAAGGGGGGAAAAGAGATTAATAGAGAAGCAGGCATCAATACTGCCAAAATAAATTGTCTGTGAACAGAGTTATTTCCCAAAACAGTTGTTCTCAAACTTCTATGTGCATCAAAACCATCTGGAAAGCCTGCTACAAATTCAGGTCTTTGAATGTCACCATACCCCTCAAGGGACCAGGAATAGTAGACTCAGCAAGTGTCTTAGATGTTTCTGATTCAAGTAGACTGTGGGCCATATTTTTCAACAGTCTTTAAAATATGCAAAGGGTTGAATACTAGATTTCTGGTATACCACTGTCAATTCAAATCTCACCAGATTTATAAAAATAAGCAATATATACTTTACTAGTTATTCTGATAAATAATTTTCCTTAAGGTAGTTGAAATGAAATATTCACAGTTTTGGCATTCCCCAAATCTTTCCAGCATGTTTTTACCTCTCTCCAATTTCTTTTCTATCACTCACTACTACTTTTGGATTGGATTCATCCAAAAGTGACTTTAATGATGACCCTACTTTCACTTGAATTTACTTAAAAATCTTATGATTCCTGATACTACCAAATAATATAACTTCTTTTCAGACAAAGAATGGATAAAATTCAGCCCTAATAGGGAAGACTATTCTCAGTGGGAAAGCCAACATCAGCTAATTTGGTGAGACTTACTATTTTTACAAATTAAAATAAGGTTCTCATTTTCCTTAGGAAAATAAGAATATAATCCAGAGGAGGGATGAAAGAGTGAATGGGTCCTGTCTGAAGCGTGTACACACACACACACACACACACACACACACACACACACACACACACACATTTCTGTCATACTCTAAGCAAACAAGAGGGGTCCACTAGGGTGAAGGACCCAAGTACAATTCAAACAAACACATGTTGAATGACTGCCAAAAGTATGCTAATTTCTCTGCCAGTTATTTCAGAAATGAAATAAAATAGTACTCTGGGAAAATATTTAACATCTTCCTTCTATACAATATTTCATTATTTCTCTCACACAGAAGCACACACGTGCATCCATTTCTCCGTCGCTGTAATTAAGAATTCAAAGAACCAAGAATAAAAGAGGTTTTGAAATAAAAACAAATATTTATTTTTTTAATTTTGCTCATATTGGGTTGAGAGGGCTCCCCTAAACTACTCTTCGCTCTCTTCTTTCATGGGTTTAAGGCAACTAAACTTTTGGTACCAGCCTCCATCCTGGAACAGATTTCTTGAACTAACTTTCATTAACTCACTCACTGTGTAAGACTGCCTGGCTGATCTTTTTGCTCTCAGTGCCTTGTTCATTTAAATGAACATTAACAGTCCTTAGCATTCAGAAATTGCTAAAAAGCCATCAATTAGTTTTGGAGAATAGAGTAAATAGTAGCATAATGGGTCGATTTGTCAAATTGAATAAACATTATCTGGAGGTGTTAAGAGTCCCCCCAGAAGACCAAAGCAATAGTTAAATAAATCATAAAATGGATGAGAACAGCAATGTCAGTAGGAATAATCTACTAACTTCCAAGTCTTTGACAGGCAATAACAGCAGCATTTACAGGCATTACTTAAATTCATAACACAGTCTCTTCAGTGGAGTTTCCTGATTGCACCATCCTGTTCATTCCCATAGAACACTTTGTAGAAACACAGTGTAGGTTTCTTTTGGTGGTCTCAAAATAGATTTTTGACATTTTCCTTTTTTTCTGACACTTTCCATCCCTTTTCCAGTTGTTTTCCTATGTTTCATAACTTCTCCTTTCATTTTTTCAGCTCCTTCTGCCATGTGCTCTCGTGATTTATCTTATACATTTCATACTTTCACAACTATTTGGATGATGTAGGCAAAGTAAAATTCCCAAAAATATTCAGGGTTACTTATTTGTACATCCAATGAATAGAACTTTAAGTGGGCTTTTTTCCTATCAGCTCAGAATCTGAAACATCTCAAAGCTGAAACAAACCAAAGATATCAAATTGTCTAAAGAGAAGCCACAATGACACCTGGGGCCAGCAGAAACAACCCTAGTGTACTGTTATGCGCTGAGCTGTGTCTCCTCAAAATTCATATGCTGAAGTCCTAACTCCTAGTACCTCAGAATGTGATTGTGTTTGGAGATAGGACCTTTAAAGATATCATTAAATTAAAATGAAGTCATTAGGGCAGGTTTTAATCCAGTCTGATTGGTGAAGGAATCTGGAAAAAGAAACCACCTTGCTGACTCCTGATCTCAGACTCCCAGGCTCCAGGACTGGGGAAAAACAAATTTCTGTTGTTTAAGCCACCCAGTCTGTGGTACTTCATCACCATTTACTCCTGAGCTGTGGGGAGCGAATAATAGGAGGCCAGGGCTGTGTGGGGAGAGCAGGGTTCACAGTGGAGGATCCCATGGGGGAGGGAAGGAGGGTGCTTCTCCCTCCCTAAGACAAGTAGGAGGGCCTCCAGGAGATTCATTCAAAAAGACAGGTATATGCAAGACTGGGAAACGACTATTTGGTTCCCCAGTTGGACTTCTGCTTTGACAGCAGCCTTGCCTATTTCTGCCCATCGGAGCAGAGTTTATGAGAACTGATGAGAGATGGTAAGGCTGACAAAAGGTCTGCTGGGGGGGCCTAAAGTTCACTCCTCCCACCTGGCACAGCAAGACCTTGTGAACTGTCTGTGGGGTGCGTGTACTTCACTGGAGGCTGTGCACTTGCACTCTATGGCTGGCGCCCCACCACAGAGGCTGTGGGCTTTGTGGCTGGTGACTGGAGTGAGTGGGGAGAAGCTGATCAAGCCAGAGCCCAAACCCCCACCTCAGGGAAAGGTAGGGACGGCTCCAATGGCTCATGACTATCAGCCCATCAGCCAAAGAAACAGCAGAAGGGCCCTGGGCTCATGGCCTACATGATGAAACATCACCCTGTCTCCCCATACCCTGCTTGCACTCGACACTGGAGGGGCTCACCTACAACAGAGAAGAACACGTGGGTAAAAAGGAGATGAGCGCCGAGCCCTCCTCACTTCCACGCCTATTAGGTCACAAGAGGAGACTAAACAAGAGAGAGCAAGATTAGAATCAGAATCATGTTTTTTTAATATCCCTCTTGTAAAATACATTAAGATTAATTTTGTCCTTAGAATGTGTGTTTTAAATCATGGCATTTCTGCAGCATTTGATACTCTAAAGCCAGGGTAAGAATCACAGACTCCCTAAAAGCACAAAGTGGTATGCAACTAGAAAGAACAAAAATAGTATTTGCTAAGTATTTACCATTTTTCAGCATTTAGGGTGCTAAGAGCTTTGTATACATTGTTTCCTAATCTTATACCACAACCCTATGAGGTAAATTCTATTATGCCCATTTTACAGATCAGCAATGATGTGCCGGTGCTGGCTGATAAACCAATTATTAAATATACAGTAGTTTTGCAAGATTCTGAGCCACCACCCTTGACAGCTTGAATAAACAGCCTTGGTGGAAATAGTTATACCATGGAAATTGACAAACGCTACAAGTCAGGGTTTTACCCCCTCCCCCTTCCCCATCCCCCGCCCATACCCCCCCGAACCAGTATATCAGTACACCAGGGCATGAAGAAACTAAGACTCTAAGAGTTTAAGCGATTTGTCCACATCACCTTGCCAAGAAGGGATGGAGCCAAGCTTTGAGCCCAGGTGTCTTGGCGGGGGGGGGGGGGGGGGTTTGGGGGGGTGGGCAGCTCAGGCTCTCTCCCACTTGTGCTCCCCAAGTACCCAAGTACAAGGCAGTGCTCTCCAGCATGATGAAAAGTGGGCAGAGCAGACGATCACAGTTAAAGAGGCCCCTGGCTAATCGGCATTTTTCAAAATTTCCTCACATTATACTCTGAAGCCCCTTTCTTCTTGGATCACTCAGGAACACCCTATGTGGAACAGCTAACAGGAGCCAGCAGGCCCTCAGGGAAGTCCAGGCCTGCCGGTGGGAGAGGAGTGGTGGGTGTTAACATCTTCCTGCTTTGTTGCCCTTTTCATCCGAGCTTTGTTTGCAGAGAAAGGGAGTAGCATCTGCTCTCCCAGTGAGCAGGTGATTATACGATACCCCATGGTTTTGTATCAAAGATGAGTGAATCTTAAAACCTTTTGTGTGTTTGTGTGTGTGCCCGAGTTCAAGGTCCTGCATTTTTAAAAAGCAAGGGGGGGGGGGGAGGAGGGGGGATCATTTCAAAATATAAACATGCTGAAAGATCTACAGAAACAATAGGGATTTTTAATAAGTGAAGGAAAAAAATAAATAATTCTCATTGTCTTACAAAAACATTACACCTGGGCTCTGGTTTTCTATAGTAAAATACTGGGGAGCTATTTCATGAGCTGGGCAGCTTCCTCATCCACACACAGGAGTGAAGAACGGAGGTCAGCAGATGGGATGGGAAAGTGAGGCCCCTGCCTGTCTCATGTCTTGTCCGTGGTTACGTGCTGGCCTGCCAATGGATCAATCCTGAACCCTCAAGAAATATATATCGAGGACCTCAAACCTCTAATTGGAAACTGAGTGATTCAGCCCATAATCCAAGTGTTAGTAAACATCCAGACGTGAGAAACATAACTACACATCCTCAGTAGTATCATCAGACACGGGTCCTCACACACAGCAGTAACGGTCACCAGAGGCCTTTATTTTATTTGCAAATTGTGTTCTGCCTTATCACTGCCTTATCTTACACTGGCCAGGACCTTTCTTCACATATATTTGCCTCTAATCTGTAAGACTAGGCATTACAAGGGAGACATAAATGTAAAGAAGGGCTACTGATTTAGTTGTGTCGAATAAGAAGTACAGCAAATGAGGTATGTTCGGTACTGGAAAGAATTGCTCATTTTACAGGAGGTTATTGGGAAAGATTAAATGAATCTATGTTGCACTGTATACACCTAACATAAGACTTTAGGCTAGTATTCAGATTAAAAAGACCAATAGTGGAACCAAGAAAAATGACAGAGGTGTCCCTCAGGAAACACGGTATCTGTGCTGCCTGCTGACCAAGCACAAAGAGCAACAGGGAGGAGGAGCTGTGGGCAATGAAGAGGTCTGACACAGAGGAGGATTGAGAAGCCCTGGAAATGACTTCCCTTCTAGACGGGACCAAACTCTGGAGCTTGAGGCTCGGCTCTCTTCTATTAATCAGTCCTTTGTCCAGGCGGGCTGAGTGTCAGCCGGGAAGGAAGAGATCACAAGTTTTCCATTTGGTTTTATTAAATGTTCTCATCCTGTGGAGATGACCAGAGTCTTGGTGTCCTGCCTGCAAGTGTCCCGGCTTTCTGAATAGCTTCAGTGATAAAACAGAGTAAAAGCATTGTCAGAATAATTGAATCTGCCAGACATTCTTTAGTTATCCATTCATTGAGATTCAGTTGTCTCATTTCCAAGTTTTTCATGAAGTTCCTTATAGGATTTCCCATTATAAATGAGCAGCCACCCAAGTACTTAGGATACAAAAAAAGAAAGAAAGAAAGAAAAGAAAACACACTAAACCTAAAGGAAATTTGCAATTCACAGTTCCTAAAAGAAATGAAACACATTCCAATTCTCCTTTTAATTCCCTTCCCATTTGTTTTTTCTCATGTGTAGACCTTAAGCAGATGTTGTCATGCTCTATCAGGATTAGGTGGTGCCAAGTTAGTCAAAGATGAGTGCCTGGAAGCAGGGTGCCACGTGGCCCACATCTTTGTCTTCCTGAGCTCGTAAGCAAAAGTGAAGAGCAGATCCTAAGATGTGAAGAGTCTGTCACACAAAAGAATCCAAGTGTCAAACAGTTATGGAGAGGTTAAGAAACAAATCATGCAACCTTTCCTAAAATAAGCTCTAAGACACCCCATTAATCCTCATATTTCCCCCCTATTTTCTCTGGTCACCTGGCTTTTGCTCCCAAATGCCTGAGCGAATAATCTGTTCCTTCTCCACCAAGCATCAGTTGTCACACAATTTTTCTTTCCTGCAGTTACCTGATCCACACCCATCCACTTTCCTTGGAGATGTACCAGATGGACTGTTTTCCTACCCCTCCTTTCCCTTCTCTAAGTGAGCTTCACAACACCAGGACAAATCTACTTCAGCTTCAGCTGTGTCACATTGGGAGTCAGAAATCTGATATAGGGACATCTGGGTGGCTCAGTCAGACGTGTCTTCCTTCAGCTCAGGTCATGATCCCCAGGTCCTGGGATCGAGTCCCTCATCGGGCTCCTTGCTCAGCGGGGAGCCTGCTTCTCCCTCTGCCTGCCGCTCCCCAGGCTTGTGCTCTCTCCCTCTCTCCTTCTCTCTTTCTCTCTCTGACAAATAAATAAATAAATCATCTTAAAAAAAAAAAGAAACCTAATTTAGTCACATTTCTTATTTTAACATGAAATACATTATGACTCGCTAAATTAGAATTCTCCCACTGATCCTTCAAAGTAACCTATACTTTGAAGGTGATGATAAGCCTATCCTGTGCATACCTTGTCTGAAAACTAACATGTCAGGTAGCAACGTAAGGTAGCAGGGGTGACAATTTGGGATGTACATATTTGCACAAATAAGGACATTTAAAAATAGTACCTTTAAGAGAACACAATGACTTATGAACTGTCTAAATTGTACTCAAGGTAGTGACATGTCTACTCAAGGTAGATATCTAGGAATGCGTTAACAGAAGGAACGAAGCAAGTGGTTGCTAATAGTTGTCATCCCATCTACACGGTCAGTTTCTGAAGGCAGGGAGCATGCCTGTCTGGTTTGCCTTGGATCCCCAGCACCCTCCTCAGTGCTTTGCATACAACAGGGGCTCAGTTAGTTTTTCACTGGACTGAACCAAATTATCCTTGAAAGACAATAAGATTATAGTGGAAAGCATGTGAATTCAGAGTTAGAAATTCCTGGATTTGAATGCTGTGTTGTCAATTATTAGCTATATATAACCTCAAGTAAATCACTCACAACTTCACTTTTATGTTTCAAAAATAAAAATGATAATGTGTGACTCATACATCTGTGGGGATATTAACTGAGGCAGCTTTGCAAAAGTGTTTAGCACATAGTAGGTGATCAAAAATTGTTTCAATTTATGATTATGTATTCAATTATATATGTCAAGTATTATATGTACTTTGAATCTATGCTAATAATATCTCTTGAGAACCTCTTGGTTCAGCAAACCCTTTTTCAACTATATATGGAAGAGAAGAATTTCAAATGCTAACTTACTAGTTTGTTCTTATTCCATGCATTATTTAGCCACAAAATTTGTTTACTGAGTCTTATTTTTGTATCTATGAATTCATGTTGAAATATGTTTTATTTATTTTTCCTACATCTCTGGTATGGCAAGGTATATCTATTTCCAGACACTAGAATTGTTTTCTCCCCTCAGATATAACACAGTGGGCTCTAGATGGAAAACCCTTTGTTGTAGAACCATCCTGAGCTTTGGAGACAGTTGTCTCTACCCCACAGACAGGTTTAGTTACTGAAATGTCAAAAGGTCCTTGTTACATAGAAGTCACATTTACAAGTCCTGGACCTGGAGGACAGCTTTGGTATAGGGTGCTCAAAAGAGCAGGGTACTCAACTCCCAAACACAGCCCTATTAAAGAGCCTCTGAGGCTGCCTCAGTCTCCCACCCCCCACAAAGCTTGCAATTCCCCATCCTGCTCAGAGTACCTTAATGTACCCATCTCCAGGACTTAGAATGTCAAGAAATAGCGAACATCAACAGAGTTTACCAGGTGCCACATTGTTCCACTACATTATTTAGATCAGCTCAATAAATCTCAGAAATGCCCTATGAACATACCCATTTTATGGATGAAGGAACAAACACATAAAGTTTAAGTGATTTACCTAGAATCAAGCAACAAGCAAGTACAGAAGTCACGATTGGAGCCAAGTAGTCTGCCTCTGAAGCCCATGCTTTAATTCCACTAAACTTTGTTGCCAACATAGGAGTGACATGTTAGTCAGGGATCAGAAATTCTAGAAATGTTGAGTTCTACCAAACAAATGTATATTTTACCAGTCTTTCACTGATGCACTCTTTGTCACTAAAAACCATCCACAAAATGAGTGTAAAACTGTTCATTTAAATAACATAAATAAAGATATATTTTAACAGCCAATACCAAAAATTCACAACCCTATATTATCTTACATAACCCTACATAAATCTTTTCCATTTCTCGGCAAATATTCTAAAACAGTCATGGATGATACAACAAAACTATTTTTCAAGTGCTTTTAACAAAGCTCACATCTAAAATTCAAGCCACTTCAGATGCTGGTAGAACCGATTTTGAAAATTCTAATCCAAGGACTATGCCAATGCTTTACACTTTGATGCTCTCTTTTTCTGCTGTAATTCTTGTGGATTTCTCCAAAGTAGAGTCCCAGTGTTGTACAGTTCTAGGCTCAGCAACCCATGCAAACTGAATGTGACAAAGGTATTTCTATCAGAGATGCAGGATGACCATAAAAGAAGTTAGATTCAAGAAACACTCTAATATTCACAAGGGCAAATGGGGTCATTCTTTCTTTTGATAAATGTTCATTTTTACCCAGAAATATGTCTGGAGAAGGTGGAAGGGAAAGCAATGAACACAAAACAGAGGCAAAGTCATAAATCATTTAGGATATCTGAGTCACGAGGAAGGCCGCTCACTAAACATCTCAAAAGAAAAACCTCCCTCCCCAGGGCCAAGAAAGAAGTCATTTCTATGGGCTTAGAATATTGTTCCATGGATAAAAGTGGGTAGATTCCTCATTCATCTTTCTCCCTTTTTCAGCTTTCATTTAGATGGTAAGTTCTGACAAATGCCTGTTTTTGAGGTTAGATATTTGCTTAAAGAAAATATGGAAAATCTGTGCACAAATAAGAATGGGGTTTCCCTCCCTGCTCAAGATCTGCTGCAGTCTTAACTTTCCATGGCCTCTGCTCAAACCCTAACCTATCACCAGGGTCCTTAGTGACATTTGGCAAGTCCTGAAATTTTCCAATGAGAAATTAAAAGCAACACTTGTAGGCGCTTTAAAATGGCCTCTGCAGTGCCTCCTATTACTCAGCAGCTGGTTCAGATGGCAGAGTTGGACAGTAGCCCGTTAATGAGGCCTGGATGCACTCACACAAAGAAATAGTCATGCTTTCAACCTCGAGTTTTATCAATGAACTGACTAGATTCCAGGCACTGTCCCTCCGTTGCCTAGTAAAGGAGCGCTCGCTGAAGGTTTAATCACAGTTTGCCATCCACAATGAAGGGGCCAGAATCTTTCACTGCACAAGGCAGCTCAACAGCACATCAAAAGATAGTACCATCGCCCTGCTGTTCTCTCTGGCTGGGCAAGGCAAAGGACCAACGCCTGATCATCTTCAGGAAAAGCCTGATGCCCACAGTACTCCAACCCACTCCTCTCTGGCAGGGCAGTACACTCATGCCAGTCACCCACTGGAGACAAAGAGCTTGAGGTGCTCCATTCTGTCTGCCAGGGAGATGCCCGGTTTGAAAACTGAAGAACAGGGGTCTGTGAATGACCCAGAGGTGTCCACGCAGATGCAGGAAGGACACGTAATGGTGGGCCTTGGAAGCAGAGACTACATTCAGCTCTGGCTGGAGGCTCTTGACGTTCCTGACCAGCAGCTCGCGCACACCTCCCAAGCGTCCCAGCACTGCTCTCGCCACAGGCCAAAGTAGAGCTGGTGGCTTAAGCCAGCCCAGTTTTGATCCCTCACACCACTTCTCTGAATGACTATTATTGGCATTGGCAGATGAACTTCCATGGTTATAAAATGCCTGCACATAGACCTCCCGGTCCTTAATTGATTGCTAGCATATCTGCTTTTTATTACCTTAGACCACCATCAAGCAGGGCTGGTCCCTGCACTTGACTTGGGGTATGCAGCTTTCAGCAGAGCAAGGTAACAAAGGCAGTAACTGAGTCCGCACAGACATGAATGACAGAAAGTGCTTAACTCTGGATCGGGGCTCCAGTGAGCTGAGTTCTCACGGTCCCATCTGTTCTCTCATCCTGCTTAATCTCTTTCCTTTACATTGGGCCTCTGGTCAAGTGGGGAGGTGAGGAAAGTTCTTGGAACAGCTTTGGGAGCTTAGAAGTCTTGTCCATAATTGTTGCCCATGGAGCATCAAGACTCCCCTCAACATCCAAAGAAGAAATAAAGAACTTGAAGGCAAATAGAATACAATCCTGCACTCCAAAACCACATGCAAAGCTCCTACCAGATGGCAGGGGCTCTGTGTGTGGTAACCATCGGCTGGGACAATCCTGATTCCAAAATGTAGTCCATTTCTCAGACAACTGGTCACACTGTACAACAAGTTCCAACATAGCTTTGGAAATACAGTCCCTACTTTTGGGAAGGAGTAAGTATTACAAAATGCAGTTCAAGTAGTAATTTTGCTTGCTAGTCCTAAAAGGTGCTTCTTCTGGCAACAGCAATTTAAAAATCACTTAAAAATCAGGAGGTATGAGTCCGGAGATATAAGACAGCATAGGGATTCTACAATAGATTAAGTGGCATAAATGTCATGTTCAGATGTTAGTCAACTTAATGCCAAAAAACGTATTAGCTCTAAGACAGAATTTTCTCATGATAAATTTTAAAAATGAAGTACGAGCCCCTAGGTATTTGCAATAGTCAAAGAATGGACTGTGAAGCTTAATTTAATATTAAGGCTAATGGACAGTTCAAAATAAATTATAGATGAGTTAATATTTTCAAAGAATTACAATACAATAAAATATGCTTAACATTCCAAATTTTATACTGACTGTCCATTAAAATTCAATGAGTGAGAAAACCTTAGGGTCATCGCTCTATTTCTTGCATGTTCAACCATCTGCATGGATGAGAAAACTGAGGCACAGACAGACAGACCTGTGGGAAGGCATACTGCCAGACCAGCTGAAAGCCAAGTCTGTATCCTGTATGCTCAGATGTTGGGGTGCAGTAGAACATACAATCAGCCGAGAGAACGATTCCTCTCTGCCGTCTCCACCACTACCTATTCTTGAGATGTCCTGACTTTGCCACTGTAGCTCGGCCAACATCATTTTGGTGCCGCCCTAAAATCTTTGCCTTCTTGGTCACCACTGTTATTACCGATGGTTGTTCAACTGGCTCACTCAACGCACCGTCATACTCTGTGACCAAGTTAAAGACACTGTAACCTATGAGGATTACTGTAGAGCATCAAGCTGCTTTAACGAAATTCAGGTAACTTCTTTTCTTGAGTTGTTGAGATCTTCTTCATAATTGCTTATATCACTTAAGGCTACAGACCCTCTTCATCCACAGAGGCCTAGGAGATATCAAGAACTAGCAGGGCAACCACATGCCCTGGTGGATACCTGCCATTCCAGCATCCCACTCAATTGGTGTTCCCTTTCATTCTCAAAATGACCCCAGTTTTAACAATAAATTATCTGTTTTAAAAAATAAAAAATAATAATTTAAAAATAAATAAATAAATTATCTGCTTTATGCCCCCAGAGAATGGCACGTTACACACTCACTGAAGACAGCTTCATATCGGGCCCAACTGGATATGTGAATTTCTACTTCCCCAAACTGACTGGGGTCCCAGGCCCACATATAAACTCAAATAATCACATATAAAACAGACTGAAATGCAACTATAATTGCTGGCCTCCTTAACCTGCTCTTCTAGCCCCTGGCTGACTCTTAAATAAGAAGCAGCAACAACTTTTAGGTTTGAGGCAACTTTCTTGATGCCTCTATAAAAAGGATTTTCTTACAGTTTGGTAAATGGGTTTGTACAAAGGAATCTCAAGGATACCCTACCACTGGAGACATGTGTGTCTATCAGAATGAACTACCGGGGGTTGAGGGGGTGGGTTAGCCTGGTGTTGGGTATTAAAGAGGGCACGTACTGCATGGAGCACTAGGTGTTATACACAAACAATGAATCATGGAACACTACATCAAAAACTAATGATGTAATGTATGGTGATTAACATAACAATAAAAAAGAATGAACTATGCAAGAGTTACACTAATATGTCTTTTGTGTATATATACCTGTATATAAGTAAATGCATATATAGGCATGTATGGATATAAATAAATATGTATCTAGAAAAATTAGGTCAATAAAAATTAAAGCACAGTTCTTACAGTAATAAAATGCCAAAGGGCAAGGATGTCATGTGACAGATATAAGAAAATAGTAAAAGTAAAAATATTTCCATTTGCCTTTGAATTTTAGAATGGAAGAGATTTTTAGTTCCCATTTATTCCATCCTCTGCCTTATGTAGCCCAAACTGATGAGAGGAAGGATACCAGTGCATAGTAGAAAATAGCACTTCTGGGATGCCTGGGTGGCTCAGTCGGTTAAGCATCTGCATTTGGCTCAGCGCATGATCCCAGGGTCCTGAAATAGAGCCCGGCATTGGGCTCTCTGCTCCGCGGGAAG
Organism: Zalophus californianus; assembly: GCF_009762305.2. Classification (NCBI taxonomy): domain Eukaryota; kingdom Metazoa; phylum Chordata; class Mammalia; order Carnivora; family Otariidae; genus Zalophus; species Zalophus californianus. The sequence goes on from NC_045601.1 coordinate 44,643,722, forward strand.
CCTGCTTCTCCCTCTCCCCCTGCCACGCCCCCTGCTCATGCGCATGCTCTCTCTCTCTCTCAGATAAATAAATAAAATCTTAAAAAATAATAAAATAAAATAAAATAAAATAAAATAGCACTTCTGCTAACAGATTAAGGCAGAGTAATAATAAAAATACAAATAAATAATAAAAACTACTCCGAACTTTGATTTAGTGGGATGCTACCCCAAAACAAATAATACATTTGATGAGGAGCTCTACAACCTCCATCCACTGGAGCCCTGTGAATGTGGGCCCCTGTGTACACGTGTGTACAGTCATGTCTCCTTCGTTCTCACTTCTCCCCCGCTCAACCAGAGCAGCTACAGATGTACCTGGTTCGTATGTGAAGATTCTGAGTTAAGATTTTTCTTGAAAACCTGAAACCAGATGACCTCCATAAGAAAAATAACCAATCTTCAAAAGTTTTCCCCCAAATTAGCTTTTCCTTCAGTTCTGTTAGGCTAACGATTATAACTGCAGGACCATTATTGACAGGCAAAATAAGATTTTTTCTGTTTCTAAGGATGATTAAACCAAAGACCAAATCAATCCTCTCCTGGTAAAGTTTTTGATTTGTCTTTTGGGGTGTTTTCTTTCTGTCCTTTGTAATTAAGAAGAACCAGCCTCTGGGTTGATGAGCACCACAGGGAAAAGCAATATTGGTGGGGGTTGCGGGTTTCCTCCAGCTTACCACATGGAGCACAGCCACACGGATTCACAGACACCGGCCAAGGCAAGGGCGACAGAGATTCATCACCCCAAGTGAATGGCAGGGTTTTTTTTTTGTTTTTGTTTTTGTTTTTTAGTGAAAAAAAAATCTGCTTAACTATTTTATTCCACAGACCTGTACTTCATGAGCATTTGTGAAAGATGTGAATCCATCCTTCCGTGTTGAGGGGAAAAAAAACAAGCTGCAGAAAGGACATGTAGAGGAAAAAGAGCAGCAACCCAATTGTCCAAGTCTCCAAAGGAAGAGTCGATTGAACACTGCAATTAAAAGCAAACCTGAAGCATTACCTTCTCAACAGCATCCACCATCTCCCCACCTAGAAGACTGACACACACCATCTCTTTTCCCCCACCCCCTCCCCGCCGCCAACACACACACCCCATACACACACACACACACACACACACACAGGAGTGTGAGCAAAGGACTCAATCCATCCATCGGAATGCAGATCACACCAGAGAAGCTATTGTTCTGTTTTTAAAAAAAAAAAAAAAGCCTGCTAGAGATTCATTCATTAAAGCCGCAGCAGATTGCTGCTCTGCAGAAGGGCACAGCGTGAGGCGGGCCACCGGCTGGCCACCACGGCACAGGCAATGTTCACTCCCAGCTGCACATCAAGCTTCCTTTCAGAAGCTCTGCATTCCACCGGCAGACACTTTGCCGGGAATCCCTTACACTTAATGGACAACTTTAGGCACAGTCCACTGGCAATCAGGATGGAATCCCTTTTCATCTCCCTTGGCCTTGGCTTCCACCCCCCTTCCTGGCACCACTGTCATTCTTTGGCAAGGGGCAGGTTCCTGGCAAAAAGCACATTAATGGGGGTTCCCTGAGCGCTGCCCTGGGTTTGAACAAGGGTCTTTTCCCAGTCTCTTATTGCTAGCATACTCCTTGACCTCCACAGCACAAAGAAGCAAACTTGCTAACTATTCTCTCAAAGAAGCCAGAAATTCCTTAAAAAGGAGAAATTAGATCATGCCTTCCACTTGCTGAAATGTTTTCTTTTGCTGTTTTTCTGTTACCTTTGTTATTTGATATTGATCCGAATTTTCTCCAGGTTATTTAATTCCACTAAATTCACTAAATTTCATTTTGCTCATTTTTCTTTGTAAAATAAAACCACATTGTTAAATTTCTAGTAAATGAGGTCTGTTTTTCCATCTCAAGAACTGTTTTATGTCTAGATTGTTATCAAGACCTGTAACTAAGACTTTCAACCTCAAACCCAGCAGAAAACTCTTCACTCATTCTAATATGACTCTTTTTCTGTTGTTTTGTTTTTTTTCCTCTGAAAAATATCAGATTAATTAAATGCTTCCTTCTGGGAACTGCATTTCATCCCTACATCTTTATAACCTTTTCCAGCCTTGCTCCAAAGCTCCCTCAGTTCATTCTGTAAAGATTCTGGGTTCTTCACGAACCCTACAGAACATCTTTTTCATAGATTGCATTCATGCTACTGAAATAAATTCCTTATGAAGAGAAATGTTCTTATTCAGGTCTAAGAATAGAACATCCAGACATATGTGAATAAAAAATAATTCATTCAGTTGTGCATGTCTGTGGTTTTTATTTTAGTTTAGACATATTTAAGGATGTATTTTTGACTATATGTTAAAGAATTTTTAAAAATCCTTTCCCTTTCTTAGGAATGACTTAGACTATTTAAAAGTCTCTTATTTATCAACATTGATGTCTCAACACCTGCTTCCTTCTGTGCCTTAATTGTAATTTAGGGAATTATAATTTCAATACTGCATGTTTCTGAATCAAAGGCTTTGAGCACATTCATTGCTAATGTTTAATAGTCATTTAAATTTTTTAAATTATATCAGATGAATTCCCTATATCTACGACCTTAGTTTTATAATGGAAGTGCTCTATTTTACTTGAATTTATGGCTCTATGTGCCAGGAATGTTTGAAATAAGTCAGTGGCCAGAGTCATGCACATTAGTCTTTGGGGGACTGGAAAACGAACCAACGCCCTTGAAAGGAGAGACTTTTATATGCCAAGGATCTTACATAATTCCTGGCACAGAATACTCAATAAATGGTGCTCAATAAATGTTTCTCGGACAAAACTAGCAAAATCGATAATCCTTAATGTTAAGTAGTGGAGAGACAGCAAAATGGTAACCAAGAGCTCTGCCTTTAGAGTCCAGCTGATGAAGGTTCAAGCCTCTTGCAATGGCCATATGAGCTCTGAGATATGACAACCTCAGCAAGCATCCAAAGCCATGCCTCTGGCCAATGTGTGGTCCCTAATCACTGTCTGGCAAGGTAGAATCCAACTCCTTGCTAGGGAAGAATGTGAGACAGCTTGAAGAATACCTCTCCACTAAACCATTAGAAAGGATGAATAATCCCAGGGCAGAAACAACATTCAAAAAAAAAGAAGAAAATGGGTCACCTGAAATCAAGATTCAGTTTAAGTGCTGTGAATGGGAGACTGTAATACAAAAGAAAAAACCATGGCAAGAGAATTACTCAAAAAATGTGAGACTCTGCCCAAGAAGGGGGACACAGACCTACTGAAAGAGAAGCATTTCATTCTGCAGAACAGTAAAGAAGATGCATTATCAAGTGCAGGGGCCTCAATTATCCCCCAGAGAGAGACATACGTAACTCAAAGTAAACAGTGTAAATCCATGGCTAACCAGGAGGCACACCACTTTCCTGGACACATGCCACCCACGCTACCTTTCACAGCTCACTCAGTAGAAACCTACAGCGACAGGTTAAGCAACTGAAAGCCTCAGGGACACAAGTGAACAGATGATATTTTCAAACCTTGTCCAACCTGAAGGTGATAATTACATGAGGGAAATGAGTATATGAGGTGAGAACAATAGGTTCCATGGGTTGTGTTAAAGGAAGAAAGTTTTTTTTTTTTTTTTTTCCTGAGCTATGGTTCACGATGCTGGGATCATGGGCTCCTGGAAGGGATCTGATGGCATCTCCCAGAAACCAAGCTTTATTGCCAATCCAATAAAGAGACTTTAAATTCAAATTTGGGGAAAAAGGAGAAAGAAACAATCAGAAAAAATTAAGGCCTTTGTCAAATCTGGTATGATGGAGGACAGCAGGTGTGCATGGAGAAGAATAAACAATAAACTACAATGGAGGAGGTTCCTAACAATTCCAAGAAGAAAATGATGAAGAAAAGTGTTAGAACTGACCAACACCTTTAGCATCAGATGCTCATATTTAACTTTACTACTTTACTAGCTGCCTGACGTTGAGAAATCACTCAATCCTCTATGCCTTAGGACACACATCTGCAAAAATGGTGTTAATACTGCATCACCCCAGGGAGTTGTAAGAATTCAGGGGAGTGAATACACAAAAGGCATTAAGAACAGTGCCTAGCACAGGGCAAAAAATGGCCTACGTAAAACCCAGCTCCGGCTAGACCTACACCTTTACCCCAATATGCCTACTCAACTCTGCACCTCTTCTTCTACTATTTCACCCACACATATACTGCTTTCCTGCTTAGAATAATATCCTTTGCCCTCCTGTCTGCTGGAAAACTCCTAATGTCTCAAAACTAAGTGTGAGTATTTCCTTTTCCAAGAAGCACTCTTCAACTCTTGCCAGGAAGTTTGTTGCTCTCTCCCTTTAAGTTCCTTTAACAAATCTCTCCTCAACACTCATCTCCACTGTAACACACATCACACTACACTATAACTGTCCATTCATACTAGAATGGGAACTCTTCCAGGAGGGAGAGCTAGCTTATGTGGGTGATACTGGTATCCCCAATGTCAAGTGCAAAGTCTGATATGCAATAGATTCTGAAAAACATTTGCTAAATAAAGGAATATAGGCCATGAAGACAAGTCTAGACCCTCCAGCAGAACCCAGCATGCTCTTAACCTCAAAGAGCAGAACAAAAGTATGTAATTGAGAATCAAATCAGAGAGAAAATATAATCAATCCTTCTAAGAAGTATATGAAAACAATTTAGAGAGCAATGGACCCAATTTCCGAGTAATGTAAAGGAGTGGGTACTGTTTACTTAGTATCCAGGATATTAAAGCCTAAATTACCTTTTAGTACCAGATCACACCCAAAGTAATTAGAATTGGTACATCTCCCAAGCAAAGGGCTGAGACCAAAAAAAAAAAAAAAAAAAAAAAAAAATGAATGTTACTGCTTCTTCATCCCCAACCTTCATGCAGACTTAGTTCTGCTACTTAACCCAGTTAGGATTTGTCTTGGTTAAAGCCTTGTCACTTATGAACACTTTCCTGTTTTTTCCCCACATCACTGGTCAGATTCCTTTACTGCCATTTATTTCACAATTACAAGAAATACTGAAACAAATAAAGCTACTAAAACATGGTGTTTATGCCTCATGAATAACTGCTTCTTAGCTCCTTTTGTTGGTTCCTCCTTCCCCTTGAGCTCATAATGTAGGAGTGACCCAGGGCTCAGTTCTTGGTCCTCATCTCTCCTTCATCTGTATCACTTCTTTAGAGATCCGGTCCAATCCCACAGTTTTAAGTATCAACTATGTGATGACTCCCAAACATATATGCCCAGCCAAACTTTTCCCTTGCTCCGGATTCTAATACCCCAATGCCCACTCAACAACTGACATGAATACATAACAAACATTCTAAATACAACCCTGGACTGCTGATCTTTGCCTCACCCCTACTCACTCATTACACCCTCCCTACCACAGTTGACTGCAATTCCACCTTCCCGGCTTCTCAGGTGCCAAGGGCATTGATATCATCTTTAACTCTTCTTCTCTCACACTCCACACCCTATCAGTCCAGAAATCCTGATGGCTCTGCCCTCAAAATAGATCCAGAATCCTATCACCTTTTATCATCTACGTTGCTGTCATCATCTTGCACCTGGATTACTGATGTCACCTCTTAAATGGTCTCCCTAATTCTCCTCTTGGCCACCTATAATTGTCTGTTCTCAAGAGAGCGGCCAGAGTGATCCTTTACAAGAGAGATCTCAGGAATCAGATCACACCTCCCCGTTGCTAAAAATCCTCAAACAGTTCTCATTTCACTCTGCATAAATGCCAAAGTCCCTGCAAAGGTCTGCAGTGCTCTCCTCCCATGATCTCTTTTCATCTCTGGAACTTCTTTTCCCACCATCTCCCCCATCCTCTCCAACCCCCTTGGCCTCCTGCTATTTATTGAACAGCCCAGGCACCAATGGCCTCAACATTTGTACTTTATTCTGTCTGGAAAGCTCTTCTGCAGACATCCAAACAGCTGTTCCCTCATCTCTGCCAGGCATTTCCTCAAAAATCATCTTCTGAGACAGGTCTTCCCTCACCACCTTTTCTAAAATTTCAACCATGCTTCAGATCACCCCTCCACTCTAAATTTCTCTCAAACTCTAAAAGCAGAAGATTTCTGCCTATTCTGTTCACTGCTGTTTCCCCAAAGCCTAAAAATGTGCTTGGCACAGAGGAAGCACGCAATAAATACCTAAATGAGTGAATGAACCAGGTAGATAAATAGCTTTCCTACTTTCCAGACCAGGTTTTTGAAAATAAAAACAAACGGCACTACTCTATAACTGCTTAAAAATGTCTGCAATGGTTGAAATTCAGTATCATGTAACTTAAATGATCTTAGTGCACAAAAAGGCCAATATTTTTCTAAGGATATTTTTCCTTACTTCTCTGTCACAAAGCACATTTCCATTTAGCTACTAATGCTTTTCCTCTAGGTCAAATCACTTAAAAGAGTTTACACAAAGGTTGGAAAGGACATGCTACAGTCACCTTAAAGAGGATATGGTCTTTCATACTTGTAAGAGAAAACTTGGGTTGAAATAGGAAAGTAATGGTGAACTGAAGACAGACATGGATATCATGCGATCTGAGTTCTTATCCAAGTTCTACCCCTTAGGAGCTCTGTGAAGAGAAGGGCATCAATCTCTCAAAACCTCAGGTGACCCATATTTGAATAAAGAAGCACAATATCAGCCCTTCTACCATCTTAAAGATGTTATAATTATAACATTATAAATGAAAATTATATTTGAATGGCAATTTGCAGATTGCTTCCATAATCATCATTTTATTTGTAATTATGTCATGTCATTAAAGTAATAATTTTAGGGGGGCCTGGATGGCTCAGTCGGTTGAGTGTCCAACTGTTGGTTTCAGCTCAGGTCATGATCTCAGTCATGGGATTGAGCCCTGTGTCAGGCTCCACATTCAGCGTGGAGTCTGCTTGAGAGATTCTCTCCCTCCCTCACCCACCCTCTCTGCTCCTCCCCACCCCCACTTGCATGCTCTCTCTCTCTCTCTCAAATAAATAAATATATAAAAGCTATAAATAAATAAAGGAATAAAGGAATAATTTTAAAATCCACATTTTTTTATTAGGTGCCAACTCACTTAGACTATTTTCTCCCCCTATTCTATCCTCAACCTTTTCCAAAAAAAAAGTCTGGAAAGGAGTCAGGACTTGGAAGTTAGTTGTGAGGAGAATGGAGGGAAATGGGCGTTACTAAGGAAACCATCCAGCTCATTTTCCTTTTATTTTTATTTTTTTCAGGAAAGTCTAGTCAGAATAATGGAGCACAAAGAAAGAGTAAGACATTTTGTTCTTCAATTCTAAACTAACAACACAAACTGCAATTCCTTTCAAAACTTTTTGCAACTCGTGGAAAAAGCTCATCATTTTATGAACTATCATCTTCTCTTAGGACCTTGGTCTCTCTCTTTGTCATGTTTCTGTCCTCAGCTCTTCTGAGATCTATCTCTAAAACTTCCATCTAAAGAACCATAATATTGAACAACTTACACTTTTTCCAAGATTAAAGATGTCTATAATGTAAAAGGAAAAATGTGTTACTATCCAGAAGAGAGGTGTTTCCCATTACAATCCCACTGTGAAGACACACAGCCACTGGACCAGGCACGGCATCGATGGTGAAAAGACAGCGGAGAGTGTCTCGAAGCCTGTGGCGCCAGAGGCCTGTCTTGACTTGTAGGTTCACAAACTTGAAAATGGGGAAAAGAATGCTGCGTTTAACTGTTAATCAATCATCTTAAACACTTGCAATGCTCTCTAAAATAATCATCATTAGCAATTAACTTATTTTTTCAGAAAAACTGAATATTTTAAACTGTGTATGTGCATGTATATATATATATATATATAAAATGAGTTACTTTACCTAAATAAGTCTCCCGACATCGCCTCATAAATAAGCCTACTTCATAAAATGGGGTAATAAAAACAACTTACCTCACAGGATGTTATGAGGATCAAGTGATATAATGTATACAGCAAGTACTAAATAAACAGTGGTCAATTTGTGACTACATCTAAAAAAAAAAAACCCTCCAATGGAAAAGAAACATGGCCTCTGTTGTAGCAGACCTTTCCAAATAGGACCAACCCTGTCTACACGCGACTTATGGAGAAGAGGTAGTGTACTCGGACTGAGAGGGACAGCGTTAAGGAGAGACTGGGCAAGTGCCAGACAACCTGTGGAGGGGAACAGCATTGGCCCTCAGAACCCGGGGACCTTTTTTTCCAAATGCCCTGTCAAAAATGGATTTCCCAGCTCTGCCCTCCAACCCCCAAATCTGCTCGACTTCATCAAAGGCAGATTCAGCCACATTTTTGCAAGAATCCAGACCATTGAGGACTAGAGTAAAAGCACTCAGATTTGACAGCATAACTGAAATGAAGAGTAAGAATGGTTTCATACAGAAATAAGAATCACATCTCAAAAACTGTTTACAAATTACTCTTTAAAACTGGAATCCTGTAAAGTTTAGTTAAATGTGCCTTGTTTGTATGCAGGCGTTCTCTCCCTAGAACAGATGCATCCATAAAGATGGTAGTAAAGTAAGTCAAAACAAATCAACAAATACTTATCATGTGCTTACATTTAGAACATATTCTCAGTGTGTGTGTTTATGTGTGGGTATGTTGGGAGAGGTGGATCTCACAAAACAAAGTTAAAAACTCTTTCAGAAAACAGAATAAAAAATAATACCTAGTTTGTCAGTATATGAAATTTACTCAGTATTTTTTTCACTACATTTTGAACTTTTCAGCTATTCACAGCATTTTCCAATTGCAGCATGACTCTGAATTTCTGAGCCCCACAATAGATTTTACGCTAAGTTTGGCAATGAGGTGGGATACCTGGCCTCACAACTCTGACCTCAGAGATGATTTGTCCCTTCCCTCACCCAGATCCTTTACCTTTTTCTTCCTAATGGCCTTTGACCTGTCAATAATGTGTACAGATAGCACACAGTAAGCAAAGTGATAACAAATAAGAGAACTGGACGAAGTTCAATCGTAGAAATAAGTCTCCATAATTGTTCATGTTTTGTTTTTGAATAGCAAGCACAAATACAGAACAACAGACTATCAAATATAATTGCAGAAAATTATCTTGTGATGGCCATTTATTCTCCTTTTCAAAAATAAACAACAATGAAAGCATCCATTTTTTGTGCATTTCTCGCACCTGCAAACTAGACTTCACATCTCCATGAAGAGACTGGATCTGTGGATGGTGAAGAACCATCTCACAGAGGCCTTGTTGCCAGAGTTTATGCTTCCCTGACTGATGCTTATAAAGTTCAAAACACCATCTCCATTTCACATTTGCATGTAGCAGGACCACGTTGGGGGGGGGTGCGAAAGGAAAACCGCGAAAGGCAGACATGATGATGAAAAAGGATGTAAAGCTAAAGGGACTTCCAGGACCAGTAAAACCAATGATTTGACACAAACTGAGGTTCAAGAACATGTTCAGACCTACAAATATGGAAACTTTTCTTTCGTTTGGTCAGGCTACTAGTCTTCATGTTCATTGCAAGAATGGAATGAAAAGATTTCTCCTTGATGGGACATTTAAAATAGAACCAAGTCTTTTGGCAAGGATTTAGGTAATTTCCATTATAAGATGATTTCAATGATCTCTGATCTACTACTGATGTATGCTTAAACACATAAAGAACTTCACACAGAATTTCACACTGACATCAATGTCCACAGTCTTAACAAGTGGCATTAATTCAATATGTTCAATTTTCCCTGACATTAAATTTCTCAGTTTTTTTTAATCCAGGAAAAGTTAGAGCAGAGAGTGTTAACAGCACATCTGATAACATGTGTTTTGCTCATGCAGAGGAGATAATTGTGTCATTTGCCTAGATTCCAATTTATAAGCGAGGGCTTTATTGGAGACCCTAGCAAATTAATATGTTAGAAAAACTACAACCACTTTTTTTTACTGAGGTATAATTGACATAGAACATTATATTAGTTTCATTGTACAACATAGAACTACTTTTAAATTGGTTCGGAGAATGTGTTTTTGGTAACCTCCACAGATCTAGTCCCAACATGAAATATCAATCAGCTGTAATTATCTATCAAACAATCTGGTTACAGACACATATATCAAAGTCAAATGGAATTTGAAATAAAGCATCATGTATTTTAGAAATCCATTAGCAAGATTTGTAAGACTCAATCCATATGGCTCAATAACAAGATCAGTGCATTTGACATAAAAGTTGTCTCAATGCACTTGACTATTGATTATGTGAGAATTAAAAGAATTTGAGACTGGCATGGTATTCTGACAAAGATAGATTGTGGACTAACAGAAACTGATCGAAATTTTCTCATGGACTGGCTAAGAAAGAAATGAAAACTATTAGGTTTTTATTTGTTTCTAAATGAACGCATTACTGGTAAAAATAACTAACATAAAAGAAAATTTATAATAGCTAAAACCACACATGTCCTCTGGCTAATGACAATTATAACTACTAAACCGATCTTGGAAAATCAGATTTAGTAGATGTAATCGACACAAAACTGGCAATGGCAAATCATTAGGGGAAGAATTAAATCTTCCTGGTAAAATTTCAATCATGCCAATATTAGATCAAGAAGTTTGGACATCACAAAAAGACAACTTCAATGACAGAGGCTATAATCACTGACAGGTTAATATGTTCCAGAAAGCTTAACAAAATATTAAGTCATTGTCTTAAAAATTATACAAAACATAAGTGATACAATTAAATTAATTTCAGTAAAATAAAAATAGACTAAGAAATGGAACGGGCTGTTCTGTGTAGAATGGAGGCTGCTTTTAGAGAAGACTAAAATTAATTGGTGTTATCAAAAGTTTAAATTCACAAACATGAAGTCATGAACATACTCAGCATCAAAACATTCTGTATCCAACTGGTTTTGATCTCTTGAATACACATACACAAAAAATTGTTCTCCCTCTTCCTTTTTCCTGGATGTTTACAATATTTAAGCTCATAGTGTTTACATAATTCATATTACATATTCATGTTCTGTAACAACAATAGAACTAGGTCCAAACCCCACAATGAGAGCAAGGGCTTTGTTGTCAGTGAGACCACAGCACTCATGTAATCTTAAATGAGTCAGGCACTTTGGCAAGGACCAACGTCTGCAAAAAGAAATGATACTTCAAAGTGCTGTTGACAGGATTAAATGATAATTATTACACAATGGCATACTGGCATTTATGCCATTTTATTCTCCTCCTTGATGATAATGTTCATGATCTTGAGAAAGAGGTGGAGGTGTGCCTGGCACACAGTAGGTATTCAAATGTAAGGTAACTATTACACAAATGATGATATGATGATGAAGAAGAAAATCTGCTAAGCTAACTCCTGGGGGAGCAACAATAACTAATTTTAAAAAAATAACTACTGAGTCATGTTAATTTTATGAGTGTTTTCCAGATACCAATGAAAGATCCCAGATTGAAAAAAAAAAGAGCTGTTTTCATTCAGAAAAAGCCTCAAATAAACAAGAAATGGAATGAAATATATATATGGCTGCTTAAAGATAGGTTCAAATCTTCAGTGGTATTTGAACAACTCACTCCATGGAATGAGTTTGTTTCTGAAGTGAAAGCTAATCTATTGCATTACTGGTGATAGAATCAATAATTTCCAAAAGCAAATAGACTATTGTATGAAAGTCACTGGCATAAAGGTAAGTAGGCATTTCAAAACCAGATGAGCTGCCCTTGACCTTTCTGTGATTCTTGGTTTACTTGAAAACTCATTATTATGGTAGTTGTTACTGGTTTTGCTATTGTAATTAATTGGTTTTGACTTAAGGGTTTCATCAAGGATGTCACTCCTATTTTATAAACCTTCTTGCCTTGATCATAGAAACAGAAGAAGAATGAAACAGTTAGATCTTTACCTTGAATATAACAATGTGGTAAGACTAATTTGCTTCTAAATGTTTTAAAATAGCAGAAAGTCTTTCCAATATGTTTTCTCATTTGAAGCATAAAAACCTAAAAATAATTGATTCTAAATACCGATTTTCTCAAGAAGTAGTGGAGCCTTTGTTTTGCTTTAGGAAACACTTTCTTTAAATACGGAATTTATAAATCAGAAAGATACGTCTAGATTCTCAAAATCAAATATAAACAGCATGGCCAGCATGTGGCTACCAGGTCTTAAAATACTGAAGGAATGAAATTGTGACCAGGGATCAAATTTGATGCCTTGCCTTCTGGTCAGTGAGCACCATATGGGCACAAATGCAAGTTGCCATTATTGTATTTCTAAGAAGAGTTTCAGATGCTGAGACATAATCTAAAAAAAACACAAAGGCAATAAATAGAGACAGTCTTAGTATAGATGAAATGTCCCAGATGACCCTGAGAGATAAAAGAAAACTCCATCCTCCACCAACACATCAACAGAAAGTGCCTAGTGCTTCTCCTTATGGTTAATAAAGGTTGTATTACTTTTTTTTTGTCTCACTGGGTATTCAGCAAATCGATTTATAAGAGATCAAAAGCAATGAGCCTAGGAAACAGCTATTTACCCTTATGTATTCCTCTCCCCCTACCGTGCTCATTTTTAAATGAAGACTGATATCCCTGTATACTTCCTCCAAGCAAATGCCTACCATCATACTTGGTTAAACTGCCATGGCTAATTACCAGAGGGGCTCTGTAATCAGCAGAGAGCAGAGGAAAGGCCAACTTAAAAGAGCACCCACTGCATGGTCCTGGCCTGGCCTGAAAACACCTGGGATGGTGCATGCTCGTTCCTCTTAGCTCATTCTTCCTTTCATGCTGGGCTGGACCATGGGCTCTGGGGTCCCTTGGCCCCCATGAAGCAACACTCATCAGTAGAAGCAACACTCATCATTGCAGAAGATCAAGGTCCAAAATGCCCACAGAATCTCTGCATACTGTAATGTGCTATTAAACATAAAAATACAAGAGGAAGAGCTCGTGGGGAAAAGATATAAAATTACATGTGGCATTCGGCTGGGCTGAAGCAAGACTCAGATCTGTCTAGGAAGCAGAGCTAAGTGACACTTGTTCTCAAAATACCTATTTGTATCCACTGATTTACATTAGGGCTGAGAGGCCTTGGGGGCCATGGGGTGGGACACACGTGAATCATGTCTCCATTTAGAGTCCAAGCCTACACAGGTATATCTGGCAGAACTTTGGAAGTGAAAGGAATGGATGCTAGGGTACAGAGAGGACAGTGGGGACTGCCCACAGAAGAAAATCCATATTAAGGGCAAAAATTATCTAACATAGGAAGCCAAGGGTCTGAAGGTTGGGAAGAGAGGCAAGTATGAGTGCAGCACTCAGTAAGCTGGTACTTAGATCCATTCAGACAAAGCTACTTGGTGATATGTACAAATCCCAGGCTAGAAAAGAATTTACGCGTGATCTGGCAAAACCATTGCACTAAACTCAGCCACAGTTTGGACCCAAGAACCCTCATTCTGGGACCCTGCAGGGGAGGAAACATCTTCCCTCCCACTCCTCAAGAGTTGGCCAAGCTATCGGAGCAAGTCGAAGCTTGTCAGAAGCCTAAATGACTCAGCAGGAATCTGTTCCTCCAGCTGGGCAAATGCCAGTCAGGGGAGCAGGGCAGGGGGAGAGGGGCAGGCTGCTCCATGCAGAATGGACAAGGAGTCCGGCAGGGGAGTCCTGACTGATGGTGAGGCATGTGAGACAACTCTCCAGGGTTTACTAGAAGAGCCTGGAACTTCTGTTGGAACGTGCTGAGATTTAGAAGAGTGGGGTTTAGTTATTAATGTAAACATGATGTAATGTAGTAGTAGTCACCAAAATCATGAGAGTTGACATTTTTTTCTGGTCCTGCGAAACAAACTTATCCAATTTAATTTCACTGAGATTTATTTCTGTGAAATGTTTCTCAGATGACTTAGCAATAATCGCACCTCGGATAAAACTCATTGGCTATGATACTGCCACGCACAAAGCTTCTCGGATGACTTGGACTAACAGATTAGCAGCTAGTATTTGGCAGAGATATAAACCTTTGAATTTTAACAAATCATCCCCTCCCCAATTCCATCAAAAAAAGGTGGGGAGGGTAAAGAGTTAAGGGAGTCATGGAACACAGGTTTGTTTTTAGGCCTACTGCCCAAGGCCTGATTTCTATAGGCTTGTATTTCATTTTTATGTCTCTTTATGTGATAGATAACTGGACTAGCCTCTAAGAATGGTTCAGTGACCCACAGAGAGGAAATTATGTCTCCAAAGCATGTGTGTGAGATCTAACTCTTCTCTTCCAATCAGGTCCATCAAAAACTGGAGAGGGAGGAGAGGAGAGGCTATAGCATGAGGCCCTGCTCAGGCCATGTTCTCAGGGAACATTCCTATATTTGAGTTCACTCTGAGTTTAAGCAGCTCAGAATGGAAAAGTTAGAAATTGAGACCTTCTCGCTTTTACCCAATATACTCACCATCTCTATAGATGAAAGCTGCAGGACTTTTCCCACTTAAAATTAGGTAACTCCTCTAAGTTTCTGCAATACAGAGCTTAGAAGAATTTCTGAGCTGTTCTGAGCTAGAGGCTTGCTAAGTACAGTATTTCTTGATTTATTTTATGTTTATTCAAATGAAAAACCCTGGGGAGAGCAGAACTAGTTTCCTTAAATAAATGGTTGATTGTTACGCCTTAAATTCGAAAGGGGGGGCTCCTGGGTGGCTCAGTCGTTAAGCGTCTGCCTTCGGCTCAGGTCATGATCCCAGGGTCCTGGGATCGAGCCCTGCATCAGGTTCCCTGCTCAGCGGGGAGTCTGCTTCTCCCTCTCCTTCAGCCGCTCCTCCTGCTTACTCTCTCTCTCTCTCTCTCTCTCTCTCTCTCTCTCTCTCTGTGTCAAATAAATAAATAAATAAATCTTTTTAAAAAATTGGAAAAGAATTTTTTAATGGTCAATAATGACACTAAATTGACCATTAATTTGTTTTTAGAAAGATGCACTTTTTTTTAATAAAGATTTTATTTATTTATTTGACAGAGAGAGACACAGCGAGGGAGGGAACACAAGCAGGGGGAGTGGGAGAGGGAGAAGGAGGCTTCCCGCCGAGCAGGGAGCCCAATGCGGGGCTCGATCCCAGGACCCTGGGATCATGACCCGAGCCGAAGGCAGACGTTTAACGACTGAGCCACCCAGGCACCCTGAAAGATGCACTTTTAAACAGTTATTTATTCTAACATGAAGAAGAATCCAATAACAGAAGGCTGTAGCATATGTCTAAATGTTTACCACAGTTCCTCCAATGTAGATCTAATTTCTCATAATGCATATTACATATCTTCCTGATTTTTATGTGCATGAGCACATGCACTATGAGCTAATAATTCTGCATTGAGGAACAAGTGCTAATCTCCCATAAGATAAGTGATGCCTTGGTGAACTTAGAGCCAGAAAGCTAACGGGGTCAGATCCAGCTCCACTATATAGTTGGGACCCACTGGAAAATTCAAGTCAGTGAACCTGTTTCCTCATCCTCAAAAATGAAAATGACAACCACTACCTTATAAGACCTCTGTGAAAATTAAATGAGATAATGAACCATAAAGTACCTGACATTACTGTTATGATATAGATATATTAGAGTACAGAAGGTGCTCATATAAAAATGTAATTAGTAAAGTATCCTCCAATAATTATGAAAATAAAAATAATCCATGCAATAGTAAATATAACTGTAACAATTATAAATTAGAATCTATTGATATGTTCTTATAGATCCGCACATAAGCCATCAATAAAGAATTCTATACAATCGTGCCTTGAAATCCAGAATTGAAACATTTTCATCTGGAACATTTGAAAAACATGAATTTTCTTTTAAAAATAACTGTTATTTTTTTTCTAATTAAAGTAGTATGGATTTAGATCAAAATGACAGACTAAGGCTTTATGCCTATCTACTCCCACCTCAATTCCCTAAAAATACCAGAAAATCTGTTTTTAAAAAGAATAAATTCACAACAGTGCTGGAAAATAAGAATGAGTAGAATTGATGGACAGAAATTTTGAGGACTTCCAAAAATGAAAGACTGACAGAATCCTACTGATAGGAAAAACCACAACCCAGACGACATGGAGGAGAAATCCGCTGCAAAGGGGAGAGCAACTTTGGGACACTCAAACCTCAGAGATGACAGACAAGGTAGCAGGAAGGAATCCTGAAGAAAGAGCCTCAGTAATTGGCTGGTAAATGGTTCAGCATATCCCACTCTCCCACCTTTCATGACTCCCCGCTCCCTGCCAACAACAGTAGCAGCAGTACCTGTCCCTGGGCATGAGAGGAGAGCAGACTGGAGAGGGACTTGGATTGCCACTGCCCAAAAAGAACACAGAGTCCCCACATCCAGATGAGGAGCATCTGAACACGACGCATGGCAGCATACCCCAGCTCTCTCTCTCTCTCCAACAAAGGAGGCAGATTCTGGTAAACAGAAACATTATTCACAGATAAGTAAGCAAGGACTCTCAAATATAAAAATGAACACAAACAAGAATTACCAAATACTTTAGGAAAACCAACCCCATCAAAGAAGGCACCAAAATGAATAAAGAAAACCACAAACATCTAAAGAAACAACTTAATAGAACAAAGAGACGGTATCTTGGAAAAAAGTATAGTTGATCCTCACATTTGTGGATCCCATACCTGTGAATTTGCCTATTTGATAAAATTTATTTGTAATTCCCAAATCAATACTGGTGGCACTTTCAAGGTCAATGACAGACATATATAGAGTGATGAGATTTTTGAGTCACCTGATGTGCACATTCCAGGTAGGTGAAAACAAGGCAAACTCTGCCTTCTTGTTTCAGCTCTCATACTATAAGCAAGTGTCTTTTTTGTGGTGTATGGAGTGCCATGTTTTTCACATTTTTGTGCTTTTTGTTGGTGATTTCTCTGTTTAAGATGGCCCCCAAGTGCAGCACTAAAGTGCTGTCTGGTATTTCTAAGCACCGGAAGGCTGTGACATGCTTAACAGAGAAAATACCTGTGTTCGATAACTTCATTAAGACATGAATTATAGCACTATTGGCTGTAAGTTCAATGTTTATGAGTCAATAATACATATTAAATAAGTTGTCTTCAACAAAAACATACAAAAAAGAAAGTTATTTATTGATCAGTTGATGAAAATATGACCAGAAACTCATAGGCACCTAATCCTGTATTTCCCCTAGGAACAATGGTTCAATATTCACTAATTCAGTATTAGCTAATTTACCAATTCATGGTGACTTTATAGAACATAACTACTGTGAATAATGAAAACAGACTGTATAGTAGATATCCTCATGTGAATAAGACAATCTATTGCATTCAAGAATAATATTAGACTGTATAAGAAATAATCTGAGATTCTTGGGGGAAAATATATGATTATAGGAATTAAAAATCAGTAAGTATTTTGAAGAGCAAAATACACTAGCTTTAGAATAAATTAGCAAGTTAGATCAAGTCAAAAATGCTCCTACAGACACTGCAAAGTGACCAAAAAAATGCAAAGTTGGTGAGAGAAGTTTAGGATTAGAGAGATGTATAAAAGTTCTAACATCTACCTAGTAGGAGTTTCAAGACCAAAGAAGATAGAGTACAGAAAACATTTCTCAAAGAAAGACATGTATTCAAATTGCCACAGCCTAGTACATGCTCAGCAGAATGAATTTTAGAGTCCACATGTGGACACAATGTGGTAAAATTTCAATACCAAAAAATAGAGAGGTTCCTAAAAGCTTCCAGAGAGAAAACCAGGTTTCCTGCAAAGAAACAAGGCTCATTTTAACTTCAGAATTCTCTAGGGCAACACTAGATGCTAAAAGAAAATGGAACAATAACTTCAAAATTCTGGCAGAAAATAAACTTGAGCATAAAACCTGGACTCAGCCAAACTAGCATTCAAGGGGAAAAAAGGACAATTTTTTTTTTTTAAATGCAAGGACTTTGAAAGTTTGCCACTCATATATCCACTCCAAAAGAAATTGTAAATTCTTTTGGAGTGGATATATGACAAAAAAATAAGGACAAAACAAATACCCAAAAAACGACAAAAAAATAAATACAAGAGGAAGAAAGACATGGGACACAGCTTGATCATTATTGGGTAAGTAATGTTTTCCAAATACTTAGACATACATCTAAGTTTTACAGATTTCTTTGATCACCACTTATATTTTTTTAAGTGGTGACTGCAAAAGTATTACAGGCCCAATGAGGAGGAGGGGGCAGATAAACTCTGAGAAACAGAAAAAAAACAAAGAAAAAACAGAAGTCCTATAGTGGAATATTTTATGGGATCTACTGGCTGGTGTTACCCCAGGGAAATAAATATTGCCCTCCTTTGGGAAAAGAGTGCTTTGAAATCCCAGGACTTAATAGGTTCAAGAAGGAGGCTAGAAAAAAAAAAAAAAAAAAAATGGAAAAGAGATTTGAAGAGGGAAACTCTATTATCCCTTTGGGCTAAAAAGCATAATCTTAAGTGGTTTTGCCAAAGTCAAAGCAGCAATTAGGAATGCCATTTGGAATTCCTGACTGCCAATTTTGTGTTCAACTCACCTCACCTCTCTTAACTACAATGTAGCTAACATGGAAACAGTTATGATCCTGTTCTGACCTGAATTAGACAGTGATGAGGACTAGCATGGCACAAAATAGGTCGGGTCGAGAAAAGAAACACAGAGTAAAGTCCTTCACCAGATGTTGAAACATGTTAAAAATTAAATTAGTGCACTTCATGGAGCCTTGTTTCCCCAGTGTTGTGACTAAGTCACAGAAACCACTATTTTCATTTGATATTAGTCAAAAAGTTCTGCTACCTATTGTGCACGTACCTAATCTATTATCCTGTTTTAAGATGAGTTGAAGAAACACATGGTTTTCTAAGCAGCAGAGTCTCCCAGCCTCCCAGACCTAGCAGGGTTCCAGGCGGCTGCAGGCAGCCTGCCCTTGCAGTAGGCTTCACACCAAGTCCTCCGAGAATGCTCAGACTCTGATGAGATTCTTCAGGGCTTCCACCAACAAGGACGTGCTTTCACCAAATAATGAAGACTTCATACAGCTGAGCTACTCAGTCATTTCTTCTAACAGTTAAGTGTGATGTTGTTCCTGGTAAAATTTCATATAGGACAAAAAGAGGAATTCCACTGTCTAAAACACTTGAAAAGTATTAGCTAGAAAAAGAGCAAGGGTTTTGTAATAAGACAGACCTTAGTTCGAATCTCAACTATGGTATTGTCCACGTCAGCTCGAACAACTTACGTAACTTCTCTGAACCCGTTTCCTCGTTTGGTAATGGATAATCTGCGCAAGGCTGGTATACAGACTAAAGGAAATGCACAGTACCCAGCACTTGGTAGATGCTCATAAATTGTTGGTTCCTGTAACTCAATCACAGTATATCCACTAGTGACATGGTTAGTAGAAAATTTTGAGAAGTAAGGGGGAGGTCACAATGGCCTGGCTAACTACAGTGATGTATGTTGAAACTGTCTATTTGGACATTATCAAGCTGAGAGGATAAATCCTTCCTATAAGAGGTAAGTATTCACACAGATGACACAAAATCTAATTCTGTTGACTCTGATTGGAAACACTACAATTACTATAACTGATCTTGAATTTCCTTCCCTTTCTATGTCTCCAATTGTGGTACTCCGTCTTACCATATCTCATGGCTAGAAGTCCCAGCGTTGACTAAAATACTGAAAAAATTAGAACTCTCTTCTTATATTCAGACTTGTTTAATGCAAGGGGTCATAAAAGGAGGTAAAAAGTAAGCTATAATATTTGCCAGAAAGTAAAATCCATTCAGTGGAATAGAGTGGTAGATTTCCTTGGTGTAGAATTTGTGTAAAAATTATTTGAGAGTGGCTAAGTGAGTTTTGTGCCAACAGGCTCTATAGGCTACACTGTGACATTGAACTCTGTATCTTATTGTTGAGTCAATCGTGAAAAAATTTCATATTTTGAAATTTGTTTTATACAACAAAATCAGAAAAGAATTGTCTTCATTTAAATGAAACCATTAAATATAATGCTTTATTTTACTCTTGTGTTTGATATTTCTATCCTAACCAAGTATTATCCCAAAATAATAAATTATAACTTTCATAACTAAGAAACGAATTCTACCAAAGGCAACTTTGCATTTATTGAAACTAAAATTCACTTTATAAATCATTTTTTTTAAGTAGGTTCCACTCCCAACATGGGGCTCAAACTCAAAACCCTGAGATCAAGAGTCACATGCTCTACCGACTGAGCCAGCCAGGTGCTCCTATAAATGACTTTTAAAAATACCTTCCATAAAATGAGGTGAACCTGCATATGAAATATTGAGGCTTCTCTTTGTGACTATTAATCTATTTTTAAAATGTATCTTTAATAAATATCAGATATTCCTTAATCAAAATTTCTCTTCCCAATATTGTCACAGAATATCTTCTTAATATAATTCCTTGAATCATCTTAGCCAAAAATACCTCCACCATATTCACTTGTTTCCATCGGCCTTTCTACAAGAAATCCTTTCGGTCAGGAATAGCTCTGTCCATGAGCCGCACCAAACTGCATCACACTTCTGAAGGACAGACTATCTTTAAGAGGACTGGAAGCTACGGTTTTTGACCTACAAGGAGCAGGCGAAAAAGCACACCCTATCCTGTGTGCAACTGGCACTGCTCACCATAGTTCAAATTTTGGAAATCACCCTCTAGCTGCTCACTCTCTTTGGAGCCTTCTTCCTGTAGTTCATGAATGTTCCTCCACAACGCCTTGCTCTGTCTCAGAAGACCCCTGCTCAACAGTCAACCTTTAAAATAATTTCCACTTTTGTTATTCAGACTGAATAGAAGTCAGTGGCAAATTCCACTTCGATGTGAAAGAAGACCTAGGTCAAGACAAGCAGAAGAACATGAGCTAAAGGAGTGAACACTGAGCTCTGAGTTCTCACGAGGTCCTAGAAAGTGCACAGGCGATTTAGAATCTGAATGCAGAATATTCATAAAGTCACGGACCCCGCCATGCCCAAGTGTATTTTGCAATTTGTTATCACAAGAGCCCTCTCTGTCAGCTAGAGTGACTGCTTCCCTGCTCTGCAAGCTTCTGGCACTTGCCAATGGGAAGGGACAGGGCCGGGCCATCAGAGCACAAAAGCAGCTTTCTCTAGCCCTCTTTCCATGAAAGAAAAAAGAGGAAAACATCCTTTTTTTCTTTCTTTTTTTCCCCCGAAATTCCTCATAAACTGAGGTGACCAGGGGGCTGTTCTAACTAGCGTTCCGGGTAATTTACATGGATTTATATTCTCCACTATTCTTTTGGGGAGGTGATTAATCACCATGGCAACCATTATATCACAAAACATCTATGCTTACTCAGAAATATTGTGAGTGTGATATACCTTCTTTTTTTAAAAAAATACATGCTTCCAAGAAGATGGGAGGCCCTGAAGTATGATGTATTAAAGATAATTTGCTACTGTAAACAATACAATTTGGAGTGTTTCATAGGGCTTGCTTTTGTTGGAAGGGAGAAAAACAGAAGGAAGAGGAGTCTAAATACTGACTATATTATGTACGGAGAAATTACTTCAGATACAAATATACAAGGTTTATAAGGCCTAACAGTGTCTCATGTCCAAGAGGCATTAGGAGGAGTGGAAACTGGAAGAGAATTGACTATCATTATGAGTGCTGCGGCCCCATCTGTGACCACCTCAATAATGCATCATATGCATTTCACAAGGATCAGGAGAAGTCTGTGCAATTCTTAGTTATGAAGCACTAAAGGCAGAAATCAAACAAGTTCTAAACTTGTCCTTAGAGCTTTAGCGAAATCAGTAAGAACTAGGGTTTGCTCCCACTGGCTTTCTGAGCAGCACCTTCTGAGAAGCCTGGTGGGGAGGCTAGGGACATTAAAGGCAGGGGATGGACCATGGGCACACTGCTGGCTTGCCCAGCCCAGGAATCTGGATCACACCCATTCCCAAGAGCCTCCCCACGTTCTCATTTTCCAACTGCTTCCTGTGGAAAACGTGGACCAAACATCAAGTTACTCCAATTTCTGAAAGTCCCAACGATGTTCGTTTCCCAAAAACTTCATATAATCCTTGAAAAGATGCAGTTCACACCACACATACCACAAAGTGAATTTTTAGAAATGAAGGATTTGAATGTCTTGATCTTTCGAGAAGAAAATCCTCAATCTGTCTGAGATTTGGCTCATTTAGCATTTTTCATCTTGGATTTGGGTACAGAAAGTTAATTTATCTGGGTAAAGACCACAAGAGGCTTTAAAAGGTGTTCTTTTTTGACAAATTTGTAGGTAGTGTGGTGGTTAAGATAACAGACTCTAAAGCCAACTGAATTCAAATCTTCGTTTGGCTACTTGCTCTGTTCTCTTAAATTTTTATGCCTAGGTTTCCTTTCCCGTGAAACGGCAATTAACAGTAGTTGAAAAAAACTGAAACTGTTTTAGGCAACAATAGTAAAAGCAACAAGGGTATTTGCCCATCTCCATCTGGAGGCACCACTTTATCCATAGCTTCTGAGAAACCAATGGCAACAATTAAGCAGGTAACTGCCCCCATAGTTCTTTTGTCTATACTGTATGTAGCAAGGCAAAAGACCGCTACAGGCGGTTCTCATCCTCCCCACTGTGGAAATCCAGAGAGGATTCCTGAGACCAGGACCCTTCGAGAACAAACCACCTGTACGCTAGTCTTGTGTGTGTGTTTGTTTTTGTTACAGCTTTATCGGGACATACACTAGTATTATTTTTTTAAAAAGAGCAAGGGAAAGCTATGTTTTGAAAGACACTTCTTTCTTTTGCAATGCAAGCAAGAGTAGACTTAAATTCAGATATGTGACAGAGGCACAACAACAGAGCATAACAAATCGAACGCTTGCCAGGTTCAAACAGGGCCCGGTGACCTTCTAGCATCAAAAACAACCAATTAACAACGGTAGTTGTATTGGCTAATGTTTATTGAGTACTAACCATGGACCAAGTGCTTACGATAGATCTCATAAGACCTCTGTGTGGTCAATACTCTCATAATCTCTGTTTGACAGATGGGGTATGGAGGTTTACAGAAAGCCAGGGTAAAGGATTCAAACCCAAGCAGTCTGACCCAGACCAGTGCCCCTAACTCTTGTTCTGCGCTGTGCCCCTTCAAAAATTTACCCTGAAGAACTCTGAGTGCAGCACGCAATGGATTATTTTGCTCCATAATAATTCAGATTCATTCACTTGCTCAGAAGCACTTACTGCATACCCACTGTGACAGGAATCTGTGCCAGGAACTATAGAGTTACTAAAAGAAGTAAGATTGGGCCCTGCCCCCTAATTGCTCACAATCAAAAAAAGATCAGATTGGAATACAAACAACTATAATTCAAGGTAGTCTGTGATCTGCAGTTAGAAAGGATGAAGGGATATGAGCATGAGGTTGCACCATTACCTTCCCCAAAGACAGCCTTTGATGTGCAGGTACCTACTGGGCAGCTAATTTAGCATTAAAGCCTAGAAAAGAAGTTTGCTTAGGTCCTGTGCTTCGAGTCAAAGGGAAAAAAATTAAATTTCTGTATTTAAATTCTACACAGTTTAGGGCTGACTTTCCCTTCAAACAAGCCAAAGCACTAAAAACAGTTCCCACAACAATGGCGTCAAGGAACTTCTGTCACTGGGGAATGTGACACTGTCACACACAGTCCTGTCCAAGGAGGTATCCACCGGGGAGTTTCCTTTCCAAGGAGGTGTTCATGCGGAGCTGTCAGTGGCGTGAGGCCTGAGGGTGGCAATGCCCTCCCTCATTCTACCGGTTCTGGCGTGTTTTCCATCATGATGTCTTCCAACCCAGAGTCAAGCCAGGCAGCACAGACCACAGAGCTGCAGGTCTGGGACCTAAGAATTAAACCAGGAATAAGTATATAACCCAAGCCAGGCCAAAGTCATTTCCTGGAATTGCTATAAAGCTGTAGAAAAGCAAAGCCCCTTTCTACTCTGCTTGCTGAATCAGAGGACGTAAATCCTGCCTTCCTCATGGAGAAAGCCTGTCTACAGAATAAAGCTAAAAGGAAATAAGCAGACTCAAGTGATGGAGCAAAAGTCAGAGTCCTGAGGATATCATTTTAGCCCCTGGATCCTAGTCACCTCAGACTTCTCAAAAACACGAGCCAATAAATTGCAGCCCAGCTTGAGTTGGGTTTCTGTCTCTGGGAGGAAACAGAGTGGTATCAACTGATATCTGCTGTACGAAGTGCCACTAATAGCCTGGGTTTCAGGACCAAGTTCTGGCAATGTCACTCAGGGTCTTGTGACTGTGGGCAATTGAGCAACCTTTCTGACTCAATAGCTTCATCTTTAAAATGCAGATGAAGGTTTCAGGGGATTAAACATGGTAATATATGTAAGGCACTTGGCACAGTGCCTGATACGTGGTGATGCCAGGACATCCGAGGGCTGCAAACATCACCATCACTGTGACAGTTCATTTTATATGTCAGCTCAGCTAGGTTATCGTGCCCAGGTATTTAGTCAAGCACTAGTCCAGAGGTTGCTATCAGTGTATTTATAGATGGGACTGACACTTACAAGCTGCTGACTTTAAGTAAAGCTGATTACCTCGCATAATGAGGGTGGGTCTCATCCAATCAACTGAAGGCTTTCAGAGCAAAAACTGAGGTTTCTTGGAAAAGTAATTTTGCCTCAAGACTGTAACAGAAATCCGTCTGAATTTTCAGCCTGTTGTACTGCCCTAGAGATTTTGGACTTGCTTGCTGCCACAACTGCATGAACTGATTCTTTAAAATAAATTCTCACTCCCTTTCTACCTGTTTCTCTTTCTCTCTCTTTCTTATTCTCTCTCTCTCTCTCTATATATATATATGCACACATACCTACACATATATACATATTTATTTATATATAAAAATATATACATATAATATATATGCATATACATACATAACATATATACACATAAGGTATATACATATATTTATTTGTATTTATAATAGAAATATATTTAATATATAATGTATTAAAACTTATTATATATATGTATATATATATATACACACATACACACACACACACACACACACACACAAATATATCTCCTGACTTGAATAATCATCATGACTTGACTTGTCTAGCTGTTCCCCAGCCCCTCTGTAGTACTGGTCAGAAGTGATCCAGAATGGCAGGCGATGTACAGCTCACTGAAGTAAGGGACTAGTGTATTCAATTGACTTCCACAACTGTTCTCCAAGAAGAAAGAAATTTCCAGGCTGTCTTCATCCAAGACCTAAGTATGGTATCTCACAGAGGAACATATGAACAAAGAGCAAACTACTATTTGTGGCTTACACTTTATCAATCCCTGGCATGAATCTAAGGTGTGATTAGAAACTTAACATAGGCAATAACTGTTCTGGAGGCCCAGTTCTCATCTCAGAACCGTGGAAAGCATTAAGTCATCGTGTTTTCGCCAACTGATTTGGAGGGGATTTGTTTGTTTTTAAGCAAGGCACAAAGAAAACTGATTGGCCCTTTCCTGACTAATAAGTATTGACATCTTAAATTATAATCCAAGGCTCTGGGTACAGAAATGGATTCAGACTAAGGAAGTTGAAAGCCATGCATTATCTCTGGTGATGCAGAGAAATCTCTTCCATGTTCAGCAGGGAGCAGTGTCCACCTGCCGAATCCTTCTTCCACCCACACTCTGTGGATGGCTTTGCCATCTTCTCTCTTCTTTAATGCCCACTTATGATGGGGCCATGTAAGGCACTTCACATATCTTTCGCTTGATTATTCTTTCCCACAATCCCCTTTTCTACCCAGCAAACACCCATAAGGCAGCATGTTTCGGCAATGAAAGGGATGAAAGTTACATATTTGGGATGAAATGGAAGCAGAAGGAAACCCTGCCAAAGGCCCCTTAAAAGCTGTCACACCTGCTGACTAAACACAGCCGCCTCCGTAGCCCAAGGGAAGAATCCATTCTTATCTTTCAAACTCTGACTTGAGTAATCTCTCTCCAGGAATTAGTTCATCAGCCATTGATTGGCCTCTCTCATTAGCTTCTCTATTAATTGCAAGAGCAATACAAGGCTGCTTTGTAGGTGGCCAAGGAAGGGAACCTACCCCAGCACGTGCCTATGCCTCAGGCAGAAATTCTGACCCCAGAACTCAAAGCTCGGCAGAAGAAGCGCGTCCGTCTCTTCAGTCATTCACTCAACGAATATTGGTTGAATACAAATCTACTACATGACAGCTGTTCTCCAGAATTTAAAGAAACAAATAAAACAAAGCCCCTACTGTAAAACAAATACACCTGTTTCCTGCTCTCATCTGGAGCTTCAAGGCGTGTCCCTGAAGAATGCTGTCACTGCAGAGAAGCCACAGGTTTTGGGAAGCCCTTGCTCCCAGCATCTCTCAGGTCCAGGCCTCCTTCTCCCCCTGCCCTGTGAGTTCAACATCGCTTCTCTCCTCTTTTTCTTACTCCAAACTCAGCATGCCTTCCGCTATCATTTTTTGGTCTTGATTTCTATTTCTTTGCCTTCCAGGAGCAAGTATTATTGGAAATTTGCTGCCTATACAATAAATACAAGTCCTGCTCCCCAGGAAAATAAGATGTTGGTGTGACTCTCAACTCCCAGACTACAAAGGAACTCAGACAGAAAACTCTTTTCTTCTGCCTTCAGTCTTGTGCCCCTTCCTTGCACATTTACTAGGCTAAGTATTAATAATAATATGGTTAACATGTTTCAGGCATGGTGCCAAGAGCTATAAATATATTATCTTACTTAACTCTCTCCAATGACCCTATGATGTAGGTGTTCTTGTGTAATTTCACAGATGATGAAACCAAAACTCAGAGAGTTGAGGTATCTTTCCTGAGGTCATGCCATCGTTACACCAAATGAAATCAAAGGCTGACCACCATAAACCCAATTCACCTCTCTAAGTAGTAACTACAATCAAGATCCATGGCTTCAGAAAAGACAGATGAGGGGAACATCATAACTCGCCATTTCTCCTCTGGAACTGTCCCCTGGCTGAGCTCCTTGCAATAATCTTGCTGGGCTCAAAATTCACTGTTTATACTGCAGGCAGCCAGAGCTTACGAAAATGTGAATTGGTCATGTCATTCTTCTGCTTAGAGCCTCAATACTGCTCAGTGCTCTTAAGATAAAGCACAGCCAACTGAACAAACTTCCAAAGCCCTCCATGATCTGGCCCCTACCTACTCTGGCGGCCTCTACCATCACTCTCCCTCACACGTGGATCCACAGCCATCTGAACTGCTTCCATCCCCCAGAACGCACCACATTTTCACCCTCACAGTCTTCTGAGGTGATGTTTCCTCTGTCTAAAACACCATTCCCTCTAAACCCCTGCCACACACACGCACACACACACACACACTCCTCTCTTAATTCTGGCAAAGACCTCCTCATCCTCCAGTTACCAGTTTAGCTGTCACATGCTCAGATGCCTTCCCCAGTCCCACGTTTCGGGTATTCCATGCCTCTCCACTGTACTCTATGAGATCTTTCTTACATGTGGTGCCTCGCACCAGCCTGGCACAAAGCAGGCTCAAAATAAATGCTTACCGAACAAATGAATAAATGGCTGATGTGATGGGGTAGTCTAACATCCAACACTCCAATCTCCTCAATGTATTTGTCTAATCCAGAGCAGCTCAGGATTACCAAAGGTGCCACAGACTGGTGTGGCTATCCATGTCACAGGAGCCCATTCCTTCTACTCTCTGTGCAGTCGCATCCTGGAAAATTAACCCTCCACACCACACACTGGAGCAAACTGCCTCTGCTCTTCCTTGGCACATGTATCCATACTGAAAGAGATGAAAAGGTCCTGGCGGGTATTCGTAGAAAGTTGTCGGTTTCAGGACAGAGAAATGTGTATCAGTTACGAAAGCTCTCAACTGCAAGTAAAACAAATCTCGACTTAACCTGGCCTAAATGGTTAGAATAGATATTATGCCGTATCATGGAAGTCTGGAGACAGAGCAATCTCTAAGCAGGTGGCCCTGTGGTCAGCTGCTCGATACTCTCTTCAAGGATGCAGACACTTTCCCGGTCTCCACTCTGCTGTCCTCAGCATCAGTGACATCCGAAGGCTGGTTTCCTCCAGGGTCATAAGGTGGCTGACAGTAACAGCCAGTAGCAAGATGGTGTCTCCTTGATCGAATCCAACAGAGAAAAAGAAATCTCTTCCCCCGCCATCAAACCTAAGTGCTTCCCTTCAATCTGATTGGGCCAACCTGGGACCTGTGCTTGCCCCAAGACTGACGACAATCCGCCAGCTCCAGAATCCAGACAAATGCCAAGAACTAATTGGCTTATAAGAACCATCTGGGGCAAAATGGATGCACTACTGATGGCACCAATAGACTCTGAAGGACAAAAAACTCTCCAAAGCCAAGGACAGAAGCAAAAGAGTACACTTATTTCCACCTAACACTACTATATTTTTCTCTTTCTATTTGCAATAGCTCCTGAAGATGTCACATGTAAATACTCCATATCCCTTTTGAATGTGTGGTTGTATTTCTTCTTGCTGACACTAGCTTCCCTTCAAGTTAATCATCTTCTTCTGCAGACACGCTTATGTTGAGTCAGCATTTAACATCTCGAGGCTTATTGCTTACAGCAGCGACAGAAACTGCTTCACTCAACCCTGCGCAGAGGCAATACAAATGATAGCAAGAATGTAAGCCAAATGACTTCATTACTCTTTTTTATGTGCGCAGATCTTTGATAATGTCATAAAGCAGAAGTCTCATCACTCCACAGTGGATAAAACGTCCTGCCTTAGTGATGCAACAAAGGCTGGAGAGAAGGGGGAAAAAGGCTGTTACAGTGAGTAACCCTCTGGCACTGTCCTGCTCCTTCATGGGTCACATGTGTGTGTTCTGGAGCAGAAATTTAAAAGCCAACTAAGCTAACAGACACTTATAGAGAAAACATTATGCTAATTTCCATTCTATTCCCGCGCAGATAACTTGTCAAATTATCCTGAGTCCACCTTCACAGAGTTTATCTAAATATACTAAGGTAACAAATAATTCTCGGGTTGGAACTTCAGTTAAACTGTCGGCATGGGTTCTTTGCCCCCAGGACACAAGCACATATGAACCACTCCTGAAATGGCTGGGCTGTCATTTTATTCGGAGGTACCAGCACACAAAGAAGAAAGGCTACATATATGCTTTAAAAATAAACTTCATTTGACTTGTCAGAGGGTTTTTGGGGTTTATTGTCATGTATAATCATACACCGTAAGAGCCGTACAGGGATTCAGTGACCACCTATTTCAAATGACATGTCAAAATTCTCATAGTTGTTGCGTCGACACATCCTCAAACATTTATTGACCAGTATGCCTCTGAAAATGTTCTGGGAGGTGATGCTTGACCGCACCAGTGGGGAGCCCTGGTCATACTCCGAAGACAACAAAGTTGATCTTTGGTGCTCTCCCATGCTTGTGGGTTCTTTTTTTTTTTTTTTTTTTTTTTAAGATTCCACCTATTTGACAGAGAGAGACACAGCGAGAGAGGGAACACAAGCAGGGGGAGTGGGAGAGGGAGAAGCAGGCTTCCCGCTGAGGAAGGAGCCCGATGCGGGGCTCGATCCCAGGACCCTGGGATCATGACCTGAGCCGAAGGCAGACGCTTAACCGACTAAGCCACCCAGGTGCCCCCATGCTTGTGGGTTCTTCTCCTCCAACCAAAAATGCTTATAGCTCTCTAGTGGTACAACCTACCGCACTATAAAAATCCAACCAGACCTTTTCTCATGCCCAGTGTCCCGTGTTCCAAAGACACCTTCTAGTAATGTTCCTACACTTCCTTGCGACAAATTTCAGTTCTTAAGAGGAAAGCAGTTTAACTGATTGGCTGAAACAATAACTGATTAACTAGATTAAAATATACTTGAGAGTAGAGACCTAACCTTATATGTTTGCATCTCCTAACTCTGCTTTCCCTGCAGCACATATGCAAAGGATCTAAATCTAATCTTGTTTAATTTTCCCAGGGTGATGTATTTGAAGAAGAAATTCATCTCAAATTAATTTCTGACTGATAGAAATTATTTAGGAAAATACTTCGGAACAAGAATAAAAAAGGTTGTCCTTTCTCCTTGCTTAGTTCGAGTTAGGACTTCTAAGTACCATACATCCCTCTTACTGTTCCTTCCCCAGATCACTATAAGTATACCATTAATTCATCAAACAGGTATTACCAGCATCCATTACGTTCAAGGGCTATGCAGAGCACTGGGCAGAAAGCACTAAGCCAGCCAAGCATGGGCTCTCCTCTCATGCAGTTTTCTTGGCGATCGGTTTCATTCTTCTCTATTTTTTCCCAGGCTTTATACCTGCCAGTGATGATAATAATAAATAATAATAATAATAATAAGTTTGAGTAGAACTCTGTATATGTCGGATGCTTTTTTTTTAAAGATTTTATTTATTTATTTGAGAGAGAGAGAATGAGAGAGAGAGAGCACATGAGACGGGGGAGGGTCAGAGGGTTAAGCAGACTCCCCGCCAAGTAGGGAGCCCGATGTGGGACTCGATCCAGGGACTCCAGGATCATGACCTGAGCTGAAGGCAGTCGCCCAACCAACTGAGCCACCCAGGCGCCCTGTCAGATGCTGTTCTAAGTGCTTCATATTCTTTTAGTCCTCAACACAACCTGTTAGCAGATAAGAAACTGAGGTCCCCGAGATCAGAGCCCTAAGATGCTAAAGTAAGCAGGCTAGCCCTCTTCTTATCCTCTGCTGCCTATAACAACCTTTAAGTGACTTCTGTTTTCATTTCTACAACTGATTATCGCACGGGAAATTTCACGGCAGGAGAGAACTGAAAATTTTAGGAGAAAAGCATTGGTAGACATGTATTGAGTTTTAAAGTATGAGTAGGACTTAGGTAGCACATCTTGGTATTTTCCTAACTCTGGCACCAATCAAATTATCTTTCTATTCTTTTCTATATCCCCTACCTTTCCATAGAACAATTTTTTTAAAAAGCTAAAACTAAAATTCATTGAGAGTACCTACTCTGGGCCAGGCACTGTCACATATTGCTCTGCTTTATTCATCCCCTAAGATCAAAATAGTTCTACAGAGAAAGTTAGTAAGTCACCAAAATGGGGAATGTGACATGGAATGAGGGGGTCTTTGATTCATTAATATGTCACATGTCTTCTGTGCCTTTTTTTTTCTTTGTTCACTTGCTAGCATTCCCTTAAGAGGGGCCAGAATCAACATTCTATTCCTCATGAAGCCAATTACTTTAATGGTTAAAACAGCAGAGCAGCAATAGAAATGCAAGGCTAATTCTCTGCAAGGCTTCCATCCACCCTTCATCCCACCACCAGCATTCCATCTCCCTGTGTATTCCACTGTAAAAATCTTTTGTTCCTTGTATATGTCTTACTTTCCCCAACCACCGTTTGGCAGAGTTTGTGGTAGAGCACATCAGCCCAAGGAAATTCCTTTTTTAGAAAGAGTGCACTGTAGATTCTGGCCCTTTACCTGCTTCTCCAGTTGCAGCCAAAAAGGAAGAGAACCCTAAGGTTCCTAAATCCAATGAAATGCTTTCTAGTTGTGACAACGGGCAACAGGAGATGATAATCTGATAAGAAAAGTTTTTTGTTGTATCTCAATTCACCAGTCCATAGCCCAACAAACCACAGTCCTCGCACACCAGCTCACGCTTGCATACATTCCCTTTTGCATACTTTACATCGTCACCATTTTTGACAACTTCACATCCAAATGTGTGATCAGATACCTACTGCTGTAACTGCTTTAAATGGTGCTTTTCTTCTGTCACAGTCAAAGGCATACTCTCAGGTTGCAATTAACTTTGGGGCTAGGGAGGTAATAATTATGGTCTCTTTGCACTGGACACAAATGAGTCCATTTATCAGCATGGAGTTGCAAATGATCAATCTTCTAAAAGCAGCGCAAGCAAGCACTTCATTGCCTATACTTCTTTAGGATCAAGAGCACCCAGCTTTCACTAGGGAAGGTCAATCTAAAATGCAGCTATTCCACAAGGCACAGGAAATAAATGGGAAACATCAAGGAAAGAAGGAATGTTTTTAAAAAGGAAGGACAAGGAGGAGGAGGAGGAGGAGAATTTTGCCTGAAAAACACAAATCACACAAAGTGTTAGAATCAAAGTAGTGGAAAAAAAGGAAAATTTTTAAAGTCAAGTCACCAGACTCATTACCACCTGGAGCCTGGGGTGTTGTAATAAAACCATCTATGGCTCAGGGAAATGCAGGGTGGGTGGGGAAGGTCACTTATGGGGTGGCTATTCCATAGGGACGGCCACGCTTTCAGGTATAGCTAGCTCCTAGGTAATCCCACACTGAATATTTTTATTTTCTTAGATGATACCAATTCAGTATAGTTTCAAAATATAAATAAAATGTGTTAAAAATTAAAGAATTCTTCTTGAACCAACTCTGAGCACCCCCCCACCGAAAAGCATGGTAAGGAAATGTGAGGGCTGTTTTCAAATAAGAAAGACAAACTGTTCCAATGGAAAACTATCATCTACCAATGTGTGTGTGTGTGTGTGTGTGTGTGTGTGTCCGAACAAAACAGAGCAAGACAGAAAGAGACAGTCAGATAGACAAAGACTGATTACAAATAATATCTAGTATATATTATTTGGGAAACAATATACATAGTATATCGTATTAAATATTTATATACCCCAGAAAGCTTCAGAAAGGAAAAGTAAGAGACAAAGATAGGGTCAGGATACCGTGGATTGATCATCTTCATTTCATTTGTCTGTCTTATCTGGGAACTCGTATTTCCAGAGACATTAGCGACCCTAGACATTATGATGAAATCTAGAAACAGGCTTAAGGGGTGACTGGGGGAGCTTTAGTTACCCAATCCCTCCATCAGTAGATGGTGTCAGTACAGGTAAACACACTATCTGTATAAATACTGTGTTCTTGCTATGCAAAGTCAGCTCCAAGACCCTGCTTCCAACCCCTCCCTGGAGCAATTCCGGAGCAATCACTAAATGAAGTCACCAGACCATGAATTTCATTCCAGCACTCACTGGGAGATGGTGGTGGTTTCTGTTTGGTTGGCTTTCGTGATGTTTCAGACTTACTCCATACCTAGCTAAAAACCGCCTTGAGCCATTTTCAAAGACTGATCACCTCCTATTGGACTGGCTTGGATGCCACTCTCCACGCTTGGCAGTACCGGGAGGGATGACAGTTAATTTTGTAAAACTGCAAATGTCCTTGCTAGTCTCTCTGTGACTACACACACCGTCCAGAACACGTCTCCCCCCACCCTTCCTCTGTCCTCCCACACACACCTCCCCCACCTCACAGCCTCCCTGTTTTCAAGCAGTCACCGGACCCTGGGATTTTCCGAAGCCCCTCACCGCCCACCGGCGTTCAGAGCGGTCTGTAAGGCTATCTGTTGAGCAAAGTGCCCTCTCTGAGAGCACAGTGTTTCTTCTGCCTACAGCAGGATACAGATAGGGACAGAGACTCCAGCCATCCCCGGGAACCCAGTGTCACAAAGAGCTCCTCTGATCCTGCTGGCATCTGGGCTTCCCCTCATTAGCACATTAAAGCTGCTCTGTCCCTTCCCTCTGAGCCTCTCTGTCTGTCCCACTGCCGGCCTCTATGGAGCCTTTTAGGCCCACGCTCGTTTTGAAACCTCCCAGGTTCAAGAGGCACTAACCCCTTCCCGAAGCCTGTCAAACTTCTTTACACACCACAGGCACCCTGGAAGCGCTATCACCCGGACAGGCGCACCCAGAGAGCCGGACAGACAGCTTCTGCCAAATTAGCCTTCCCAAGAAGAGGCTTTCTTAAAACAAACCCTCCCCCAAAAAATTAATTATATCTAGCTTTCAACAAATGGAATACACTGAAGTAAAGACTTGTGCTTTGTTCACAGATGGGTGGCTTCCCCTTCAGATTCTGACTGACAAGCCTCAGGAGGAAAACCAGCCGGCCAGCGCTCTGGCTGCGCCCACGTCCTCCGCACACTGAGGGAACCGGTCAGCATCTATCACGGGCCTGAAGACCCTGCTCGCCTTTGAATGTTGTGACCAGGATAACATCTGCATGGGGCTTGGCGGCTTTCCACACCCGCACCCAGACGTCATTTCATTTAAAAATTCCCAAAACGCAATGGGAAATGAAGGGCTAGGATTATTTTTAACTAGTTTACAAATGAGAAAAATGAGGCCCAAAACTTAAGTCAGTTGCCTGAGACAGAACGTATCAATCACATTCTGAAGGGGACACCATCACGCCAACGGCCCAGACACAAAATTTCCGAGTGCCTTTTAATTCCCTCTTCGGTCTCTCACACCCTATTCCCAAATGGAATCAGGACCCAAATCCTACAGAGCTCCCCCAAATATGCCCCGTACTAATACCCTGACTTCTTCGTAGCTGAATTCACAGATGGTTCTTGCTTGCCATGTCACTTGGGCCTAGATCTGTTTCCGAGTTACCCTTATCCAGGGCAGACTTCTTTCTGCCCATTACACCCCCCCACCTCATCCCCACCACAAATGTCAAATAAACACACAGCACTGTCCCTCAATCCTACTATACTTCTTTCGTATATTTCCTTTCTGACTCTCCAAGATGACTGTTACCCACTTCCCTCTGCACTAATGTCCTACCCCCCTCCCCAGCATCTAGCTCCTTCATTCTCGTGATCTCCTTGCCTCAGAGCTCCCAGAGAAAAAGAAGCCACCAGCCAGGAGTGGACCTTTATTCCCATCACCAAATCTACCAAATCACCTTCATGTAATGGCCCACAGGTGCGGCTCCCCTCCAGTACCATGGAGAGTGTCCGCATACCTCTCCAAGGCCAACCCTTCCCCTCCCTTGGATCCCACCATCTAGCCTTCTAAGGCTTTCCCTCCTTCCGTTATCCCATTCCTTCCCGCGTATGCAATTTCCCCCTTACCACTGTATCATCCCCGTCAGCACACAGACCTTTTGTGTTATCTCCTCTATTAAGAGGCTCTCCCATTGCCCCTCATTAGGGCAAAACTTCTCCAAAGTTATGTTTTGAAGTCCCCCCTTACTTTCCCTCCCCAGTCATTCCATCCAGGCTTCCATGCACCACCACTCTGAATCTGTGCCTTTCATGGCCCCCAAGGTTCCCACACTGCTGAGCCGCTGCCCATTTTTCTGTCCTTCCCTTGATGACTTCAGCACAGTACACCACTTATTTCCTCCCTCCTTCCTTCCCCTAGGCTTCTGAACACTGCACTCTCCTGTTTTCTCTCCTACTTCAGACCCCTCCTTCTCCAGCTCCTTAGATGGGTCCTCCTCCTCTGATTCAGAGGTGGATGTGCTGCCCAGGTTGACCATGGGACCCCTCTTGTCCTCTATCTACACTTTGTCTCTCCAGATGACCTCACCCAGGACCACCCCTGTGACTCCCAAATGCAAATCCCCAGCCCCTGAGTTCTCCCCAGAATCCCAGACTCCAGCAGTCACGGGACATTTCCACTAGACTACTAGACACGTTCTAACTGAGCGTGCCAGAAGTTAATTCCTGACTTTCTCCCCACAAATATGTTACTCTCCCTGTCTTTCCCATCTTAGACAATGGCACCTTCACTCGCCCGATTTCTCAAGTCCCCCAAAGTGGAATTTGCTTTATTCTTTTCCCTCAGCGGCCTCATCAAATCACTCACCTAGTCCCATGGACTCCATCTCCAAATACAGATCACTCCAAAACACGACTGTTTCTCTCTACCCCCATTGGTACCCTCCGGGCCAAGCCTCCAACATCTCTTTCCTCCAGTAACCACTTACCCCTCCTGCAATCCATTCTCCAACAGCAGCTAGAATGGTCTTTTCAAAACATTAACCAGATTACTCCTTTGCTGAATACCTTCCAGTTGCTCCCCATCCCACTAAGAATAAAACCCAAGCTCATCTCCTGGCCTCTGAGACCCTGAAAGATCGTATGCCTCCATCCCCTATGAGCTCTTCCCCTCCCCTGCTCACTTTTGTCTTGCACTGCAGTCTCCCTCTCTTTCAGTACATTATGCCTGCTTGTCTCATCTTAGCATCTCTGCCTGGAGTGACCTTCAAGTAGCTAGTTCCTTCTGGCCATTCCAATCTTAGCTTCAGTGTCACCAGAGAGAGAGGGGTCTCTTTTGGCCCCTCAAATTAAAGCACCACCCACTGCCTCTCTGTCGCCTCACCCCATTTTCTCTGGGTAGTATATAGCACAATTGGATATCTTTGTTAGTGTTTGTTCATTGCCTGCCCCAACTCCAATGCCATCACCGTGACACTGAAGGTCTTTTATGTCTTGCTCCCTGCAGGATCCCCAAGATCCAGATGAGGCCTCTTACCTGGCACAGTAATTATCTGCTGAATGGCTGAATAGCTCCTAGTCTGTGCTCCTCAGAGCTTGAAGTAAAGCCATACCAGTGGCCTGGCACTCATGTCAGCTGCCATGTAATCTTGACCCTCCTTTCTCTCACTCAGACCTAGAATGTGCTTTCACTTCATGATCCCTGAAAGGTACATCTCCTCCTATAACCCATTCCACAGAACTGGGATGTTGTGCGGTATCACTTCTCACTTCTAAAAGTTACCCTGCCTAGCGTTTAAGGTGGGAGTCTCAACCCAGCCTGTTGGGTTGAGTCCTTGGTACTTAACTGTAGCTATCATCAGACCTAACCTGCTGCCCCCACAGCACCAGCTGGGATATTTTCAAAGCCATGACTAGCACCAGTCTAATGCTACTACTATGAGGAACCCCTACTCTGTGATTAGATGCACTTCCAGGCTCACTGTTGAATCCAGACTCGCTGTTGCTCCCTCTTGGATACTGGGCTGGGACCAGTGCATGCCTCTCGAACTATCTACTGTAAGCTATCAGTTGTTTCTTTCAATTCATTGCAGGCAATACTTTTGTGAAATGCAATTTTAAAAACCAGCTACTAGAAAAATGAAATGGCAAAAACAAAAAACTTAGCAAAATACATGACCCCACTTGTAATATTAGAAGGAAAGACATAAAAGTTCTTCCAGATATCTATAGATATTTCTAAGTGCTTATTCTCGATTTCTGTTCATGTCACATTCTGGTTGCATGGTTTCTGAATCAGCACAGGTCCTGGAACCACACTGATTGGCTAGCTGCTGTCCTCCCGGCTATCTGTCTAGCTCACGCCATACCCTGTGTCTCTTCTGCCCTGGTGAGCAGATCCCTTTCTTGAGACAACTTTTAAATAACCTTTCATAAAATAAGTATTAAACACCCACAACGTGGCAGGCACTGTTGGGTACTTTCTCCAAAATCTAATCTTCCTCTTCCTGATCTTGGTCCTGATTCTGTCCAAATCACAGCACCTCCCTCTCCCCGCCCCTGTCCCATTTAGACTCCTTTCTCCACTCTCCTAAATGGCTATGGTGGTCCCTAACTTGTCCCCCACACCCCGGTCCCTCTCCTCTCTATCTGTCCTATAGACTGTATTCAGCATACCATGTTTAGGCACATCTCTGATCATGTCCTTTCTCTACTCAATAACCTGCAATAGTAATAACCCACAGAGTGAAGTCTAACTCCTTATCGGAGCACCTAAGGGTGCCCATTGTCTGACTCCATCCTACGATTCTAACCTTACTCCACTCTACTGCCTTTTTTTTTTCAAGATTTTATTTATTTATTTGACAGAGAGAGAGAGTTAGCAAGAGCAGGAACACAAGTGGGGGAGTGGGAGAAAGGGTAGCAGGTTTCCCGCCGAGCAGGGAGCCCGATGCGGGGCTCGATCCCAGGACCCCGGGACCATGACCCGAGCTGAAGGCAGACGCTTAACGACTGAGCCACCCAGGCGCCCCCACTCTACTGCCTTTTTTACCTCCACATAATACTGTCAAACTGGACACTTCCTCCTCTTACTTACTACCTCTTACCCCATATTTGGCTACCACCCCCCTTCTTACACATGTTCCTTCCCTACCCCAAGCCATCTGCCATGGATTGAAAACTCATGTTCCCAAAAGTTCATGAGTTGAAGCCCAAATTCCCAATGTGATGGTATTTGGAGGTGGGACCTTCAGAAGGTAGTTAGATTTCGATGAGGTCACAAGGAGGGAGTCCCCATGATGCAATTAGTACCCTTGTAAGAAGAGACAGGAGAGAGATCGCTCTCTTGCTCTATAAATTGAAGATATGAGAAGATGGCTGACTGCAAGTCAAGAAGAAGTGCCCTCACTATGAGGGCACTCTGATCTCAGACTGCCCAGTCTCCAGAACTGTGAGAAATAAATGTCTGTTGTTTAAACCACCTAGTCTATGGTATCTTGTTATAGCAGTCCTCGC
Source organism: Zalophus californianus (assembly GCF_009762305.2). Taxonomy (NCBI): domain Eukaryota; kingdom Metazoa; phylum Chordata; class Mammalia; order Carnivora; family Otariidae; genus Zalophus; species Zalophus californianus. The sequence goes on from NC_045601.1 coordinate 44,682,242, forward strand.
TAAGATATTATCTCTCAATGTCAAGGGAAAATGCCATCCCTGAACCTTCCTGCCCTGTCTCCCATCTAGTATGGGCTCTCCGTCCTCTGTAGTCTTATAAAAGCACTAAGTTGTATGACCACAAAAATTGGTTTCTCTATCTATAAAAGGATGACAATATTACCATTTTTGTTATTATAAGAATAACATGTGATATAAATTTTATAATACAAAATGTATACTTTATAATGTAAAATTTAAGAAGTTGATCCACTGTCTAAATGCTAATTTTAATTCAAACACTCTCATTAGGTTGTATCAAATTATTTAATAAAGCATGCAGTCCTTCCACCAACTCATCCTCATGCTGTTGTCTTATTTTAAATCTTTCTTACCTGCAACACATGACCATGTGTTCAAGGTCCCTTAAAGCTGTATATGCACTTGTCAGATGTTCATATTGTCAGGAAACTCTATTTTCTTTTTTTGTTTGCTTGTTTTTAGGAAACTCTATTTTCTTGATTTACATGGCATTGACCTTTGATAGGCTCACCTGGCAATGGCAGGATGGGATTCAAATCTATTCTCCTTTTTCTCCTAACATTCTGAAGGTAGATAAACATTAATGGCTAGTCCTCTTTTTTTTTTTTTTTTGTTAAGTCCTAGGTGAAACAAATTGTATTGTATTCATCAAGAAAGATCTACCTCTGGACTCTGTGTACATTTCAAGTAATTTTATTATGGTTTCAGTCTTCCTTTTGAGTAGTTTGCCTACAGGTAAAATAGCTAAATTATGGGGCTTTTTTGTACACCTCTGTTAGATCAACTTGAAAATCTAATCATTTTTGAGAGGTGATGTATCTTACTGTTATTTCTACTTTACTTAAATTGTCCCCTTGATAAATTATATTGAAAGGGTATTAACAGTTAGAAACTCTACCAATGGCACCCAAAAGTCCTCTTCAGCCCAAACCTGTCAGGTTCACTACTATGATCCTGCAGTGCCCAACATATAAGGAAGAACTAAATAAATATTCATTGAACAAATGAATGAACGAATGAATGAATCGATGAATGAGAAACCAGTAAAGTATTTGTCTTGTACAATGGATCAGTACTTTTGCTATCTCAAAGTCAGGAATGATTAGGAATTACAGCCCTGTAACTCTAAATCTGGACATGATTAGATTGATTTGGTTTTTAAAATCCTTTAAGTGTTTACTCAGTTGTAGCAGATTTGCCCAATTAATTTTTAAAATGGCAAGAATTGGTGGTACATAATATCAGAATTTGCAAAATGATATTTAAGGTATTTTTTTAACCATCACAGAGTCACATACATAAATTTTCTTCAGACAGGGGCACTTCGGTGGCTCAGCCAGTTAAGCAGTTAAGCATCTACCTCCGGCTCAGGTCATGATCCCAGGGCCCTGGAATGGAGCCCTGGGATGGGCCCTGGGGGAAGCCTCTCCCCCTCTTTTTTTTTACACCCTCTACTGCTGCCCCTTCATGTCTCTGGGGAATCAGAGCCCAGCCTCCAAACCCAAGGTGATGACCCCCCCCAGCCAGGCTTGGCCCCACGGTGGGCTGAGAAACAGCCTTTCCCCCAGAGCCTGCTCTGACGTAGGCCTACAGGGTCAGGGTTTTCTGCCTGGCTAGGCTGTGGTTGCTCGACCAGGTGGGGGCTCAGTCAGCTAGGTCCCTACCCACCTCACCCCAGCCGTCCGCAGGGACTAAGGACTGCTCAGGGGCAACCAGAGGTCAAGAAGTCCAGCTCCAACTCCTTCATTCTTCTCCCCGGGCCCTCTCCCTCTGCTTCTCCCCCTGACTCGTGCACGCACACTCACTCCCTCTCTCTCTCTGCACTCTCTCTCTCTCAAATAAATAAATAAATCTTTAAAAAAATTTTCTTCAGAGAAAGTTTGAAATTTAAATACAACAGAAAATATTTAAAAATTTTTAATAGGGCGCCTGGGTGGCTCAGTTGGTTAATCGACTGCCTTCGGCTCAGGTCATGATCCTGGAGTCCTGGGATCGAGTCCCGCATCGGGCTCCCTGCTCAGCGGGGAGTCTGCTTCTCCCTCTGACCTTCCCCCCTCTTGTGCTCTCTCTCTCTCTCAAATAAATAAATAAAATCTTTAAAAAAATTAAATAAATAAAAATTTTTAATAATAGTATTCTCAAACAAATTACATTCATTGCCACTGACTGAAGCATGACATTTTTCTAAGAAAACACTTTCTAAGACATATTTATTTTTACTGTTTTCTTTGGCATTTCTTATGAAATTTCTTCTTAACTATTGTGAATTCTAATAGTCCCTGTATAAGGTTAAAATGATAGAATGAGAAGTTTAATATGGATTGCATACCGAACACCTTATTTATATGCCTCTAGTATCTAGACATTGGGAGGCATACAATTAGACATTATTCATAAAAATTAAGGTTACAGATTATAATGATTCACTCTCAGTAGCAGAACATGTGCCATGTTACCCAGTTAGATTTTGAGGTCCTTCAGGCCAAGAATAATGTTTTGCCATGTTAGGGCTCAGCACGCAGTAAGTGATTAAGAACAAATAAATGTAGAAACCATCAACCGGGTATAAAAGCAACCAATGAAATGGGATAAAATATTTGTAAACCATATATCTAATAAGGGGTTAATATCCAGAATATATAAAGAACTCCTACAACTCAACAACTAAAAAACCCCAAACAATCCAATTTAAAAATGAGCAAAAGTCTTAAATAGACATTTCTACAAAGACATACGAATGGCCAAAAAGCTTATGAAAAGCTGCTCAATATCACTAATCATTAGGGAAACGCAAATCAAAACCATAATGAGAAGTCACTTCACACCCCTTAGGATGGCCACTATAAACACACACACATACACACACACACACACACACACACACACAAAGTAACAAGTGCTGGCAAGGATGTGGAGAAATTGGAAGTCTTAAACGCTGTGAGTGATAATGTAAAATGGTGCCACTGCTATGAAAAACTCCAAAAAAATAAAAGTAGAATCACCATATGATCCAGCAATCCCACTTCTGGGTACATATCCCAAAAAATTGAAAATAGGATCTTGAAGACGTATTTTCACATTCATGTTCATTACAGTTTTATTCACAATTGTCAAGGGATGGAAGCAAGCTAAATGTCCATCAACAGATAAATGGATAAAGAAAATGTGGTATATAGATACAGTGGAATATTATTCAGCCTTAAAAAGTTGGGAAATCCTCTCAGATGGTACAACGTGGATGAACCTTGAGAACATTACACTAAGTGAATTAAACCAGTCATAAAAAGACAAATACTACAAGATTCCATTTATATGAGGTATCCAGAAGAGTCAAACTCTTAGAAACAAAAAGTAGAATGGTGGTTGCCAGGGTCAGTGTGGAAGGGAAAAAGGGGAGTTGTTTAATGGATTCAGTTTCAGTTTTGCAAGATGATAAAATTCTAGACATCTGTTGCATGACAATGTGCATACAAATAACACTACTGTACTATACACTTAAGATGGTAAATTTTATGTCATGTGGTTTGGTCATTAAAAACAAGAACAAATGTGGGGCACCTGGGTGACTCAGTCATTAAGTGTCTGCCTTCAGCTCAGGTCATGATCCCAGGGTCCTGGGATTGAGCCCCGCATCGGGCTCTCTGCTTGGTGGGAAGCCTGCTTCTCCCTCTCCCACTCCCCCTGCTTGTGTTCCCTCTCTCACTGTCTCTCACTCTCTGTCAAAAAATAAATAAAATCTTAAAAAAAAAACAAGAATAAATGAATGTATACTTGTATATGATCATGCCACAGTCAAGGAATACACCAAATATTTGTGAGGTATTTTTCCATGTGGCCATTGGAGTTTAACTTCCTAAGCATACTCTTTTTAGAAACATAATCAAGAATTAATGTGTTTGAAAAATGTACAGTGAATGCTCATTGGCCTGAATGCAAATGAATGAGAAAGCTAAACTTTAAACCTGGTGGTGGTATTTTCACATTCTGCATTCTACTTTTATGAGGTATGGGAATTAAATAATAAATCAGCTCTTGCATTAGGTAACTTTAGATATGGGCAGCCAACTCAATTTCCTATATCATCTACATCTACAGCAGTGTACAGTAAAAATAGACTTCTATTATGATGGCCCTGGACTCTGAAGGATCTTGAGATGGTGAAAGCTCAAAGGAAAATTACACAAAGATGCATCCATTTTCTTACACATTAATTACTTGGAAATATATTATCTCTATCCCAAGTAAACCAAATATCCCTTTAATATAAATGTTCATTTCTCCAAGCCCTCTGTATAAAAAATAAGTATACAGGATGATCTTTTATTTTCATAATTTTGTCCTTCAGTTAAAAATAAATGCATCCTTCAACATCCTTTGTTTACTACTGATCTTAGAAATGTCTGCTTTTAATCACACCACCCGGTTCAATTTGGAATACTGCGTATCAATTATCCCCATTACTAGTTGGTCTTCCCTTTCATTTTGACATCTGTTAGAAGAAGCAGCTTGAGGAAGAGCTTCACTATCAATTTTTCAAAAGAGCCTTCTGACTTGATAAAAAAGGATCATCTAAATTATATGTCTTCATCAACTGTACCTAATACTTTGTTCAAGCATAATCCTGTTCCTTGGCAGCCATTCTTTTAGTTCACCATGTTCGGTCCACCTTATTTAATGATTCATAAATGCTATATACACATATTGTCTTATACAGTAACTTCCCATGTGGACTTTGATCTTATTTAGGCTTGCTACCAATGCTCTTATGTATCCTCCTTCATGTCTCTTGGTTTTCAAATCAAAAATTTTTCAGAAATTTTAAAATTAATAAAATTAGTCAAAATATAAGTTGGAATTCAGTTCCAAATCAAATGAATGGATGACCCAGCGTCACACTAGTGGATCCTTTCTAACGATTAAATATCCCCACTAGGGGCGCCTGGGTGGCTCAGTTGGTTAGGGAACTGCCTTCCGCTCAGGTCATGATCCCGGAGTGCCAGGATCCAGTCCGGCATCAGGCTCCCTGCTCAGCAGGGAGTCTGCTTCTCCCTCTGACGGACACCCTCATGTGCTCTCACTCTCGCTCTCTCTCAAATAAATAAATAAATAAAATCTTTAAAATAAAAAATAAATAAAAATAAATAAATATCCCCACTATAAGCCTAAAAAGGCAGAAACCTCTTTATAACTTGAGACAACCCAATGAATCTCTTGTTGGGAAGAAAGTGGGTCAAAACTAGAAATTCACAGTTATTTTTGTTAAGATCTGATAATAATATTCAACTCGGAAAAGATAAGTAAAACCGCAAAACACAAAACAAGCTATTACTCATTTTTCACAAATATTTCATTACATAATCATTTTAGAGGAGCAAATCTTCGGATACTATACAGACCAGTATCTACTCCTCTATCTTCCTAAGAAATCTACCAGTATTCAGCAGTTTTTGTGAAAGGGTCATCAACCATTGCCCTTGAAGTGTTTTCTTTTTTGTCATATCCTGCTTGCCTGTGACAGGGTAATAAATACTACTCCACGCTAAGAAATAAATGAGGAAGAGTTTGCTATATTTTTTTCCATGCTTGAACCAATACATTATTCTAAATCTTTGGGAATTAAAGGAGTAATTATCTCAGCATTAGAATCATCTTGGATTTCTTGCATCCCACTGCCAAAACAAATTTGAATACCACAGGGAGAAGAATGTGACACATCCCCTTAACTGGTTTCAAAAATTACCTAGCACCTCCTCTTTCACCAAAATCTTGGATACTATTAGATTCTAATCTCATTGCTTTACAGAAAGTGAGTAATCAGTGAGATGCCCCAACTGTCATGTACAAAATGCGGGACTCCAACTCTACAAGCCTGTAAAGAAAGGGGAAAGGATGAGCAGCTGTACTGAGGAAAGTAAAATGAGGCAGGACAATGTCAGGCAGATTTCATTGAGGTAACACTACATTTTCATTCTATGCTTCTTGAGAGCAAGTAACTTTAATTAATTATTAACCAGTACTTTTCTTTTTACCTATCCCTGGGTAGATATAGATAGCATATGTGTTTGCATTTCTTCCTCTGGGTCGGCAGGTAGCTATTGTTATAGACTTTCACCAGTGGCAGGCAAATCACCACGGGGCTCACATTGCTCATAGTCTAACACTCCCCATCTCACTGCACCACCCTCAGTCTGTCAGCACTGCCTCTTTGGCCCAATGGATGCTAAGAGCTAACTAACAGTGGTGCAATGTCCCATTCTGTCACTGAAGAGACTACTGGTCAGCTCACAGCAATAGAATGCTGCCAACCATAAATCTGCATGCCAAAAATGGGAGGGATATTTTTTTATATTGGCTCTAAACTTCCAGATTTGCAACCTCACTTTCTGCTAACAACTAAGTTGCTGCATGCCAGAAGCAGATGAAAAAAAAGCAATTGAAACTCAGAGGACAGTAAGTTGTTGACAGAGCAATGCAGGTGAAGGATACAGAAGTATTAAGGAAAAAGAAAGAGTAAAGAAGAAGAAAAAGAAGGGGGAAAATGATTTTAAGCTTTGAGAAAATAAACAAAGATGCTTCTGATTTGGCCCCAGTGGGCCAGCCTGATAGCCATTACTGACTGATCTACCTACTTGGAGGATTCAAATTAGAGGGGAGCCACACCTAAGTGCTGGCACAAGATCTCTAAAATTCCACTTTCCTCCTGCCTTGTTGCTTGTAGAGTCCAGCCACTCAACACCCGCTACCAATGCCCTCCATGTTGACATAATCACAGTGCAGAAGCCAAGCTCATCAACATGCTGATGCAATTATTCCATCGAGATTTTTATATTTAATCTGATTTTTTTAAGTCTCCATACCAAAGATGCTCCTTCTCAAAAGAAATATTTTCTTCTTGTCCCTTTAAGAATACAGAAAGACCATTAACTTAATACAAAATATTATATTGGAAATTCTGAAGAATTTTAAAAGACAATTAAATGTTTTAGTTGAAGTAGAAAGGCTATAACCCTAGGTAGGTTCCCATTCACAGATGGGCCTGAGATGACATGTCATTGACCCAATCTTTCAGTCTAAGTTCTTCCTCTATAAATTAGGACTAGTACAACTAAGGTCACACAGATCATTGAAGGCTTAGTAAAACACAAAGTTCTACTCATGATGTACTACTACTTCATTTGCTTATGATGCTCCCACAGACCCACCTCAGATAACAAAAATCCACTGAAGAAATGAGTTCATGTAGAACTCTATATTCACCCCAGTGGTTTTTTTTTTTTTAGTATTTTATTTATTTATTTGAGAGAGAGAATGAGCTAGAGCATGAGAGCGGGGGAGGGTCGGAGGGAGAAGCAGACTCCCCGCTGAGCGGGGACCCAGGGACCCCCCCCCCACGCGGGACTCGATCCCGGGACTCCAGGATCATGACCTGAGCCGAAGGCAGCCGCTCAACCAACTGAGCCACCCAGGTGCCCTCGCCCAAGTGTTTTCTTTAGTATTATCTCATGACAAGAGCGGTAAGGCAAGTATTATGAGACACATTTTACAAATGCAGAAACCGAGTCCCAGGGAGATGTGCAGACCTGCCCCAAGCCACGCGGCTAGTTACTGGCTGAGAAATGATAACAACCAAGTCTCCTCAGTGATCTTTTTATTCCAAACTCTAAGATTCATTAAATATCAAGAAATAACCTGCACAGAATCAATAACAACTTGTAATCAAGCAAAGATAAATGAACGATTGCACCAGGCTTTTTTCCAGTTTGATGAGAGATATTAATATTTAACATACTCTGCTTAAAAATTTAAACATCCAATGCCAGGATATTTACAATTCAAAAACCCACAGGTGTTCATGAACAATAGGAAACCTCTATAATATGTTCGAAGCCAACATCTTCTTGATTCATTCTGGTCACTGTCTTTTAAATGTAAGCTTTTGGAAGGTGTTATCCTAAGCTACAACTCGAAGGAAAGCAGAGGCTTGACTTTCTATTACCAACTCATGTCTCACTCAGCGTGAATTTCTTCTTGTTTGCTAATAAATAGAAACATACTGAAGTACCCACAAGTAAGCTAATAAACACGTTAAGTCTTCGCAAGGGACTCCAATGGTTTGGGATTTGTTATACCTGAATTAAACCATACTCCATCTTCCAAGCTATTTCTGTACATATTTTGTGCTCCCACTACAGCTTTAAGCCCCATAGAGTTCTGTGTGAATTCCCCATAGCTCAATGCGGAGTCTCGGCCGCCCAAAACAGTGCCACACAGAAACCTGTATGAACAGAGCCACCTTAAGAGTTACCCACACAGACGCATCAAAAAAAGCACAAACGCACTCAAATAAAAACACACAAAACCAATTCTCTGATTTTTTTTTAAGTGTCAGCTCTTCAACCATTCCAGGTTACTTAAGTAGAAAAAAGTCCCTTTCACATAACAGTTGAGTCAGGGGCACCAGGGGCCCCATCTTCACCTCAACCCGGGTTCTCAACCGAAAACGCCTCGTCCTTGATCCATTCACTGCGCAGATTCCAGCACTGGAGGCGCCGGCGATCTGCGCTCTGCGCTCGCCTCCTATGGCTTTAGCCAGCTTTGGAATAACCGGGCCCCTCCTGCTCACACCCTTCTCACAACATTTTTGCACTTTGCGTGGGTCTGATCCAGGCCTCCAGCCTCCCGTTCCCTGGTCCCAGCTTGGAGGAGTCTGAGCGGCAACTGGGGCGTCAGACAGGAGAAGTGGGTCCCCGCCTGCCCGCTCAGGCTGTCGCCACGACTCCATCCCCCGGCGTGGAGGTTGGAGACATCCATCCGGCCGGGGCGGGCGACAGTGCGAGGCCGGCGACTTCTTCGCCATCCCCGCAGCTCCGCGTCTTCCCGCCTCCGCCCGGACCACGCTCGGGTCCCCCCGTCCCCGGGGCGCAAAGCTGGGGTCCGAGTGGGTAAGGGGAGTGAGGCAACACGCGTGTGCGAGGGTGTGAGTGCCGACACACAACAGCCGGGCAGCAAACCCCGCCTCTCCCCGAACTCCCGCCTCGGACCAGCCAGCAGCCCGGGCGCCCCAGGGCTCCCCGCTCTGGGACAAAGCTGCCACGGCCTCCCCGCAAGCGCGGGGCGCGTCGTCGCCGGATGTCCTCAGTCTCCCTCGGCCGCGACTCCGTCCCAGGGGGCCTCCGGGCCGCCGGGGGTCCGGGGAAGACCCGGGGCCCGGCTCCCGCAGCCCTCGCCCCGCGCCCCCGCCGCCGCTCACCTGTTCAGCACTTTGCGGATCCTCTGGCGTACGCCAGCCCGGGAGGAGGCGGACAGGCTGCCGCCGCCGCCGCTGCCCTCGGCCGGCAGGTTCTCGATGGTGGTCACCACATGGTTCGGCGGGGCCGGCGGTGGCGGCTGCAGCTGCTGCTGCGGCGGCTCAGGGGGGATCATCGCGGCGGAGGCGGCGGCGCGGCGGCGATCAGAACGCAGCCGGGCGCATCGTGCGCCGGCTCGGGGCCCGGGAACGCGCAGAGGACCCGGCCGGGCGGCCGCGGCCCGGGGAGGCGGTGCTGCCTGCGAAGCGGCGAGGCGGGGAGGTACCCGCGGCTACGGCCGCCGCCGCCGCCCAGCCCGCCACTCACTCCTCTCCCGTCCCGGTGCGCGCCCCCTCTCTCCGCCGCCGCCGTCTCCCGCCCCGACTCTTCCCGAGCCGTGTCCCCAAGTCCTGGCACACCCCGCGAAGTGGCCGGGAAGGGGGTCGCGCACGGCCGCCGAGCTGCCCGTCGGCTCAGTAGAACCCCACGGAGAGAGGGGATGGGGCTCCGGGCTTTGCCTTCTCTCCTGGCGCCCGGGTCTTCTCCGGCGAGCGGCGCAGTTGTGCTGGCGCCGCCTCAGCCTGTCCCCCGCTCGCTCGGAAAGCTGCCGTCTGTGTCTCACGGAGTGAGAGACCGAAGTGAACCCGGAGAGCCGGGCGGGGGCGCCGCGGCGGCGGCGGCGGCGGCGGCGAAGGGGGGCCAGGGCGGGGACACGCGCTCTCCGTCTTCGCCAGAGGGCGCTCCCGAGGCGCCTCATTGCCCCGACCCTCTTTCCCGGTCCACCGGAGGCCCTACCTAGCTCGGGATTGCGATGATTGTTTTGTTTTGTTTTGTTTTGTTTATTGTTCTCGTGAGGCTGGGGGTAGACCCTTCCTCTCTAGTTGGAGGAGACTCCGCGCTCCTGCCGCGACACCACGGAACCTTAGCACCTCCTTCCCGGGACAGCGCCAGGACACGAAGACAAGGCTCTGGCCCCAAATTAAAAACCCAAACTCCAGTATCCTATGACCCCAACACTCACCATAATGGGCCTGGAGGAAATTGGAGGAGAAACAACTTCGCACAAAGAATTCATTCTGGAAACTGGAAAAAGCCATGTCAGACCAACTCAACGTCTCCGTTTTGTAGCGCTGTGAAGGAAACGTAGGCGGATTCGACTTCCAATTGTGCCTCTAAAACTTATTAGCAGAGATTCCCTAAGCAATTTATGTACCTACATTCTGAGACACATTCTCCTTTGTGCAACGGAGGCTACGCGTGTCTTTCTCCCTGTGGTGGTGTAAGAGTTAAATGAGGCAAACCACCCAGCAGGGGGCTCTGACGGCTCCTTCACCCGGGCTCTGACCAGAAGATCTCCGCTCCCAAAAGGGAAAGCCCCTGAGAATCTGGCACAGAAACCTTAGACCTAAACGAGACCGTATTTCTCCCAAAGGAAGACTGATTTCCTGTGCCAGGCATCTCTTACACCGATTGCTCCAGATTCCAGTTAATAAATGACTCTTAAGAGAGTTATATTTTTCACATTTTCCTTTATCTAGATTGCCTGGATAGGGATCCTATTATGACAAATGACAGGCGTTTGGAAAATTTTTCCATTTTAGTGCAGCGTGTGGAATTATTTGCCCTGAATATGGTTAAAAGATAAGTATGGTTACAGAAAGACATGCTAATACCACCCCTGAATCCAAATGCACAGATAAAAAATCCTGGTGATTTGCCAAGGAGAATGGGGTTGGGGAAAAAAATAACATTCGAGGAAGGAATGGACTATGTCTGATTAACCAAAGGGAGAGGAGAGGATGAAAAGATGAGATTCATTGTTTGGTTAAGAAGTTGCCATCCCTTTAACAATATTGGGAGCCCCCCCTTTTTTTAATTATCAAACATTTGAGGAAAGCAGCTGTCCAAAAAAACTCTCCAATCTATAATTCAATTTACGTAAAACCCGGTTACTACCTGAAATATCCCTGAGGTCTTTTTTTTCTACAAAACTTAACCCAAATCAGAGCATTTTCCCTTTTATAATTAACACGCTGCCTGCCCTGTTCTTTCTCAAGAACCCTTCAGTCTCAGATTTTTCCACCTCGATTTTGTACCAGACCCTCTGAAGAATTGTTGCAAACGGGATCAAAGCTTGTAACCTCATGGGCAGTAAGATTCTAATAGCTCATAATGAGTTTGCCCTTGGGGGACCAAATGTAGGAGATATTAATAAAATGCACTTCATCTCAACCTGGCAGCAAACCATGGTAGGAATCTCTCTATTAAAACAACGTTTGTGGTCATTTCGTGTGTCTGCCTTGAATGACCGGTTGCTTCACTGCCCTCTTCCTTCACATTTGGCTTGCTTCCTTTTGAATGTTTTTGGCACATCACAACTCAGTGCTGTGTCTGCACTTTGCTGTCTGCATTTGTGTCTGGTCATTTCTCTGGATGGACTGTTGAACCCAAATTATCTAACTCTCCACTGAGTCAGGAAGGAAGAAAGCCAGGATGGGAGAGAAACAAGATGAGAGAGGTAAAATTTCAATCCTGCTGTTAAGAAAAGACCCAATGCGGTTGCAAGCCTTACATTATCATTCTTCTTTCTTGTAAAGGGATTACAGCCTCAGGTCTGTTCTTACCCTCCAATTCTGTGTTTCATGCTTGTCTCCTAAAAAATAGTGAAATAGCATTCAAGAGGTAAGGAAACAGGTGTTAAAAGTACACATGTCAAAGTGGTGGTCTGACATGGAATTAAACAAGAGATATGGGGAAGGCCCATTTCCCTTTTCCCTGCTGCCTCCTTGGCCTCAAAACCCATCTTCCATGAGCTCAGAACAAAAGGTAAGGGGATGAAGACAATAGGCTGTGGATCTGTATGTAGTTTTTGAACTGAGGTATGTGGATTCCAGGATCACACTCACTGTTCAGTTCACCCCTCTTTGACCAGGTGTGCTTATTGCAAAATTTCCATTCCACTCTTACTATTACATTGTCTGATTTTCCCTTAACCCAGTGCTAGCTCTGTTGGATTCCTTTAGGAAGCAGAAGTTGACTGTCAGCTACACCCTTTTTAATGGTGCTCATTTTGAAGACCGTTCCACTCAGGGAAGAGTAGGGTTTGGCCTGTGTTTCAGTCCTCAGAGTCACCAGGCATTTTGACTCATCTGTTTTGCATAGACTGCACCTACGTGTTGTATTGGATAAAAGCTTCACAGTCATGCTCCAGAAGTGACTGATGATTCTCTCCAAATTGCTGAGCAGTCGCCCGGAATTGCTTGTGTTACTTCAAATGCCCAGTGGCCCATCTGCTCTCCCCATGCCATTCTCTTACTCTTTTTCTTTCTCTCCTAAGTCTTGTTGAATCTACTCAAAACACACTACCAAACACAAAGCATCTAGAATGATAGAGCATCCGAGTTTTGATTCACATGATTGAATTCACACAGGCGAGAAGAAAAGCAAAGCTGGTGGGAAACTGACGGAGACGGGAAAGGGGCAGAATGGGTAGGTCTCTACAGTTGTATCCAAGCAATGGATAAAATAATTGGAAAGTTAAATTGGCAGAACCTCATCATTAAAGACAGTCTGTAGTTGGTATTGGTGGATATGAAAAATACACACAGAGCAAGGAAACAGACAGTAAGGCAACAGGTTTCAAAGACTGTTCACACATTTTATACCCCTCTTTTGTTTGTTTATGTAATTTTTTTTCTTTTGTGTTTTGGAAACATTATTTCTTTGGGAGAAACTCTGAATACTGTTCATAGGTTTAAAATTGACCTTTCCTGATAAGAAACCTGGAGCACTAGAGAAGATTAGTGTGATTAGTTGTGAATAAGGGCTAATTTTCCAGGGTCAGACTACATTATGATAGATTAAAAATGTCTAAGTATTATTTCCCAAGTGCTTCATTTCCAAAAGCATAGGATGGCATATCTCTGTCATGGTGACATGGTAAGTCCCCAACAACAGAAAGCTTGCCTTATTTAGTAAGGGCACTGATTCATTAGTACCAGTTTCCTCATGATTATTTTAATATCTTAAGATATTAGCCAAAAAATATGTGAATGATTTCTGTCTTAGTCAGTTTAGGCTGCTATAACAAAATGCCATAGACTTAACAAACATTTATTTCTCAGTTCTGGGAAGTGCAAGATCAAGGCACCAGCAGATTCGGTGTCTGGTGAGAGCCTTCTCCCTGGTTTGCAAATGGCCACCTTCCTCACACGGTGGAGAAAGATCATCTCTCTCATGTCTCTTATGAGTATTAGGGTACTAATACCATTTGTGAGGGCTTTGCCCTCATTACCTAATTATCTCCCAAAGACCCACCTCCAAATACTATCATATTGGGCATTAGGGTTTCAACATGTAAATTGGTGGAGGCTGGGGGTGGACACATTCATTTCATAGGAATGCCCCAGAAACACTATTTTTTTTGGCAGTATATATGATAATTTATTATTTTGATTTGTTGGAGTATTACTACACAAATTTATATACGGTTTTAAGAAAATATTATGGAGAAGTTTTTTTGCAACTTTTAATTCCACATAAAGAAGAGACAGAGCAATGACATCCCAACAATAATTTCTTTAGAAGTCTGGTGTAAAAAACCACAGAGAACATTCTTAACTGATAATACATGAATTAGATTCTAAATGCATTCTCTATCATTTAAGACATGGAGAAAAAAGGAACAAAGAAAATTCTTAAGTTTACCATTTGCAAGAGGACTTTATGTAATTTCAACAATCTCTTATCTAGGCATTTAACACATTATAAATTCAAAATTTGCGTGGGAATTAAGAGAAGAAATAGTATTCCTTAGAGGGAATACAAAGTTTATTCAAACATTTAAAATAATTTAAAACAACCAGTGACACAACACTCACTATTTTAAATACAGATATGAATTTTCTCTGAATAGGGCAGCAAAATCCTCATATAAACCTCATTTATCATTTTTACCTGATGGTATCAATAACCTCTCCTTCTAAACATTTTAATTCACAAAAATACTAATGCAAAAGCTTTAGTAAAATTGTAGTGAATTTATATACTGACTTGTCAGTGGAATTTATACACCGTCTTGTGTGGCATTTATATACGGACTTGTCAGTGACTAGCTGGGGAAAAAATTATGTTATTGTAGAATTCTACTATGTTATGGCTGAAATTGGAGCCAAAGAAATCTCAATTCCAAATCCTGCTCTATTGACTCGGCTTGGTTAGTTTTAATCAGTTCTCAGAACTTTCTGAGCATCAGTTTTCTAATCAATAAAAATGAGGATAATAATGTGTACTCTACAGGACACACACAGACTAGCAATAATGTATATAAAGAATCTGGCATAATAGGTATTTAAAAAAATAATTGATCTGAATTTTGATATGATGGAGTGGATGGCATTAGAATTAACTGTCCCCATGAATAATTCTAAAAGCTGTATTAAATATTAGATAGTAGCCAATGTAAGGCTATGATCCTTTAGAGAAAAGAAACATATAAGAAATGAAACACATTAGCCCATTAGATGAGCCCCATATTCATCTCAGCTTCACCCTGAGGGCATTTCCAAACCACAGTTCAGAGAAATAGTGCCCAATCAGAGAGTGGTAGTCTCACTGGATAGAGGGAGATTCCAGAGTTTAGAGTTGCAAAGACCACTGGGATTTGCTGGGGAGGATTCTAGAAAGGAGAAACCTAGGTGAAGGAGTCTAAAAATTCTGTGTGAAAATTGCACATAGAGCCAACACTTGAGAATCGCTCGGGAGGCCCAGCAAAGGAAGCTGGAGAGCTGGACAGAGATTTCAAAGAGAGCGCAGTTTTGTTGGGAGGGCAGAGGTTTGTACTTAAGCCCAGTGATTATAGAGAGTATTTGGTGAACTCCCAGGCTTTGGGTGGAGATTCACAAAAAGGTCACACCTAAGTATAAGGACCATGTCATAGCAATAAGAGAGCCCTAAGAAAGCCAAAACCAAACCTCAACATGACAGAGGTGATGATTGCCTTCCAGATTAAAATTTAATGTTCTGTTGAGAAAGATACCATCAACCAAAATCTCTATTGCCTATACTCACAACATCCAGCAAGTAGCCAAGAATTACTACAGATAAAAAGAAGCAGGGAAAAAGTTACTAATAATCTATAGCGGGGGTTAAAAATGTTCTCTGTAAAAGAGTAAGTAATAAATATCGTAGGCTTTGTAGGCTATACGGTCTCCATTGCAACTACTTTGCTGTTGCAGTGTGAATGCAGACATTGACAATAGGTAAATGAATATGGCTGTGTTTCAATAAAACCTTATTTACTTGCCATTTGCAATGACGTGCATAGAACTAGAGGGTATTATGCTAAGTGAAATAAATCAGTCAGAGAAAGACAATCATCATATGATCTCACTCATATGTGGAATTTAAGAAACAAAACAGAGGATCATAGGAGAAGAGAGAAAAAAATAAAACAAGATGAAATCAGAGAGGGAGACACACCATAAGAGACTCATAATCATAGGAAACAATATTGGCTTAAGGATAGACACAGAAATCAGTGGAACAGAAATGAGAGTCCAGAAGTCCTTGTATTTATGGTCAATTGAGTGATTTGCCCAGAAAACTCACTGAGGAAAGTCTTTTGTATAAATGGTGCTGGGACAATTGGATATCCATATGCAAAGGATGAACTTAGATTTTTGCCACACACGGTACACAAAAATTAACTCAAAGTGGATGACATATTTTTTTTAAGATTTTATTTATTTATTTATTTATTTATTTACGAGACAGAGAGCGCTAGCTGCAGGAGGGGCAGAAGGAGAGAATCCTCAAGCAGACTCCCCACAGAGTGCAGAGCTGGATGCAGGGCTCCATCTCGTGACACTGAGATCATGATATAAGCCAAAATCAAGAGTTGGGCACCCACCCTACTGTGCCAACCAGGTGCCCTGGAAGATATATTTAAATGTACGATCTAGGGGTGCCTGGGTGGCTCAGTCAGTTAAGTGTCTACCTTCAGCTCAGGTCATGATCCCAGAGTGCTGAGATCGAGCCCTGTGTCAGGCTTCCTGCTCGGTGGGGAGCCTGCTTCTCCCTCTCCCTGTGCCACTACCTCTGCTTGTGCTGTCTCACTCAAATAAATAAATAAAATGTTAAAAAACTAATTACTTAATTAAACAAATCTGTGATCGAAAACAATAGAACTTTTATGTGAACACATAGGATAAATTCTTTGAGACCTTGAATTAAGCAGTTTTTTTGGAATGACACTAAAAGCATGGTCCATAAACAAACAAACAAAAAAATTGAAGTAAACTTCATCAAAATTCAAAACTTTTGTGCTTCAAAATACATCATTAAGAAATGGAAATACAGGGGTGCCTGGGTGGCTCAGTTGGTTAAGGGTCGGACTCTTGATTTCGGCTCAGGTCATGATCTCAGGGTTGTAAGACCGAGCCCTATGACTGGCTCTATGCTTGGCACAGAGTCTGCTTGATATTGTTTTCCCCTCCCTCTTCCTCTGCCTCTGCTCCTCCCCCCATTCGCACTCCCTCTCTCTCCAGAATAAATAAATAAAATCTTTAAAAAAATAATAATAAATAAAATCTTAGAAATACAAGCAACATCAGGAGGAAAACATTTGTAAAACACACATCCAATGAAGGATATACAGATATACAGGTCCAGGATATATAAAGAATTCTTATAAGTCAATAAGAAGCAAGCAAACCATTCAAAAATAGGCAAAAGATTTGAACAGACATTTCACCAAAGAAGATGTATGAATGGCTAATGAGCATGTAAGAAGATGCTTAACATCATTAGTCAGTAGGGAAATGTAAATTAAAACCACAATGAGATATCATTTCACACCCACTAGGATGGCTATAATAAAAAAGACAATTACTAATATTGGCAAGATGTGGAGAACAGAAACACTGATACATTGCTGCTGGGAATATAAAATGGTGAACCACTTTGGAAAATAGTTTGGCAGTTTCTTACAAAAAACTTCAGCGGAGATGAACCATGAGAGTCAATGGACTCTGAAAAACAAACTGAGGGTTCTAGAGGAGAGGGGTTTGGGGGGATGGGTATCAAAGAGGGCACGTTCTGCGTGGAGCAGTGGGTGTTATGCACAAACAATGAATCATGGAACACTACATCCAAAACTAACGATGTAACGTATGGTGATTAACATAACAATAATAAAAAACTTCAGCGGAGGCAGGCCAGGGGAGGGAAGAGATCCTATATTTCCTGCTGGCTCTTGCTAACAAAGGGTCAGCATTTCCAAATCTTAGACTTGAACAAAGCACCTGAAAAGAAGGGCAAGAGAATAATTTAAAAGTTGGGGGAAAAAACAGTGACTAGTAAATAAATAATACATAATAAAATAAAACTGATTTATGATGATTATTGTACAATTAGATGAATTTACTAAAAAATTGTTTGTAGGCATGATATGGGTGAATTTTATGATGTGCAAAATATGCCTTAATAAAGTTGACAGACATCACCTATATCCCCACAAAGTAAGAGAAGCTTTTGAAAACTTGAAATAAGAACAGAATGACATACATACAAAAAATAAAATTCAGAAAACAAAATAAACTTTCAGAAATTAAAATGTTTGAAGGAGGAATGAAGAACCCAGTAGATGGTTTGCAAGATAAATCTAACGAATTCACCAAGAAATTTTTTTTTAAAAGTACAAAAAAGAGAAAAATGGTAAGAAAATCAGAAAGTCAGTTAAGGGGGTCAGCATTTGAAAAATAGGTGTTCCTCATAAGAAAACAGAGAAATGGGAGGAAATTTCAATGAAATAATGCAATGATTTCTCAGAATTAAAAAACATGAGTTAATAGTCTGAAAAGGCCAAACACAATAAACTATACCAAGTACATGATCATGAAAGTCCAATAATTTGGAGACAAAGAATTAAAGCTTCCAGAGAAGAAAAAAAAATCCAGAATGGTTTGGGTCTTCTTAATAGCGACAATGGAAATTAGAAGACAGTGGAACCATCTTCAGAATTCCGAGGGAAAATTATTTTCATTCTTGGATTTTATATCCAGCGAAATTATCAATCTTCTATGACTATAGGTAAAGATACGTTCAGACATAGAAGGTTTCACAATATTTATCTCCCATGCACCTTTTATTGGGGAGCTACTTGTTGACGTATTCCACCAAAACTAGAGTCTAAATGAAGAAGGAGAAACAGGAACAAAGGGATCCAACACAGGAGAGAAGCAAAGGGAATACTTGTGATGATGATGGGAGATCTCAAAACTTCAGGTGTGCACAAGTCATTGAGGACAAGTATCCCACATTGGAAAATGCCAAAAGACTCTGGGAGAGTGCTTCAAGATGAAAATGATAAAAACAAACAAACAAAACTTAATGCATCTTAACCTCTTGAGAGTAAATTTAGACAACTAGTAGAAACTTGTAATTGAATTTAACAAGTAAGAAGAAATTTTAAGAAAATGGCAATTACTAACTTCAGCAATAACCAGTAGTTGTTCAGGCAGGAGATAAAAAGTAATCATAGTTCACTGACTGTCTAAGCTCTGAACAGTGTTTGCTGAGCCATAATAATGCAGATACTGAATTTTGATCTAAATAAATTTATAACTACATTTGATTGATGGGAAATGAAATGATATATCTGTATATCTGGGACAGGAAAAAAGAAAACTAAACCCACAGTGTCCATAGCGAGAAATCAATAAAAGAATCAACTAAGAGAGTGGAAAATGATTGCCTATGGTGAACGGCAAAATGGTAGAAAGGGAGGAGGAACAGTTTTACTTAACAAACCTATAAGTCTATAAAGACTTGACTCTTTAAACCATGTGCAGGTATAAATTTGACAAAAAAAATAAATATTTCCTCATATCAGTGAGATCATATGATACTTTTCAAAAAGAAAGGAAAATATAGAAGTGCAACCATGACACATATTTTCTCAATTGAGTTCTTAGTGTTGTCAAGACACCTTCCTGAGAAGATTGCAGCTAAGGGGGAAGACTAGGGGCCGCTATCAAGAGTTGCAACAGTTTCTTATTTAAGCTAACAAATAATTCTCACAGTAAATCTACAAGAAGATTCATTAATTTGCTAATTGTGCTTCCATTCTCTAGAGATCTCTATCATTTCCTCATTGATAAATATTCAATTTCCCAACAGATTAATTCAGCCACAATTCAACAAACACTTTCTTGTCTTTTAAGTTGACATAAAGCAGTAGAATATTAATAAACAGTGAGACATCATTTTCTAGTTAACATACTTTGGCATCAAAGTGGGGAAGGAAGAAAGATAGTAAATATGGTTTGTTTTTTTTTTTTGCTTTTCAAATCAAAAGCGATAAACATGGTTGAGTTTATTCATTCAACTGGATGTAGTAGATTTTCCCTTTCCTTGTAGGGTTGTACAGGTCAGTGAGTCGTTTAAAGTCAGTGGGAATGGGAATAAGTTATCTCATATTGGCTATCTTTCAACATTGAATTGTCAGATATTAAAAAGGCAAATAGTCTACCTCCCATCCAGTAACAACTTGTCTTATATTTCTAAACACTATTTTTAAAGCATTTCTGCTTATTCTTCCTGAAAAATATATGAAAATATGGTTGTGATATTTTTGTTTACCTGGAAACCCAAGTGAGCTCCTAATTTTTTACCTACTGCTCGTTTCTTATTTTGTGACCCAGACTTAACATGCCATATCCTCTGCTTGTTAATTAGTTTCATAAAGGCCAAAAACCTTACAGAAGGCCAATTTTTTCCATAGTGAATTCAGTGAGAGCTGAACTTTGCAAGGTCATAAGACCCTGTGAGCATTAGCTACTTGTACATTGATTTAGTCCTAAAATAATGTCTCTGTCACCCAGGACTGAGGTTTATACAATTCAGAAACAATAAATAGCATCAAAGTTTTATTTAGAATCAGTACAAAGGCCACAGATTTCTGATAGGATCTCAAAATATGAATATTATTGAGCCTTAGAAGCCAGCCAGCACACTTGCATCAGTACTAATTCTTGAGAACAACTAATCCCACTGCATTTGTTAGGACATATCCAGTTGCTAGTAGCTGAAAACCCTGACTCAGATTGGCTCACACAATAAGAAATGTATTGCTTTCTATAAAGAAAAGTCTAAGGGTTGGGCAGGAGCCAGAATTAGTTAATAGTGTCTTGAAGGTATGATCATAGACCTAGCTTCTTTCCATCTTTCTCCGCCAGCCTCAGTGAGTTGGTTCTGCCCTCAGGTTGGCTCCCCTCAGGGCTGCCAGAATATTGCATTTCTGGGTGTCATACCCAAATACACCAACATCCAGAAGAAGAAAGGAGCCATGTCTTCCTTTCCAGAAACCCATGAGCAGACTTCTCTCTTACT
Source organism: Zalophus californianus (assembly GCF_009762305.2). Lineage (NCBI taxonomy): Eukaryota > Metazoa > Chordata > Mammalia > Carnivora > Otariidae > Zalophus > Zalophus californianus. The sequence goes on from NC_045601.1 coordinate 44,702,941, forward strand.
CATTGACCATGATTGGGTTAAATACCAGTCCTGGACTGTTGAGGCAAGGGGAGGGACATTACCATGATTGGCTAAAACTAAACATCTGAGATTAAAGTTTGTTAAGGAGTCAACCACAAAGACAACCAACTTTACCTCCTAGACTCTTTCTCCTGTTACTCTACTCTTTGACCTCCCAACCGAATTTTCCAGTGTGTTGTCTGAGAAAAAAAACCCAATTGTATCATGTTGGAAACTTTACTTATATTATCACTTTTCTCTTCTCTCTCCTATACATAAAACTTCTTCCTTGTCCTGTAGATATTCAAGCATACTCAAGTCTCTCCTACCTTAAAAAAAGATGCCTTCTCTAGTCCCTAAGTCATCCCCCCCATTTCTCATCATCCCCTCAAAGCCAAAATGTTGAACTTGCTAATTCATTATTCCAGTTTTCTCACTTATCTATCCTCAGTCAATCTGGCTTTTGTGCAGTGACTTCACACAAAACTCATTGAGATTATCAGTGATCTCCATGTTGCAATGGGGCTTTTGTTCCTCATCTTAGCCTTTGACAATATTAACTAATCCTTTCTTTGTAAAACATATTTTAGCAGTGAATCTCATCATGTCCCACACGCTCCTGGTTTTCCTCTAACCTTGTGATTCCTTCCCGGTCTTCTCTCTAAGCTCCTTCTCCTATATTCCTATACCCAGCCATCAAGTAATCAGTCTCTAGACCCCTTCCTTGTCATTTTATACATCCGAGATAAGCTCACCATATCCATGATTTTACTTATCGTCTATATGTCAATGGCTGCCTAAGACAGAGACCCTGCCTTATCCCTTAGCTAAGCAGACAGAAACTGCAAAGACCCCAGTGACCCCATAGTTTTTAACTGAATACTGCAACCTCATCAATGACACTAATCCCATCATATCTCACATTCTGATTCCTACCTTCAAAAGCCCAAGCTTCCGAAGTCATCAGCCATCACCCAGACACAATGATAGCTATATATTCTTTAATCTGAGATCATCTTCCACCTTTCCCACACCCTTAACTTTTTCTCTCTGTCTTCTAGAACTCGTGATATGTTAGACATGTTCAAAACTTTCTCTTCTGAAAAAAGAAAAAGAAATAAAAAAATAATGCTACCTCTGAGTTTATGTCAGAGGAATGCCTTCTAGTTAAAGGCATTTTCTCTTCTTTCCAGCGAAGCTTCTAACAATGTTGTCTACACTTGCTGTCTCCTCCTCCTAACCTCTACCCACTCATCAATTTTATGCAGCCAGGTATCTGCCCACACTGCTCCCACTCACCACTCCACAGAAATTGCTTTTTCCAAAGTTACTGAGGACCTCCTAGTTGCTAAAGCCTACAGACGCTTCTCGGTCTTTATTTTGTTGACTCGTATTTGTCATGTATAAAACATATAACACAGATGACTGTCTTGAAACTTTCTTTGGTTTCAGTACTCTTGGGATTTTTACTCTGACCGTTCCTTCTCCATTTCTTTTGCACCAACCCTTTTCTCCATGTGTCCCTTAGTTGTGATCCTTGGGGCTCTGTCCCAAATTCTTCTCTTTTGCTCTACAACTTCTCTGTAGGCAATCGCATCTATTTCTATGGCTTAAGTTATTATCTATAAGCTAATGACTTTAAAATTTATATGCAGGACAAAGTCCTTTTCCAGAGCTTCTGACTAGTATAGATTACTGCCTCATGAACATCTCCGCTTATGTATCCCACAAACATCTCAAACCCCAAACGTTAAAACTAAAATCAATTATTTTTCTCCTGAAATGACTTCTTCACTAATCCAATGAATGGCTGCGATATTATGATTTATAAATGTGAAAATGAGTAAAGGAAACCTCATTGAAAATAGAGTCTGGAAGTCCTTGAGGGGGTAGCTCTCATGCACATATGACTCATTGCTGCCTGCATAACCAGCAGGGAGGAGGGAGATATTTTTATTTTGACACAGGAGGACACTTTTCACACAGAAATTTATCTCCTGCTCCTTAAAAAAAGAAGGAAGATCCCTCCCTGTCCCAGCAACAACACACTAATCACTGCCTGCAGCCAGTAAGAAAGTGCCACAAGCCCAGACATTTCTTTAATGATCCTGTGTTCAAAACAACCCTTCCCCATTTCCTCCTAAAACTGACCTTCTCTTCAGACTTGCCTATGGTTTTGCCATTGCTTGCATGTCCCCAATTACAATTCTCTGCTATTCCCAAATAAACCCATTTTTTTCTAGTAAAATATTTTATTTTTAACATTGATGTAAGAAATATATTTCTCATATATTCGATCTTTGTCCATGGTTCCTGGTTCCCAGCTCCTAAACCCCTTGGAATTTCCTAAGCGATGAGAGCAATAAAGATGCCTTTTTTATATTGATGAGATGACTTTTGAATCATACCTGAAGTTGGAGGCTGCTTCCCAGGAGACACAAACCTGTGATTAGAGGGTGAGAATTTTCAGTCCCACCCCCCTGACCTGTGGGGAGAAGACAGGGGCTGGAGATTGAGTTCACTGATTAATGATCACTAAGATCAGTCATGCCCACATAATGAAGCCCTCATTAAAACCCAAAAGGACTGAGTTTGAAGAGAGGGGTGAGGGAACAAGGGGAGGTACTAGGTAGGGAGTGGCGTGCCTGGAGGGCATGGAAGTTCTGTGCTCTTTTCCCGGACCTTGCCCTATGCAGCTCTTCCATCTGGCAGTTTTTAAGTTAGATCCTTTCATAACAAACCAGTAATCTGGTAGGTAAAATATTTCTCTGAGTTCTGTGAGCTGCTCTAGCAAATTAAGTGAACACAGGGAGGGGGCTATGGGAACCTCTGATTTATAGCCAGTCAGAAGTACAATTAACAATCTGGACTAGTGACCAGCATTTAAAGTCTAAGGAGAGGGTCGTGGTAACCTCCAGTCTGCAGTCTGTCAGTCAGAAGCACCGTAACAGCCTGGGATCTATGCCTGACTGCTGAACTTGTGCGTGTGTGTTAGGGGGCGGGGAGAGTTCTTGTAGGACTCAACCCCTAACCTGTGGAATCTGATGCTATCTCTAAGTAGACAGTGTCAGAACTTCTTTGAATTCTTGGACATGCTACTGTTGTCTGAAATTGCTCGATGTTATATGGGGAAACCCTCCTCTGCACATATGTTAGAATTGGGCCCAGGAATCATTTTAATGGCACCAATTCTCTCCCACCTTCAACATCTCATTCAAGCACCTGAATGTCTCCTGAATCCATTCACTTCATCCCCCACTGCCTCTTCCCTACCACAGGCTGTTCTCTGCAATGGATGAGGCCTCTGAACTGAACCCAACCCGCATTCTCTTTCACTTCCAGGATTCTTGCATAGTACTCTCTTCATGGAAACTTTCCTATACCCCTCTCTCCCTAGATGTTACTTATCTTTTAAAACAAACCTTGGGAAATTTCTGTATTTCTTCCCATTTATTGTAGCATTATGAACTTCCCCTCAAGAGCCTCAAGCCCATTAGACCATCATTTCAATCATTCTCTTAAATTATTCCTTAATCTCCTTTGTTCTTCAATGACTGTAGCTGACAAAATTCCTGGCCTAAACAGCTCAACACTTCAAATTCTCTGCTCCTTCCCTGAGGTTACCATAAGCCTGGAAAAGATGCACAGAACTTTGCCTCTCCTTAAATCCCCTCTCTTGCCACCTCTCCCTTTCTCCTTCCTCAGTGAGCAAAGGAACATTACCCAGTGAAAATTTCCTCAACTTCCTTTTTGCCCTACAAATACCTTCCTCTAAAGACATTTCTTTCTCCTTTTCTGCCTAGTACGTGTGTCCCCCTCATTCCCCTCTAAGGCTGATTTCTCTCCTCATGCTTGGTTTCCATCCCAATTGGGTTATCTTTCCGCATAGAAACATGTTCGAAGAACTTTCATCTTTAAAAGCAAAGCAAAACAAAACTAAGATTTCTCTCAACCTCATGTAGCCTTCTAAACACTTTATAAAGAAGAGCTTTCATTTCTTGTCTAGAAGTCCATTTTGCTCTGTAGTCACTCTTTAATTTGCTAAAATGTGGTTTCTGCCCCATACTGCCCCTGAAACAGCTTTTACTAAGGTCAACAAAAACTTCCGTTATCTCCTGCATTTTCCAGAGCCCATGGACTTCAAGCGAAGTTCTTGTTTAACCTGAAACCTCTGCAGCATTCGACACTGTTGACCTTCTATTCTTTCTGCTTCTAGAATACTTCTTTTTGCCTTCCTCTGGTTCTCCATTTCTTGTATAGGCTTCTTCCTGCACCAGCTGTCTGTCCTTTTTTTTCTTTTCTCTTTATTTCTTTTTATTTTACTTTACTTTTTTTTGATATTTTAACGGGTGAAGTTTGAGAAACATAACCATTTCTCTAAATAGTTTCTATAAACATAAAACCTATTCAATCTTTTTTTTTTCTTGTGGTAAAATACACACAGCATAAAATCAACCAAGTCAAGTGTATACCTCTGTGGCATGAAGCATACAATGTTGTGCAACCATTACCACTATTCATCTCTAGAACTTTTTCATCTTCTTAAACTGAAACTCTTTTCCAATTAAACAGAAATTTCCCCATTTCTTCCACCCCACCCCCAGTCCCTGGCAACCACTATTCTACTTTCTCTCTTTATGAATATGACTACTCTAGGTACTTCTTATAAGTGGAATAATACGATATTTGTCCTTTTGTAACTGGCTTATTTCCCAACTGCTTTTTCTTTTTTTTTTTTTTAAGATGTTCAGACTCAAAGCAGGAACATGTCAGAATTTTGCCTAAATTTGTTATTTCATCTAGTTTTCTGGAGTTATAGACTCATAATTTTACTTCATTTATTATTATCATTTTATCTTGTTTTTTATTGAGATATAACAGACATAGAACATTATATTAATTTCAAACGTACAACATAATGATGCAATATTTGTATGTGTTACAAAATGGTCACCACAGTAAGTCTAATTAACACCCATCACCATATATAACATCCATTACCAGTGGCCTCTTAACTGTTGGTTTTGCCGAGAGCCTTGAGCTTGGCTCTTTGCTTTTCTTATTCAGTGCGTGATCCCTGGATAATCTCATCTGCATATTTGGCCCCAGCTATCACTTGGTACTACCAATGGCTTTCTGACCTCTCTTTCTTCCTCAGAACTTTCAGATAATCCTGAATCCCAACACTTGATGTCACAGAGATACATCAGAAACACTGTGCTTCAAGCCCCACCCACACACGTCTTCCTCCAGCTATGACACCTGGCTCCCTGAATAACATTTTATCTGGCGCAGGTGTTCAAGCAAAGCCTGGGAGATGTCTACACTGCACCTGCCACTCACCCTACAGTCATGAAGTCTTGCAGTGCTATCTCCTAAAATCCCCTCCTGCCCTTCCCCATTCCTTCATATCACTAAGCCTTGCCCAGGCTCTTTTACATCTCAGGATGGTCCCTACAGTGGCCTTTGAACTGGGTTTTCTATCACAGTCTGGCCCTACTTCATTACACCCTTCACCAAGCTGCCAGAGTGCCCTATCCAAAACACAAACCTCACTTGTCACTTCCCTGCTATGAACCCATCAATGGCTCCACCAATAATCAGGACAAAATTCAAATCCATTAGCTCAGTGGAAGGCCCATTCATATTCTGACCATTTGTCAACCCCTTTTAGCCTCATTTCCTTCCTTTCCCCAGTGAAAGCACCCTTTGCATAGCCACAGAGAATGCTCAGTTTCCCTACTGTGTGGGGTTGTTCCATGCCTAGGGGCCTTCCCACATACCACTGCCTCTGAATGTTCTTCCCCTCTTTCCTGGTCCAGCTGACACCTACTTACTGTTCAAAAATGACCTCAGAAGTCACCTCCTCAGCAAGCCTTCCCAAACCTATAACCCAGTGAGATGCCCTCATACAATCACAGCACCGTGCCACAAACACAGCATCATTTTCCTATGTGGTTCTCTGGAGACTAGAAGCTTCATGTCTTGTTCAGCTTCTATCCCACCACTTGGTAGAGTCCAGCATATAATAGTGTTTGTCAAATGATTAACTGACAATGAAGAAATGGACTTAGGAATCTGTCCCACACATTGTCAAAATCAGATACTGTTAAAAAATGTATAGATGGAACAAGGGCTTAGCTACTGGGCTTCATTTAAAGTTGCAGGGGGAAGCTAATATGAAAGGAAATATCTTCTGAACAAATATATTGCCTATCTAAGCTAGAAAACACTTTAAGAAAAGGTCAAGAGCTTTCTAAAAAGTAATGTAGTAAACTTTTAATTCAAACAGAAATTGTTTCTATAAATACTGGCTATCTTGCATACTTTTACTATCCTAGACACAACTAAATGACTCATTCACATAAGGAGGCTTACATAAAATTTACTGTATTCAGATATTCTCTGTATCTATCTTATTTCTGGCCTTGATAGTAAAGAGCTATGTAAAGTTATATTCATAATACAGCTAACCAAACAAAATGAAAAGAAACGTTAAACAATGGTGAAGGAAATCAGCATAGACAAGGTGCATAATTGAAATTGAAACCAAAAAGATGCGTTTTGTTTTGTTTTGTTTTTTTCAAAATAAAGCAGAGCATTTTAGCCTGCATTATTTGAATAAATTAAATTCTCAGCCTAAAATCTCTTTGGTAGCAGAGGTGTATTATTTCTACAAAGTCATTTTGTTTTAGTTTTGCAAAGCTTTGTTGTTTTTCCTCCCAGATTTAAAATCTGCGTGGGTTTCCTTTTGGCTAATACTAAAATGTAACCTGCCATTCTGAGCATCTACTAGCCTAGTGAGGACAGAGGCTGCCTGCCAATGTACTGAATGTAAGCAGAAAGGGGCATGGCTGCTTAAAACTGGTTTCACATAATTAAGTCTAATTTAAAAACTGAGTTTGTCCCTTAACACATATTTCATAAACACTGGCTATGTGCCAGGCGCTATCATTTCACTAAGGTATAAACATGATTATGACAATGTCTCTCTTTTTTTTTTAAAGATTTTATTTTATTTTATTTTTATTATTTATTTGACAGAGAGACAGTAAGAGAGGGAACACAAGCAGGGGGAGTGGGAGAGGGAGAAGCAGGCCTCCCGGCGAGCAGGGAGCCCAGCGCGGAGCTCGATCCCAGGGCCCTGGCATCATGACCTGAGCCGAAGTCCACCGAGGCACCCCAACTATATCTCTCCTTCCAAGGAATTCTCAATCCCAGTGAGTGAAACAGATCCATATGCAAGCAACTAAACCATCACATGTAAGTGCTACATTGGAAGAATGAGTAACGAGCCAGGAAGTTAAGAAGGTAGGTGAGTTTCGTTTCATGAAAGAGTCAAGGAAGAATTAGGGAGGGTATGTGCTATGGTGAGCGCTGTGAATTGTGTAAGACTGATGAATCACAGACCTGTACCCCTGAAACAAGTAATATATGTGAATTAAAAAAAAGAGTCAAGGAAAAAGAGGGGGCATGGATGATTTCTCCAAAGATTTGATCTGGCCTCGACGGCTGTGCAGAATTTCACCTGGTGGAGAATGAGAGGACCAGAACAGAAGGACAGCCCTGGAAGAAGTAACCAAATCAACAAAGGCCCGATGGAGAAATGCTCAGCATGTCTGCAGGCGATGAGCCCTGGGCTGAAGCTCAGAGAACGTGTAGGAAGGGGCTGGGAATGGAGTCAATGCAGAAGGTGTATTTAACAGCTGCATTTCCCAGAGTTCAGCCATTTTTAAAATAAATTAATAAGGTTTGCCATATCTGCATACCACCTGTACTACTATTTACTTAATATTGTCTTAAATGACTCTCTTTGTAAAATATAAATGTCTACTTTAGCTTCATGTTAGGCAATAATACCCGTGAAGTTACACATTTGAGGTACTAATCACATTTTCCCAATAGTCATTAAAATAAAAATAAGTAATGAAGTTATGTAAATGCTTAGTATCCTATCACCTAAAATTGTCTTTCATGCCACTAGGGGCACATGCTCCACACTTGGGGAAATACCTCTCTCCACTAATAAGTAATATGAAAAGGAACAGCTTTCGCAAACTATTATTTTCCAAATATTGGGAGAAATGAGGAAAAACAATGCTGCTATGAAAAGACTGTCCACTAAAGCAACTTCAAGAGCCCTGTTGGAAGCAGGTAGGTAATTGTTTAAAAATGCTGAGAAACTGGTGAGAAGCGAGAAAGTGAAGTGAGTGAGGGGAGGGCAGGAAGGAATCACATGATTGCATACAGGAAAAAGTTTTATTGAGGCAAGAATTCAGTAGGAAGAGCAGACCGAAGTGTAAAGAAAACTGATTAGTTTCTTTTTTTTTTCCAGACTCCAGAGCTGTGTTGTCCAACATGGCAAGCACCAGCTACATGTGCCTATTGAAATTTAACTGTAAGTTAATTAAAATTCAATACAATTAAATTTCAATTCCGCAGTCACTCTAGCCACATTTCAAATGCTCAATAGCCACATGTGGCTTGTGGTTATGGCATTGGACAGAGCAGATACAGGGCATATCTCCATCGTTGCAGAAAATTTCATTGGCCTGCGCCATACTAGACTAATACCAATCCACTGGCTGGGACTTACCCTACTAAACTAGAGCGCCTCAAGGGGAAGGGTCTTAAACTGAAAATACAGAACTAGATACATTTCCCTCCCCAGGACAATTAGAGAACAAGGCCTCCAGTAGTAGGAGAAACGCAGCTTTTCATAATCAGGAATAGGCTACTGTTCTGATAGGAGCTTTGGATGCCTAACTCGAGCATGATTAATAATGTAAAATGCTAAGTAATTGAGGAAATTCCAAATTCCCTTATGCTCTTGCTCAAATTCTCTATCATAGTTCTTCAGAATAAAAATAACACAAAGAAAAGGAAAAAGAAGTTAGCTAGGCCCATAAGTTAAAGTTCCAGCTACTGAAGTCTATGCTTCTAGTACTCCAGGTCTCCACTGTGTGCCAACGATGTCCCTATTCCCGGGTATATCCTCAGCAGACAGATTTTCTTACCCTTCATCACACTTTAAGAATTTCTCCCAAACATATACATCTTCTGATTTTTCCTTTTTAGCTCCCAGCATGCAATTTTACGTAGTTTTGTTCTAGTTACTATGACCATGTAATCACTTCTTCTGAGCCTGCACCTTCCTGTTAGTACATATGGAATAATAATATCTGTAGTAAAGAGTAAATGACATGATGAAAACACTAATTTGAAAAGATATAGGTACTCCTATGTTTATTGATGCATTATTTAAAATAGCCAAGATATGGAAACAACCCAAGTGTCCACTGATAGATGAATGGATAAAGAAAATGTGGTGTATACACACAATGGAATATTACTCAGCCATCAAAAAGAATGAAATCTTGCCATTTGTGACAACCTGGATGACACTAGAGGGTTTCCTGCTAAGTGAAATAAGTCAGATGGGATGTAATATATGGTGATTAACATAACAATAAAAAATTTAAAAAAAGAAATAAGTCAGATGGGGAAGGACAATTACCATATGATTTCACTTATATGTGGATCCTAAAAAACAAAACAAATGAACGAACAAACAAAAAACAGAAACAGACTCATAAATACTGAGAATAAACTCATGGTTTGCAGAAGGAAAGAGGGTGAGGGGATGGGCAAAATAGGTGAAGGGGATTAAAAGGTACAAATTTCCAGTTATAAAACAAATAAGTCATGGAGATGAAAAATAGAACATAGGGAATACAGTCAACGATATTGTAATAACATTGTACAGTGACAGATGGTTGCTACGCTTATTGTGGTAATCACTTCGTAAGGAATTTGGACCCTGAATCACTGTGCTATAACCTGAAATTAATATAATGTGGTGTGTCAATTGTACTTCAATAATACATTTTTAAATAAATAAACGAGTGAAGCCAATGAGACAGCACATAGGAAGTGCTTACTACAAACAGAAAATGCCAATTAAGTACATGTAATGTGTATAGTAACTCCTTCTCCATTCACATAATGGTTTTCTAACGCCTTGTAGAGCTGAGATTCAGTATTCCCGTCTGTGAGCCTGCCACCTGACACATAACAAGCACAGCCTTAACAGTAATCAATCAATCAACAACCACCAAGTTTCCCCTCTATGCAGGACACAGAGTGTATAAGTGGTCTCCAGGCTTCTTACAAATTATATAGGGCATGACTCCCAAACATTCAAAGAATTTAATTCTAGATGAATTAGAAGAACTTCAAGAGCATTTGTCAGTGAGGAAAATGAAAGTTTTGGCTGCCATCTATAAGGCTTCAGATAAACTTTGAAAGTCATGCTAGGGTTACCAGCATCATTAGAAACAATGCTCCAACAGCGAACAGAGGGCCTCAAGGCAGGAGGTATATTTTGACAACTCACCACTGAGCCTTTTCATACCTTCCTGAAGACTAGAAGGATGGGTAATGGAGATCGGGGGACCAGAGTTTCAACACTGGCAATGAAGAAAGTTCAAAGCTTGAAATTACGCCTACCAGTTGGAGAATCACAGTACTGAAACATGAAGTGTGCGAATGCAAGTACTAGTTTGATCATCCATGAGTGTATGTGTCATATTAGGACAAAGTAAAAAATACTTGAAATATAACTTGTATATAAATAAACATTGGGCCTTTAGTTTAAGTTCTAACATGATCTCTCCAAACTTCTACTAAAATATCTGTAACAAACCCAAAAAAGATGTATACATTTCCAAGGCTGCCACCTAAAAATGGTACTCAGATGATCTGCAGAATTTGAGAAGAATTTCCTCTAACAGCTAAAACGAAGCACAGAGAACAGCTGTGTGATGCCCGCGTGAAAATGAGGAGCAAGACAACTTCACTACTCCTCACTGTTAAATCACTGGGTCAGAAAAACCTCAATCTGAAAACTGGGCAACATGCCATAGGAGTGATGCTTTCTGAGGAGTCAGAGTCCCCCCCACCCCCAGAGTCTCTTTCTACTGTCACAGAGATGGCTACCCTTGGAAAGCAACTGAGCACAAAGAGAGAAAGGGTGATATATGTGAAGGCTTGGTCCTCAGAAAATTTTAGGTGAGGGTGTCAGGAAATGCTGATGACAGTATTCATGGGGATGGAAGTTTTTGCTTGTGATTTATTCAGAGTGTTAGAAAATAAGGTTAGGAGACCTTAGTTCAGTTCAACAGAGCTGCACTAGAAGAAACTCTGCTAAACATTTGAAATGGGGTCATGAATCCTGTATTATCCAGATGTATTTCTGAGAAGGGCTTTTATCTAATACCCAAGGGCAGAGTTGAGCAGAGGGTAACTGACAAACTCTATCCGTTGGCAAATACTGGCTTTGGATTCAATTTTGCCTCTCAGAAGATAACTTTTAAAAAAAAAAAGCATTCAGTTCTATATCCGTCAGGATTGTTAACTTCAAGTAACGGAAACCAAATCTAACTATCCTAGCAAAAAGAAAAAGGAGGAGGAGGAAAAGAAATAAAAGAGGAGGGGAGAGGGGCTTTTTCATCCATTCATTCATTCAGCAAGTCTTGATTAAATCCCTTCTAGTGACAGTGGCTGTAATATACCATCACTGTGTGGATGTGCTCGCATGCACATGCGCAAATGTCTGTGTTTCTAGATAGACTTACCCAGACTTCAGGAAATGTACTGCTGAGAAAGCTGATGGATAATTCTGTGGGTATGGCTGAATGTTTCTGAAAGATAGATTCACATGACAGAGATGAAAATAAGAGAATGTTCTAATGGTACATCTCAGATTTGCCTTTCAGACTTTAGAATGGTTAGCAAGATCACAAACTTCGGGACCTTTTCCCCCCTTGAAAGAAAGTCATCTTTAGTATACAGTTCTAAATATTTTCCTGTTTACAAGGTCTTTCCCTTTGCTTATGCCAAAATCTCAGTAGAATCAGATACAAAAACACAGAGGAATTGTGAAGAGTACAGGCACAGTGGAGTTGGTCCCAATGTTGGTTCCCCTGGACAGGGAGCCCTATGCTCTGAAAGGAACTGCATCCAGGAATGTCAGAAAGCGACTAGAAGCAGGGTGACTAGTGGCCCATGGTGGAACGGGGAGCAACTGCATATGACACAGATGGAGAATTTAGGAAGAACTTAAGGCAACATTCTTCCCTTCTCAATACACACTAGACCCAGGGTTTTTCTCCAGGGCACTTGTGACATTTTGATGGGACACTTCTTCCTTTTATAAGGGCTATTCCACTCTCCGCAGGGTGTTTAGCATCCTTGCTACTGCCCACTAAATACTGATAACTGGGCACCAATCTATTTCAAATATCTCACTCCTGGCTACCACTTACTTCACAAAACACTTCTGCAAAATATATTTCCTTCCCTGTGGGGTCTCACTAACATCAAAGAGTGTGATCATCTTGTCAAAGTGTCATGCCTCTTCCCAGATCACCATTGTTTACTTGTCAAGAGCACCTAGAAAACATAAATAAACCAAAGACAGATCACCTAACTAAGCAGCAGCAGGGGCACCCCTTCAGTGAGAACATCAAGTTATGTGTGGAGGAAGATACTGTTCCTCAAGAGCAGGTAGGAAGGATCCCATTTGTTGGGGGGGGCACTTGTAATTGCTAATGTGCCACTGTTTTTTAAAATAACTTGGTTATTTTTTAGAGGGAAAAGTCAAATCTTTTCAAATGGATTTTTTTTTTCAACTACTAAATGCCTGTTTGTTGACCAGATGAAAGAGCATCAGGTGTTGGCTCCGCCGTCTGATGAGTTCAGTAAGGACACGTGCTGGGGATGTTTAGCAGAGTTGGCTAGTGTGGACATCTTTAGTGAAAGGGGAGTGGGGGGGATAAAAAGTGGTTTATTTTTTCTCCAATTATTTAACTATTACATCTTATTTAACACCACACACACACACACACACACACACACATGCACGCACACACTTACCCACCCCACATCCTTTTCTCCCCATCAGAAGTAAGTAGAAAATTCTGCTTTTAGAAATTCCAGAAAGAAATGATAAAAAGAGACAGGTAGACCTCAAATGCTATAGAACCGCCACTCTATTATGTTACTCTAGTTTTCTTTTTCTTAGAAAGAGTAATGAAAAATGTTCCCACCGTCCTCTTGAAAAGACTTTTTGTTCAGTCAAGCACAATTGGGAATTATAGGATAAATCAAAGGGTCAGATGATGACCTCTTTCCTCAGAGAAAACACATGTTCATGACAGAACCAGAAGAAGGCAAAGGGTAAAAAAGAACAATGGAAATACTTTACTCCTTTCTTTTAAAGCACATTACAGTTTGTGCCTGCAGAACAACATTCAAGCAGGTGCCCGAGCGGGGCTGTGGGCAGAGCACACAGGCTCTGTGCACCGCGGTGCTGCTGCCAGCTTGGCCGCAGGTGCCGGCCCCGGACCGCCGCCCCGCCCCGGCCGCAGGGGAAAACACACAGAAAGTGATCTGTTCACACTGGTGGCTGCTGTGGGAATGGATGCTATTTTCTAATAAACTGCTGTGGAAGTTTCTGAAAGCAAGAGAGAGAAAAACAAAATGTAAAAGAGTGTACGGTTTTAACAGACGGTGGTTGCACAGCCCAAGGGTGTCATCTATCCGGTAGAGATGTGAGCATAAAGAACTGGTAAATTCTGGCAGGAATGAAAGCGGAGATGATGGTTCTCTCTTTGCGATTTCAGACCCCTGTCCCTAAACTGCCTGAATCCCAAAGTAAAGGAAATAGTCTGAACTACTGGGGTTTCATGATGCCCATGAGGTCATTTGAGACCTGAATTCATCAAATGTGCTCATAGTTCTTGGGCCTCTGAACTGTTTCTCAGTGATTACTGCATAAGCATCTTTGGAACAACTAACATAAATTAATGCCTTATTTAATTTATATCTCATTTTCTTTTCATAGGAAAGATAAAAGAGATTGTAGTCAATGACAGCTAAGAATCTTGGATTTGGGATCTCTCTTTTCTATAATTACGTAAGTTTTTTCCAGAAGGAGAACATCATGCCTAATAGCAACTTCCACTAACATTTGCCAGACTGCGTGGATGAGTAAAAATTTTTTAATTATGTAAATACTGACAGTCAATGAACTCTGTATCTCCAGCTCACATTAATCAGACTTTGATATTCAGTCCTAACAAATGACCATGAATAAAAATCCTTTGGCTGTATGTTGCATTTTGAATCTTAGGATAAATCAACTGAAATATAGCTCCAGTGACTATATTTTAATAAATATTTTGGAGGGCTTAATTATTTTCCATAAAACAAACAAGTGCGCTTTTAACCTAAGATTTACTTTTTTTAAAGACATTCATTTGAGAGAGAGAGAGAGAGAGAGCGCGCGCGTGAGCGCAGAGCCCAGGGCTGGATCCCATGACCCATGAGAACCAGAAGAAGGTGAAATCTGAAATCATGAGTCGGAAACTCAACCAACTGAGCCACCCAGGTGCCCCAAGATTTACTTTTGAGAAGCCGACAAGTAGATACCAAAGTTTCATTATACATAATATTTGCTACAAAAAAAATTGGAGAACTTAGGCTTAAAAAGCCACTTTTGTGGTTTACCCAAGTATAACTGATCCTTGAATTTTAATCAGCATTATAGGTCATTTATGTTATGTCAGATTAAGGAAAGAAATCTAGTTAAGTGATTCTCACATCCCAGCAGTGAATTATTTAAAATGCATTTGATAGGGTCATTTCTTCTGTTTAAAAATAATACGAGTAATAAAGTATCAGTCATGTTTTATATCTGATATATATCTGGTATCAATAGAGAAGTTTAGTTAGAAGTCAGGAGGAGGTTATTATGTTTGTTTTGTCTTGTTTCTCAGCAAAAATTATAAACTTATGTTTAACTTGCTTATTTTATACAATTTATCCTATCAATAAAGACTTTTAATTTTGAGAGTATTTGACTATGTAACCATTTTCTTATATTAAGTACTTTTTAATGTAATGAGACGGTCATAAATAGGCAACCAACAGTTGCAAAGACTGCAATAAAGAAGAATCGACGAAGCGTGATGGGGGGGAGAGATTTTTAACCATAAAGTAAACATTTACTCCCATTTTGATATGCCCCACATCAGCCTCTTCCTTACCAAGAGAAAGTCCAGAATTTGACCTCTAAATCTAGACACTTTAAATCTAATCCTTTAAAATACTTTTAAGGGGCGCCTGGGTGGCTCAGTTGTTAAGCGTCTGCCTTTGGCTCAGGTCATGATCCCGGGGTCCTGGGATCGAGCCTCACGTCAGGCTCCCTGCTGGCGGGAAGCCTGCTTCTTCCTCTCCCACTCCCCCTGCTTGTGTTCCCTCTCTCGCTGTGTCTCTCTCTGTCAAATAAATAAATAAAATCTATTTAAAAAATAAATAAAATACTTTTTAAATGAGGGGCTATAAATACTTCTATATAAACTCTCAACAAATCAATGAGTTTGAATATGGCTACTATTTGCGTTCTAGATAAATTCTGCAATTTGGGGGGTATTTGTGTTTCCCAAGCACTATTCCATTCTGTAATTAAGCTTGCAAATTAAATATATTTCAGATTGTCCTAAAATGAAGGGGGATTCATTCTCAGTCTATTGTGTTTTTCTGCCCTCCCCTATCAGGCCTAGAGAAACATTTCAAGGGAAGTTGATCACAGGATAGAACTCTGGAAGTTTTTAGAAATGAATTAGTTTTGGGAAAGAAAAAGTCATATATGAAAAGCCTTAAAACTTTGTGAAACCATTGCAGTTCCCACAGGCGCAAGAAAAGTAAAGTGGGAAGACCAGAGATGAGAGCGCAGATAGTCCGGCACTAAGTTTCTAGGTGATTTGGATTCACACAAATTTTCTAGTGTTTGTTTCCTTAGCTGTAAATAGACAGAATTTCTATTCAACACAGCAGATGAAGCCAATGTGAAGATACACACACACATATACACACAAACACACACACACCCTGCACAAGAAAATACTAGATACAACACAACATCAAATATTTCTTCTTATCCTTCCTAGAGTTCCAAATAAGAAAAAGATACCTATAGGAACCAGAAACTATGAAAAAACTTAAAATTGAAGCAGTTACTAAAGCTAAGTAGCCCTGAGAAGTGTCAGGAGACATGAGGTAAGGGGGTAGAATCTGATGCCTGAGAGGATTATGACTAAGGCTGCAAACTCTGGGTTCAGTGGAACATTGGAACTGAGCGCTCTGCTTAAAGATAGGAGCCAGAAAGAAGGGTCCAGTCCATAAAAAGGAGAGAAAAGCATGTGCTCACTGCTCTAAGAATACATCATGGAAAGCAGGCTGGCATCACTGAATGATGAATGGAAATAAGAGTTGCCTTCAAGAAACTGAAATGAAAAGTCACTGCTGGATATGAGGTTCAATTTCTCATCACCTGCATGAAGTTAAAACCACAAATTTAGAAATTCAAACTCAGTATATGCATAGTTATATACAGTTATATACTTCCTACCGCTGTCCACTAAGAAGGCTAGGATACCCCAACAGCAATGAGCATACACAGCCCAGTCTTACTTTCTCAAGACCATTCTCCAGTAAAAAGAAACAGGGGTCCTTGAAGAAATGGCTACTTCTAGGGTCGGAGCAGGGAAAATATAAGACAAGTCTGGAGCATCTTGAAGAGCCAGAAGGTAAGGAAGTAGTCATATAGGAATTTTTTAAAGATCCTATTATATGCTATTTACAAAAGACAAGACAGAGCTATAACCTTTTGACCCACAAATTAGAATCATTTGCCACAGTAAAAAAAAAATTAAAGGAGAAAACATTCGGTGATATTAATTGATGCAAAAAGGCACTTGATAAAATTCAACACACAATAATGATTTAAATAAAAATTAAGAATAGAATGATTCTTTGTCAATCCAGTAAAGGGTATCTACCACAGGGTAAGGGCAGGAGGAAGGGCAGAGGGAAAGGCAGAGAGAGCATCCCAAGCTGACTCTGCGCTGAGCACGGAGCACAAAATGGGGCTCAATCCCAGCACCCCAAGCCAACATAACCTGAGCCAAAATCAAAAGCTGGACACTCCACGAACTGAGTCACCCAGGTGCCCCCATTCTTTTAAGTTCAAAAACAAAACAAGAATTCCCACTGCCACCCCTGAAATTCTATATTGTATTAAAGGTCCTAGATAGAAATAATAAGACAGGAAAATGATAAAATATCAAGAAATGAAAAGATGGGCGCCTGGGTGGCTCAGATGGTTGGGCGTCTGCCTTCGGCTCAGGTCATGATCCCAGGGTCATGGGATCGAGTCCCGCATCAGGCTCCCTGCTCCTTGGGAGCCTGCTTCTCCCTCTGCTTCTCTCTCTCTCCCTCTGTCTCTCATGAATAAATAAATAAACTCTTTAAAAAAAAAAAAAAGAAATGAAAAGATATACAAGGTTATTACCAAAAAAGTTGTAAATTTTACTGTGGGATATAAAAGAAGATCTGGAAAATGGAAAGATATAGTATGTTTGTGGAGCGAAAAAAAATCAGTATTTAAAAGAACTCAGTACTGTCAGATTTATTCTATATTAAACCCAATTCCAGTCAAAGCCCCCAAATTTTGTCAGACTTCTATAAACCTTTTCCAACGGAATAGGCAAGATTACTAAAATAATTCTGAATTACAAAAAAAGGGGAACTGCTTTCTCAGTTATTGAGATTTAATAATTCCTGATACCCATTAAAACTGCATAGCATCGGCACAGTTGGACTCAAATAGGCCAGTGGAACAGAATAGAGAGCCCAGAAATACACACATGCATACCTAAGATCTTATCTGATAGATGTCACATTGCAAGTTCACAAGGAAAATATGGGCCTATATACAAAATAAGAGGTGTTTGGACGAAAGCTATCCATCTGGAAAAAAAAAAAGTATTTTTGATCTCCTTCTCATACCATTTGGAAAAATGAAATCCAGATGAATTAAAGACCTAAGTGGGACTAAAACTTAAAACATTCTAGGAAAAATTATGGGTGAATGTCTTCATGACCTTACAACAGAGAAGGATTTCTCTGAAAAGCACTGAAGTCAAATATCATAAAGAAAAATTACTAATAAACTTAATTACGTCAAAATTTAAAACTTTAAGGCAAGCTTCAGAATGGGAGAAAATGTTTGCAATATAGTCATGCAATAAAACACATAAAGATTTATTAAGTATATATAAGATTCTTAAAAATCCAACACAAGAAAAGGACAAATCAAAATGAAAAGGGGTAGATAGGAAAGGGAATTCCTATTGAGATAAACATTTCAAATGCTTGACCTCATTGTAATCAGGGAGATGCAAGTTAAGACAATTAAAAGCTATCTTCACCCACCCCCCTTCAAACTGGCAAAAATTTCATCCAAGTATTGAGATGATATTGGGAATATATGGGAATGCTCATAAACCACCAAAGAGGGGATAAATTTGTATAACCACTTTGAGTATTTAACAATTTCTATCATTGAAAATGTGCACTTCAAACATTCCAAAATTATTTTGATACAGTTTCTCTTTCATTGGTACTGAAGATGACCTGCATAAATGTCCTTTGCTATATTAGAAACAAAGTTGAAATAAACTAAAAGGCCAGTAATAAGGGAACAGATAAACAAAATGTCATATATTCATATAGTAACTAAAATAGAGCCAATTAACAAACCAGATCTAGGTGTGTCCACATGAAATTTTTAGCAGGGAGTACAGCAGAACAACCCGGACAACGATTAGATTTTGTTCCTGAAATAGGATAAGCAAAAACAAATTCTGGGCAACCGTGTGGAGGATTCACTGGAGCAGAAAGCAACTAACACAGGGAGATATTAAAACAATATGGAACAACAACATAAATAAAAACCAAACAGCAATTGCAGGACTCACCATGCCCCAGGAGAGCAATGTGCTAGGGCCACCTACTCCTCTGTGCACCTGGGTAATGCCCATAAAGGAACAAAGCCAACATAACATCACCAGACTTAGAGGACTAAACTGAGGGGCACATCTGCCAAAGTTGACAGCATCAAAGAAAAGTGTGAGAAGGGTGCATTTGGATTGCAAACTGATTCTGTGTCGGGTGGAGGATTCAGTCCTTGGGTCGCAGAGGAGGTCAACGTAAGAAATGGACAGAGAGTAGCCAACAGCCTAACTGTGGGAAAACTAAGAGGCATTCAGCACTAAAGGAAGGTGGTGAGCAAAAAAAAATTATTGCTAATACCTGATTTTATTCTAGTGATGATTTCTCACACCACTTTTTCAGCCCCTGGTCTTGCATTTGCTTAAATGTCACCATCTTGAAATTTTTAGTCTAAACCCCAAAAGCTATGGCAGTCTCTAGTTCATCATGCATAGTAACTTACCCTGTCTGGAGTCACCCTGTTTCCTGATATTTACAACTGTCTTTCATCAGTCACAAAAGTTCAGCAAAGTATTATCTGTCTTGTTCACCTCAGCACTCAGAAAAGTGGCACATAACAAGTGGTAAATAAATCTTCATTGAATGGGGATGCCTGGGTGGCTCAGTTGTTAAGCGTCTGCCTTGGGCTCAGGTCATGATCCCAGGGTCCTGGGATCAAGCCCCGCATCCCGCTCCCTGCTCAGTGGGAAACCTGCTTCTCCCTCTCCCACTCCCTCTGCTTGTGTTTCCCTCTCTCGCTGTGTCTCTCTGTCAAATAAATAAATAAAATCTTTAAAAAAAAAAAAAAGAATCTTGGGCGCCTGGGTGGCTCAGTCGTTAAGCGTCTGCCTTAGGCTCAGGTCATGATCCCAGAGTCCTGGGATTGAGTCCCTCATTGGGCTCCCTGCTCAGCCAGGAGCCTGTTTCTCCCTCTCCCGCTCCCCCTGCTTGTGTTCCCTCTCTAGCTGTCTCTCTCTGTGTGTCAAGTAAAAAACTTTAAAAAATAAAAAAAATTTAAAAAATTTAAAAAATCTTCGTTGAATGAATTAATGCATTCTTTAGAACTAATGTGTTTTTAGATGAGCAATAACTGATTTCTAATGATAAATGACTGATTAATTATTTTCAGTTGACAAATAAGCCAAGATAATTTAATTAAGAATAAGGTTTGGAATACATTTACCAGAAAATTCTTTAATCCTCCTTTATAGCATTGGCTCTGAGCCCCTGATCTCAATGTATATCCTTATCATCATAACAAAAGGTAAAGTTTTAATCATTTTTATCCATTTTCAATGAAATGTCATTATTTCACCACAGATATATACATATATACATACTTGAAACAACATGTTTTGTTTCCTCTCTCAACTAAACAGAGATAGTAATGCCTGTTCCTTACTTTACAGAGATCAGAATATTCCTATCTGTTCCTTTCTTCATAGAAATGTGAGAATCACTTGTGAGAAAAAAAATCTACATTCTTCTTTGAATGTCTTGGAGTCAAGTGCTATTTAAAAAAGAAAATACGATTTAAAATCTAATCGTTGTCCGGGTTGTTCTGCTGTACTCCCTGCTAAAAATTTCATGTGGACACACCTAGATCTGGTTTGTTAATTGGCTCTATTTTAGTTACTATATGAATATATGACATTTTGTTTATCTGTTCCCTTATTACTGGCCTTTTAGTTTATTTCAACTTTGTTTCTAATATTGCAAAGGACATTTATGCAGGTCATCTTCAGTACCAATGAAAGAGAAACTGTATCAAAATAATTTTGGAATGTTTGAAGTGCACATTTTCAATGATAGAAATTGTTAAATACTCAAAGTGGTTATACAAATTTCATCCAAGTATTGAGATGATATTGGAAATATATGGGAATGCTCATAAACCACCAAAGAGGGGATAAATTTGTATAAATTGCAACAGGGGCACTTAGTGCCCGCGAAGGAGAAAAAGAAATACCATTAAGTCCAGGTGCCACAGCTTTTCTTGGTTAGCCTCCAAATACCTCCAAATGTGCCATGCACAGCATGACCATCTAATATATTGTCCAAACTGGACATTGGTGGGAGTGAAAGGGAATCCTAGCAGGCAGGGTCACAAGAACAACAGGTATAAACCAGTACTGCCCAGACAAACCAGAACGCATGGTGTGTGGTCACCCTAGCAGGCAGACGGGGTTTCGACAGGAACAAGGACAATAGTAATGCTCTTAGAGGAAAAAGGGTCCAAGTGTTTCTGCACTTGGCATCTGTCATGAACCCTGTGTCTGTGAAGCTGCTCTTTATATTCATTGCGTCTCACACTGCTTAGGTTTAACCTCACTGAAGAAAAGTTTTCTGCCTGATGCAGCGAAATGTCATCCTCAGTCACAGGCCCAAGGGACTGTTTCTGTTACTTATTTATTTTCTGGTGGTGACTGATTTATCACCAGCATTCAATGTCATTTGCTAGAGCTACTTGTAAATATAACACAATCTGAGAATGTCAAGCCTTCTCTGTTTTTTGAAATTCATCTATTTCTAGAAATCTACCCATATCCAGCAACTCTTCGGTCTATTTGTTACCGACCATTGGCACTGGTGCTGGCATGGAGTTCCCGAGGACCCGTGGCTTGTGTGAGCTGCAGTTGCACTTTGCTAGCTGCTAGCCTTGGGGAAAGATGACTCCAAGTCTTTGCTGAGTCTCTGAAGCATTCTCCATCTTCAAAACTTCGACTTGGTCAGAAACTTTTCTCAGATAGTCTTTGCAGTTACAAAAAAAATAAAAGGTAGTATCAGAACGACATGGTGCTGCTGTTATCTAGCAGCGTAAAGATTATTTGCTATCTTATACAATGATCTCACATACTCCGCTCAGGTCTTTATACTCAAACTGGGGCTATAGATTCACGAATATCTACCCAGCCAGAAGCTGCATCTCCCTTATTTTGCCACAACGTTTCATGTTGCCTGTCTTGTAAAATGAGACTGAACTACATTATTATTCTCTAATTTTAATAAAGCAGAGCACTGAGGCTATCATTCAGGGGGAAATTCCAAGGAAGGAAACACATTAAAATTTCAACTACCATAAACATAGAAATGCAGATCAAAACCAAAATGCATCACTTTTGACTTCCTGGAATTTTTAAAAGATTTGCCCAGCTCTCCTGCTCCCTTTTTACTCTGGAGACAGGTTCTCATATCAACCACAGCAAATAAGAAGCTGGGTGAAAATTTCATGGCACATCCCAGAGCTCTACAGTTCTGAGCCTATTGTTCCCTGGCTGGGTAATTTCCTTCGGTGGGGAACAAAGAGCATAGACATTAAAGTTGGCAGGAGTTTTAACTCAAAGGCACTGTCAGCATTGAAGGGAGGAATAACCATATCCATATTCCATAGACAACTCAGCTCACTGAATATGTTTTGCAGGTCAAGTACTCTGCTAAGTACTTTGCATATGTTATCTCTGATTATAGTCAACGATACGAATTAGGCATCATTGTTATCCCTATTTTAAAGATGAAGAAACAAAGGTCAAGCAAGTTTAATTGCTCGAGAATACACTGCTGGAAAGGGGTGAAGCCAGTGCTAGGCCAAGAAGCAATTTTACTCTAAAGTCTATACCCTCTGGAATCTTCTGTATTCCCACATTATTAAACTCCTACAGTAGGAACAAATGTAATATGATTTGGAAGAAATGGTAAATGACATGAATATCCTGAGAAAAGACTTGAAGTAATAGTCTAGTCAGGGAGAAAAATTACCTAGGCAGCAGAAACTTGGAGAAAATAGATTCTGTTTGGTATTAGGATATGATGAGGATGGCTCTATCGATTTTCAAAAAGTTGTGCTAGAAAAGATTATTTAATTCATTTATTCAGTCAGCAAATTTTTATTGAGTGTCTGCTATATACCAAGAACTGTTTTCTGTGCTGAAGATATAGGGTGAAAAGAGACAAAGCCCCTGCCCTCAAAGAACTTAAATTCTAGAGAAAAAGACAGATAACATACAAGTCAGTAAATAAAAATACAGTTTCAGGTAATAATTGTTAAGAACTGTGAAGGGTCTGAGATTGTATCCTACTTGCAAGCTCACAAATTAGTTGCCAGTTTCATGGAGAAAATTTTATATCCAGCAAATGTATCTTTAAGAAATAAAGGCAAAATAAAAATGTGTTTAGATGAACAAAAAAGGGGAAAAATTCATCAGCAGGAGACCAGCACTAAAGAAAATACCAAAGGAATTCTGGGGGCAGAATAAAAATGTGATCCCAGTTCTTTGAAGGCAGGACCATAAAAATGCAGGAAGAAATAAAGTCTAATTTAAAAAAAGTAAGTATGTGGATAAATCCAAATGAATATTGACTTACAAAAGATAATAATATCTTCTGAGATTTAAAATATATGTGCAAGTAAATACATTGCAACAATAGCACAAAAGGCAGTAGGGGGGGTAAATGGGTTCTTCATCAGTCCAGGTCCTCTAAGAAGCAGATACAAAGACTAGATTAGCCATGAAAAAGATTTGCGTGGTTGAGGCCTATAAAGGAAAGCAGGGAGGGAAGAGGGAAAGGTGAAGAGAGCTGTCAGGTCAAACTCGAAATTCCATGTCCTTTACAAGTATGCACAGAAAATTTTTTTAAGATTGTCAGAAAACATGTTAAATAATTGAAATCATTCATGATATGTTTTATAGACATAGTGTAGTTAAGCTAGAAGTCGATAACCAAAATAATCTCCCAAATCAAGGTTTGGAAATTAAGCAAGTCTCTTCTGAATAATTCATGTTCAAAAACATCATATGGGAAAGAAGAAAATATTTATAATTGAATGATAATGAAATAGTACCTATCAAAATTTGTGGATATCAACTAAAGCTTAGAAGGAAACTTAAAGTTTTAGTATATTTATTAGATAAAAAGTTAGGGCTAAAAAAATCAATAGTTAAAATAGTTACCCCAGGAAACTAGGAATAAAACAATGGCATGGTAAACCAAAGGAAATAGGAGAGAAATAATAGAGATAAGAGCAGAAATGAATGAAATCAAGAAATACACAGTAGAGAAAATTCCCGGAACAAATCATCAAAAAATGTAATTATTTATCAGCTCAAAATTTAAGTCTTCTTTCAATTAGATTGAATGCAAACTATGAAAAAAACAAAGGAGTCGCTATCTAGCCCTTAAAGTCATTTACTTTCTTAACCCCAACACTAATACTTTGAAATATCGGTGTTTGCAACATGGGGATTTTTAACACCATGGTGGCAATCAATGCACCATAGTAAGATTATGAGACAACTGGAAGGAAAACTTTCTTTTCTGAAATGAAGAACGGAGGTTATGAATGAGGAGGTAGGAGAGAAGAATCAGCCCCCAACACACAGGCTTTTACACTCATACTCTCTCAGGCAGATCCGTTTGGTACATAATATACAAAGAAGTTAAGGAACACAAATAGATGTACTTAGAGCTTTCCATGCCATCATACCTCCTGGATTTGCCTACTCATAGGGGCATGCACACCCTCGTTTGTTTTAAGTGAATTGATTATTTTTCAGGATCCAAATCCCTTGAGAAACTGATAGGCACTCTGAACAACCTCCCACAGGGTAGTGCACATACATGCATACCCAGAACTCTTTGTGTAATTTTAGGGAATTCATAGACTGCCCTGAATCCAATGCATGGATTCTCAGCTTAGAAACCCTGGCCAACAAATATGACAACATGGATGAACCTAGAGGCTATTTCGCTAAATGAAATAAGTCAGACTGAGAAAGACAAATACCATATGATTTCACTCACATGTGGAATCTAAAATAAGTAAACAAAAAGCAGGATCAGACCTAGAAATACAGAGAACTGATGGTTGCCAGAGTTGGGGGAAGGGGTTGGGCAAAAGGGGTGAAGGGGACTGGGCGATACAGGCTTCCAATTATGGAATGAATAAATCAGGGTAATAGGCACACCATAAGGGATATAGGCAGTGATATTGTAATAGTGTTGTATGGTGATAGAGAGCTACACTTGGGGTCAACTTGGGGGTTGAATCACGATGTTGTACACCTGAAACTAATGTAACATTGTATGTCAACTATACTCAAATGAAAAAATAACAATAATAAAAAATAAAAATTAAATTAAATTAGGAAAAAGCAACCCTGGCCAGATCCAACAACCTAATTTGGAGGTGAGGGATTCAGACATGGAAGAGGTAAGTGGTTAGAAATAGCATAAGTAAGGTATCTGGGAGAACATATGTGGAGGCCCTGGCCCACAGAATCATTTTAAAAAAGACTCTTCTCCTCTTCCCCTTCTCAAAATCATAGATCTAGTTTGTTTCAGAAGCAGGATGAAAATTTGGATCTCCTAAATTTCAATTAAATAACGTGTATTTTTAAAAGTAAGGTAGTTTATTTAATTTGCCCAAACAAGCCAAACGTACAGGTCTAGAATCACAACTTTCATTTGTTTGTCAAGCGGGCACAATACTTAAAAAAAACATCTTTCCCTGTGAGTCCTAAATATTGAAACTTTCATTCTCATAGAAAGTCCTTGATGTTGAATTTGAAACAAATGTTTGTTGAGTCAGAAAAACATTTTTATTTTGACTGGGTGTTTAAAAATTAATTATTATTTCTGAAGCCTCAGAACTGCTCCAGCGACCCTGAAGCCCTCCCAGACCAGGATCCTCGAACACGTAAACAAACGGTGACGATCAGCCCAAGGGCCACCCCACATGCTTGAGAACAGAACTCAGGTAAACAGTCATTTTTCTTTTCAGCTGCTGAGAAAAGAAGAATATGATTTTTCATTCCACCCCCAGGACTAGATTCCAACCGCCAAGACGATGCCCAGAAATTAAAATAAAAGCACCATGGACTCAAAAATGATTCACAGGTAATTACTAGGTGCCTCTAGCTTTGTGTTTTCTTTTTCCATTATATACATGTCTGGCTTTTTTTGTCTTTATCAAGCTGACAGTTTGCTCATTTAGATCTGATCTGCAGAACACCACTTCATATCTCTAGTGCAGTAAAGTGAAAAAGTAGAAAGATGCATCGGTTTCATTACAAGCCCTTAATATGATACTAACATGCTATCTGTGGTGCATATCTCATGCATTAAGATATTGTTCTTCAAATCGTGAAAAATATTGTTAAAAGCTCCATTAGAAATTGCTTCCATGTTTTATGTGTCTGTGTAAATCAGTGGTTCTCAACAGGTTGTGTATGGGGAGGGGAATAATTTTGCCCTACAGACAACATTTGGCAATGTCTGGAGACATTTTTGATGGTCGCAACTTGGGAAGGTGTATGCTATTGGCATCTAGTAAAGGACAAGGGTAAGGATGCTGCTAAACATCTTTCAAGATCCAGGAGATCCCCCTATAACAAAGGATTATCCAGCTCGAAACATCAACAATGCTGAGGTTAAGAGGGCCAGGTGTAAGTTTAAGTTTGTGTAAATCTGTATTTGTTTTTCTGGCAATTATGCAGAATATGGGTTTATATCCACTTCTTCAAAATAAACAAAAATGTTTTAGAAATCAGTTTACTTTGTTTAGAAGCACTTCCCATACCAAAAAGATCATTGAAAATAAGTACATTATTTCTAATATTTTCATGTTTATCAGTGTTTTGTGTGGGATTAAAAAAATCTGTTCAAGGATATAAGAAAGGGCATGTAGAAAAAAGGAACAATAATTAAAGTTTGATCTTTATACTTTATGGATATAGAAAATAATTATTGTAAAACACATTTGAAATATTAATAATTTCCACTTCTTGATGCCTTGATTATATATTCCATTTTGTAATGTCACCTTTTTTGCTAGCCAAAGAAATATTTCTTAAACAAAAAAATCAAAGACATATCTTTAATATGTGCCCATTTATGATGTTTCCCCACCTCTATCCTTAACCAAAAATAAGTTTCCACAACATTTTAACTGAAGATCTAAAAAATGACACCCTAGCAAATGTGGTGCTAATATAAACAATCAAATCTTTGGTTGTTTCTGAAAGTAACTGCAGATGACAGAATCCCATCTGGTTGGTTGATAATAAAAAGTTCTTTTGGCTATAGTGCATAGTTTAGAGACTGTCTTGGAATGTCCAAGTCCTAGGTTTGAAAACCACCCAGCCAGAAGAGAGCAGACAGGGAAAAAGCTGAAAGATACCACTGGACAACATACAATGGTACTGCCCCCATCACTCTGTACCAGTGACCCCAAGCCAGAAACATGGAAGAACTAGGCACCTCTACCATCAGTCATGCTGGGACATACACCTGTGCATAGCCACCACCCAGGTTGCACACTGCTACCTCTGAACCAACTATAGGTGGGTCAGCTTGGGGAAAACTCAATTTCTTAGAGCACCATAGCTGCTAGGGAATGTGAAAATGTAGATTTTAGCTTTATAGTCTTCATGGTTCTAGACATCAAGATAAAAGGGATTGGAATGGGAACTGAGCCAAATTATAGTATCTGCCATAGTCACCAGATTATTTTAAGGCACATCAGCATTTTAAAAAATATTTATTTTATAGCAGTCTAATTTGGTTCTAAAGCTATTCATAATCCTGTTTGTCTCTTTGGGGGTGTTGCTACTCTTCATGTTTGTGTTCTTTCTACAGATGAGTTCTTTTCTAAAATATTAAACCTAATTGCCATATCATTTATTTATTCTACCAATAAACACTGAATGCCTGCTATGGAACAAGCATTGTTCCATTCTGCACATACAGCTGTGAATTTAAAAAGGCAAAAATCCTTGTCCTCGTGAAATTACATTCCAGTGAGAGCTCAGTAAATCAATTAGGATTAGGGTTAGCTACACATAACAAAAACAAAATTAAACTAAACTGAATTACAGTAGCTTCAACAAGACAACAGTTTGTCTCTGACATAAAAAAAGTCTGAAGATGAGAAAGATTGCAAAAATAGCCCTATTCTTCCCCCTTCCTATATCATCCCCTTTGTTATGTAACCTGCAGTTCCTCTCACTAAGGAAGTGGAATCCATGTCTTGAATCTGAGCTGGCCTTATGACTTGCTTTGGCCAATAGAATGGGGCAGAAGTGCTGGTGTTCCAGTTCCAAACCTAAGCCCTAAGGGATCTTCATGTTTCCACTTGTTCTTTTGTGCCTCTATGGTTCCATGAGAAGGATGCACCCCACCGCCGTGCTGGAGGATGAAAGACACATGGAGCAGAGCAGATTCATACCAACTGGCCCGTTTGAACCCACCCTAGACCAGTCAACTCTCAGTTGACCTCTAGAAGCAGGAGAGAGCCCAGATGAGCTGAACTCCACAGATGTGCGAGAAATAAGTGTTTTTGTAGACTGCTGAGGTTTTGTGAACATTTCTTGCTTAGCATTACTGTGGCAATAGAGAACTGATACAGGAACAAAGCAGTCTGGGCAGACATAAAAGCTTAGAAGTGTTAGGGACCCAAGCTCCTTGTATTCTGCTGCTTTAATCCTCAATTTGTGGCTTCTATTTTATCATCCAATATTGCTGCTGAGCCATCACTTCCAAATACACACATCCCAGCTAGTGGGAAACCAACAAGGGGTGAAAAAGGAGACAAATAAATGTTCCTTTTAAGGGAACTTCTTGGAAGTTAGTTATAGACACATCCAGCTATAAGGAGTGAGAACCAGAAAATGTAGTCTTTATTCCTACTGCCTGTGCCTAGATAAAAACTGGGGGTTCAGTCAGTAAGGAAGAAGAGGAGGCTAGATTCTGGGGACAATTGGTAAACCACACGTGCCAATAAAACATACTGAGAGAGGGGCATCTGGGTGGCTCAGTCGGTTATGTGTCTGCCTTCAGTTCATGTCTTGATCTCTCAGACCCTGGATTGGGCTCCCTGCTCAGCAGGGAGTCTTCTTCTCCCTCTCCCTCTGACCCTCCCCCCACTCATGCTCATGCTCTCTCTCAAATAAATAAATAAATAAACAAATAAACAAATAAACAAATAAATTCTTGGGCGCCTGGGTGGCTCAGTTGGTTAAGCGACTGCCTTCGGCTCAGGTCATGATCCTGGAGTCCCTGGATCGAGTCCCACATCGGGCTCTCTGCTCGCCAGGGAGTCTGCTTCGCCCTCTGACCCTCCCCCCTCTCATGTGCTCTCTCTCTCTCATTCTCTGTCTCTCAAATAAATAAATAAAATCTTTAAAAAAAAAAAACAAATAAATTCTTTAAAAAAAAAAACATACCGACAGAAAGAAAGTTACCTATTTCCCAATTTAGGGCTCTTACCAAATGAAAGCAGTTTTCTAAAATTAAGCTACATTGTTTTCTGGATGGACTGTGAAATTATAATACTTAATAAAGAAATATTAATATTCATAAATCCAAAATAGCACTTTTTCCTATGGCATTCTACTGTTTATGCAATTTTGCTTTTTGCCAAAGGGACAAAGCCTTTTTTTTTCCAATAATAGTTCCAACATTGTCCAACTGTCTAAATAATTCAGCTGGTGTTAGCAAGTGTTTCAACAAAGCAGTGTTCATTTTTATCATAAGTGGTCATCAAGCATAACAGCAGATTCCACCTGGGCTAAAAGACTAGTTTTAATAAGACATTTTGGGGTAAAAGGATGAGAAGCAGAGGAGTAATTGCTTCTGTACCTAGAGGGGCCACGGTTCATCCCCACACTGTAGAAGTCACCTGGCAATATGTATTTAACTACGTTTTTGAGTAAGGAATCCAACCATAGTAAGAAAATATGTACCAATAGTTTAAAGTATAATTTAAAATATAATTTCCCTATTCTTGGGTTCTTAATTCCCAAATCAAATCTTAAATTCACTTGAGCAGAGCTATACTTTTAAGAATGTGAAATGAAATGTACAGATTAACTCTGACTGTTTTACTTGCCTACCCTGTGTGCGTGCACGTGCGCGCGCGCGCGCGCGCACACACACACACACACACACACACACACACACACACACACACACACACACACTGGCAAGAAATTTAAATCATTTCTTCCTCAACTCCACATACTCTTACAGAACCTGCTCATATCTGTTCTTCAATCCTTGCAAAATGAGCAGTGGGGCGAATTACTGGCTATTGGTAACTGAAACAGTGATAGACACCTAACCTCAGATGGGAAAATCATGTAGGTCCTCTCTTCCAGAAGTTTCTAAATGAGACACAGCAACTCTAAGCTCCTAGGTTAATGAACTGAGAGAATTTTGGTGGAACGATTTCTTATCACAGCCCTGCTTAAGCATTGGATGTCAGCCTTTAGACAAAGAATGAAGCAAACAGGCAGAGTTATAAGAAACCATGAAGTTCAAGAATGACAGAGAGAGGGAGGGAGAGAAAGAAAGAGAGAGAGAGACAATGAATCGCTGTCTGTTTCTGATGACTTTCCTGGCTTCAGTCCCTCATGAAGACAAATCAACCAAGCTATTTGCATCTGGGTCAAATTATTGTCTTCTTTCCTGTTATAAGCTCCTATGATCAACTATACGAAGTACTATCTAAAGCCGATCTCTCCACTTGCAAACTGAAGCACATCCTTTAGCTCCTAATCAAGGACATCATTCCAGATATTATCCTCAATGTCTCCTGCAACATCAATTTTTTCTTAATACTAAATCATTCCCCTAGTGCCACAGCAGTACGTGGAACATAGCAGATGCTAAATAAATATTTGTTGAATGAACTCACCAAAGGGGAAAAAGCATAGTCAACAGAAATCAGGCTTCAAGAAAGTAGATTGGCAATAGTGCAGCTAGAGGAAGGAGTAGGGAGCAAGAGGGAAAAGCTATACCACTGGAGAATTATTTAGGAAGGTCACAATCCCAAGACACAGGTGCATTAAAAGACCAAGATTTAATCACAAGACTACAGAATGCTATTTCACTTCCACACTTTATCACAATACCAACAGGATTCCAGTATAATAACAGTGGATTGTGGCTGAAAACGTCAGGCTCGTTCTGAGGGAGAGTTACTTAGGGAAGTCTCAAGTCAAAAAAGGAGACAAAAACAAGATCATTAGAGGAATTTTAAGGCTCTAACACCTGTAGCAACAGCAGACACTAATACAGTCCAACTCCTAGCCCAATTAATATAGATCCATCCACTACATGCTTATTCATAGTTCCTATTATTTGATACATGTCCAACTTCTAGAAGTAGACTAAAGAGACATGATGATTAAATGTAATGTAGTGTCATTACATTTAAGGATGACATTCTGGGGAAAAAAAAACGGGCAGTGGAGGAAAACTAAGGAATTCTGAATAAAGTATGTACTTTAATGAATTATATCTATAGTGGTTCATTAACTATGACGAATGTACTATAATAAGATTATAATAAGAGGTCCTGGGTGAGAAGTATATGGGAACTCTATACTCTGTGCAATTTTTCTGTCAACCTATAACTATTTTAAAATTTGAAAGCTTATTTAAAAAAATGAAAACAGAAGATGAAAATCATTGTCGGGTAACTGTCACTCAGCATCATATTGCTTCCTTCCCTATTCATTAAAAATATCCCTCTGGGCTCTGGAGATCATGGAATACCAACACACAGTTTTCACACAAAGTGAAATATCCTAGAGGCAAGTGTCCTAATAAAAAAATACTTCATTTTTATAATGAATTTTCTTCTTCCACATCAACAAGGCTTTCAATAAGGCTGATAGTGTCATGTAGAAGAGGAAAAACTTCTCTGGCTTTCATCCTAAAGTCTAAGCTGGGCTTCCTGGGGGGTGGGGGGAGAGAAAAATCATTAATATTTATAGCTCTTAGCTTTGACAGTTCTTGGCATATTCTGTTATTTCACAGAGAATATTCTCCTTGGGGTGGAAGGTAGAGGTTAAGCATCTATGTTGGATGTCTACAGATCAAGACAACAGGAGTTCACATTCATGCAGACTTGTTTGGTTTCCATGCCAGGAAGTGGTGTGTTATTATTTTGCCTTCCTTAGGCTCATGGAAGACAGCAACACCTGAGCCCCCACTGTTCAATTTAGATGTTTTTATAGCTCAAGAAACATTTCTTAAGTGATTACTAAATATAAGCTAATAACAAAGGATTATTAAAATTCTAGCTTTGAGGAAGTTAATAACCAAAAGGGATTACGTTATATATCTAAATACTATATCAAAATATATAAAATTCTGTACTACGTAGTGAGAGATGGAGAAGTAGATTCACAAATTAGAAGTATGACTCCTGAAAGGTAACAGCTTCCATCTTACTTAGAAAAAAAAAAAGATGACAGAGACACAAGCATGTGAAAGAATTTAAGATCACATTCGTATACTGTAAGAGGATAGTTCTAATGATCACAACCCAGGTATTTCAGAAATGCATCTTCTGAAGTACCAGCTCTTTCTGGCCACGCTCACCCTCCAGCAGCTTTCCTTTCAGTTGGTAGCGAACAGTATTGACCCCAGTAGCATTCCCAGGAGTATTTTTAAAAACTAGCTGAAGTCCAGACATCTCCAAAATAGTTTTTCCCTACAGCTCACGTTGGAACCTTGAAGCCAGTTAATTTTCCTCACATCACCCTGCGTGGTCAACCAAAATGCAAGCCTTTGGGATCATCCATCTTTTTCCCTACCCTCATTTCTACTTAGCTGGCCTTCCTTGTTCCTATCTCCTCATCTCTGAATTTTACCTCCACCTGTTCCATTGTGCCCTTTGAACCCCCAGTTCCTCTGCAAATAAACTTCTCCTCCCAGAGTGCTTTTCCTCCTCCCTTTACGGCGAGGTCTTCTCTCTTGACTCCAGTCTGGTCTTAGGAACTTTCTCCTCCATGCTCCCACGTCTACTCCCTAAATTTACTCTACAGCTTGTTACTTTGTTGTAATTCTGTTTCCTCCTCATTTTTGCATTCCCAGGACCTACCAAAGGCCTTACTAAGCATTAAATGACTGAATGAACACAAGAACACCACCTAGCAAATGCAAACTTGTATGGTGGAAATTGCACATCTATGTGGTTTAGAGGAAGAGTTGATTGTATTTGGATTCGAATTAATCAGGCAAAGCTGCAGCCCTCAGTTAAGTGAACTGGAGGGTTCATCTATGAAAATATAACTCATATCACTTAAAATGAAAAAAAGAAAAAGTGATTAAATTTCCCCTTTTTTCCCCTCCAACCCTCCTCAGTCCCTAAGGAAATGTAATGATATTATCAGTTTGACAGCTTCTCTCTATGAACCTTCTACCCTCACACATCATGGTGACAGATGCTGGTGAGGTAAGAGGAAATAGCAGTTTTCATAGCACCCACGTGGTCAATAAGAGGCGATTCACACACTGGGAAGTGTAGCCCTGATCACCGACTGCGTGCTGAGAGCCGCACCGCTCAGATGAGAATAAAGAACCAGAATGTTAGCTGAGGTCAGAGCTTCCTGGACTCGTTGACAAATGAAATCAAAAAAATATAAAAACAAAACCATCATATTATTTTCCTTGTCAGAATTTGCACTTTCAACAGTGGATGTCCAGGAACAACTCAAAGAATTCAATAATTCAATTCATGCTGGTAGGCATTTATATTTTGTGAACTTTTCTGTGTTGGATGCTATATAATGATTAAATGTTATATAATGACTAAAAAATGAAATGACTCTCATGACTTAATATTACAGAAAAAGGAAAACCCATTCTTAAGAAGTCACAAGTCAAATTTGCCATGAATAATTATATAAGAAGTAAAGGTCAAAGAGGAATTAGAGATCAATAACTGAACACAGAACAATTTTTTGACTTTTCATTCCAGTGCTACTTTTATTCAAAAATTGCTGTAGAAATGACATTGCTGGAGGAAATAAAATAACAGGCAGTAATCATTTTGACAGTCGGGTTAGGAGAATAATTCCATGTTTCTTAGTCTTCCCCTAATGTAGGGATGTTTTAGAAGATACTTGTTATGATCAGTACAGAACTTAATTTACATCAGTCTCTCCCCACTTAAATGCTTCTCTGAGCCATTTGAGAAATAATACCAGAGAGTCAGATGCCCTGGGATGAAAATATCAGCTTTAGTATTCTTTAAGTTGATATGGAAGAATGTGGCTTCAATGTTCAGCAACAATATATTTCTAATACCGCACCAGGGAATTAGACAGACTCATGCGCTCAGTCTCAGGCTGGGCTGAAATCCACAGCCCTTCCCAGAGGGCAGAGGTAGAGCATGGAGAAGCAGACAAGCACATGTCATTCCAGTGGGCAGAAGTTCCAAAAGAGAAAGGGAATGGAAGGAGTGGAGCTCTATGTGTCTGGGTCCTCCTCCCAAACTCACCAAGCAGGTAAAATTGAATGGGAAAAGGTGATCAGCAAAAGTGAAGACAAACAAGAGTGACATCCAGAGAATGAAATACAAACTGAAAAATGCTGGATATTGTATTAATTCCATCTTCGGCGATTGACTTTGTGGTCACACAGATCTCAGCTCTGACCTCTTGCTATTACATGATCTCAGTTAAGTTACTTACTCTCTCAAAGCCCAGTTTCTCGTCTGGAAAATGTGAAAAACAATGGCTACCTGACAGAGTTGTAAGAGTTAAGCCAACAGAGTGCATGTAATACACTTAAGAAGGTGCCTGAAACACACACACACACACACACACACACACACACACACCCGTGAATAAATGATAGCCATTGTTATCTTTTATCTTCAAACACTTGGTAAGCTGTAAATCACTAAGTAAATGGAAGGGATTATTATCATTACTATTATTGTAGGAAATTTCACTGCTGTTTCACCAAAAGGCAACAGCTAAATAGACGTTGTTTCATTCCATATCCGTCTTTTACACAGAAACTAACAGCTGTTCATTAATGGCCGCCTCACTCCCCAGTGGGATGTGAGCCATATTATAATAGAAAAGGTTATATCCTCATTAGGCATATAAGGTGTGTTGTGGAGCAGAAAGTCACACGTCAGATGTGTCTTATCACTTGTCATCTTGTCATACTTGTTAAGTCAAGAGATACATATAAATTCATAACAATTTAGGTGTTGTGATTTTTTTCATTGCTTTTTAAAAATTTCTTTCAAATTCACGTTTTCTATTTGATAGCTCTGAGGTTAAATGTTTAACGTGGGACATTGTCATTGCTGTGTACTTCAATATATAGCCACTGTAATTAAGATTTCAAGTGACTCTGGTTGTGAAGTACATTGCCTCTGGTTTGCATAATGTACAATATATTCATTGTTGTGGCTTCCTTTGCATAAATCAGTCTTATTAATATCTTATTCATCTTCTTGCCTTCCAGAGTCTTGAATCAAATTAATTCTCTGAAGGAAGAAATGTCAGGACTCAGCCAGCTAGGGAGATCTGCATAATTCTAGTCCATTTTTCAATAAAATTTGTACTATAGGCGGTCACATGATTTACTAGCAAATTTTAACTCTGCTGCCTCTTTGTTTCTCTAGGAAACAAGAACAGAGATTTGTATCTACATATAATGTGCAGAGAACTGTAGTAAAAGGGTTAAAGAAAAAGAGTAGGCATCAAGCTATGACAGTGAATCCCAGCTGGTTCCTCTAACAGATATTCTAGCAGGAGTCCCAGTTTGAAAAGAAGGAAAGTGAAAACATTGTCATTATGAAAACTTGAAGCAATGAATATTCTATTCTGCTAGCATAACGGTGAGGTATCACCATGCTGTGAGTGGTGACAGACCCTCCACTGAGGACTAAGCTTAACGCTAGCAATTCCCACCCTAGTTGGTGACACGGAGTGAACAGATTCCCCCAGCCGATTTTGCTTAGACCCACCTGGGCCTGGTGTGAGACCACAAGAAATCCCTCAGAAAACAAAGTGAAAATTGCTGAAAAGGAGAGAAGGTTGTCCTCTTTGCATAGCTCCTTGGAAAGCTGACCATGACATCCACAAACAAATGAAAGATGAATCTCTTCACAAGACACCTTTATCTTATTCTCTACAGAAGACCATTTTGTTGGTCTCAACAACATGGTTGTTTCTTCCCAGCCAAGTCGGCTATAGATGTCAATTTTCTCTCTAGCTAGAAAGTAATCTTCATTGTGCCAATGCACCTTGATCGCCTCTATAGAGTCTACCAATAAAACAGTTCTGGATATGGAAACATTTCTATTTGCATGAAATAAAAGATAATAAATATGAAAAAAGTGCCATATTAATATATAATACCTTCCTCTACTCCTACTTTCCTGTCTTCCACTTTTATAATGAAACTTGAGGACAGGTTTTCCTTGAAATCTTAGAAATTAATCCAACAAACATTTATTATACTCCAGTTGTGACAGGTTTTATATTGAACATGAGAAACATGAACCAAATGCACACATTTATACATAAAAATGTACTGAGTATTGGACTTCCACTTTGGGCCGTGATAGAGTAAGCGGTATTGGATTTATTCTTCCACTAAACACAACTATAAAACTGGACAAATAATAAGGGGAAATTTTTTCCGGTACTGAACGACAGAGAGCACTGGCTTTGATGATTAAAAGACAGAAAACACAGTAATTGAACTACACATTCACTGCCATTTTCTTCCTTGGGACATTTTCCTGGCCACCCAGGAATGTGGAACCCAGAAAAGCAATGATCTCAGTGATCTGAGGAGGCAGAGTAGGTTGGGGCTGTTGAGGTGGTTGAAATGTACACATCATGATATAGCAAAGAGAAAGCAATACAGACAGGTCCCCAGATCTGTGTGGTGGTTACCCTTGGGTACTTGTCTGAGTGCTGGACTAAACACAAGCAACACAAGACTCCAAGGGTATAGCAGAGAGCAGTTTCTGGGTGGCAAAGAGCTGAAGGAAGATAGTAAAGTCAGGCTGTTCTGGGAGGAGTTGGTGTTGCAGCCATGCCAGAGTTGAAAGACCTTGCTGATTACTATGCATTCAAAGATGACCCAGAAAGGCCATGCCTTAGGAATAAGTAGCACTCCCAAAAATAGCAGTCATGACCTAGTATGATGACAAAACCAAAATATATCTGGCTCAGTAAAGCCTAAAGCCAACCAGACAATATCAAGAGGATTTACCATTAATTTGATTTGCTTGCCAGAACAAAATTCAGGATAATTCTGACTCCTCAAAATTTATCATCCAAAATGATATCCAGCACATAATAAGAAAAATACTAGACATGTGAGTGAAGGGGGCAGGAAAATGTGATACATAATCAAAAAGAAAATAGGTAACAGCAATAGACCCCAATATTATCCAGATGTTGGATTTAGCAGATAGATTTTCAAAAGCATTGTAAATTCATTCAAGAAACTATGGATGATGAATGAAAAAAGGGATGAAGAAGCTCAGCAGAGAAATGGAAAATATAAAAAAGAACTAATGGAAATCCTAAACCTAAAGAAATGCAACATCTGAAATTTAAAATTTCCTGGGTTGTTTTAAAATCAGATTTTGTGTGTGTGTGTGGCAGAAGCGTCAGTGAATATAAAGACAGATCAATAAAAATTACTCAAGGGGCACCTGGGTGGCTCAGTCATTAAGCGTCTGCCTTTGGCTCAGGTTGTGATCCCAGGGTCCTGGGATCGAGCCCCACATCAGGCTCCCTGCTCAGCAGGAGACCTGCTTCTCCCTCTCCCACTCCCCTTGCTTGTGTTCCCTCTCTTGCTGTGTCTCTCTTTGTCAAATAAATAAATAAAATCTTTAAAAAATAATAAAAAATAAAATAAAAATTACTCAAATCAAAGAGTAAAAGGAAAAAAATTGGGAGGAAAATGAACAGAGCTTCAATAATCTGTGGAACAGTATAATTTCCTTAGATGATTGGCATCCAGGGGAGTAGAGATAGAATGGCTTAGAAAAAATATTTTAGAAAGCAATGGAAGAAATGTTCCCAAATTTGATTTAAAAACATTAATTCATAGATCCAACATGTTCAGATGACCCCAAGCAGGATAAATACAAAGATAACCACACTGATCCCCAACATTTTCAAACTAGTGAAAATAAAACATAAAGAGAAAGATCTTTAAAATATCCAGAAGGAAAAAAAGACACATTACATATAGGAGAGTCATCATGAGAATGACAACTAACTTCTCATTAGACAAAAAAATTGAAGAAAATGAAACAAAATCTTTAAAGTGATGAGAAGTGTATTAGTTTGCTAGGGCTTCCATAACAAAGCACCATGGACTGGATAGCTCGAACAACACGGATTTATTGGCTCACAGAACTAGAGGCTAGAAGTCCAAAATCAAGGTGCTGAGACAACTGGTTCCTTCTGAAGACTATGAGGGAATCTGTTGGTTTGTCAATGGCTGTCTTCTCACTATGCCTCTTCACATTGTCTTCCCTGTATGCACGTCTCTATACCCACATTTCATCTCTTTCTAAGGACACCAGTCATATTAGTCAGGGCCCCCAGTGACCTTGTTTTAACTTGATTACCTCTATAAGACCCTATCTCCAAATAAAGCCACATTCTGAGGTACTGGGGGTTAGAACTTCAACATATGAATTTGTTGGGGGATGGAGGGACATGCAAACCAACCCATAGCAAAAGAAAGTTTTATAAACCTCTCAAACTCTAATTCTATATCCAGTGAAAATATGCTTTACAAATAAGGATAAGATTTTTTTCAGATAAAATAAAACTAAGGGAAATTTTTGCAACCAGAACTTTATGTTAGAGAATTGCTAAAGGAAGTTCTTTATATTAAAGGGAACTTCTACATAGAGTCAGATCTACACGAAGAAATGAAGAACTCCAGAAATTTTAAGAACATTAAGTAAATATAAAAAGTATTTTCTTTTTTTCCTAATTTCATTAGAAACATTGTAATGTTTATAATATAGAGAGAAGAAAAATATATGACAGGAGCACAAAAGACTTCTACTGTAACAAGTCTCTTAAATGTTAGTTAAACTGGTACAATTTTTTTTAAAGATTTTATTTATTCATTTGAGACACAGAGATACAGAGAGAGAGAGAGAGAGAGAGAAAGCATGAGCAGAGAGAGAGGCAGAGGGAGAGGGAGAAGCAGGCTCCTCGCTGAGCCAGGAGCCTGATGCAGGACTCAATCCCAGGACCCTGGGATCATGACCTGAGCTGAAGGCAGACGCTTAACCATCTGAGCCACCCAGGCGCCCCATAAACTGGTACAATTTTGATTCTAAGTAAGATATGATAAATTAAGGACATAAAACATAATCCCTGGAGCAGCCACTAAAAGAATACAACAGTTAGAGATAAAAAAAAAAAAAGGAAAAAGGAAATCATAAAAAGTAATCAATTAAACTACAAGAAGCCAAGAAAGGTGAGAGCTTAAGGGGTGGGAAAGGAACATAAAAACAGATGGGACAAATAGAAAACTAATAGCAGGTGGAGGCTTTAACCTAACTGTAGCAGACTACATTTTCCATATATAGCCACAATAAAGTCTCCCATCTTCTGCAGTGGGTCTGTATCAGTTTTCCAGGACTGCCATAATACTACAGACTAAGTGGTTTAAACAATGTAAGTTTATTTCTTCACAGTTCTGGGGGCTTGAAGTCCAAAATCAAGGTGTCACCAGAGTTTCCTTCAGGGAGACCTCTCATCAGCTTGTAGATGGCTGTCTTCTCCCATTGTCTTCACATGGTCTTCTTCTTCTTTTTTTTAAGTGGGCTCCATACCCAACGTGGAGCCCAATGTGGGGCTTGAACTCACAACCCTGAGATCAAGACCTGAGCTGAGATCAAGAGTCAGATGCTTAACTGACTGAGCCACTCAGGTGCCCCTACATGATCTTTTTCTTAAAGGCTCCATCTCCAAATACAGTCATATTCTATGGTGCTGGGGATTAGGAGTTCAACATATAAATGTGGGGGGACACAATTCAGTCCATAACAGGGGCTTTGCCATCAGATCAAGAGGCAGAGTTGTTTCTCCATCCCTTTGAATCTGGGCACATGCCGTTACTGCTTTGACCAATAGATTATGACAGAAGTGACACTGTCAGTACCAGTCATGGTCCTGATCTGACCTGGCAGTGTGCTTACAATGGAATACTAGTAAACAGTAAAAGGGATTGAACTACTGATAAACTCAACTTGGATGAACCTCAAAACTAGTATGTTGAAAGAAGCCAGACATAAAGAAATGCATATTTTATGATTTCATTTACATAAAATTCAAGGACAGGCAAAAGTAATTTAACTGGTAGAAGGTAGAACAATTAGAAATTAGTAATTCCTTCTGTTTGGAGGAGAATGGTGTGACTAGAAGGAGCCGATGATGGAAGTTTCTTGATGATGGAAATGTCCGTAGTGTCATTGGTTACATAAGTGAAGATATTTGTTAAGACTTATCAAACTATATGGGCGCCTGGGTGGCTCAGTCATTAAGCGTCTGCCTTTGGCTCAGGTCATGATCCTGGGGTCCTGGGACTGAGTCCCACATGGGGCCCCTGCTGCTCAGCGGGGACCCTGCTTCTCCCTCTCCCTCTGCCTGTTTCTCCCCCTGCCTGTGCTCT
Source organism: Zalophus californianus (assembly GCF_009762305.2). Classification (NCBI taxonomy): domain Eukaryota; kingdom Metazoa; phylum Chordata; class Mammalia; order Carnivora; family Otariidae; genus Zalophus; species Zalophus californianus. Next base: position 44,743,315 of record NC_045601.1, read on the forward strand.
CTCGCTGTCAGATAAATAAATAAAATCTTAAAAAAAAGAAAAAGACATCAAACTATATAGTTAAGATCTGTAAATTTTACCATATATGTTAATTTAGTTTCCCATTGTTGCTACAACAAATTACTACAAGCTTCGTGGCTTAAAACAACACAAATTTATTATCTTACAATTTCGGAGGTCAAAAATATGTCTCACTGGTCTGAAACCAAGGAGGCCCTAAGGGAAAATTGACTTTTTTGCCTTTTCCAGCTGCTAGGGGCTGGCTGCCCACAATCCTCGGCTCTTGCTTCCCTTCCATCTTCAAAGCCAGCAATAGCCATTCACGTCTTTCTCACATCTCATCACTCTGACACTGACTCTCTTCCACACCTAAAGGATCACAGTGGTTATATTGGAGCAATCCAGATAATCCAGGATAATTTCCTTACCTTAAAGTAGTTCATTAGCAATCTTAATCTCATCTATACTTTAATTCCCTTGTCAAATAACATTCACACATTCCAAGGATTAGGACATGGAAATTTCTGTGGTGGGGGGTAGAGTTGGGGGGGAGTATTACCTACCACATTTTATGTGAATTTTACTTCAATAAAAAACAATTTTTGTAAAAGCTACTGGATGCCTATGCCAGTCACCATTCTAGATCTCTCTATATATATACATACGGTTACATATTTATCTATTTTTGTGTGTCTGCCCTACTAGAATCTAAGCTTCTTGAGGACAAGGAGGTTTGTTTGGTGTACTGTATTAGAACAGCATCTAGCACATAGTAGGAGCTCAATAAAAATTTTTGAATGCATGAAGGCAAACTCAATCAGTTTCATTTATTTTTGCTGATTTTGTGGATAATCTTGATTGAATGACTTCCTAGCAGAATTTTATGTAGATAGAAATCACAGAAATTAAGAGTCTACTAACCCCACTAAAAAGTATTTGGTTTTGAACCATTAAATGTTTGTATTAGAATATCATCATCACCTAATAGAACAGCCTAGTTATAATGCTAGGAAGCAGAGAACAGAGCCATCCCCTGGAAGAGTCAGTCTCTATATTAAAAAATAGAATTTTCTCAGAAAATAATTTGGTTCAGGAGAAATACTCAAGAATTTATTTCCTGATATATTTTGGTTATTTATATTGTTACTCCTTATGATGCTGAATTATATTTTTTTCAAACTAAAACATATGGTGTTAGAAATGTCACCAAAAAGAATATATTTTTCTCTTATTAAGTATTTTTCTGAAGGTTTATAAAAGTCAACACCAGAAAGCCTTATGTTTTGTACCATCATTTCTAATATTTTGAAACAATTGAGGGCTTGGTTTTCTTCATAACTTCGTAACATCAGGCATGAACACATACTGTCTTTAAAAAAATAAAGACATTGCATTTGACTGTGCTTGGCAGGAAATACAAGTGTTGCTTCTTTCTGCCCCCTCCCAACATGTTTGTATCCCTTAGGAAATAAATGCAACAACAATATGTAAATTCACCAACAGCTTCTGACTTCCCTCTTACTCTGATTTGTGTTTCAAGTATCACCACTGAAACTCTGATTCTTTACAAATTTATCCATAAGAGAACAAATAATTTATTCCATTGAAGAGTTGATTAAATATTGATTAAATTTATATTACAGAATGAGCCTAATTGAATTAGCACACAGACATACACTGCAATGATCTCTTACTTCCAAAGATCTACTGATCAAAGATGTCTTATTTTAAGACAATTTTTATCTTAAAATTTATATGAAATGTGATCTTGCCCAATATTAATGATCATCATAATCAGATTCTTTTTCTTTCTTTTTAAAGATTTTATTTATTTATTTGAGAGAGAGAGTAAACAAGAGAGAGCATGAGCAGGAGGGAGGGGCAGAGGGAGAAGCAGACTCCCCACTGAGCAGTGAGCCCTTGGCCCCCAACGCTGGGCTCCATCCTAGGACCCTGGGATCATGACCTGAGCTGAAGGCAGATGCTTAACTGACTGAACCACCCAAGTGCCCCAGATTGTTTTTCTTCCTAAAGTTTTTCTTATTAAAAAAAAATGTGTGTGTGTGTATTGCTAAAGCTCTCTGTGGAAAAAAACAATCAAGGGTTTTCATATAATAGACATCTGCTATGGACTGAATGTTCCTACTCCCCCCAAATTCATATGTTGAAGCCTTAATCTCCAATGTGATGATATTTGGAGGTGAAACATTTGGGAGGTAACTAGGTTTAGATAAAGCCATAGAGTTGGAGCTTTCAGGATGGGATTAGTGCCCTCATAAGAAGAGGAAGAGTCCTTTCTCTCTGCCATGTGAGGATACAGCAAGAAGACAGCTGTTTGCAAACCAGGAAGAATTTCCTTACCAGACACCAAATCTGCTAGCACCTTGATCTTAGATTTCCTGCCCTCTAGAACTGTGAGAAAATAAATGTCTGTTGTTTAAGCCCCCAATCCATGGTATTTTGTTACAGCACCTCAAGGTGACTAAAACAGCATCTTAGCACCTTGAAGGCATGAAGAATGGAATTTGGTGGAGCCAAGAATTCTAAAGGACACAAATACATTTAAAAGGGGGACTAAAGGGGCACCTGGGTGGCGCAGTAGGTTAGGCTCCGACTCTTGGTTTCGGCTCAGGTCATGATCTCAGGGTTGTGAGATCAAGCCCCGAGTTGGGCTCCACGCTTAGCACTGAGTCTGCTTGAGATTCTCTCTCCCTCTCCCTTTGCCCCTCCCCCTGGACATGCTCTCTCTCTCTCTCTCACTCTCTCTAAATCTTTAAAACAAAGGAGGGGGGACTAAAATGGACAGTATCCAATTAAAAAAAAAAAAAAAACACATAGAAATGTTGCAAAAACAACTTGCCAGACCAAAAAGATATAATGAACCAATAATATATAATGGAGAATTTTTATCTCATCATAAGAGATTGAAAAACAAAGTTAGTAAAGGACAAATAATTAACTTTTAGAACAGGAACCTTCTGAAGCCCCAAGAACCCTGGAGATAACTTAATACAACTTCCCAAATATGGGCTAGGTCACAAAATAATGAGACCTGGGGTGGGGCAGAGGAGTATTATAAAGAAGAAAGCATCCTTTTAAAACAGAAAGATGGCTAAGCAGAGGAGAAAAAGCAAATTCAAACTAGAAATTAAGGGCAAACTAGAAATTATGCAGAAACCAAAAGAAGGAATTCTGGGACAACCTTGCAAAGGAGTGAAAAGGCATTTTTAAAATTTCAAAGAGAGATAACCAGGTTCAAATTCTGAGGGAACATTTCATAATCACAGAGCAAAGGGTTTTAAAGGGCTTTAAATCAGTAGTTTTAAAGGCAAAAGCAACGTGTCTTTGGTTGTTGTTTAGAGCATTTAGCACAGTGCCTTGAACATGAAGACCCCTCAATTTTTTTAAAGCAGATTCATTTGATATCTTTTTTGGTCTTTACTTTGGAAAAAGGAAGATTTCCACTTTCAAACTGTCTTTTGAAGCAGAGAGATCTAAGATATTACACTGGATGATAAGAATAAACACACTGATATTCTACACCTAATCAAAAGACACTAAGAAGTAATTTAGAGAGAAAAAAAAAATCTTGCTAAACTTTTGAAGAAACTCAAAAGTTTAATTGTAGAATTATTGACAAAATGAAACTTATATTCCATAGGAGCTCATGGCTAGGGGTCTGATGGCTTGCCCTTAAGATTCATTGGAGACCTTGGGTTCTAAAGTCAGTGGGCCTCATTTCCTTACTGGCAAGTAGGGTCTCTGGACACACGAACAAACATCCAGTGTGGGAAGAGGGAACTTATTTTTCATTAGGCAAAATTCTGCCTGACTGATTTAATGCTTCAGAGCACTTTAAGATATTATTCCAAACACTGGTCAAATAAGAATTTGCTAAGTTCCCAATTGCATATATTACTTTACTAAGCTCCATATATACAGTGATTTTAATGGACAAGTCTCTTAATCTAGCATAAGCAAATCCCTAAGACATATTACACTAATTTGTCACCAGTCTGTGCCTTGAACCTTTTATCCGTTCGTACTTTCTTTCACCTTTTGAAAGAAATCCACACTCCAAATACCTCATCCCTGAGCCAGTAGTGTCAATAAAGTATCTGCAATAGTTCAAAAAAAAAAAAAAAGCCACATTGACATCCATGCAGAGATTCAAACTGGTCACCCTTTTAAAAACCATAAGCCTGTAAATAACACTTATGGACTAGCTTAATTAATAATTGAAATAAAAGTAAAAAGTAAGTTCCAAATAGTTTTCTATGGGCATTGCAATACTTTCACTAAAAAAAAAAAAAAAATGCCTTTCTACACCTGAAACTAATGTAAGATTGTATGTCAACTACAATTATAAAAATTTTTTTCAAATTGAAAATGAAAAGAATGCCTTTCTGACTTGTAGGCTAGAAATATGAAAAATTAAATAGAATTCCACAGTTTATGGAAGCATCTGGAAGAATCTGAGTAACTGAGAATTAAATAATCAATTGATTGTCCCCATTTCTTCTGCATATCACTAAGAACAGTTTCCAGAGCCTCACACCTTCTGTTGTGATCATGCTTGAACCAAAATCCCTCTGGTTCAGGACTCAGAGTAATAAAGAATGATTTCTTTGCATGAAGAAATCTCAAATCATGTCTGAAGTTCTTTGCATACATAGTTCATTAATATGCTTTCACACTATTTACATGTTTGGGTTTGCTGATGAAAACCTATAATCCAGTTGAGAACTGCTCCTCCAGCTTGAAAGGTTAATGAAAGATACAGAATGAGGTTGTTTCATTCAGAGCAGGGTCCCCTGAAGTTGACAGCAACAACAATTAGAGAACTGAGGACTATGGGTCTCCTCCCCACCACCTGGCTGCCAGATTGTATGTTACATGGAAATAAATGGGACTGAGTTGTGCTACACATGCAAGCCTGTCTTTACAAGGAGGTACAGAAACAGACAACCAGCTCCTGTAAGCTTAATAAAGTCTTTCCTCAAAGTACCCCTGTTATGGACTGAACGTTTGTGCCCTCCCAAAATTCATAGTTGAAGCCCTGACCCCCATTGTGATGGTATTTGAAGGTGGTGCCTTTGGGAAGTGATCAGGCTTAACTGAAGTCACAAGAGTGAACCCCCCATGATGGAATGAGTGCCCTTCTAAGAAGAGACACCAGAGTGTCTGTGTGCTCTCTCTCAGTCTCTCTCTCTCCCTCCCATTCTCGCTCTGTCTTTCCATCATGTGAGGATACAGCAAGAAGGCAACTATCTACAAATCAAGAAGAGGGTTCTCACCAGAACTCAGCCATGATGGCAACCTGATCTCAGACTTCCCAGCCTCTAGAACTGTGAGAAATCAGTGTCTGTTTTAGCAGCCTGAGCTAACTAAGACAACTCTTGGCTCTAACAATATCCTGTAGGAGATTCCAAAACAGATCTAACAAAATCTTGAAGATAGAAGCAATAAGCCTTTCGGTTTCCATTACAGGAGACACAAATGACTAAAAGGAGTTCTAGAGCTAAGGTGTCACTCCATACATTTTATGCCATTGCACTTACTGGCTGTTTGCTGGGTCTCTTTTTTATATATATAAAAGGATAAAAATGCCTGTGTAATCGTTCTAGCCAACTATATACCTTGAACACCACTCATTTCTCTAATGAAGAATTATTTGTAACATCCCTTTGGCTAAATAACAAAACCCTCTGGTGCAGATCTGGAGAATAATATTTAACTAGCTACCTCTGGAATTTGAACTCCTGATTAGTATTTTTCAAATGCTAACCAATCACTTTTTTTGAGGATTTTATTTATTTATTTGACAGAGAGAGAGAGTGCATGAGCAGGGGAGAGGAGCAAGGGGAGAGGGAGAAGCAGACTCCTTGCTGAGCAGGGAGCCCAATGCGAGACTTAATCCCAGGACCCTGGGATTATGACCTGAGCCGAAGGCAGATGCTTAACCCACTGAGTCACTCAAGCACCCAATCACTTTTAAGTAGACTGTAAATTACATATAACAGAGACCAAGCTACTTCCATTTTTTACAAGGCTACCATTATATTAAAAAGAAAATGTCACAAATTTTCTGTACATTTTGAATATTTACATTTAATAAATAAGTTATTTAATATAAAATATGTACAATAGAATATTAATTCAGAGTCCACTGAATGGGAATGGGACACAAGTGAAATTTGGTGATAAATGTCACCTTCCAATTCTGTAACTGTATCTCTGTGATATTCAACAGGTTGATTTGGAAATGACATCAAAATCTGAAAAAGCCCTTAGTATGAAGAAAGTTAGGCCTGGGCCAAACAGCATGACCTTGTACGATCTCTCCAACCCTAACTCAGGCTTTAATTTCTAAAATTCCAATGGTTTTGAAGTTCTCCCCAAGGGGTCTGCAGAAATCAAGATCACTGTGCTTTCCACTATGTCACGCTATCTCCCATGCGACGGCACAGTCCTAGGCTCAACGGAGGTAGTCACCCATGTAGCCCGACCCAGGGCGGCACTTCTGATATGCACAAATATAGTCCTCTTTTCACCATTTACTTAGTTCTTTTTACCACTTATGACCTGGATACATTTTACCTTTACTGCATTCAGGACAAATCTGGAAAAGGCAGGTAATAATAGAGTCAGGTAATAAGGGAAAATACACCAAAACTGGATGAATTATTTTTCACTTAATTCACAAGTAGAATGAGGTGGGCATATTTTGATCACTCACACTTTTTCATGTCTTCAGTGGGTTGTTAATGAGTTGCTAATAACTAATCCCTAGTGAATTCTTTAGGAGTTTCTATACCTAAGATTAAGGTAAACTTCACTGAAGGGTTCAGGAATAAATCTTTCTCACTTTATAATGACTTTATAATCTCTATACATAGGCCACCATTCAGAATTGTTGCTGTTTCATTGCCTGTTAGTAATTAAATCAAAATGCTAGAGAATCCTCTAAAAATGCCAAGTAAATCCTCAGCAACAACCTGGGCCTCTATTTCAAACAATATCTTAAATCAAAATCTATAGCAACCCTAGTATTTATTTACGTGGAGTCTATCACCATAAGTGTTCATTGCACTGTATCTATCCACAGAAGCCAGAGAATAATCAAGAGAATGGAGGAAGGAAAAGATGAAACAGAAAAAAAACACAAGTGAGTTTTCAGTTGTCCTCCAAACTAAAGAGAATCTTCCTTAGTTTCACAACCTCTTTCTACCCTATTGTCCTTACTGGTTATAAAGCTCTTGATTTGGTCACCCTCCCTGGCTTTTATGAAAAGTTTACTAGACAGTAATGGAAAAGCAGCATATCCCTACTCCACAGAGCCGCAGGTTTCTTCTGGTAGCTCTGGCTTCTTGTGGATGCACAATCTAATTCACACACTTAACTGGACAGACTTAAACCCTGCCAAGCCCCACAGAGCAAATTTCCTCCAGTCCTCATCTGGCTGAGGATTCAACCTTGGGCTAGCAACATTTCTGACTTCACTCTACCTTGAAAAGTGTGTTAGAATCCACAGCAACTGACTCACCAATTAGCTCCATTTCTGCTTGAGATGTGTCCAGAGAGCTTACTAAAAAAACAAAGACAAAAACCTATTACCAAGAACATGCTAGATGTATTATATTTGATGCCAGGATAGGTCTGCTGCTAGGTTCAGGTACAATTATGCTATGTTAAATCATGTAAGATTAATGATTGTTTCTTCTGGAACCAGGAGATTCCTTGGGGTCTCTCTCTTACCTAGAATATGCATGATTGGTAAGAGTTATTTGGATTTTAATATTTAATGTGTATAAGAGATGTGGAGCTTTAGAAAACATATTTGCTTGAATTCACATTAAACGAAATGCATTCTCACGGTTTCCCTTTGTGTGTAGGAGTCAATTGCATCTTATGAAACCCCCATCATAGAGCCATTCAATGTTCGGTCACTACTGCAAACACTCTCCTACCACAAATAAAACTTCAGACAGGTTGCGCCTTCCAACAAGTACATGGCAAAATATGAAAGAAACTGCCAGAAAATTAACCTTGCAGAGTGGTACAGTTGTTCCAGATGACAGTTGGCTGAAAGAGTTTCCAACAAACCCCTCCCCGGCAAAACCTCTTTGACAGGTTTCCAGTGAGGTGACAAGAATCCCACAGAGAGAGAACTAACTAAATGGCTCTTCATTTCAAAGACCCATATGGGGGGCAAAATTAACAGTCATCAACTTCAGTCATATTTTTAAGAATTCAAAGATTTGTCACACAGATAAAGATACATAAGAAATCTAAACAATGCACTGCCAGTTCATTTATGTGTATGTTCCGTGTTCACAAGGTGATGTCTGTTCTCTCTTCATAATAATTTAATTATATTCATAAATTCATCGTATTGATATAGTCTCATTTTCCTAGTGCTGGAAAATCATCTTTCAGATCATTTACGTGACAAGAGAGGCAGTAAATACAAAACAGAGACAAGCAAACTGGGAACACGAAAGTAAAAAAATACATCTTTGACCTTCTTGTTCATATGTGGCTACTATTTAACTCAACTGCATACGGTGCAGAATGGATTGCTAGTTTTAAATGCTAAGTGTGTAGCTCATAGTTAAGAACAAGTGACATGACTCATTAATATAGAAATTAAATGTCAAATTTTCTTAAATTTCTTGTTTTAAATTCTGCTTTGAATACTAGATTTGCCACAGGACAGCACCTCCTGCCGACCTGCCAATGAAATCGGCCTTCAACAGCAAGGCCTGGTGCTGGGGCCTCTGGGAAGACCGGAAGTTTTCCCCATTCATAAAGGAAACAGCGTTTATCGGTGCCTGCTGGGGAGTTATGCCAGTGTCTACACAGCCAGCTGTGCATACATCGTACTTTTTCCTAGAGAGAAAAGAAATCGGATAGAATGATAGTGGGCTTACCTCATTATCATGGGACACTAGGAAGGCCTAGTTCAAGAGGGAAGCAAATTCACTTAATAACGTGTATTTTGGTTTCCCATCAACTTTGGAACAGTCATTCTTGGGATCCTCATACATGCTTATGTGACAAAAGTGCTAGTCCCATAATAGCCACTATTTATAAAGCATTTATTAGGGTGTCTGGCACTATTCTATGTGTTTGTTATATGTTAACCAATTTAATTCTCAAAATAACTTTATGAGGTAGGTTCTATTATTATTCCCATTTTACAGATGAGGAAACAGAAGAACAGAGAATTTAAGTAACTTGGAAACAGCGACATGTAGGATGTGAACTGAGGTGGTCTGGCTCCACAGTCCCTACTACACTGTTCTCATGGAGTCATATTGTGACTTTTCTTTCTCAGCACTGCCTCTGCAAATCTGTTGTCTGCATAACCCGTACTCCAGCCCCTCCTTGAATGAAATCCTGGGCAGGTTTCACAGCCTTTCTCCTAGAGAATAAAAGGCTTCCAGTAACTTGGAGGCATAAGAACAGCCATTAGTAAGTAAATAATGGATGAGGTACAATGTAATATTAACTTGTAAAGTTCCAAACAAGAATCTCCTAGCGCCTAGCACTTCTCAGCTAGTGGCTGTTGCATGCATTGCACCGGGAGAGGAGCCCTGCTTGGCTGCAGCTTTGCTCAACCTGCCAGGTCCTCCAGCTTCCCCACTAGCAAGTTATGGTGATTTGGAAGGAAAAAGAAATCAGGTAAGGGGGGTGCCTTCCCTCCTACCCTGGGCCAGCATTAGCTCGCCCTAGCCACGCTGACGTTTAAAGCAGACTAGGTCGCTGGGCCAGACCTCTGTGAGCTCTTTGGAGAACCCCCAATCACTGGATGACACACCTGCTGTGTCTTCGGTGTGGGCCATGACCTCTGACTGGCTTTTTAAAACCCTTCTTTGGCTCTGAATCTCAATAATCCACCTTCACAGACAATCATTTTTCGGGTTTGATCTCCACTCTAGACAGCTGTCTTGTGCCAAGCCCTTTTTGAGGACTCCAGGTGAGCTCTCTCTCAAGCCCACTGTGGAAAAAAGTCATTTTTGTCCCATCACTGGTGGGATTGTGGGTATTCCTAAAGCATGGCTTTTTGATCTGCAGCTGCAGGCTGATTTCCAGCCTCGCTTTGGCAGGAAATGTGAACCAGTGTTTGGGGTAGTCCCTGGAAGCCACTGTCACTTTGTCTGAAGGGAGAGCCAAACCCCCTCATTATATCGGCACAACAGCCACTCTCTCAAGACAGCTGTCCAGTTTCCAACTTCAGCCTCTTGGTGAGAGCTGCTTCCTGGTGGTCGGCCTCATCATTTGGGAATCTTGCTCAGAGGTCCAGCACCACTTTTTGGAACATAGGAGTAGTTTGCTTTTAATGTGTTGGAGCCGCAGCTGAAAATGAGACCAAAAAATTTTATTTTAACATTCCCTTAGGATTACATGAGAGAGGCAGCTAGACCTCACAGGAAGTACTGGGAAAAAAAAAAAATCAAGGGCCCCACGTTCTAGTCCTGATTCTACCAAGAGTTAATTCTGCTGGCTTTGGGAGTTCCTCTGTCTATCTGAGACTCAATTTCTACATATGTCTCCACTGTAGCTTCCCAAAGGGCTATCAAAAGAACTCTAGCACTGTGAGCTACTAATGGTTGTTTCGTGGGAATAGAAGGATTCCAAAATCAAATAAATTTGGATAATGATCATGAAGCTAAAGATAAATTATGTTCCTTACAACAGAATTTCTCATGAATATGTATGACAAATCTCCAAAGAGAAATGTGTGCTGTAGTTCCTAAATGTTTCTGCCCTGGGAACTTTGTTGCAGGGAGTACTCCTTAACATCTTCCTCAGAATACAATTTTTTTAAAATCTGGTTTTGATGAACTGAAAGGACCCACATCCTTGGTTCTTGATATCTTTGGAATCTGTAATTTTATGGTCCCACTAGGTTCTGTTCCCCCCGCCCCACCAACACCACCACGGGCCACTGCTCTTGGATTTAGAGAAGTCACAGCTTAGCTTGGCATATGTGGTTGATGGAAAGGAAAGAGCCTTGCTTTGTGTCGCAGGTTGGGTTATCCAAAAGCAGATGCTGAGACAGAGTTGGCATAGAGGAAATTATGAAGGATCAGCACCTATGAAAGGGAGAGGAAAGAAGCTGTATTGGGTGGAGGGAAAAGTCTGTGATGCAAGCATGATAAAGCCTCAGCCGATCCCATGAGGACCTCTGGAGCAAATATTGCCCATCAAAGTTAGCTCACCTCAGGCCCAAATGTCAAGGTCTTTATATCCCTGTCTTGACCAGTTGAGCCCTTGTGTGAGGCAGCTGAGGCTGAAGGAGGAGTGAGAGGTTTTCTACAGACATCTGGCAATAAATACTCCACTGTAAAGAACCTGGGAGTGTTCGACACACTCTTGCTTACTTAAAGTGAACACAGTTGTACTCATTTGCTCATAGAGAGAAGAATATGGAATGTGAAAAGAAAAGATCCACTTCCCTTTTTATCCTGGAAGGCACTGAAAGTGCTCAATGGGTTCAAGGGCATCAGTAAGTTCTGTAAGATATGGGGTCTCTTTATAGTCAGATATCCATTTCCAAAAACAAAGGAGGACAAAGAGAATCCACCCAAACTGCCATGATGCATTAAGCTATTTCTTATGGTGAATGGCCAGCCCCATTACAGTTGGCACACCTTCATCCATGTTCCTCTTCTTCTCCCCTCTAGTACTGGAGAGAAATGCTGAAATCTCATACACTATTCAAATGGAAGTGAATGAAGAATATACCAATATTAGGGAGAACTAACTGCAAAATACAGTGTATCCTGCAGAGTACTTTTTGTTCTCTTTCATTTCTATGTTTATAGAAATTGGCTTACAGATAGGCCAAAGTTATTTATCACTTTACTTAATTAGAAGTCAGATTGACACAGGTGCCTACATAAAGGATCTAGGCAGTTCTAAGAGTGACTTATGGGAGTGCTGGTTTCTAAAGATAGGCAGAAAAAGTAGAAGATTATGCCAGGGCAAACATCAAAGCCAGCTAGAGCTCTGACTTAATTATAAGGCCAGCTCCAAACCTAAGAGCCATATGGGGATCAAGGAAGGCACTAAGAAAACAGCCTCGGGTACTCACTTCCCTGGCTCAAGAAGAGTCACAAAGCCCCCAAACTCTACCTTTCCATATGTTCAACTGAGGCACCCAAGCTGTGAGTACAGAAACAAGTAGACTGTCAACTCTTCATCCTGAGATATTTATGGAAAACCAAAGGGGTAGGTGATGCTGAGTGAGCAGGTGGATTTGAGTAAAATATTTCCCTGGCTGCTTTAACTTATGCAAAATCCAAACTGAAGAAAGCAACATAATGCTAATTAAAGCTGTAGCTCAGAGTTTGCCAAAACTGCTGGCTTTGATGAATGAGGCTTTCAAAGCCTCCCAAGCTCATGGATGATCTACCAGTCAGCACGCACCTCATTCAAAGACTCTAATCAAAGGGCTTTATTAAGTCACTAAGGGGTAATCCTAAACTCTTTTAGAAGAATAATTACAAACAACTACTATTTAACATTTGCTTTTTTTTAACCCAAAATATTCGACACTTGTACAAAACCTTCAAAAGATGTGGAACCACTCCAGACTTTCGAGTTATTGTCAGAGAAAATCCTGGTAACCTCTGCTCCCATCTGGTGATTCTGTGAAATGAACAGTTGGTATCTAGGAAGGCATTCAAGGCATTTGATGACAGATCAATCCTTGAAGATCCAATGATCAAGGGATCCAGAGAGACTGAATCATTGAGGAGTTTCAGATCATTATAAGGTTATTTATTTTGGATCTAAATGTGGTCTGTCTACATTTAGTTTACAGCCAAGTGTGGGGGAACAACACTAGTGCTCATCAAAAGAATGCCCTTCCCCCCAGTTCCTTTACAGGTGGGTGGGAACATGCTCCTGACTTGCTTGTCTGCTTCTGCCGCCACATGAGTTCCAGTTTCAAAGCAGTGTGGTCTGACAATATGCAGGGAATGATCCCAGTCTTTTGGTATCGGTTGAGACCTGATTTGTGACCCAGTATGTGATCTATTCGGGAGAATGTTCCACGTGCACTTGAGAAGAATGTGTATTCTGTTGCTTTAGGATGGAATGCTCTGAATATATCTGTGAAGTCCGTTTGGTCCAGTATGTCATTCAAAGCCCTTGTTTCCTTGTTGATCTTCTGCTTAGATGATCTGTCCATTGCAGTGAATGGGGTGTTAAAGTCTCCTAGTATTATTGTATTATTATCAATGTGTTTCTTTAATTTTGTCATTAATTGATTTATGTAATTGGCTGCTCCCATGTTAGGGGCATAAATATTCACAACTGTTAGATCTTCTTGTTGGATAGACCCCTTAATTATGATATAGTGTCCTTCCTCATCTTTTATTAGTCTTTGGTTTAAAATCTAATTTGTCTGATATCAGGATTGCTACCCCAGCTTTCTTTTGATGTCCATTAGCATGATAAATTGTTTTCCACCCCCTCACTTTCAATCTGGAGGTGTCTTAGGGTCTAAAGTGAGTCTCTGACAGACAGCATATCAATGGGTCTTGCTTTTTTTATCCAATCTGATACCTTGTGTCTTTTGATTGGGGCATTTAGCCCACTTACATTCAGAGAAACTATTGGATGATATAAATTTAGTGCCATTGTATTACCTGTAAAGTGACCATTACTGTATATTGTCTCTGTTCCTTTCTGGTCTATGTTACTTTGGGGCTCTCTCATCACTTATAGGAGCTCCCCTTTAATATTTCTTACAGGGTGGTTTAGTGATCATAAATCATTTTAGTTTCTGTTTGTCCTGGAAGCTTTTTATCTCTCCTTCTATTTTGAATGACAGCCTTGCTGGATAAAGTATTCTTGGCTGCATGTTTTTCTCATTTAGTACCCTGAATATACCATACCCATCCTTTCTGGCTTGCCAGGTCTCTGTGGATAGGTCTGCTGCCAGTCTAATGTTTCTACCCGTGTAGTTATGGACCTCTTGTCCCAAGCTGCTTTCAGGATTTTTACTCTGTCTCTGAGATTTGCAAGTTTCACTATCATATGTTGAGGTGTTGACCTATTTTTATTGATTTTGAAGGGGGTTCTCTGTGCCTCCTGGACTTGAATGCCTGTTTCCTTCCCCAGATCAGGGAAGTTCTCTGCTATAATTTGCTCCAATATAACGTCTGCCTTCCCCCGCCCCCCTTTCCTCTTCTTTTGGGGTCCCAATTATTCTAATTGTTTTGCTTTATGTTATCACGTATCTCTCGAATTCTCCCCTTGTGATCCAGTAGTTGTTTATCTCTTTTTCTCAGTTTCCTTATTCTCCATCATTTTGTCTTATATGTCACTAATTCTTCTGCCTCATTACCCTAGCAGTTAAAGCCTCCATTTTTATTGCGTCTCATTAATAACTTTTTTTATTTCAACTTGATTCGATTTTAGTGCTTTTATTCTCCAGAAAGGGATTCTCTAGTGTCTTCTATGCTTTTTTCAAGCCCAGTTAGTATCTTTATAATCATTATTCTGAACTCTAGTGCCAACATCTTACTCATATCCATACTGATTAGGTCCCTGGCAGTCAGTACTGCATCTTGTTCTCTTTTGAGGTGAGTTTTTCCATATTGTCATTCTTGCAGAAAGCAGTCGTTTTTCTATTTGTAGAGTTGCTGCTATTCTTTTCTTAGATCTCCAGTTGAGTTCACAGGTGTTCAGAATGATTTAATAGCTATCTAGCTGAATTCCTGGGACCAGACAAAACTAAGGTCTCCTACTCCTCCACCATCTTGGACTCCTTCCTAAATATCTATTATCATGAAAGAGCTTTTCAACATTAATATAATCAAATTCATCAAACTTTTTGCTTATGCTTTTCATGAATTTATATTTAAGAAAGACTTCGCTAACAGAGATTATGAAGATAGTCATCTGTATTCTCTTCTAAGGGTTTTCAAATTCTGTCCTTATATTTAATTCTCTAATCTGCCTGGAATTTATCCTTAAATTTATCTAACACTATTAAATTGTACTGTCACTATTTAATAAGGCCTATGCTTTTTTCTACTGATTTGTGGTGGTGTCCCTGTCATGTATCAACTGCTCATATGAGTACAGGCTTTGGCTGAGCTCTATTTTGTACCAATCTGTTCATTAATCTTCCTGTTTACCTCTGGAAAAAAAGCACCACCTTGTGTTACCATAGCGTTATAATTTATCTTCATATCTGAAGGCTGAGCCTCCCCTCCTGCCTTCTTCAAAATTGCTTTAGTTCCTCCTGGCCTTTATATGAGAGGCCTCTTGGCCTTTTTCCATATGAATTTCAGAATCAGTTTGTCAAGTTCCATGAAAAACTCTGGTGAGATTTTATTGGAATGTTTTTGAGTTTGTAAGTTTTGGGGGGAAGAAATGACTTCAAGTATCTTAATGACAATATGAATTGTTTTCATCTATTAACATAGTATATACCTCTACTTGTTCAGATTTTTACCTTAGGTTCTTCAGTAATGTCTCTTAATATTCTCCATGGATAACTCACACATATTTGTTTCTAGGTTACCTTTGGTTTTTTGTTGCTCTAGGAATGGCATCTTTTCTTCAGTTTCTATTCTTACTTGTTTATGGCTGATATGGCAATACAAATTACTTTTGTATGTCAATCTTTTATACAGCAAACTTGCTGAACTATTTTATTATATCTGATAACTTATCTGTAAAGTCATTTGGATTTTCAACATATACAAAAGAGTACAATTAGAAAATGTTGTCTTTTCCCCTTGCTTTTGCTGTATGTCTTTTGTCTTCTCACATTGGCTGGGACTTCCAGTAAAGTCTTGGGTCAGAAAGAGGGAGGGACATGCTCCAAGTCACCCAGCTAGATAACGACAGATAACCCAATGCTAACTACCAAAGTCTTGTCTCTTTGTCACTATTTAGACATTTTTCTCTGAAAGATATTTCCTCTTTCATCTTTGGTTAGATTATTAGATCAGTCTTAAATGACTGTAAAAAAATTTTTAATTAAGAAAGGAAGAAGGATGCAATCACACAAACATTAAAAGTAGATCGATAATGAAGTAGTAAACTTAAGATAGTACTTTCTTACATTTAAGTAGTCACAAGAAAGCTTCTTTACATGCTTCAAGTTATATTGCTTAGCAACAGCTCTTCAGAAATTTCAGTTATCAGCATGATCACTAAAAAGAGAATAAGCTGCAAAATGAATTTATACAAGCTAGATACATTTGCATCTAGAAATAAATGAGTAAATATCTAATTGTGGTTTAAAAAATAGTTTTTGTCCTTTTTATATCTATCATTGTTGAGGCATTTGTAAGGCTAAATCTTCCTAGCGTCATTCTGTTTTAATTTCCTCCATTCATATACAGTGCCACATATACAGATGGTGGGTTTTTCATTTTGGCCCTTAATTTCCAAATTTGGGGGAGATTTCCCTTGAATTGAAAAATAGGCAAATTATCTACAAAATCTAGTCCTTCTTTTCTGAACATCACCTGCCTCTCCTATAATGCTGACACACCGAGAAAGTGCCCAAAACTGGGCTGGGTAGAGCGAAGCTGCATGCTTTACCACTCTTCAGATTCTACCTGGGCTGCATCGTGGACGACAGAGGAAAAAGGACACCAAATGGCCTTGCTTTTGTTACCACGTTCAGTTACTGTCCCGGAGTGTCATGTTTTACTATGATAAACAAGGATTTGCCCCGCCTTCCATGAGCTACATGTCTAATGAAGGAGTCAGCCCCCCAAGCACTGAGTACTGAGTGACAAGTACTCTAGTAAATGCACATCTGAAGTGCTAGAAAGAGAAGGCACCATCTAACTCAACTTGCTTCCCCAGGAAGACTGGGGCTCTGTGAGTGACTGACCTTCCAGGCACTGGACAAATAATGTTCAATAAGTAACTTCTACAAACAAAAACAACTGAGGCCTTTAATATATGAAAACTCCCACGTGTAAAAGATTAACCCTCCTACTGACAATAGGCAAAGGATGTGCTCAAGCAATTAACAAAGTATGAAATACAAGTGGCCAATAAACCAATGAAAAGACATTCAACCTCACTAATCATTAATTAAATAGACAGCAAAACATCAGTGATATTAGCTTTTAGTTGACAAACATTCAAACAATTATTACCGTTTGCAATGGTAAAGATACTGGGAAAGGGGTCGTGTCATTCATTGTGTACAAGAGTGCAAATTGAAATAAATTTTCTAGAGAAATTTGCCAAAGGGTATTAAAATTTTAGACCACTATCCTTTAATAAAGTCATTCCATTTCTTGAAATATATCCTCAGAAAAATAAAGTATATGAGGATGCAAGTTTATAGATGTTACCTGTAGATTTGTTTAAAAGAGTAAAAAAAAAAAAGTTTTTTAAATGTGTATTTGTTTGATTAAATAAAGTATATCCACCCATTGAACTATTATGCCTCTGTTTTAAAAGATGAAGTGTGTAACTTTTAAGTTGAAAAGATGTTCAAGATATATATTTTAAGTGACAAAAGCAGTTTATAAAACTGTATGTTGAGTAAGATCCCATTTATATAAATATACTATGTATGCATGCAAAACTGGAAGTCTGTGCACTAAATAGTTGTGGTTGTCTCTGGGAGATGAGTTTACCGGGAACCTCCACACTATACATTTGAACATTTGAATATATAGTTTGCATTTTTGTCACAGAGCATATGTTACTTTTAAAATCAAAACAAAACCAAGCTATCTCTCTTAAAAGAAGGGATGCTCCTTTTCAAGTTTACAGGATGTTATTGAGAGGGTATTATGTATAAATATTATATCTTATGGAAATTGTTGGAATAATAACTTTTTCTAAAACTTCTTATTAAATGTGTACATCCAGACTGGTTCTGAGCAACATTTCCAGCAGTTTCATTGCCCATTCTTGACTCTAAAATATACCAGACCTATAAACATACAACAAGGTCTTTACTGTGGTTAAACAGAGGTCACAGTGTCTTTCTACAGGAAACCCACTTCCTTTTCTCCCAGAATATGTGGTGTAAGCTTCTTTGTGGATTCATGTAATCCTATGAAATATTTTCATTGAAGAAGAGTGGTTCCACATGGGGGTAGTAACTTCCAAGCTTACGTCGTTAATCAGTCTGTAGTTGAGATTTTTTTCCCACTTCAAACAATTACCTATTAGGGCAAGCAAAACAGAGTCTTTGTGCCAAACATGCAGCAGATTTTGAGAATTTAAAAAAAGACAGGATGACAAAAAAAATGTTATAAAGAGATGATATGATACTTTATGTGGAAAACCCAAAAGACACCACCTGAAAACTGCTAGAACTCATACAGGAATTCAGTAAAGTGGCAGGATATAAAATCAATGCACAGAAATCAGTGGCATTCCTATACACCGACAACAAGACAGAAGAAAGAGAAATTAAGGAGTCGATCCCATTTACAATTGCACCCAAAACTGGGGCGCCTGGGTGGCTCAGTCGGTTAAGCATCTGCCTTCGGCTCAGGTCATGATCCCAGAGTCCTGGGATTGAGCCCCGCATTGGGCTCGCTGCTCTGCGGGGAGCCTGCTTCTCCCGCTGCCCCTCCCCTCCACTTGTGCTATCTCTCTGGTTTGCTCTCTCTCTCAAATAAATAAAATCTTTAAAAAAAATTGCACCCAAAACCATAAGATACCTAGGAATAAATCTAACCAAAGAGGCAAATAATCTGTACTCAGAAATCTATAAAATACTCATGAAAGAAATTGAGGAAGACACAAAGAAATGGAAAAACGTTCCATGCTCATGGATTGGAAGAACAAACATTATGAAGATGTCAATGCTACCTAGAGCAATCTACACATTCAATGCAATCCTCATCAAAATACTATTAACTTTTTCAAAGAAATGGAACAAATAATCCTAAAATTTGTATGGAACCAGAAAAGACCCCAAATAGCCAGAGGAATGTTGAAAAAGAAAAGCAAAGCTGGCAGCATCACAATTCTGGACTTCCAGCTCTATTACAAAGCTGTCATCATCAAGACAGTATGGTACTGGCACAAAAAACAGACACATAGATCGATGAAACAGAATAGAGAGCCCAGAAATGGACTCTCAACTCTATGGTCAACTAATCTTTGACAAAGCAGGAAAGAATGTCCAATGGAAAAAAGTCTCTTCAACAAATGGTGTTGGGAAAATTGGACAGCCACATGCAGAAAAATGAAACTGGACCGTTTCCTTACACCACACACAAAAATAGACTCAAAATGGTTGAAAGACCTAAACGTAAGACAGGAGTCCATCAAAATCCTAAAGGAGAACACAGGCAGCAACCTCTTCAACCTCAGCCGCAGCAACTTCTTCCTAGAAACATCACCAAAGGCAAGGGAAACAAGGGCAAAAATGAACTATTGGGACTTCACCGAGACAAAAAGCTTCTGCACAGCAAAAGAAATGGTCCACAAAACCAAAAGACAACCGACAGAATGGGAGAAGATATTTGCAAATGACATATCAGATAAAGGGCTAGTATCCAAAATCTATAAAGAACTTCTTAAACTCAACACCCAAAGAACAAATGATCTAATCAAGAAATGGGCAGAAGACATGAACAGACATTTTTCCAAAGAAGACATCCAAATGGCCAACAGACACATGAAAAAGTGCTCAGCATCGCTCGGCATCAGGAAAATCCAAATCAAAACCTCAATGAGATATCACCTCACACCCGTCAGAATGGCTAAAATTAACAAGTCAAGAAACAACAGATGTTGGCGGGGATGCGGAGAAAGGGGAACCCTCCTACACTGTTGGTGGGAATGCAAGCTGGTGCAACCACTCTGGAAAACAGTATGGAGGTTCCCCAAAAACTTGAAAATAGAGCTACCATGCGACCCATCAATTGCACTACTGGGTATTTACACCAAAGATACAAATATAGGGATCCGAAGGGGTACCTGCACCCTGATGTTTATAGCAGCAATGTCCACAATAGCCAAACTGTGGAAACAGCCAAGATGTCCATCGACAGATGAATGGATCAAGAAGATGTGGTATATATACACAATGGAATATTATGCAGCCATCAAAAGGAATGAAATCTTGCCATTTGCAACGACGTGGTTGGAACTGGAGGGTATTAAGCTGAGCAAAATAAGTCAATCAGAGAAAGACATGTATCATATGACCTCACTGATATGAGGAATTCTTAATCTCAGGAAACAAACTGAGGGTTGCTGGAGTGGTGGGGGGTGCGAGGGATGGGGTGGCTGGGTGATAGACATTGGGGAGAGTATGTGCTATGGTGAGCGCTGTGAATTGTGTAAGACTGTTGAATCACTGACCTGTACCTCTGAAACAAATAATACATTATATGTTAAAAAAAAAAAAAAAAAAAAGGAAGAAGATAGCAGGAGGGGAAGAATGAAGGGGGGGAAATCAGAGGGGGAGATGAACCATGAGAGACGATGGGCTCTGAGAAACAAACTGAGAGTTCTAGAGGAGAGGGGGTGGGGGATGGGTTAGCCTGGTGATGGGTATTAAAGAGGGCACGTTCTGCGTGGAGCACTGGGTGTTATACACAAACAATGAATCATGGAACACTACATCAAAAACTAATGATGTAATGTATGGTAATTAACATGACATAATAATAAAAAAAAAGAAAGAAAGAAAAAGAGCCAATACAAAGAATAAAGAAATACAACTAGCAGGACCATGTTCCTTGGGTTTGGGTAGGGGAAGGTTGGGAGGCGTTATTTATAGAATCAATTATTGAGGCTATGACAGCAAGTATGACCCTGTCTACACCAACTAGCAATAATATAACTGAAGTCCTCTCAGTATGGAAATTTCTGTTGTCCCAACACAGTTGTGTGAATAAGCTTATTTACCAGAAACACACCAGGGTGAGGAACAGCCACACTCTACATAATCTTCCTTTGTACCAGACTGATTCAGAGATAGGAAATATCTATCAATGGAGGCAGACTCCTTTGCCATATATTTTAAAACACAGTCTAGTATAGAAAGTATAATGAGAAAAATTTGGGAGGGACACTCAAGTAGATATTACCAACCGGGCTCTGTACTAAATTACTTCTCAAACTCTGACCAGGACATCATACCGCACCCAGACTGAATCAGGGCCAAAGCAAAAAAACAGACTAACCCTCTGAGTATCATCTCACTTAATGACAAGACTGGAGGTAGTCACTTTTGGGGGGTGGGGGAGTCATAACGTAAGAATGCTGCCTGTGCATCTCTGTGGTTCTCTTGACCTTATGGTTGCAAGATGGTTGCAACAGCACCAAGCATCACAATTTCTCACAACGTTGACAAATTCTAAAGCAGGAAGTGTGGTGTGAGCCTCCTCTAGCAGGAAGGAAGATCTTTTCTAGAAACCCCCAGCTGACTTCTTATGTCATTGGCTAGACCTCTAAACCAATCATTTGCAAAAGGGAACAGGATTGCTATGATTGACTTACTTAAGTCATGACTGGTCCCCTGAAGCTGGGCAAGTGGCAGTCCAAATAAAATTGGATTCTTTTAGCAAGGAGGAGGGGGAAAAAAACCACTGAAACCACTGAATAAGCTATCCTCAGTATGTAACATAGAAAATAAAGTCCCACAGTAATGGACATGGTAGCCCTTTGACCACTCTGATGTTCAAAATTTTCTCCACAGGTTCCCTCTCAAGAATCATTCCTGGGTGTCTGTAGGCATAGCCCCAGAAACAGCCCTCATTTCGGGGAGATTTTTCTAAAAAACTTGTTGATGAATTAAGACTTTCCCCCCAAAATTGTCCCCAAACTCAAAACTTGAGCTCTACTGAGAAAGTGGAACACATTTATCAGCAGTCTTTTGCAGTCTGCTATGAAACGGCGGGACTACATTTGCCTATTGGGAAAGGTCTGTGGAGTTTCCCCGGGCTCCTCCTAAAGTGCTCCTCACATGCTCTTTCCTGAACAACCTACCATCACTGTGGCTGGTGGGAGTAAGTGACCACTTTCTCATCCAGTCCTCAAAGCAGACCTCTGGGTTTGTGTCTCAGGAGAAGAAGGCACAGCATCCAGGGACACACACTGGCCCTGGCCTAGGCAGTCTCTCAAGTTGGTGGATTGGCTTAAACTGGTAATCTGGACCTTCATGTCCTTAAGAGGTATACCTACAGGCAAAGTCATGTTACAAATTCAGGAATGTAATAGCTATTTTTTATTGGATACTTATTATATGCTTGCCAATCACTAAGCTAAGTGCTTTACACACACACACACACACACACACACACACAGGTTATCTCACTTAATTCTGTACAAAAATCTTACAAGGTTGTTGCTGACATTTTACCCTCATTCCAGTGGGAAAACTGTGACTCTGTGAGATTAACCAGCAAGCCATAAGGGGAAGAGTTGGATTCACTCAGATCTGTCTAAAGCTTCTGTGCACATCTGCTGCACTTTCTTTCACTGTCAACGTATGCAAAACCCCCAAAACAACAACAATGACAAAAACAAAACACCTACAAATAACATCATGTATCCGATCACTGTGGTCACAAATACCCAACAAAGTGAAATCCATAAACACTCCCGACCTGTCTGCCCTGTGTTCTCCCCAGCAATCAGTAGTCACTGAGGACACTCAGAGATCCTGGATCTCCAGTCACCAGAATGTACGTGTGGCTCATTGGCCATGGCCCAAAGCTAGGCCAGAGAGATGGATGTACAGATGTTTTAAAGACATAGTTTTCAAAAGATGACTAAGTCTTTGAACTCCAGAATCTTGTTTCAGTTGCAGGGAATGGAAATAAATCACTTTGGCTATTTTAATCAGAAAGAGTTCTAAGGTAGGAAATTTGGTCCTTCCTGAATAATTGAGAAGGGCAGGGGGAGGGTCTTTAGGTGGAGCCTTCAGGAATATTTCCTAGAGGGGCGCCTGGGTGGCCAAGTTGGTTAAGCGTCTGCCTTTGGCTCAGGTCATGATCCCAGTGTCCTAGGATGGAGCCCGGCACGGGGCTCTCCACTCAGTGGGAAGCCTGCTTCTCCCTCTCCCTCTGTAGCTCCCCTGCTTGTGCTTGCTCTCCCTCCCTCTCTCTCTCTCTCTCTCTCTCTGTGTGTCAAATAAATAAATAAAATCTTAGGGCGCCTGGGTGGCTCAGTTGGTTAAGCGACCGCCTTCGGCTCAGGTCATGATCCTGGAGTCCCGGGATCGAGTCCCGCATCAGGCTCCCTGCTCTGCGGGGAGTCTGCTTCTCCCTCTGACCCTCTTCCCTCTCGTGCTATCTCTCATTCTCTCTCTCAAATAAATAAATATTTAAAAATAAATAAATAAAATCTTAAAAAAAATAATAAAAGGAATACTGCCTAGAACAATTCTGCAGAGCTAGCCTGCTGATGGACAGGATTCTCTGCCATGATAGGAAGTAAGATACATCAGTCAGGTTCAATCAAGAAAAAAACTTCTTAATTTCAAACAGAGGAAATTTTTTTAAATATTGCATTTATTTATTTGAGAGAGAGAGAGAGAGCATGAGTGGGGTGGGGGGGGGAGGGAAAGGGAGAAATAGACTCTGAGCAGGGAGCCCTAGGAGGCGAGGCTTGATCCTAGGACTCCAGGATCATGACCTGAGTGGAGAGGAGATGCTTAACTGACTGAACCAGCCAGGTGCCCCTCAAAGAGAGGAAATTTAATATAGGCATTGGTTGCAAGGGTGTTGGAACAACTGAAAGGACAAAAGAAGAAAAATAATGTTCCCCGGAGAAATGTAATTGTGGGAAGCCATAACCAGCCATAGCTGGAGGAGCCAAAAGGGAAAAGAGCATTCCTGTAGCCCAGGATCAATGTGCTGCCAAGATGCCCATCAGGCCTGAGCTGCCTGGGCAGAAACCAGAATGCATACTCGAGCTACTGCTCCTGGTAGTGCAGGCTCAGCCACTGCGGTCCCCACCGCTCTTCTTCCAAATGCTGAAAGAAGGATAGAATTCAATTCTCTATTCCCACCTTGTCAGTCTCCTGACGTTGCCACCCATTGGCCAAACATAACCAGGTACCCATTGGGGAGGGAATCTGCAAAGGGAGCTTGCCACTACACCCAGAGCACAGAAAGTCGGGGGCGGGTGGGGAGTGGAAGCAAAGAGGCAAATAAATGACCAGCCCATTATGGAATCAGAGAACTGCTGCTATAGCCCTTCACTCCAGGAATTTCCTTCCTTAGGTCTGATGCAGGGATCAAGAAACCACCACTTCTGCAACTGTTGGGTCCAGAGTCAGAGTGCACCTCCTAGATCAATACAGGCAAAAGTTGCATGTGTCACCATCACCAAAATTGTATACTCTGTTCTTCTGAAGACACAATTATGAAAAATGAGAAGGCAAGCCACACACTTGGAAAAAATATTTCCAAAACATATATCTAATAGAGGGGTTTTTTTTCTAGAAATATAAAGAACTTTTACAACTTAATAATTAGACAATCAACTCAATTTTTAAAGGGCACATAAGATTTGAACAGACACTTCACCAAAGAAAATGTATTAAGGAGGTATATAAGAACATGAAAAGATGTTCAACATCATTAGACACTAGAGAAATCCAAATTAAAATCTTGAGGAGAATCCTCTACACCCCTACTAGCATGGCTAATATTATAAAGCTTAAACATAACAAATGTTGACAAGGATTAGAAGCAACTGGAACTCTCATATGCTACTGGTGGGTATGTAACTTGGTATTACCACTTTGGAAAACAACTTGGTAGTTTTTTAAAATGTTAAACGTACACATATAGTAATATGACCTAGTATTCCACTCCCAGATACACACCCAAAAGAAATGAAAGCATACGTCCACATAAAGGTTCCTATATGAATGCTCACAGTAGCTTTATTTGATGGAAACAATGAAAATTTTCAACAGGAGAATGGATAAACAGATTTTGGTTTACATACAATAGAACATTAGGAATAAAAGAAATAAACTATTAATACATGCAGCAACCTGGATGAACCTCAAAATAGTTATGCTAAGTGAAAGAAGCCCCTCCAGTAAAGAGTATATATTGTATGAGTCCATTTATATGAAAGTCTAGAAAATGTAAATTAATCTATAGTGACAGAAATAGATCAGAGTCTGCCTGGCGATGAATGGTGTGAAGTGGGGGGGGGGGGGCAGGTATCAGAAAGAGGCAGAAAGAAACTTTTAGGTGAAGGTTATGGTCGTGTTTGTTATTTCAATTGTGATGATGGTTTCACAGGTATACATACTTCAAAACTTAATCAAATTGTGTACTTTAAGTATATGCTAAGGGCACCTAGATGGCTCAGTCGGTTAAGTGTCTGACACTTGGTTTCAGCTCAGGTCATGATCTCAGGGTTGTGGATTGGGCCCCCAGCATCAGCTCAGCACTCAGCATGGAGTCTGCTTGGGATTCTCTCTCTCTCTGTCCCTTTCTCTCCACCCCTCCCCCCACTCATGCTCTCTCAAACAAATAAATCTTTAAAAATAAAAAAATAAATATGTGTTTATTTGCCGATTATACTTCAAAAAAGCCTATGTATGAATATGCATGTATACATGTACACACATACATATATAAGAAGAGAGTGAGGAAATCTTAGCAGTTGTTGAATCTAAGAGAGTGGTGAGTGTGAGACTGTTCATTGAACTAGTCTCAACTATTTTGCATATTTGAAACTTTTCATGATAAAAAGTTGGGGAGGGAAAAAAAAAGAAAAGAACTCACACCTGTTGAGCACACTACACATTAGGCAAGGTCTCATCTGGAGTTTTCACTGGGTTCCTGCTAGGATCCCATGCTGAGTTGTCTGGAAGCCTTCCAGGGGTGGGGTTGGAACCATCACATTCTTGGAAGAGAAGCACAGGGGTCTGGTGAGGAAGACTTCATCCCAAATAAGAGGGAGATGAAGTGTACCACTCTTGAATTTGCACAAAGAACTCAGGTGTGCAAAAAAAGTAAACTGTTTTCTGTAACTCACCTATTCCTTGAGCTTCCTATGTGACAAATACCAGGGGAAAAAGTTAAACATGTCAGTCAAAGGTAATTTTCCTTTCCAGTATAAAATAGTGTCTTTCAGGTAAACACTTGGTCTCTTTTGGATAAATATAGTTGACCCTTGAACACAACAACACAGGTGTTAGGGGCACTGACACCCACACAGTTGAAAATCTATATGTAACTCTTGACTCCCCCAAAACTTAACTACCAATAATAGCCTTCTGTTGACTGGAAGTCTTGCTAATAACGTAAACAGTCGATTAACACATATTTTGTATGTTATATGTACTGAAAACTCTATTCTTACTCTGAAGTAAGCCAGAGGATAGAAAATATTAAGAAAATCATAAAGAAGAGAAAATACATTGACAGGACTGTACAGTATTTATGAAAAAAAAAATCTGTGCATAAGTGGACCCACACGGTTCAAACCTGTGTTGTTCAAGAGTCAACTGTATTCAGTTTTCAGGCTTTCTTCCTCTCTCGTCTCTTCTCTTCTTCCAGGATAACAAAACACCAAAGGCAGCTCACACCACACCTTGGCAGTGGACAGAGAAGTTCCTGGGCTACGTACTTCCTCCAAAGTCCTAAGGATTCCCTTCATGATGGCCTTCATTCTTCCTGGCAGCTGGGCAGCCACCTGCTATACTGGGTTCTTACCAGTTGCCCTCTGGTGTAACCAAGCTGCTTCTGTACCCGGTTTCTGTCCCTAAAAATGGAGGAATCCAAGCCACTGCTCCTGGGCTTCCATACTCTTACTCTCCCTTATTCTGGCCTCAGGCCTCTTCTGGGCTGCTCCAGCTCTCTGCTGGAGAACCACCCCGTTGGGCTGGGATACTCAGGGAGCCGGCTGTGCACTGATTTGCAGGATGTGACTGGAAGACTGCCTGCAACCCCATGCCTAGCTATTGCTGCTCTTGTATTAGTTTCCCACAGTGGCCATGACAAATTATCACAAACTGGGTAACTTATAACAACAAAAATTTATCCTTTCATGGTCCTGGAGACCAGAAATCTGAAATCAAGGTGGCTCTTTCTGGCGGATCTAAGGAAGAATCTGTTCTGGAACTCTCTCAAGCCTTCTGCTGGCCACTGGCAACCCTTGGTATTCTTTGGCTTATGGCTGCATAACTCCAATTTCTGCCCCCCTCCTCACAGGTCTTCTTCTCCCTGTATCACTCTCTTTCTGTCTCTAATAAGGATGCTCATAATTGGATTTAAGGTCCAACCTAATCCCGGATGATATCATCTCAAGATCCTTACCTTAATTACATCAGAAAGAATTTTATTCCAAATAAGGTCACATTCTGAGGTTCTGGGTGGACATGTCCCTTGGGGCCCATAATTCAACCCTCTACCATGCTGAACTCAAAGCTTCTCTTCAACTTGGCACCCTCCCAGGCTATGTTCAGGAAGGTGAGACTCCAGCCTCCAATACTCTGATTCCTCTAGATCACTCTGAGAGTTTCTGCTGCTCCCATATGCCTCTCAAGATATGATCTCAAGAGGGATGGGAGAAGGACACCTTCTTCTTCTCTAGGCATAGGTTGAAAACCAATTGAACCATAGGTTCGAAATTAATTTTAAAACAACTGATATTCCAAGTAAGCACTCAACAAATGGTCCCCATTGTGACAATGTTGATAATTACTGTTGTGATTATAATTATCATGTAAAATGAAACCCAGTATTGAAATCATCTTATGTCATTGTATATCAAAATTAACCATTCTCAAGTTATGAACAAATGTAGTATTTCCAGCTTATATAAAAACACTATTGATACCTGCTTGTGCTCATTATGTTTGAAATCAAACTTATGAAGACACAGTATATGAGACGTATAAGCCTGTGTTTTATAAAAACAAATGTCACAGTGGAAGCCTGCCATTAAACAACTGCTTATTTTCTCTGAGCTTCACACCCTAACATGGATGAGAGTAAGTCTTCACAAAGGTAATAGTGTTCTGCCATTGGTAATTATTATTTTAAGACCCAGTAGCTAATGTTGTCTCTCAGGAAATAGATTCAGTGACATTTAGTTTTTTCACCTTTAGAAGAAAAAGACAAAATCCCCAACTGGTACCCTGCTCTCGCTGATGGGAAGTTATTTCCCACAGCCACCATTGATAGACAGAAACGGAACCACTCTTTTGCTCACAGACTATTCATTTGTTCACACGTTCATAGTCATTGAGTGCCTACCATGTGCAGGGCATTGGTGACAACCTGGTGAACTGGACAGGCCCTGCCTCACAGAGCTCACAGTACAGCAGGAAAGACAAACAAGCAAAGGAGGGAGTGGGGATGAATCTTGCTCCTCATACTCAGTGGTGAAATATATATATATATATAATATGTATATTATATATATTATATAAGAAATATATATGTATTTCTTAATTTTTTTATAACCTAACCTACCTTCCATTTCAAGCTCCCATTCCCCCAGAGTAACAGAAACTTCATCTCAGCCCATTAGAGACCTCCTCTTTCCATGGGTTCCATATAATTTTGGAGATAGGTCTTACAAAGTGTTGAGGAGTTCCTGAGGGGGGACTGGGAAGGGCAACACTGTCTCTTGAGGCCACTTGAGGCTACCTAAGCATGTGCATCTGCTGAGACATCTAGCATTCCATCTGATGCTTGATACCAGCCTACACAGTCACCACTGAGAAGTGACCCCTGACCCATCTGTGCAGACGTTTATGTCCAGCAGTTCTGTATTCTGTGCCTAAACTGTGCTTGTGGGGATAGGAATTATTCCGCCACAGGGTGTCCTGGAACCCTAGACTCACTCCATACCTGTTCATCTGCTAGAGTTCTGCTACCAACCTGGGTCTCCATATCTGTTCTCAGGTTCCACAAACCTGTCTGTATCAGGTCTTTCTGCCACCCACTCCTATTCTGTCAGTAAACAGTTTGTTGAAAGTTTAGCCCAAAACCTTCCATATGGTGATGCAGAGACCTACTTCCCCTCCATTTTGTGGCTCCACTGTCCTGTGTCCTTAGTGTCCTCTCCGTGCAGCCAGCAGTGGGCAACATGGATAGTGGAGGCCTGACTGGGGGTCTCTGGGTCCAGGGTTGGAAGAGCAGAGATCACTTTTGTCAACAGTCCATGGGTCACTCTTCGTTATTGTCTCATCTGACGACAAGGGTGTCTGAAAAATGTCAGCTAGCTGTGTGTCCAAGAGGAAAAAGAGACAGGTTTTGGTGAGCACAATAGCAAATTCTCCCACAGGGGGAAGCCCTTCTCACTCCAAAATGTTGAAAGAGCCTTTTGCTTTCTGCTCTCCACGTTGTTCCTCTGAAGCAATGAGCATATAATAGCCTCACAGGGAGGGTATGATATATTACCCAGCCACACACATCATTTAAACTGTTGTTAAGTGCTTTGCCAGAAGAAGCATGGGATGCTCTGGGAGCACACACAGGCCTTAAGGTAATTCAGCAAGTGGACATGGAGAAAAGACCCTGATTGGGGCTGATGGCATAAAGCAGGTGTTAGGAGGCCAAAGCATTGGGTTTGTTTAGGACAGAAGAACAACAAGGCTGGAAAGATGGGGCAATGAGCCCCTACTGATGATTTATACCACATCTTCTCATTGACTTGGCACTTAAATAATGCCAAAGTATTCCTTTTATTAAGGAGCCTTTCCTCACTAAAGATTTTTACTCTAGATGCACCTGGCAGATGGTAGGCCTCACCCCATTCACTGGGTTGGTCACTTTCAAAGTGTGTGACATGGAAACCAACAACAGTTAAAATACACCGTTTTGGGGGCATGTGGGTGACTCAGTTAGTTGAGCATCCGACTCTTGATTTCAGCTCAGGTCATGATCTCAGGGTTGTGATATCCAGCTCCTTGTTGGGCTCCACACTCAGCGGGGAGTCTGCTGGAGATTCTCTCTCCCTCTGCCTCTGCTCCTCCCCACCCCCTCTCTCCCCTCTCCAAATATATATGTATATATTTAGAGATATATACGTATCTCTAAATTATATATATATATATGCGCCATTTTGTGTAGCCCCCATGTTTGCATTGCCTCATAGGCAGCACTGACCAACAACCTGGAAATATCTGTTGAGGGTTCACCATACACCAACATTGTCTAACCACTGAGGATAAGTTTTAAAAAGAAAAAAATTCATAAACCAATGTCTTTGCTCTTTTAATTTAGTTGTAGAAATACTGCTAACAATCACTTACCCTTTCTCTCACTGTTTCACCTGGGTGGTTCTGACTAAGAAGTCAAAGATGAGAGTAGACAGAGAAAGGTTTCATGGAAAAGGACAGAAACCAGCCCAGAAAAGAGAAGGGGACAAAGGGGTGGAATAGGCGGCTTGGAATTGATATCAGCTGAAACCAAGTCACAAGGGAACACAACGCAAGTAAATGAAAATGAGGTCAGAAGGCGATGAGGACAGATGAAGAAGAGCAAATGAATTTGGACTGTGCCAACTACTCCAAAGTTTGTGCAGACAAGCCATTTGCTGATCCACATCTTCATTTTGTAAGTTATAGACCATTTTATAAAACTCTCAAATTGGAAAGTATAGAAAAGGGAAGAATTCTCAGTATAAATGCTATTGGCTAAATACCCTAATGTATAAACAAAACTATCTCTAAATTCTAACGCATACCCACGTATGTGTATGTGTGCGCACAGTATCCTCTGAAGCACTTTATAAGAGACATAGAGAATTCATTAGGAACCACAATGAAATTTTTAAGAGAAAAACTTCAAAACAGAGAAATTAAATGCTAAATCTGTGATACTCCCTAGTCATAGCAGGATGTAGCCTGTATAATAGAATGTTAATGAGCTTTCAGAATCAACCATAATTGGATTCAAGTCCAGGCTCCCCTATATTCTGTGCTCTGTTGGTCAAATCAAATTGCTTAAGCTCTCTGAACCCCAATGTACTTATCCAACAGGATGAAAATAATCTCTTCATCACTAGAAATATGGTGAGAATTAAATGAGATAGCATCTGTAAACACCCAGCACTGTTCGAGCGCATCATGTGTGATCAGTAAATGCTAATTCCCTTACATTCCTTAATGCTAATTTGGAATTGATAAACACTAGCCTTGCCATTTGGACATTCACAGCCCAGCACAAGACCCAGCAGTGGTTAGCCTTAGAAAGAAAGACACCTAGAATGGTCTGAGATAGACAATAAGATGAGGAAGCCCCAGCAAGGATCACATGATGGAAGGAGTTACTTTGCATTTCAATCATAAGCAAAATTCAAATTATCATCAACAGCATTAGCACAAGAAGGATAAAATGCTCTAATATAATAGGCTTGAACTTCTCTCTTCTTAAGAATTTGAGAAATTAATTTTGTCCACTTTTTGCTAATCTCCCTTGGGGGGCAGTAAGAGATTTGAACAGGAAGGGCAAGTGAGGGAACGTTTTAAGCACAATTTGGACAATAATTTAAAAGTTGATTCTAAAGAAAGAGTCCTTTACTACTGTGCAGTTAATCTGCTCCCAACTACTTTGTCTGCTCCAATGACTAAAGTTGACCTCTTCCTTCACCGCTCACAGATTTACGTTTTCCCCACGTTTACCACCCCACACCAGACACAGTCACTTCGCCCCTAGTAAGTGCAATATTTCTCTCTCAAATTTTAAATCAAATGGCTGCAGGCTATACAAGATCCAGAACCACACAAGCTAAATCACAATTTGTGTCTGGAACACACTTTGATGTAATAAAATTACAGGGCAATGGAGAAACATTAAAAGATAAATTATGTAGTTTTACTGAAATGGTTAAAATAGAGGCAGGATTTGAGAGAGCACCCAAAATATAAAACAAGGTGATTTGAGAATGTTACATATGTCCATTTGGCATGTCCATTTCTACTCTATGAAAGAAAAATCTAGAAAGGAGGATGGTGGCAAACGAAACTAACCTAAAGTATTATGGGTTTGTTTTGGCAAAGCACCCAGAGAGGTAGAGTTAGTCAGTCAAGATTCATTAGGCACTCACAGCGCCCACAGGGAGGCAGCAGGTGCTCACAGAGCCCTCTCATCAGTTTTAGATTCTCCGAAACTCCTGAGGGACACTTCGTGGGTCTTGACAGTTTCTCCAAACACTGAACAAAGACCAGACAGTATTATCTGCTTCACTAATTTCAAGCCTTTTCAAATGATAAACAAACCTATATACCAACAATGAACAGACGCGATGTGTTGGTGTTCATCATTTATGATCTTCCTGCTTGGTGCAATCAGCCCTTCAGTCCATAAACTCTTGAGCTCCTACTGTGCACCAACCACTGATCTGCCTGCCTTTAAAGACTTCACATTGCAGGGAAGAGCTAGACAGGTAAATAGAGGGATGCAATAGTTTCTGAGAAGTGAAATGGAAGAGATAACCGTGAGGCGTAATGAGAGCAGGGGGAGTGTATTTAACCCCATCTGGACAGTGGGGAGCTCAAGAAGTCTTCCTAAAAGAAATAACATCTCTGACTAGGGTGTTTTGTTTTGTTTTGTTTTGTTTTGCTTTGTTTTTTGTGGAAACAAGTCAGGGCAAGTTAGTGGTGATAATGATGGCCCAGGTAGCCAAGAGATGCTGTGGAAAGGCACAAGGCAAAAACTAACACAACCTTTGGGGGCTGATATTTGGGGTTCCATCTAGCATGGAGCGGAGGGCACGAAGGGTTGAAGGTGGCGAGAGACGTGCTAAGAAGTCAGTCAGGTTCAAGAGGTCGGCAGAAGCCACATCCTGAAGAGCCAGGTATGCCCTAAGGAGTGTCAATTTTATCCTAAAAGCAGTAGAAAGTCACTGTAGGATGTTAGCAAGGAAGCCCAGTTTAAGATTTATAGCCTTCTCACTGCAGGCAAGGTAGAAAATGCCAAGATCACAGGGGTGAAATAGTTTTACTCGAGATAGAGTAGGATACGTTTCCCCTCTCTGTACCTCTAGAAGTACAAGCAGTGCGGGAGAAGAAACATTTGGAGAAAAGAGGAAAAGAAGAGCTCAGTTTAGCAAATGTTGAATTTATGGTGCCTGTGCTATGTCCCAGGGAATGTGCCCACTTTGATTTATGAAAGAGGGTCGGCTGGTAGTACAGCTTTGGGACACAGGTGACTGCGGATGCCATGGAGTCAGGGCTAATGCTCGGCTGCTATGTTCTGGCATGGCTCTGTCAGACGCTTATGGCCAGAATCTGTTCCGATTTGTCAGCGCCCACCCATGCCAGGTGCTAAATATTGTGATTATCACCTCCATATGAGAGGATCCAGAATGACAATAGAAAAGGGTTGAGGATGGAACCCTACAAAATGTTCATGTGTTTACTAGAGGACCAAAGATGAAGGGGGAGGGTGGGTGGAGCGAGGAGGAAGAAGAAGAGGTTGGAGATTTATGTTTCAAACTGAGAGTCAGGAGTGTCTGGGGAAGGGGAGCATATGAAGGAGAGAAGACCCTGAACACATTTATATTTTGAGAGAGAAAGTAAGTAGGTAGAGGAAGGGTGATGCAACAGAAGAGAGCAGAGGTGAACAATAGAATGACATCGTTAAGGAAATAGGAAAAATGAGGTACAGAACCTTCTACCATGTGGATGTTTGTAATTATAAGGAGAGGAACTGGGAAAGGATTGAGAGAGGAGATGTAGCGGAAAGTTAGGGAAGTTCCTCTTATGATGCAGATGGCTAGAGTTTCACCTGGGAGCTTCCAGAGAGGTGATGCGTAGGAAACTCAAAAAGAATGTCCTGGGTCGAAAAGTGAAGGGCGCAGAGGAAACTCACAAGAGCTAAGCTGGAGAATGTACACTTACAGATCCTCACCAAAGTTTAATCTTCTTTTTCTAATAGCTCTCTAGAGCCTGGGTATAAAAACAGGAGAGGAAATCACCTGGTTTGATTTAGCAGTGGAGTTTTGCAGGAAAGATGAGGAAACAAGAAAGTTGTCAAAGAACGTTATTAATGGCATCATGACATCTATGCTTTGAGACACGGGGAAAAAGATGAAGGAGAACAAGGAGGAATGGAGGATCAAGAAAAATTAACAGGTACAACATGAGTATAAAAAAAAAAGTAAGAGGGCCAGAATAATAGGAAAAGGTAATGGGAAAAAAGTAGATCTTTAGGATTTTGCTAGAGGAGCCATTCTGAATGCTGTGAGGTAGTCCAAAGCTGAAAGTGACGGCATGCCGGGGAGCTGGATAGAGCTGCAGAGATGGAGGAACTGCGAAGAGAGGGTGTTGGGTTTGCTGTCCACATCATAGCGGTCCTCCTAAGCAACATTTATTTATCCCTTTCTGTGAGTTTCCCCTTGTGGTGTGCAATCTACATGCACAGTCTCACAGCCTTCTTCATGTAAGCACCATTACTGTGCGTTACCTGTGACAAACTAAGGGTCAGAGAAGTTAAGCCACTTGCCTCTGGTCACACAATTGGTAGTAGGTCGAGCTGTGTTTCAAACCCAACTCTCTTTGATTGCAAAGCCCATGCTCCTTTACTAACGGTGGGGCTTGAGTTGAAGAGGGGGCCAGTGAGCCAGTGCGCCCAGAAGTCCCACGGATCTGTCTCTTGTTTCAACGGTGTGTGGACGGAACAGACCCAGGGATGCCCCTTCTTCCAGCCTCTGACCACCCTCCAACCTTTTTCCAGTCGCAACCTTCAGAGCCATCTTCTCGGCCACCCTCTGCCTCCGAGACCAGCCAACACCCTACTCTGAGCTCAGCTCCTAATTACCCATCAACCATGAGCTCCCAGATTCGTTAGCATTGTTCCACCCAGGTGGAGGCTGCGGTCAGCTGCCTGGTTAACATGCATCTGTGGCCTCCTACACCTACCTCTCTCTGGGCTCCTCTTTCCACTGCAAGGATGTGGCTCTGGAGGATGTGGGCCACTTCTTCCGCCAGTTGGCTGAGAAGCTCGAGGGTACTGAGCTTCTCTTGAAGATGCAAAACCAGCGCGGCAGCCATGCCCCCTTCCAGGATGTGCAGAAGCTGTCCCAAGATGAGTGGGTAAGACCCTAGATGCCCTGGAAACCCTGCTGGTTCTGGAGGAGAACCTGAACCCGGCCCTTTTGGATCTGCATGGCCTGGGTTCTGCCTGCACAGACAGACCTCCAGCTCTGTGACTTCCTGGAGAACCACCTCCTAGATGAGGAGGTGAAACTCATTAAGGAGATGAGCAACCACCTGACTAACCTCCACAGGCTGGCTTGGGCAAGTATCTCTCTTCCAAAAGCTCACCTGAGCATGACTGGGAAACTCTGAAGCCCAGCAGCCTTTGAGGGGCCCCTCTGGCATCCCCCTGGAGCCAGGGCTTGTGGGTGAGCCTTCCCTGCAGCCACCAGGCAGCTCTTTAATCACCTGGGAACCCTCTCCCAAGCCTTGAACCCAGTGGAAACAATAAAGCTTTTTGAAGAAAGAAAGAAAAAGGGAAAAAAATGAAAGAAAGAAGAGAAAGAGAGAAAGAGAAAAAGAGGGAAAGAGAGGGGCAGTGAGCCACAGCCATGTCTGAGTGTGGAAGAGCGATCGGCTATGACAGCTGTGGAGAGAGAGCTGAAAGAGCCGAGCCCTCAGAGAAAGGCTTTTGCCGGCACACGCAGGGGCGGTGGTTTACTAGGGGTGCTGGGGGTTGGGAGGGTGCCCTTCTGCCCCCATCCTGAGATGCTTGGACACAGCACACTGATGAGTCCTGTGGCAGTCAGTCCTTTCCAGATTCTACGCGGGGTGTTGGCCAGAAATGATCGTGTTGCCTCCAAAGAAACCCGAGTCCAGATTTGAAGGCAAAAATGAGACTGGATGGTTCAGAAGCCTGACCATACACTGCGAATTTCTGGAGTCTCCAGGTAAGTAGAAGAACTCAGGAGGACTTAGGCATCTGTAGCAGGAGCCTGCTGTGGCCGAAATGATCACGTCTCCGAGGGCATGGAAGGTCGGCTGACAACGAACGGTCAGGGAAGCTATCCTGTTGGCTCCATAAGGAAAACAATGAAGCCTTTGGCCGTTAGGCAAACCATTCTCATCATCGAAGACTCTTACAGGTTTTGCTGATTATCCCGGCTCTCTTAATTGCCATCCTTTTGGTTCCTGCGGCCTCTGATTTGGTCTTCGGTCATGCTACATTTGACTCATATTATTCATTGTTGTATATATGTCATTACTGAATGCCCACTAAATGGCTTGTTCATCCTAACCAAGTGCTAAGCACCCTGTAGGTGCCTGATAGGCATTTCTTTGAATCTCTGGAGGAAACAACGAAAGCTGTTAATATACCATCTTGTGTTTGTTTTCATCACCTCGTTAATATATATTTCTGTGGTTTACACATTGTCTTATATTTTCTTTTGTGAACTTGAAGCCCAGGAGGCAGGATGTGCTCTGGGAGAGCTCTAGGAAGTCATAACATAAAGTGTCCGGGAAAAGTGACCCAAGCGTGGCCTCAACTCTGCCCACGTGCACAGACAACTGGGAGAAGGAAGTGGGCCTTAGGGAATCTTCACAGACCTGAGTTCTCAGGCATGACCCAAAGGCAAGGGAGAGTGTGCAGGCCACTTTTGTTATTTAACCAAAGAGAGATGATTTGCTTTGCTGAAATAGAAATTGCATTTTCCAAAGAGCATTGAGAATGATTAATAACTCCATTTTTCCCCATCCCTTTCAAGTCTGCCCAGTGTGACAGTGTATTGTTTAATCAAGAAAATGTATCTCCTCTCTAAGGACCTCCCCAACTGGGGGATTCCAAAGTTGTTGACAGGCTATTTTTGAAAACTACATGTCTGCTCCTGAGGATTGATGAGCTGAAAGAGAATTCAATAACAAATAAATTTGCCCCAAGCTCACAATCTACTGCCTCATCTCTAAATACCATGAAATATCTGGCCCACAGACATTACTGCTAAACTTCATCACACAGATACATTATGAACCTTTTAATTCTCAAAGGATTAGCTGAACAGCCAAACAGGTCATTTTCACTCACCTTCGAGAGTAATGGCAGAGAAGTCTGTGTTAGTCTGCTTCCCACACCAAGTCCTCAATTATATTCAGTCATTTGACAGAATGAACCAGAGGCATAACACGAGACAGAGCCTGAATTGATCCAGGCAAAAGCTAATGGGAAACTTGTCTATTGAAAATAATCAGTACATACTTTGACTACCTCCAGCGCAGATTTGTTTTTTGTTTATTCCTGCGTTTTTTCAGTGTGCTTGACTCGTCAGAATTCTGCTCTAGAAGTTAGTTAAGTGTGAGGACCAGAACAAAGGATGCAGGAGAGTGAGAGGAGAGAGGGGCTAATGTTGGAGAGGCTGGCTGGGGAGGTCGGAACCATTTGTGCTTTGTTCAAAGCTAGATGAGAAGCTTTGGGTGGGTCTTGAGAAAGGAGTCCCGTGATCTGACCATTGAGGTTCCAGGTAGAAGAATTTTTTTCTTCTTTTTTTCTTGAGCAACAATGTTTATTACCATAATTTTTACATGGTATTGCAATTAACTAAGGAATTATATACTGAAGCACAGTATATCATTTATTCTTGTAGCTTTCTTGTCCAAAAGAGACCAATACGATCCTTTTTTTTTTTTTTTTTTTTTTTTTTTACTATACATTTGTTTGAAACAGCTTTCTGTTTTGCGGGGTAGGGGGACATTTTTACATTGAAACTCCAGTGATACAATGGTGGCAGTCATTATATGAATTCTTGATTCTTTCACCAAAGTGTATGCTTTTGCCAATGCCTCTTCTTTTTTTTTTTTCTCCCCCAGATGGAAGAAGCAATAGAATTAAGAATGAGGCATGGAATGTATCATTGTTTTTGTTCATTTTACTAAGATTTTATCTCAAACTCAAAAATGTTTGGAACATTTTTATCTCCCAATCCAATAGACACTATAATCTGATAACTAAAAATAGAAAGTGAAATTAGCGAAAACTCATTTGTTCTGGTCTTTTTTTTCAGCATTTCATGTATTGGAAAATAATTATAAAAAGGAATATTAAGTCTGGTGCAAGCATCAATAATTGTTCTGGAACTAATTCTACCTAACATGATTTAATAGGTTTTACAGAATTCTATGAACAACCAATTTAAATTAGACACACCAAGATTTAAATCCATGAACTAACCATGTGGTTCGTTTAAAGCGTTGGTGTCAGCCCTCTCTCTCCGTCATGTGTCTGCTCTCACAGTGAGGAAACATAAACATCAGAACTATGACTCTCAGTCCACAAATTTACATGGGTGTGTAAGAAATATCCACTTACTGTCTTTAAATCTAGCTAAAACCACATCCGATCCCTCACCCCACTCAACCGGAGGCGGGGGGGGGGGGGGGGGGCGGGCAGCTGTGCTCACCAGGTTCCTTGGCTGCCAACTTCTTTACTTGGGAAATCTCTCCTGCGCCCCTCCCCGCTTCACTTAAAAAGCATTCCCCCACTATCCTCTTCTGTCAAGGTAATCACTTCAGTGATGTCAGACTTTCTAGAAAACAAAGCCAGAAATTATAGTAAAGGTGACTTCAGTTTTTGCTCCTAAAATTAATTTCTCCCTAAGGGCTGGACTTAAAGGCTTCCTTTTAACAAACAGAATATAGCAAAAGTATCAGGGTGTAAATTTTATGATTAAGTTACAAAAGATTGCAGCTTATTGCTGGCACTCCCTGGCCCTCTTGCTTGCTCGCTCTGATAGAAACTGGCTGCCATGTTCTGAGCTGCAATATGGACAGGCCTAGGTGAAAAGAAACTGAGAGTGACCTCCAGCCAACAGCCAGTGAGGAACTAAGGCCCTCAGCCCAGCAGCCCTTCAGGAACTGAATCAGGCCAACAAGCACATGAGGGGGCTGAGAGAGGCTCCTTCCCCACTCAAGCCTTGAGGTGTGACTATAGCCATGGCCAGTGTGGACTGCAGTCTCTGAGACTCTGCAGCACAGGACCCAGACTCGTGAGCCATACATGCACGAAACTTCAGGTGGATGCTGAGGAGGGAATAGTATGATCTGGCTTGGTTTTTAAGATCACTCTCCTGCTGGGTAGAGATGTGTTTGAGGGGCAGGAGTGGCCATGGGGGGAGCTGTTGGGAGGCTCTGGTGGGAATCCAGCAGAAACAGGTGGCTCCAACCGGGATGGAGGCAGGAAGGGAGAGATAGTTATGAGGTTCAGGGCAGAAGGGAAAAAAAAGGTAATACTAAATATTTGAATCATTTTTACAGAAACTGTGAGATATGAATGCTATTGTTTCAAACCACCAAGACTTGGATTAATTTGGTTATATAGAGGTAACTAATATAAGCCACTGCGCATTTGTGGTGCCCTTGTCCAAGTATGAAGTTGAGAGCCAGTGAGGGGGTCTTACCCTGTTTGCACACTGTGCCTATCAGATGTCACTTTCATTATATGTATTAAAAATATTTGTTAGTGAATGAAGAGTAAATGGAAACATAACAGAGACAGATACACCATAGACAAAGACCTTGAGTAAGGATATTTGGAGTATTTTTATAAATTCAGTCAAAAACTGAATAACTAGTAGTGTTTTAATAAGGTCTTTGAGGTAAATGATGATAGATGAAAATTTACACCAGGGTATAAGCAATATGTCAAATTAATTTAAAATGATGTGATTAAATAATCATTTATTATTAATCATCAGTAAATAATATTGACAGTAAACTTGAGACTGAAAATTATGCAAATCATAACAAAATTTCCCCTTTACTTACTTTTTTTTAAAGATCCATTTATTTATTTGAGGGGGGGAGGGGCAGCCGGAGAGAATCTTCAAGCAGACTTCTCACTGGGCACGGAGCCTGAAGCATGAGATCATGACCTGAGCTGAAACCAAGAGTTCGACACCCAACCAACTGAGCCACCCAGGTGCCCCACCTCTTTACTCTCTATTATTGCTCATAATCTGGATCTTATAGAAAAAAATAAAATTACATTCCAACTGTGAATGGTGGGCGCCTGGGTGGCTCAGTCGGTTAAGGATCTGCTGTCAGCTCAGGTGATGATCCCAGGGTCCTGGGATCGAGCCCTGCATCGCATCGGGCTCCCTGCTCACCAGGGAGTCCGCTTCTCCCTCTCCCTCAACTTGTGCACATGCGCTGTCTCTCGAATTAATTAATTAATTAATTAATAATTTTTTTAAAACAAGTACAGATGGTAATATTTGTTCTTTTCGCGTCCCGGGAAGGGTATAGCTGCACTTGAAGCAAACATACCACAGCACTGACGAATAGAAGTTTCCTCAAGTGACAAACAAGCATGGGAAGGAATATGGTTTTTAGGCCAAATCAGACCTGCCCTGTAGAAATGTGACCCTGAATCAACCGCATCGCTCTCATGTTTTTGACCCCATTGTTCTACAATGTTTGCGCTGCTAATACAGCTAACGGTCCGAGGAGTAGTGGCCAGATTAAGCATATAAAAGTACAGGATGACCAACTGCATTTTAAACTTCAGATAAACAATGAACAATTTGTCATATAAGTACGTCCCTCCCCCCCCCCCAAATTATGATGATTTACTTGGTGGGGAAGAGTGGAGTTCCCCAAGGGAGGGCAGACTACTCCATAAGGGGACTTGAAAGAGGCTGAAGAGAAAAACAGAATAAAGAAGTGCTCACAGGTGACACCCCGAATAACTAAGTGAAGAGGCTTTGGGGTTCTTTTCTGAGGCAAAGATGGCTCGATAGGTACATTAAATCATCAACGTTGTGCCTCTGACTTTGCTGTCCTCTGAGTTGTTTACTTCAACCCACATCCAAACGGCGGCAGCCTTCCCCTTGGAGACCTAATGAATGTATTTTGCTTACCACCAGGTTCCAGCAGAGGGCAGTCAAGTGTCACTGAGGGAAACGCAGGTGTTAGGCAGGCACCTAACAGGAAACTGAGTCCAACTCAGTTCAAAAGACTAATGAAGAGACTACCTCCCCACCCTTCCCGCGTGTGGACAAGGCTAAGGAGACCAGTGAGGGTTATTGCACCTGGAGACTGGCAAGAGGAGGAAGCCATCACCATTCCTAGACCCGAGAGCACAGAAGGAAACGGTACTCACCGAATCCTGTGACCGCGGGAGCCCAGCCTCCCTCCCAACGGTGTGGACAGCGGCCGCCCCGGCCAGAGGTGCAGCCCCGAGCCGGGAGGGAGCAGGAATACATGTCCCATCTCTCCCTCTGCCCATTCACTCTCCTTCTCGGGTTTCCCAGCGGCAGAAGCCAGGTCGGTTGGCAGGGGAGCGCACGTGATAGTCAGGAGCAGTCAGCCTCCCGAGGCACCGACCAGGGCAGATTGGTCCCAGAAAACAAAACAAAACAGAGCTAAACCAGCACAGAGGCACAGTTTGGACTAAGGGCAGTCTGCCTTTTGTTAAAGAAGTGCTTACACGCTCATCGGAGTTCAATAAATCTGGCCTGGGAAGTCAAGTCTCGTAGTATTTTTATTTCTTAAGTCCTTACCAGGTACGAATCAGTATGCCAGATCCTGGGGCGCGAGAGGGACTAGTACTAACAGTAGCTCACGTTCCTGCCTCCCTCATTATGTTACAGGCACTGAACGAAATGCTTCACAGGCAATATTTTATTACATCTTCATGTCAGCCCTCTCAGGCACTATTATTATTGACATTTTACAGATAAATAAGTAGGATGCATAGAAGTTAAGTCACTTGCCTGTATCATGAGCTGCTGAGATGTGAAATCGCTTTAATCTGACTGCCAACCTTGGTCCCTGACCTGAGGGAACATAGATAGTCCAGCAGCAAAAACACTGGTTATAGACGAATGGAAAAAAAAAAAAAAAAGGTTAGTGATAAATGTTATGTCTGCAGTAACTGTAGGGATTTATGAAACAACTAAGCCAGAACAGAGTGGGGGAGAGGGCCAGGAGCTTGTGAGGACGCCCTGACGAGTGGAGACCTCCTCTAAGCCATGGTGTCTGTCTTATAAGCGTTACATTATCTTCTGCTTTGTAGCACAGCTATTTTGCGCATAGCCCACGAGCCTGCCTTAGTGGTCCTCAGCTCCGGCTGCACATGCGGATCACCTTACCAAAATGTCCTTGGGGCGGCTGAGGGGCTCAGATGGCTTCTGACTCTTGGTTTTGGCTCAAGTCATGATCTCAGGGTCTGGGTCTCCGCTCAGAGTCTGCTTGTCCCTCTCCCTCCCCCTGTGCCCCTTCCCCCACTTACCCTCTCTTTCTCTCTGTCTCTAAAATAAATTAATTAATTTCATGAAGTCTTTAAAAAAAATGTCCTAGATGCCACACCAAACCATTTGTTCCTGCAAAGGAATTGTTTATTGACAGAGTTCCTGCAAACAGACTGCTGACATCAGTGTTTTGAAGTCCTCCCCAAGGGAATCTTCTATGCAGAGAGAAAAAAATGTATTGCTCTAAAATCTCACATTAGTAGGAGTGGTGTCTTATTTATTTTATAGCTTATAACTCTGCCTTACATATAGTTCAATATTTAATTGAACGCATTTGAATCAAATAGCTAGAGGGAATAATTAATGAATGGGAAGAAATATAACTTGGAAGGACTCAAATTTAAGAAGGGGAATAATTTCCTTTATTGATGCTCTTTTCTTTGAATCCATAAAGGGTAGAGGACCCTCGTACTTGTCCCAATGAATTATCAGCACACACTATTTTCTCAAGAAGCACATATTCATCCAAATGTCCAGAAATTAATTGAGCTATTTCCAACGATATCCAATAGTAGGTAAGTCAGGGGTTTAAAAAAAAAAATCACAGAGGGCAAGGCTCTGTGAGAGGTCATCACCAGGATGCGTGCATCCTGGCAGGGACACTGTGACCTGATAATGGTAGAAGACAGAGAGCAGTGGGGGTCTGGACTACCTGGAATGGGATACAGCCGGGGGGGCTGAAGAGACACAAACCACAGAGGAAGAAAACAGAGCAAGTCGGGTCATTCTCCTGTGCTCTGTGTACATTTCTTGGTTTCCCAGGTTGGATAAACTTGTAGTGTGGATCGGGGATGAGCTAAAGGATTTCAGGAATTTTAATGAAGTAGTGCATTTGCAAGCCTGTGATATCTATTTGCATGAGTTGCTTGGAACGGGAGAGAGAGGGGGTGGAGAACTGGTGCTTAGAGAAGCTTGTGCTCAGGTGCACAGGAGAGGAGAGCAGGAGGGAGACGGCACGAAGCCTGTGCACAGGTGTCAGAGCCCAGTGGAGAGAAGTCAAGGGCAAGAGCCAGCGAGACTTGGGCTATCCCTGCAGGTGGGAATAGTTCCTCAAGTTCCTGAAGCCTGGGTAACACCCTCACCCCATCTCCAATACTCTTGGATTTAGTGTAGGCAGAGTTAGACCCACTTTTTTAGCACAACCTATATGTGGCAGGTTAAACTTTTCAAAAACTAAAATAAGCAAATGAGAAAATTGGGCTGTGTGAAAAATAAAGCCAAAAATTATAATATGAAGGCAGAGTTAGTAATAATACTCAATAAAAGTGGAACACCCCTTTTGATGCTGAGCATCCTAGTAGCTAATGCATAGGAAGAAACAGGATC
Source organism: Zalophus californianus (assembly GCF_009762305.2). Lineage (NCBI taxonomy): Eukaryota > Metazoa > Chordata > Mammalia > Carnivora > Otariidae > Zalophus > Zalophus californianus. The sequence goes on from NC_045601.1 coordinate 44,786,827, forward strand.
TATTGCATGAAGATGTACAGTGTTGATAGGAGAAATATTAACTAGTAACTCAGAAGTACAACAAATTCTTTCCAGAAGCCCCGTAACTGAATGTTCTCAGGAGACACCGAAAGAATCTTTTCTCTCCAATGAAATATATATATATATATATATATATATATATATAATATGTAATATATATAAAGCTAATTCCAATACTCTAATGGGAGAATTCATTCCTTCCTATTTCATGTAGCATACATAATAGAAATGTGATTTCTCCAAGTAAATTTCCCTTAAATCATCTGTCTTGCCATGGAAACAAAAGAAGAAAATAAACACAATGGATATGACTATACCCCTAATGAAATGAATGGACATTAAGGTGGCCTCAGAATTTTGTTTCAATTGACTGATTTTGTCAAAAGCTATTTGATACTGTAACACTGGGAAAATAAAGGATGTGTTAATATTCACTGCACAAAGACTAACACACTCAAGATTTGCTGGTTTCAGTCTGATAAAGATCATCAGGAAATAAATCTGCCTTCATCAGAGCCAACATACTTAATAACTAATTTGTCAAAATTTGCTGATGTGGCAACTCTTTTCGAGAAATGGGATTTCCAACAATAAGCCACGGATAGCAACAAGATTACTGCAGCAAAAAAATGGCCCTTGTTTTGCCTTGTTTTAAAATAGTTTGGAGTGACATCAGCAAAATGGTAAGATAGGAGTTTCCAGTGTCCCTGCCCATAAAGACAGTATCTTAAATCACTGGACAAAAAATGGACCTGTTAAAAATGTCACAACTGGTTAGCCATTTGGAAAAAGAGGTGAGGAGGGAGGGTGAGATACAGAGACTATAGAATACACTCCGGGGGTGTATATGAGGGTATGGGTTGAAGTATTTCTCCTTTTTTGTATTCAAGGGCTGGGTCCAAGTCCCATGTGGCAAGCTAATAGCAAGATTTACCTGTCTCTCTCCTGATATAACCAGGACACAGGGGTCCAAGATTTGGGGTTGACTGGGAATGATTGCCTTAAGTACAAGGCATAGCCAGTGTCTATGGAATTTTTCATGTTCCAGTTCCCTCTCTGGGAGCAGGTGTCTAGGAAATAAATACTAGAAAAACTAACAAAGACCATTACGTTATCATTTAATATTTATTTCACTATATACCTATATATGGCCATTTATATTGCACTATGTATCTCTATATGGCCATTGCGCCTACAAGCAGCTGGAGAAGATTACTTTTTGAACAACTAGTTACAAGCCCCGCCGGTCTCATGTTGCTGTGTCTAGCGGTTCAAAGGTGTAGGGGATAGTCAGCATTTCTCCGGCTCTGCACCTTCCAAACTTCCGCTCCTGTTTGGGATAACCCACCACTGGCCTCGAGGGAACACAGGGTCCTCCCTCCCATTATAGTAAACAAAATGGCGCGATTCTTGTCTTTTCCCAGGAGCCAGGATGCGGTCATATTACCCGGGCTTAGTTAATCAAACAGTCCCACCCAGGACTCGGACTCTTTAGTGACTGACATATACACAGGGACACGGAGGCATGATTCAGGGCCGCAGGGGCAGCTATCTCTGCCCAAAGCTTCCTGTTTCTGCCCTCCATCACGGCATTAGTGTTTGTCCATATTCCAAGCTGCGTCTTCGAGAATCCCACTAACGACGTGAACTCCTCCGATAAATTCCCTTTTTACTCGAGAGAACTGGCGTCAGTTCTGTTACTTCCAGTTTGGAGGTTTCTAACAGATACAATGGTCTTAGTTTTTTCGTATCTGTCTTCAGACCTCAGTATTTTCTTAGGAGTTCAGGCTTCATTCATCCAATAGGATTTCTCACTCAGAGATAGTGAAAGTACAGCCTTAAAATTATTAATGTTGATTATCTTTTCAAGACATACCAAAATGAATAAGGTAATTGAAACATCTACACAGGTCTTTGTGACAAGCTAGCAAGTGTTTTTGCGTCCTTATTATCCCTCAGGATAATTAGAATTCTACTTGATACTTAATCTGTATAAGATAAAGGTGATAAGGTACTTCTGTTGATTAACAAAACAATATAATAGATTAAATTTATTATCAAGTAATCCGTACTTCATACCAGTTGTCTGAAGTATTATAAACATATTATCTTATTTAATCCTCACAGTAATCTTATGAGGCAGGTACCATTAGAATTCCTATTCTCCAGGGATATGGAGACACTGGGAAAAGATAAAATGGGCGGGGGGGCGGTGAGGAGGGCAGTCAACAGTTCTGTTATTCCCAGGGCTCGCTTTAACCAGTCCGTTTAGTAAGTCAGTTCTGTAAGACTTTCTGACTTCTCAGGTGCAATCAGGTCTAGACAATTCAGTCACTGCAAGACTTTCCGTGTCCTTTATCTGCTTCTTAAGTGCTCTCAAAACGGCACCACACGGAGATGGTGCCACTGGTCTGGCAGGTGTAGACTGAAGCCATCTGCAGAACTTCAAAAATGAATCTGTAGCTTAACTTGCTACAGATACAACGATTATTTAGAAGTAATAGTGGTGTGCTACCTTAATGTATCATTTTTTAAAGAAACACCTTCCTCTAGGAAATCATTTGTGATTGCTTAAGGCAATCTCCATTTTGTAGCGCAGCTGAAAACCACATGGAGAATCTTGATATAGAGGTGCAGACTAAAAATAATTTTTAAAGAAGTCACTGTGGCTTCGGTTTCATGGTCAAACTGGTAGCCATAGCTGGCTTTTAAGGCTCTTCTGTCCTTGTCTTCAACCCAATTACAGTTCACCTCTTCAGTGTGGGGGGCTAAAGGCCTATCACATCGGTGGAGTGGATTGTCTGAAACACAAGGCATCCTCCTGCTTCCTCAGGATCATCCAACTGCCTCAATTTCCTCTGATCTTTCACTAGTTGTTCACTCTCAAATTGTCTCCCGCCTCCTTCTCCTCCTGGCCCCAACTTTCCCTCTGGAGCTTATCCCATGAGGTGTGGTGCAGTTGTTTACCGCCGCATAATGAAGCACCCCGAAATTTATTGGTGGAAAACAGGAACTGTTTGATTATTTCTCACCATTCTGTGGAGCAGGAGTTCAGACAGGGACGAGCAGAGATGACTTGTCTCTGCTCCATATCCTGTCTCCTGGAGCTACAGTGTCCAGGTGGTTTCCTGACTTGCATGTCTCACACCTCCTCCTGGAAGGCATTAATGGTGAGGGCTTGAATGACTCTCTTGCGGTCATGTTTAGTGCCTTGTTCTTTTGGTTGGCTGGGCTCCCCAATTCTTCTCCATGTAATCTCAAGACCTTTCTTCTCCAAACAGTGTCTCCATATGGTCTCTCGATGTGGTTTCTCCAGCAGAGCAGCCAGACTTCTTACATGGCACCTCAGGGCTCCCAAGAGTAGGAAAGCAACGGCTACCGGGGGTTCTGACTTACTTTTGGTTAACATAGGTCACTGGGTTGGCTCAGATTCAAGGGAAGGAGATTACACAAGGACTCCTTTGGGAGTCACCAGAGAAGACACACCAAAGAGTAACAGTGGTGCGATGGGATCATTTCAGCTGCCTTTGTGTCCGACCATGATGTGCATGTACCTCTGAACGTTTGAAAAAAGCTTCTTACCCGTATTTAATTGTCTCTGCACAGATGCAAAAATAATTACTTTATATACCATTTGTCTCATGCCATTATTGTTTCTTGGGTGAGGTCAGATTTGTCATAACTTTGGTCAGAGGTCAATGCAGAATTTAGGACAATGAGTTGTGGCTTTATCTTCAAAATAAAAGAATAAATTTCTAAGGAAAGCAATAGTTAAATCCTATGGGTCGACTTTATTAAACCAATGTTCTTAAAGTATAATTTATGTAATATAATTTAAGCTGTAATTAACATAAACAAAATACATAGATCCTGAGTTTTGATAATTTCATCCACATATGTAAACACTACCCAAAACAAGACATAAATCATTTCTGTCACCACAGAATGTGCTCTCATGCCCCTTTCCAGTGAGTTCCCTCTCACCTCCAAAAGTAGCAATTTTTTTTTTCAGATTTTATTTATTTATTTGACAGAGAGAGACACAGCGAGAGAGGGAACACAAGCAGGGGGAGTGGGAGAGGGAGAAGCAGGCTCTCCGCGGAGCAGGGGAGCCCGATGTGGGGCTCGATCCCGGGACCCTGGGATCATGACCTGAGCGGAAGGCAGACGCTTAAGGACTGAGCCACCCAGGTGCCCCTGTTCTCAGTTTTATTACCAGAAGTTAGTTTTGCTGGTTCTTGAATTTCATGTAAATGGCATTGATTTTGCAACCTTTTGTGATTAGGTTTGTTTACTTACCGGTTTTGAAATGCATCTGTTTAGTTGGTGTAGTAGTAATTAGTTCCTTTATTATTTGTTCCTTTCTTAATGAGTAATTTTCCCTTTATGGATAAAAGCTAAAAGCATAGAGTATCTACCAAAAAACTTGGAAAAATACCTTTTGTGACCTTAGATTATAAAATATTTTTAGACACTACAGAAAAGCACTAATGATAAAATTTAAAAATTTATAACTTGGATTTAACCAAAACAACCATAAAATTAAAAATGTATAACTTGGATTTAACCAAATTAAACATTTTTGCTCATCAAAAGATATCATTAAGAAAAAGAACAGGCATGCCACAGACTGGGGATAAAAATAATTTTAACACACAGGGCCCGTATCAGAATATACAAAGAGCTATAAAAATGGGAAAACGCCTTAAAGATACTTGACAGAAGAAAGCATACAAATGACTGATAGCTACATAAAAAGGTGTCTGACATATTTAGTCATAAGAGAAATGCAAAAATAAAACTACAATGAGACATCATTTCATCATATCCATTAGAATGCTAAAAAGACTGGCAACACCGAATGTTGGTGATAATATAAAGTAACTAAAAACACTTCTCCTCATTACTGTCGGGATTATACCATCACTTTGCAGAACTCTGGCAATTTATTGTAAATTAAATACACATTTACTCTTTGACTCAGCAAGTATGTGTATGTGTGTAAGAGAAAGGGAGCGGAGGGGGAGAGTTACAAGAATGTGTATAGCATCCTTATTTATAGTAGTCAAAAACTGGAAACAACCAACGTGTCCATGAGTAAGAAGACATATGATTTAGCAAGTCTTGAGCATGGAAACTGAAAAGCCAGAAGTTTGGGGAATGAAGAATCGATCAAAATTAAGTGAATTTGGGGGCAAAGAAATAGCTATTACAGGGGCTCCCGGGTGGCTCAGTCGGTTAAGCATCTGCCTTCAGCTCAGGTCATGATCTCAGGGTCCTGGGATTGAGCACTGCATTGGGCTCCCTGCTTAGCGGGGAGTCTGATTCTCTCTCTCCTTCTCCCCACTCATTCTCTCTTTCTCTTTCCCAGATAAATAAATAAAAATCTTTTAAAAAGGAAATAGTTATTACAAATTTGAATCTGAGATGCTGAAGAGAGGATGACTGGGTGGATTTAAGATGAACTAGGGGAGACAGCCATCAGAAAGCGTGTGGGGGCAAAGGGTATAAGTGAAGACTGCGTGAGACGGGTAAGGTGTCCAGAAAACCTCAAGTGAAGATGTTCAACATGTGGTAGAATTAGGCACCAGGGACTCAGTAGAGACTGTGGGTAAAAATACAGACTGAGTCATTTATTTAAAGTGGTAGTGGAAGCCATGAGAACGGGTGAGATTGTCCAAAGAACACACATAGACACGAGAAGGGCTTGAAGACTGGTTCGCTAGCCCCAGAGTGCTGTCTCTCCATATCGTCCCTCCCAGGCCTCTTCCCACAGCTGCCTCAGTGATCTGGGGTGCAATTCTGACCATTTCACTCCCTACCCTACCACCTGCGAAAGGTGAGGTTCAAGCTTTGAAACTCAGCATTCAAGACTGAGGCCCTCTGGAGCCTCCCTATTATTACTTTCTGCCTCACACTTTATATTCTAGGATCAACTGTTGGCTCCCATGCTCGCTTCTTTTTGTTCTTCCTGAGATGTTGCACGTGCCCCAGCTGCCTTCACTGTCAATAGCAGCTCAGACACCACCTCTTGGAATTCCTTCCTGTCCTTGCAACCACTGCACTGGAGTAGGTAGTCTTACTCCAAAATGGGACAGTGACCATGCTTTTGCTCATCACACTGCAGCCTGATGACCCGTCTAGGTATCCAGTTCCCACAATCTCAGCATATCTTGACCTGTGTCTGGGGCAAAAGTGCTCCTCCCTGTCAAGACTAATCTCACACTGTATGTGTTAAGGTGGGGCCTTTTGTCCTTCGTCCTCACGTCCCGTTATCGAGCAGAGTGCCTGGCATAGAAGAGATGGCCACAGTGGTTTGCAGATTTTTTAATTAAACAACAAAAACAGGTTGAGGAAGTAATACTATGTCTTTCTAGGATTCATTTTTTTAGGAAAACAAATGAAAAGTTTTCAATTAATAATCGCGCCACAGATAAACCTCATTGGCTACGACACTGCCACTGCACAAAACTTAAAACAACTGAATCATAAACCCCAAGTAAGTGGGAGAGTAGAGAATTACAGAAACTAGAAATGTTAAAAAAAAAAAAAAGGTGCAACTGTAAGAACTGTAAAATACAACAGTAAGTTATGAGATTTGACATTAGTTAACTTTCAGGATGATTGTTTTAACAGAGCAGGTTGGCAAAAGTTAGATTTAAAAAATAAGTAGAGAGGTGCCCGGCTGGCTCAGTCAGTAGAGCATGTGACTCTTGATCTCAGGGTCATGCATTCAAGCCCCACGTTGGGCGGGGAGCCTACTTAAAACAAACAAACAAAAAATTTTAAAGTAGATATTCATTCATTCATTCAACAAATATTTATTGAGCACTTGGGATGTGAATAAAAATCTAACAAAAATTCCTGCCCCGATTGAGCTTACACTCTACAGGGAGGCAGGCTACAAAAAATAAACGTAAGTAAATCACATAGTTAGATGCTGATAAGTGGAATGGGAGCGGGGTAAAGGGATGAGGAATTCCAAGGAAATAAGGAGATGGGCAGTTACAGGCTCTCAAGAGGGTGAGCAGTGGAGGGAAGAGAGAGGCCATAACTTGAGGGACTGGAAAAGCTGAGCGCATTTGTAACTCAGGGCAAGAGGGCGAGAGGGTGAGAATCCCCCGTATTTAGCAGAGACTGGAAATGGGAAGGAAAAAGTGAAAGTCCTGAAGGGAGGAAGAGACGGTATCAGAGGTACGGCATGGGCATTAGTGGTGATGAGGAGAAGAAATGTCTTTTCCTCACACGGGGTGAAGACAGAGATTCTGAGGCGCAAAAAATGACGTTGACCCCTAGACTGGCGAAGCCCTCCCCATGCCAGGCCTAACTATGAAATTTTATGTCCATCTTTTTGGACAACATGCTAGATCAAAAAAATATGGAGAATTCTTGGATGTAATCACCAGTTCAGAAATGAAGTAGTAGTACTAGTTCATGTTTGCTATTTCTTCTCTTACAGTGACAAAAACTCACATGCCAAAGCACACGTACTCCTTTAGTTAACTTCGCTTTCCCTTTCCTGGGCCCACAAGAGTAGGCAGCAGGGAAGCGAGGATTTTCTTTTAAATTAATTAAAAGCACCACCAATTGATATAGTGTGAGCACTGTGGCTGGCCTTACCCATCTGATAAGCTGAGGACCTCAGAGTACAGTTGATAGGGTCTGATTTTGCAAGTAATTTGATATTCTGCATATTTATGTATCGATGAGTTTCTGCTTCCAAGGAACTCATAAATTAATATTTAATGAAATCATTTGCCGGGAGATGTTTTGTGCATTCCTGTTAATCTCCTGAATGCTTTATATTTAGTGCTGCATCTCAAACTCCAAAGTCAGTCACAGTCTTGTCAGGACTATTTTTCACATACACATACATATCCCACGTAAGCAGGTTTCTTTCTCTGTAATTATCCCTCAGAAAAGACGTCTTTCTCCAGGCCAAGCAAAATCTCTTCATGAGAAGCACTCTAATTAAATATTTGAATCACAGGTAATATTTAGGAAAATCACATTGATTGAAGCCACTTCAATATTACTTTCAGAATACTAAAAAAGGGCTACCAGATACATTATTTAAAAATTTAAAAAAAAGAAATTTAACAATGTTTAGTCATTATTCTTGGAAATATGACCTCAAAAACAAGCATAGGATATATTACAAGCATTTTTCAGAACAATGTAAAGGGTTATAATGTGGAAATCAACTACCTGCAGGATGAAGGAAAGAAATTGCTAACTTGATGTTTATACAATGGGTAATTTGAAGCATGGGATTTCTTATAACATTTACCATTTTCAAAAAACACTTTCTTTCAAATAAGCTTAGACAACAAGCCGACATGCTTTGGAAAACTGGGGTCTCAAAACATCGAGGGAAAATGTGAAAATAATGACTAGAATTCATGAGTAGAAAAAAGTTAATATATATATTTCACATAATTAAAATATGCACATAAAAGTGAACGTTTATTTCATCCCCCCAACTACCATCTGTAGATTCAAATCAAAACAAACTCGAATTGTTTAAAATTGCGCTATAGCATCTTTTGGACAACATCACCACCCCTAGCTTGGCCTCTTTCCACTTGATACCACTAGTATTCCCCCACTTGTGACAAACAAAAAATGTCTCCAGATGTTGTCAAATGTCCACTGGGGGGTGTAATCACTCCGGTTGAGAACCCCAGCCCTAGACAAATGCTGTCAACATCTCCAGTTAACTTCCATGTTTTTCTTGATGTCCCATTTCCTAATTATCTGAAATCTAATTAAAATATTGGTTCTTCTCTGATGAAAACAGTTGATTACTATTACTATTTACTTCTCCATTACATTTTGTAAGAGTAAGAAATTTAAGGCAGTTATGCATAAGTTACTGAGGAATAACACTACAAAATACACAATTAAAAAAAAAAAAAAGGAAGGGTTCATCGATCCAAATCCGTAAGATGTAGGCAGTTGAAGTCAATCTTCATCAGAATGGAAATATTACTCAATGCAAGTATAACTATGCTGTTAATGACTAACCTACATTCAGATCTTTTCATTTAGCGCAGGCTTTCCTTCTTTGAGCCAAACAACGTATTTTTTCCTTGTCCTCATTAAAACAACTTAAATTATTACTATGACTGATGGAAAAGTATAAACATGGTCAATAGCAGATAGCCCAAACAGTCTGATCTGGGAGTATATCTAATTTTTATTTTTTTGCATTCATCTGGATGTATGAATCCAGATGCTAAAATTTATTTTTAGGTTCTCAATCTCTATAAGACGGAGGGAAAAAAGAGGAGTATAAACAAGAACTTGGACCAAGGTTAAATACTCATTAACAGTAACTGAATGTGGACTTTAATTTCTTCCAAATATTTTTTCATGTGCTCCTGTGATTAGTTCCAGACACAACTAAATACAAAACAGAAGGCAAGACTCTCAATTTATAGTTTGTGACTTAAAAAGAATCTCTTTATTAAGCCTGTTACAGAATTTTTTTTTCAAATAGAAGTACAAAAAAAATTCTAGGATTGTCACCAAAAATGTAACCAATGAGTGATGGTACTAGAGATTATTTTACTTTTGCTTCTCTGAAATTTCTATTTTTCTACAATTAATGTGTATTTTTCCTAAACCATAAGAAAATTCTTTTTGTACTTTTCCCACCAAATCACGGTTTATGGCCTATCACATAGGATTCTTGGACAAATACTGACATTAATCTTTTTTCCTGGGTTTTTTTAAGATTTTATTTATTTGACAGAGACAGAGATAGCGTGAGAAGGAACACAAGCAGGGGGAGTGGGAGAGGGAGAAGCAGGCTTCCCGCTGAGCAGGGAGCCCAATGCGGGGCTCGATCCCAGGACCCAGGGATCATGACATGAGCTGAAGGCAGACGCTTAACGACTGAGCCACTCAGGCACCCTCCTGGGTTTTATTTCAAACTATACTGAACTCTTCCTAATTTTTGTTAAATGCATTTCCTATTAACCAAAGTTAAAATGTACCCTTTGAAAATCCTGATTTCAGATAAAAATTATGCATAGAAAACTGTCTTCTAATTAGATACATAGAAAGCTAATATTCTATGCAACATAAGACAAATCAGGGTTCTTACCTTTCTATTTTCTAGCTTAACAAGGACTGTTAAATTTCTTAAAAGAGTACACATTGATGTTTTTAATTTGGCATTACATATTCAATAAAAATCAATTTAGATTTTAATTACTGTGGAATTCTGACAACTCTAGCAATGGCAAAGCTGAATTTTATCTTGCTGTTATCTAGCAAGAAGCAAATACCATTAAGATTGCAAATGTTTAACCTGGTAAAAATGAGAATATATTTCAATCAAGAACATACCATCCAAAAAAAAAAAAAAATAGTATTGCTATCCAGTCATGAATTTCTCAGTATATTTCTGCAGGCCCTAAATGTTTAGAATAGATGTAGCATTCACATAATACTATAGTCCATGAAAAGAGTATATTCTTTTATTGTTTTTGTTCATACATGTTGTTTCAACTTTCAATAATAAAATTCAATAAATTTGATTCCTTAATCATAAAAACTTGCTTTACACATTATTTACATGTTGCCAAAGTCTACAGCCATACAAAATAGCACAAGGATTTGACTCTATGCGTGGTACCATCACACGGGAGGAGAGAGCTAATCAAGTAACATACATTCAAAGATTAAATTGTAGATGCGCACAGTGTATTTGGCACTGCTCATTAACATTATAACACCTTCCTCTTAGAGACAGGTATTCTTAAGCCTTAGCCCCGATATACCAGAATGTTGTTATTCACATCAAAAGCAGCTTTTGAACTTTGTTATAACAGTAATCAGTTTTAAGAAACAAAATACAACCAGAATTGGGAATGGAATTCAAACGCTACAAGTTTTTGCTGTGCTCCAAGCTGCCATCCTTAACGTCGGTTTAATTTGATTTTTCCACTGTGGGGAATGTCAAGAAGAAACAATGTAAAGACAAAAACCTTGAGTACACATAAAGACAAACAACAGTTTTCTTTAACGTTATCAGTTCTTCTTGGGAGTGCAAAGGGAGCCCTGATGATGCACTGTGATGATTTTGGCAGGAATTACAGAATGACCAATGCCATTCAAGTTGTGGAGATTGATACTAGCAGTTAAACTCATGAGGAGAAGGATCTGGAATGCCTGTATCTGAATTCAGAATCTTTAGCAACTTGTTTTAAGGATCTCTTCCTAGGACTATAATAGACTCAGGTCACAGGTTACAGACATACTTCGATGTATAATAATACTAAATACTACACTGCTATGAATGGAAGGAGAGAAATACAAAGACTCAACCATTAAACTTCTAGCAGCTCTGGCTATATCCCAGTAGGTAATCTGTTTGACTAACTTCATTTTAAAAAGTATTAAATCCCTTCACTTCAGTCAGGCCCATTAAATTTAATTCATTAAAGCCATACATATTCCAGAATGTTTATAAAAGACACATATCATGTTTACAAAAGACATAAATTCAGTCTCAAACTAAGACAAAAAAGCCTCAATAGAACATGGATCACAGTACAGGGGAACAGAAATCAGAAGTTGTCTAGTAAAGTTCAGAGATATGCTACAGTTTCACACAAAACTTTCAGCAATAAATTAAGACTTAAAAAAAAAAAGTCTTATAATGTACAAAGGACTATGAAGTGCAAAGTAATGTCACTGGACCAAAATTTAGTTTAATCATTTTATTTCAAGTGTAATTTTTAAAATCATAAATGGGGTTTTGTAATCCAAAGTGGAAACATTTTATTCTTCATAGCTTCAGAATATGACAAGCAACTTCAGACCTTGCTTTCCAAACCCAGTCTTCTTTGCTATTTTTCAGACTTCTGAGACCTAGTATTTAAGCTACTCCAGTTTTAGACAACTATTGTACACTTAAGATTTTTCTGAAAACGGTCCATCAAATATAAAGAATGGTTTCTGTCCAAGGATCAGCAGTGAGGGAAGAAATATTAAACACATATCAAAAAAATCACTTATTCATTTAAAAAATAACAGAACCAGAGCAATTCTCTGTCATGAAAGAGAACATGTAAAATTAATTTAAATTACTTTTGTAGACTTTGGTAATATTTTATTACCTACACCGGCCTCCATCTTACTTAAAGATCTTTTAGGCAAAGTCACCATCAGGATTTACTGAGTAAAATGAGTAAATATCCTGGGTACTAACATGGCCCAAAATGTGCTATTCCAAAGAGGAACAGGTTACTACTTTTGAAGAAAAGAGCTGCCTTGGTAACTTCCCTCAAATGCTTATTTTAAATAAAAATAGTTAATGGAAATATTTTTTAAACCAACTTTTGGTACACACTGCTCACCAAATAAAAAAGGAAATCACTTTCTTTCCTATTTTAGGAAATCTTCCAACTTTACTTTTAAGATTATAACTTTTTCACCTTTTCTTGACTGTCTAATACAGCATTTAAATTTTTTAAATTCTGCCTTTGAATGTAGTGAGTTCTTTTTCAGATGATCTTCACAACCCAGAACAGACACCAGAGCAACACTCGCAAGTCACATTGTTCAACTACAATGAGATGAAGATGGACGGATATCCAAAAATAGGTATGCCCTCCGCTCCAAAGCTGACCAAGCTTTTAACATGTGACCAACACAGAGCTCCATTCCTCTGGAGATCCCTCAAACTCAAAACGGTTCCATTTAATAAGTCAATATATTATTCTTAAAAATTAAGTTTGGTCACTAGGAAAGACAACAAAAATTATTCCCCTCCCCCCAAAACAACCAAATAGCTCTAGTCACCCCCCTGCTCCCCACAAAAACAGGGAAGTAGTGGAGGCTGAAACCTTTAAATCTGAAATTTCAGCTCCTAAAACACTGCTGCTATTTGCTCAAACTGCAGGTCTACGTCTTTCCTTCTCCAATACTTCCCCCATTTATAAATTTATTTACACACATACACACACACACACACACACACACGTGTGCACGCGCACTCATACTCACACATACTCTTACTCTCAAGTAAGACACTTTTTTGTGTTTGTTGATAAATTATGAGGATTATGAACTAGGTGTGTACAGGGTTTCATAGGTGCTTTGTAAACATCAGAGTCACTTGGGTCCTTTTCTCCAAAAGCCTGAAATCAAATTACACAACCAGGGTTCACTACTTTCCCAGACGCTGTTCACAGGCTGCATATTGACGAAGGGCAGAGAAAAAGTCCTCATAACTGATGTTCAGGTGGGAAGGCAAAGAGCTGAAAAGAAAGCACAGGGGAAAAAAAAGCAATTAAATGATATACTGTAATTGATTTGGAGGGGGAACCAGAAGGATAATGACCCAAAGGAGGTTAAGAGAAGAAAGTAAATTATAAGCGTAGAGTATGTCAAACCTTTTCTACTAAATGACTGCTAAACTCACTGTGAAACAGTCCAAGTAAAAAATAATCTCTCCTTCTTTCCATAAGAAGAAAAGAGCAACTTGTAGTGAGATAGAGATTCAGAACCTATATTAAAGCCTAAGTCTAAATTAATGCAAAACTGGAGATCTATTTATAAGAATCTCACTCAAATTCACTTTAAGAACTCTAGGGGCACCAGGGTGGCTCAGGTCATGAGCCTGGGGTTCTGGGATCAAGCCCTGTGTTGAACCCTACATTGAGCCTGCTCAGCAGGGAGTCTGCTTCTCCCTCTGCCCCTCCCCCTGCTCATGCTCTCTCTCAAATAAATAAAATCTTTAAGAAAAAAAAAAACTCCTTTCTGTCACAGTAAAGCCAGTACTACTTGAACGGTTTATGAAAGCCAGGCTTAACACTCACAGAACAGCACAGCATCCTTCTATAACTGTATGCTAAAGCCAATGTGGTGAACAACCAATAAATGAATATTTATCTCTACCATTTCTAATTGCTCAAGGAGGCAATTACAGTGTGATGTGAAGACAAACTCTGTAAAGGCAGATGAATGTACAGCCAGAGGGTTCCCCTTTAAGTATTTGAAATCCTTAATATAATTTTCAATAATTAACATAAACAATTCTCTAACTTACAGAGCTTTATTGTGAGGCTTTGGAAATTCCAAACTGTACCGGAGCCAAACACCTGGTGAGCGTACAAGCCACGTTCTGAGTTCCAGTCACGCGCACCACAAAAGAAAAAAGACTGAGCAAGCCTACCATGGATGACCTCCTGGCCTGACCCTGTGGTGCTCAGAGCTATGCTTTCTTTATCCTTCCTTTTCCTCTCCCTAGCTTCACTGAAATACAACGGACTTATAATCTTTTCCCTTCCTTTCACTGCCCAAAATTCTGAAAGAAGTCTCCTTTCCCTCCCGTTTCCTTATCTCTTAATAATCTCTGCCCTCAATCTTTTATCTTATTCCCTCTACTGCAGTGATAAGCTCACAAGTATCCTCAAAGAACAAAGTTAACGACCCTCTTCTCGCTGAAGCTTGCTTCAGATGTCCTCCGCAAACAACCCACCTTCCTAAGTCTTTCTCATTTTACCCTCTTTATCAACGGCTTCATCTATCTTTCCTCAAGAAGCTCTTAGCGCCACGACCCCTCAGTGCCTCCAAAGTGGTCTTGCCCTTCCCTTTCTGCTCTTATGATTAAGACATCACAGTGCTTCCAGTCTGGTGGGCGGGCGAGAAACAGAGAGCAGACCTCAATACAATGTGATAGGGCTAGGACAGACAGACGTACAAACATCCACGGGAAAGTTTGTTACGTGTTAGGTATCTGATGTCGGTTATCAGGATTAAATCCTCAACTTCTTATTAAAATACCCATTTTACAAATACAGAGAAGCTTAAATAACTATCCAAAGTCACCTTACTGAACTGCATAGCCAAGACTCAAAAGGAGATCCATCTGTTCTACAACACACGCTTCCCTCCAAACCACGCTCGACCTCACAAGAGATCACTGCTACCTTTCTTGGAGCCCAACCCAAAAGGCACCTAAAATCAAACTCAGAAAACCCCTGGAGAGAAAGAAACAAGAGAAACACACACCCAACATAAGGAAACCCAAAGTCTGGAGATGTGGATTCCACTTTATTACAAGCAATAGTAAGAGCAATGTCTCTTCCCCCTTCTCCTCACCTATAAAATGAGGAGGTGGGACCATATGATCTACAGCTCTTTCTGATTCTGCCAAGCTATGTGTTCTTTTCTGCCTTTTGATTTGACAAACCTTTTCCCTGTCCTGCCCCTGAACTTGAAGCACATGGTCTTAAAAGACCATGGGAGACTATGGACTCTGGGAAACAAACTGAAAGTTTCAGAGGGGAGAGGAGTGGGGGGGATGGGTTAGCCAGGTGATGGGTGTTAAAGAGGGCACATATTGCATGGAGCACTGGGTATTGTACGCAAACAATAAATCATGGAGCACTACATCAAAAACTAATGATGTACTGTATGGTGACATGACATGACATAACATACATACGTACATACATAAATAAATACCAAAGATCCCTTGGTACTGTGCTCTTCTATATACACTTGAGAAAGTTCCCCTATTCTCACAAGTTCAACTACTATTACTTCTTAGGTACTGTCAATCTCCAAATACCCATTTTTTTGCCTTGACTTCACATCCATGGACCAATTCTACATCTTCATCTGCTCTCCTAAGTGTTTCCACTAAATAAGACTATGGCCTCAAAATCATCTTATCTTTGAATTCAACATTTTCTCTTCAAAAATCAATGTTCCCTTGACTTTCTAGTCTGCTCAGCGGGGAGCCTGCTTCTCTCTGCCACTCCCCCTGCTTGTGCACTCATGCTCTCTCTCTCTCAAGTAAATAAATAAAATCTTTAAATCAAATCAAATCAGGGGTCAGCAAATACAGCCCATGAGCCTGCCACCTGTCTCTGTGAATACCGTTTTACTGCAACGGTCACACACGTTTGTTTATGTGCTGTCTGTGGCCACTTGGCTACACCACCAATGTTGAGTAGCTGCAACAGTGAGGAGCTGTGAGACTGTATGGCTCACATATTTACCTGAAATATTTACCACCTAGTCCTTTATACAAAAAGTTTGGCCAACTCTGTTCTAAATAAGCAATTTCATTCTCATCACTGTATGATCCCCTAAATCACAGCTATGGCCTCTTCACTTGTCTCTCTACCTAATCCTTTCCCAAATCCAATCTAGTCTAGTACACAGGTGCCAAACAAATCTTCTCAAATCACCACTTCCACGCTATCCAAAGGCTAGTGGTTGCCTACTTCCTGTTGAAACTGTTATACATATTCTTTGTGCTGGTATTTAAAGCCTTCCCAGCATCGATACATCCAAATTATCTGTTTTCACCTTACAGAGGTGACCCTTGACCAACATAGGTTTGAACTGCATGGGTCCACTTATACACAGATATTTTCTGATAAATGTAGCATAGTACTACAAATGTATTTTCTCTGTCCTATATTTTTTCTTTTTTTTAAAGATTTTATTTATTTATTTGACAGAGAGAGACACAGCGAGAGAGGGAACACAAGCAGGGGGAGTGGGAGAGGGAGAAGCAGGCTTCCTGCCGAGCAGGGAGTCCGATGTGGGGCTTGATCCCAGGACCCGAGGATCATGACCTGAGCCGAAGGCAGACGCTTAATGACTGAGCCACCCAGGTGCCCCTTCCTTATACTTTTCTTAGTAACATTTTCTTTTCTCTAGCTAACTTTATTGTAAGAATACAGTATACAATACATACAACACACAAAGTTATATTAATTGACTGTTATTCAGTCAGGCTTCCAATCAAAAGTAGGCTATTAGTAGTTATGTTTTTGGGGAGTCAAGTTATATATAGACTTTTGACTGCACACGGGGGTCCCCCCATAACACCCACATTGTTCAAGGGTCAATTATTCTACCATCTGATGCTATAATGCTAAGTCTCTGCTCTGGTATGGCCAGTTCCCGCACTATTTCTTGAAAACGAGATGTTCATTCCCCACCTCCCACCTTTTCTTTCTTTCCCTGTCTATCGTTCCCTACACTTCTCACCTTTTTCTCTAATTATAAAAATTCTATCCATCTTACATGCCCCGGAGCAAGTCATATCTTTTTTGTAAAACCAACAACTCTGGCCCACAGAGGTATCTCTCACTCCTGGTCTCCTATGACAATCTGTATCAATACCAAATACTTGCACAACCACACTCTCTTGTGTCTGAGTCATTTACATATGTCTTTATCTTACCATTGATACTGTCAAGTACCTGAGGGAGAGGACAAGTACTCTTAAGTCTTTGGGAATTCTCACCATACCTACTATAGTGCTGCTTGAGAAACACTTGCTGAACTGAACCAAAATCAGGACACTTTCATTACTTACATAATCTCAGTCAATCTGATGTGCCAGGGAAGAAAGCCTAATGTGCTGTCCACAGGACCAAACTTCAGTACTAAATCAGGATCAGGAAAACCAGTTGACCCTTAAAAAGAAATACACAGGAATTTAACATACATTGCTTACAAATAAAATGACCAAGGGCAAAATCTGTTAATCAAATTGGCTTTTTATGCTCTGAGTATGTTTCCTTCAGAAGGTTTCCAACCCCCACCCCACTGCCTAACATATACTTTAATACCTATGTTATTTCCATATGTCAAAGTTTTGTCTAAAGACCATTTAACTGAAGTGATTACATGATAAGAAGGGGTAACCCTACTCCCATTCTAAACCCTACAGGTAGTCCCCAAATCCCAACCACCTTTCAACATAAGAGTTCTCCTGGCATTCTGGGAACCACTGCTTTGGGGGCACAAATGCTTATAGAATCACCTAAGTTCATAGAATCATTAACCTCAGAGATGAAAAGGAACTATAAAAGTAACTACTATTCTCCCCTTCCCCAATACCCCTCATTTTATAGCTAAGGACCCAGCAAGATCAACTCCTAGCTATCAGTAGAAAAGTTTTCTCCAGAGCCCCTACCTAGGGAGGGAAAACACCATACACCTGCCTCACTAAAGGCATGGCCATTTGGTCTCATTACTGGTTTCCATACAAGACCTGGTTTGAGAAAAAGAGGGGATAAGGGTAGTGCAGCTACCTAAAAAATAAAGTAAAATAAAAGTTAAAATAGTCAGCGGTAGAACAGAAAAGATGCTATAATCCAAGAGACCCAGGCTCTAACAGTTTCTAATAACTGCAGGTTTGCCACTAACTTTTGGTCACACAACCTCCCTAGGGATTAGTTGTTTCATTTGTTAAATAGGAGACTAGATTAGACAGGCCCAGCCAGCAGTAATAAAGAATTATTTCCATAACAAAGTCTCTTTAAAGCCCATATTGGTAAAGTAAGTGGACTAAGAAGAATATATATTCCTCGGCCTGGTAAAAAGCAGATTCTCTTTAGTTAAAAAAAAAAATTAAATCAAAAATGGCAAGAAGGAACTGCCTGCTAATGGTGGTGTGAAGGTGATGAATCCTCCCCCCAAAAAACCACATATTAAACGGGACAAAACCAAACATATAAAGGGAGTGGATACTGGCCAGAAGCAGACAATTATTCTTTTAATAACAAGAGAAATAATGAAACACCAGCCAGAGCTTCAGGTAAGAGCAGCGGTAAGGGGACTTTGTCTCTCCTGCCCGGGAATGGTCCTAACGCCCCATGGCTCCCCTCCCCCCAATCAAATGGAGAGAACCAGAGTTTTACCAGCATGGTGCTGAGAGCAAAACTAGCAGATTTGCTGCTTGTAGCCAAAAGATATGGACTCAGTTTGGAACTGGAGACTGTGGGCCAGAGAGAGGGGGCAATGATGAAAAGCTAGGGTTTTGCCAGCTAAAAGTGGCAAACTCAAAAGTGAACAAATGAGGAAAACCCACACAGCCTGTTAGTCTGATGCTGTAGCCCCAGGGAGAGCAAGCAATATAATGGTCAGGAATTTACCAGGAAGATCCTGGGAACAAGGGCTCATACAAACTCTCTGCACAGCCCCGGCTGACCAGGGAACTGCACACATGCAAAGAAGGAAAGCGGGCAGGGGAAGAGGGCAGCAAGAAAGCCCAGTGAAAAGGAACAGCCAAGAAGACTTGAGAACCGGCGGCAACTCCGAATGCACTCTCACGTCACACAGAGATCAGGGAAGCCTTACAAACTTAAGGTTTGAGCACAACCCGTGCGAATATCATTGTCTGACACATAAATCTAGACAGACACAGGCAGTCAGACTAAAAAATAAAATTAAAAATAGAAAATTTGAGCAGAGATAGCAGCTGTTACCTTTATACACAGACAACATGATCTTGTATTTAAAAAATCTTAAGACTCTGCAAAATGAACTACCAGAACTAGTAAATGAATTTTAGCAAGGTGGCAAGATACTAAATCATTAAAAAAACAACTATATTTCCATATATTATCAACAAGCAATCCAAAAACAAAATTGAGAAAACAATCTCATTCATAGCAACCAAAAGAATAAAATACTTGGGAATAAATTTAACTAAAGAAGCAGAAACCCAAATTCTGAAATTACAAAACATTGTTAAAAGAAAAATTAGGACCCAAATAAGTGGAGAGATATGCCATGTTCATGGAATGGAACACTCAATATTAAGGTGGCAAGTCTACCTTAACTGAGCGAGATTCAACCCAATCCCTATCAAAACAGGGCGTTTGGGGGTTTGTTTGAGAAACCGACAAGCTGATTCTAAAATTTACATGAACATGAAAGGGCCCTGAGTGTAGCCAAAGTTGTTTAACTTTGAAAAAGAAAATCAAAGTTGAAAGACTTACCCTACATGATTTTGAAATTTACCATAGTAGGCACTACAGTAATCAAGACAGTGTGGCATTTGAAGGACAGACAATACAGACCAATGGAATAGAATAAGAAGTACAGAAATAAACAAGGATTTATGGTAAACTGAGTTTCAAAAGAAGAGTCACAGAAATTCAAGAGAGAAAAAAATGGTGGTAGAACAGCTGGTTTTGTTTACCTCACACCATTCACAAAAATTAAGTCGAAATAGATTACAGATTTAAACATAACAGCCAAAGTGATAAAAATCTAGAAGAAAAGAACTGTGACTCTGGGTTAGGTAAAGATTTCTTAAATATGACACCAAATGTGTGATCCAAAAAGGAAAAAAAAATGATAAATTGGATTTCTTAAAGATTAAATACTTTAAAAGAAACTATTAAGAAAAAAAGTAAGCCATGGATTGTGAGAAAATATTCATTCATAAGTCATACCTTATTACTGAAAAAAGATATGTACCAAAATCTATAAAGACCTCTTAAAACTCAATAACAAGACACACTACCCATTAAAAATAGAATGTTTTTTTTTTTAAAGATTTTATTTATTTGACAGAGAGAGAGAGAGAACAAGTAGGCAGAGAGGCAGGCAGAGAGGCAGACAGAGGGAGAGGGAGAAGCAGGCTCCCTGCTGAGCAGGGAGCCCGATGCGGGACTCGATCCCAGAACCCTGGGATCATGACCTGAGCCGAAGGCAGCTGCTTAACCGGCTGAGCCACCCAGGCGCCCAAAAATAGAATGTTTTGAACAGATTCTTCACCAAAGAAGATACAGATGACAAATTAGCACGTGAAAAAAGCTCAATGTCATTAGTCATTAGGAAAATGTTAATTAAAACCACAATGAGATACTATTACACACCCACTAGAACAGCTAAAATTAAACACACACACACACACACACACACACACAAACTGACAATATTAAGCCTTTGCAAGGATGTGAAGAATCTAGACTCCTCTACGTTGCTAGTGGAATGCAAAAATAGTATAGCCTCTTTGGAAAATAAGCTGGCAGTTTCTTTAAAAGTTAAACATTCACTCACCACACAATCCAGCAATTCCACTATTAGTTATGTACCAAAGACAGGACAACATGCCTGCACAAAGACTTGTATGTGAATGGTCACCGCAGCATTATTCAAACAAACCTAATGTACATCAACTGATGAATGGATCAACAAAATGTACATCCATAAAACTGAATACTATTCACCAACAAAATGTAATGAACTACTAATATATGGAACGTGGATGAACCTTAATAATATGCCAAGGAAACAAAGCAAGACATTAAAGACTATATATAATTCCGTTTATACATAATTTCTAGAAAAGACAAAAGTATAGTCAAATGGCAGATATGTAGTTGCCTTGTGTAGGAGTAGGAATGGTGATTAACTGCAGTCACAAGAGAACTTTTGGGGGTGACAGTATTCAGAGGTTTGCTTCTGTTGGATTAGTAACTTAACTTACAGACCGTGTACATTTTCACTTACCGTGGGTTTACTACCCCTGAAGACAACACCTGGGCTCAACACTTCAGCACGTCTCCATAGGCTACCTGAAGGACCAGCTCTGGTCCCTGCATCACTTTCAGGACACCGTCATAAATTACTCTCTGGTTGAAGCCTTACAGAATCCAGTAAACAGTCAACACTCCAGTAACCTACAATGAGCCCCTACAATGGTCTACTGTAAGTCTATTCATTCAGCCTGAATACTGACTACAACAGGGAATAAGAGAGGACAGGAGAGTAGGGGAAGAAGTGAGTACTCAGTGAAGGTCAGGAGTTAGTTGAGACCATGTGGCCAGAGAACGACTGTGCTCTGGGACGGACATGTGTCAAAGTGGAAGAAACAAGAATGGAGACCCAACTAAATGACTGAGTTAGACAGAAAATGCATGATTAATGGGTAAGGTAAATGAAAACTCTATGTGAATAAACAAAAAAGGTACGTCTGAAATTGCATGGCTATAGAAGCTACCAATGGACATGAAATTGTTAGAAGCACTGTCTTTCTTCAAATGGATCAAGGATAATGCCAGTAAGCAGAAGGACCATAAAGTTAAGGCAAAAAGTTCCTAGGGGGCTCTAGAGAGAATAAGCAAATTGAAGGCTTTTTTATAAATAGTTAAAGGAAAAAAAAGTGTAATGCTATACTTGGTACAACATGACAAACAAAGTGAGTATATTTGATACCACATAATAGAAAGAATACCAAAAATAGAGCAATGAATGGTAAGATTATATTCTTGGGAATGCCTCTTAAATAGCTGTTAAATTCAAACTTAACAGATAGGTCAAACTAAAAAGACACAGAGGAGTGTGATATTATAATATAATAAAGAATATATGTTTGGTCTCTGTCCAGGTTCCTGGCACAGAGCTCCTAAAATCATTGCAATTTCCTGAATGATAGGAGTATTTTCTGTTATTCATAATAAGCCCCCTTACACCATACCTGAGTTTCTGTTAATGACGACTCTTGGTGGGCCTCTAGACCTATAGATTGCTTTAGGATGGGAGCTAGTTGCCAGAGAAACCAGTCATGCGATTAGAAGGCTGAAACTTTCAGCCCTCCCTTCCAAACTCCAGGTAGGGAGGGAAAGAGAAGCAGGAGATGGAGTTCAAACCCTAATAAGCACTGATTTAATCAATCATGCTAGCATAAAGTAACCTCCATAAAAACCCCTAAAACACAGGGTTCTAAAAGCTTCCAGGCTGGTGAACACAATGAGGTACTGAGAGGGTGAGTCGCCCAGAGAAGGCACGAATGATGACTGCACCGCCCCCCCACCCCCGCCAAGACCTTGCCCTAGACTCTATTACACTGGATTGCTCCTGCTTTGTGGCCTTTAAAATCAACTGGTAAACAGAAGTGAAGTTTCCTCCTGAGCTCTTTGAGCCATTCTAGCAAACTAGCAAACCTTAGGAAAGAGTCATAGGAACCCCCCATTTATGGGCAGTTGATCAGGTGGCCTGCACAGGTGGCCAGTCCAGGTGGAGAACTGCAACTGGTATCTTAAGTGGGGACAGTCTTGTGTGACTGACCCTTTAAACCCGGAGAATCAAACACGGACTCCAGGTGGCTAGCATCAGAAGTGAATTGAATTGCGGGGGCGGAGCAAGATGGTGGAGGAGTAGGAGACCTGGATTTCCTCTGATCTCAGGAATTCAGCTGAATAGGGATCAAACCATTCTGAACCCCTACGAACTCAACAGGAGATCGAAGATAAGAAGAGTAACAACACTCTGAACAGAAAAGCGACCACTTTCTGGAAGGTAGGACGTGCGGGGAAGCGAATCCGAGGCGATAGTCGGGAGGACAGACGGCGGGGGAGGGGGCCTCCGGCAGCCGCTTCTGGCAAGTGATAGAGCCGCGGAGCACGAAATCGGAACTTTTAGAAGGCGGCTCCGCTGAGGGACGTCGCTCCAGTGGCTAAGCGGGGGGGGGGGGGTGGAACCCTCGCGGGACAGTGGGGTCTCAGGACCCTCAGGGTCACAGAAAGATCGGGGGGGTGCCTGACTGCAGCAGAGCTCCCAGGTATTGGAGCGGGGAAGCCGGCTGCAGAGACAGAGCCGAGGCGCGGGCTCTCGGCTCAGGGTGGCCATAAGCTGTGATCCGCGGTCCAGTCGGGCCACTGCTCCTCCAGCAGGGACCCAACAAGCGGCAGATCCGGGGAGACTCCCCTTCCTCCCCCGGGGAGTAGCGGCGTGGGAGCGCACCGCAGGGATCTGCTGGGTTTGGAGACTCCACACCGAGTCGAGTGCCAGAGATAGAAACGCTTGGTCACAGGCCGGGTGAGCATGGAGTGCGGCCGGAGACCAGGGAGACGGGAGTGACTGCTTTTCTCTGGGGGCGCACTGAGGAGCGGGGCCCCAAGTTCTCAGCTCCTCCGGGCAGAGATTGGGAGGCCACCATTTTCACTCTCCTCCTCCAAAGCTGGACGGAAAGCTTGCAGGGAACAAAAAGCTCCTGAGAGCAAACCCGAGCAGCTTGCTTAGCCCGGACCCGCAAAGGCGGGGCAATTCCACCTCCGGCAAAGACATTTGGGAACCACGGCAACAGGCCCCTCCCCCAAAAGATCAGCACGAACAGCCAGCAAGCCAAGACCAGGTTTACCGATCAAGGAGAACGGGAGAACTCCAGCACTAGGGGAATACTGCACATAGGATTCATGGCTTTTTTTTTACCATGATTCATTAGTTTTTCAAAGTTAAATTTTTAACCGTTTTTTTAATTTTTCTTTTTCCCTTTTTCAACCAACATCTTATCAATCCCTTTGAAAAAAAATATTTTTCATTTTTAGAGTCATATTCTATCCCTTCATAGTAGATACCCTTATTTTTGGCATATATATATATATAAGTTGTTCTCTCTTTAAAATTTTGAGATAGTTTCTTCTAACAGATCAAAATATACCCTAAATCACTAGTGTATGGCTTTGTTCTAGTCTCCTGCCTGATCACATTCTCTCCCTTTTTTTAATCTTCTTTCTTTTTTCAAACAACTTCTTATCAATTCCTTTTATAAAATGTTTTATAATTTTCACCTTTACAGTCATCTTCCATCCCTTCATTGTATCAACCCTTATTTTGTACATATATGTCGTTCTTTCTTTAAAATTTTAGGAGGCACTTTCTTCTAACAGACCAAAATACACCCAAAATCTAGTGTGTGGCACAGATCTATGCACTAGCCTGATCATATTTGATCATATTGTTTTTTGTTTTGTTTTGTTCTGTTTTTCGTTTTTCTCTTTTTCTTTTTTTTCCTCTTTTTTTCTTTCTTTCCCTTTCTTTTCCCTTGGTTTCAAGTCTTTTCTGGTTTGTTTAGAGTATATTTGCTGGGGACGTTGTTAACCTGTTAGCATTTTGTTCTCTCATTCATCTGTTCTCCTCTGGACAAAATGACAAGACGAAAAAAATCACCTCAGCAAAAAGAACAAGAGGTAGTGCCCTCTGCCAGGGACCTACTCAATACGGACATTAGTACGATGTCGGACCTAGAGTTCAGAATCATGATTTTAAAGATACTAGCTGGGCTTGAAAAAAGCATGGAAGTTATTAGAGAAACCCTTCCTGGAGAAATAAAAGAACTAAAATCTACCAGATTGAAATAAAAAAGGCTATTAATGAAGTGCAATCAAAAATAGGGGCACTGCTAGGATAAATGAGGCAGAAGAGAGAATCAGCAATATGGAAGACCAAATGATGGAAAATAAAGAAGCTGAGAAAAAGAGAGGTAAACAACTACTGGATCACGAGGGCAGAATTCGAGAGATAAGCGATACGATAAGACAAAACAACATTAGAATAATTGGGATCCCAGAAGAAGAAGAAAGAGAAAGAGGGGCAGAAGGTATACTGGAGCAAATTATAGCAGAGAACGTCCCTAATGTGGGGAAGGAAACAGGCATCAAAATCCAGGAGGCACAGAGAACCCTTCTCAAAATCAATAAAAATAGGTCGACACCCCCACAT
Organism: Zalophus californianus; assembly: GCF_009762305.2. NCBI lineage: Eukaryota > Metazoa > Chordata > Mammalia > Carnivora > Otariidae > Zalophus > Zalophus californianus. The sequence continues at coordinate 44,812,132 of NC_045601.1, forward strand.
CTAATAGTAAAACTTACGAGTCTCAGAGACAAAGAGAAAATCTTGAAAGCAGCTCAGGAGAAGAGATACGTAACCTACAATGGTAGAAACATTGGATTGGCAACAGACCTATCCACAGAGACCTGGCAGGCCAGAAAGGACTGGCATGATATCTTCAGAGCACTAAACGAGAAAAATACGCAGCCAAGAATACTATGTCCAGCTAGGCTGTCATTGAAAATTGAAGGAGAGATAAAAATCTTCCAGGACAAACAAAAACTAAAGGAATTTGCAAACACGAAACCAGCCCTACAAGAAATATTGAAAGGGGTCCTCTAAGCAAAGAGAGAGCCTAAAAGCAGCACAGACCAGAAAGGAACACAGAAAATATACAGTAACAGTCACCTTACAGGCAATACAATGGCACTAAATTCATATCTTTCAATAGTTACCCTGAATGTAAATGGACTAAATGCCCCAATCAAAAGACACAGGCTATCAGAATGGATTAAAAAACAAGACCCATCGATATGCTGTCTGCAAGAGACTCATTTTAGACCCAAAAACACCCCCAGATTGAAAGCGAGGGGGTGGAAAACCATTTACCATGCTAATGGACACCAAAAGAAAGCTGGGGTGGCAATCCTTGTATCAGACAAATTAGATTTTAAAACAAAGACTGTAATAAGAGATGAGGAAGGACACTATATCCTACTTAAAGGGTCTATCCAACAAGAAGATCTAACAACTGTAAATATCTATGCCCCTAACATGGGAGCAGCCAATTATATAAGGCAATTAATAACAAAAGCAAAGAAACACATTGACAACAATACAATAATAGTGGGGGACTTTAACACCCCCCTGACTGAAATGGACAGATCATCTAAGCAAAAGATCAACAAGGAAATAAAGACTTTAAACGACACACTGGACCAAATGGACTTCACAGATATATTCAGAACATTCCATCCCAAAGCAACGGAATACACATTCTTCTCCAGTGCCCATGGAACATTCTCCAGAATAGATCACATCCTAGGTCACAAATCAGGTCTCAACCGGTACCAAAAGACTGGGATTATTCCCTGCATATTTTCAGACCACAGTGCTTTGAAACTAGAACTCAATCACAAGAGGAAAGTCGGAAAGAACTCAAATACATGGAGGCTAAAGAGCATCCTACTAAAAAATGAATGGGTCAACCAGGAAATTAAAGAATTAAAAAAATTCATGGAAACCAATGAAAATGAAAACACAACTGTTCAAAATCTTTGGGATACAGCAAAGGCAACCCTGAGAGGAAAGTATATAGCAATACAAGCCTTTCTCAAGAAACAAGAAAGGTCTCAAATACACAACCTAAGCCTACACCTAAAGGAGCTAGAGAAAAAACAGCAAATAAAGCCTAAACCCAGCAGGAGAAGAGAAATAATAAAGGTCAGAGCAGAAATCAATGAAATAGAAACCAAAAGAACAGTAGAACAGATCAACGAAACTAGGAGCTGGTTCTTTGAAAGAATTAACAAGATTGATAAACCCCTGGCCAGACTTATCCAAAAGAAAAGAGAAATGACCCAAATCGACAAAATCATGAATGAAAGAGGAGAGATCACAACCAACACCAAAGACATACAAACAATTATAAGAACATATTATGAGCAACTACGTGCCAGCAAATTAGATAACCTGGAAGAAATGGATGCATTCCTAGAGATGTATCAACCACCAAAATTGAACCAGGAAGAAATAGAAAACCTAAACAGACCTAAGACCACTAAGGAAACTGAAGCAGTCATCAAAAATCTCCCAAAAAACAAGAGCCCAGGGCCAGATGGCTTCCCAGGGGAATTCTACCAAACATTTAAAGAAGAATTAATACCTATTCTCCTGAAACTGTTCCAAAAAATAGAAATGGAAGGAAAACTTCCAAACTCGTTTTATGAGGCCACCATTACCTTGATCCCAAAACCAGACAAAGACCCCATCAAAAAGGAGAATTACAGACCAATATCCTTGACGAACATGGATGCAAAAATTCTCACCAAAATACTAGCCAATAGGATCCAACAGTACATTAAAAGGATTATTCACTATGACCAAGTGGGATTTATCCCTGGGCTGTAAGGTTGGTTCAACATCCGCAAATCAATCAACGTGATACAACATATTAACAAAAGAAAGAACAAGAATCATATGATCCTCTCAATAGATGCTGAAAAAGCATTTGACAAAGTACAGCATCCTTTCTTGATTAAAACTCTTCGGAGTATAGGGATAGAGGGTACATACCTCAATATCATAAAAGCCATCCATGAAAAACCTACAGCGAATATCATTCTCAATGGGGAAAGGCTGAGAGCTTTCCCCCTAAGGTCAGGAACGCGGCAGGGATGTCCACTATCACCACTGCTATTCAACATAATATTAGAAGTCCTAGCCACAGCAATCAGACAACAAAAAGAAATCAAAGGCATCCAAATTGGCAAAGAAGAAGTCAAACTCTATTTGCAAATGATATGATACTTTATGTAGAAAACCAAAAAGACTCCACCCCAAAACTGCTAGAACTCATACAGGAATTCAGTAAAGTGACAGGATATGAAATCAGTGCACAGAAATCAGTGGCATTCCTATACACCAACAACAAGACAGAAGAGAGAGAAATTAAGGAGTCAATCCCATTTACAATTGCACCCAAAACCATAAGATACCTAGGAATAAACCTAACCAAAGAGGCAAAGGATCGGTACTCGGAAAACTATAAAATACTCATGAAAGAAATTGAGGAAGACACAAAGAAATGGAAAAACGTTCCATGCTCATGGATTGGAAGAACAAACACGGTGAAGATGTCAATGCTACCTAGAGCAATCTACACATTCAACGCAATCCCCATCAAAATACCATCCACTTTTTTCAAAGAAATGGAACAAATAATCCTAAAATTTGTATGGAGCCAGAAGAGATCCCAAATAGCCAGAGGAATGTTGAAAAAGAAAAGCAAAGCTGGCGGCATCACAATTCCGAACTTCCAGCTCTATTACAAAGCTGTCATCCTCAACACAGTATGGTACTGGCACAAAAACAGACACATAGATCGATGGAACAGAATAGAGAGCCCAGAAATGGACCCTCAACTCTATGGTCAACTAATCTCTGACAAAGCAGGAAAGAATGTCCAATGGAAAAAAAGACAGTCTCTTCAACAAATGGGTGTTGGGAAAATTGGACAGCCAGATGCAGAAGAATGAAAGTGGACCATTTCTTTACACCACACACAAAAATAGACTCCAAATGGTTGAAAGACCTAAACGTGAGACAGGAGTCCATCAAAATCCTCAAGGAGAACACAGGCAGCAACCTCTTCGACCTCAGCCGCAGCAACTTCTTCCTAGAAACATCACCAAAGGCAAGAGAAGCAAGGGCAAAAATGAACTATTGGAATTTCATCAAGATAAAAAGCTTTTGCACAGCAAAAGAAACAGTCCACAAAACCAAAAGACAACCGACAGAATGGGAGAAGGTATTTGCAAATGACATATCAGATAAAGGGCTAGTATCCAAAATCTATAACGAACTTAACAAACTCAACACCCAAAGAACAAATAATCCAATCAAGAAATGGGCAGAAGACATGAACAGACATTTTTCCAAAGACCCAAATGGCCAACAGACACATGAAAAAGTGCTCAGCATCGCTCGGCATCAGGAAAATCCAAATCAAAACCTCAATGAGATATCACCTCACACCAGTCAGAATGGCTAAAATTACCAAGTCAGGAAATGACAGATGTTGGCGGGGATGTGGAGAAAGGGGAACCCTCCTACACTGTTGGTCGGAATGCAAGCTGGTGCAACCACTCTGGAAAACAGTATGGAGGTTCCTCAAACAGTTGAAAATAGAGCTACCATACAATCCAGCAATTGCACTACTGGGTATTTACCACAAAGACACAAATGTAGGGATCTGAAGGGGTACGTGCACCCCAATGTTTATAGCAGCAACGTCCACAATAGCCAAACTGTGGAAAGAGCCAAGATGTCCATCGACAGATGAATGGATAAAGAAGATGTGGTCTATATACACAATGGAATATTATGCAGCCATCAAAAGGCATGAGATCTTGCCATTTGCAACGACATGGATGAACTGGAGGGTGTAATGCTGAGCGAAATAAGTCAATCAGAGAAAGACATGTATCGTATGACCTCACTGATATGAGGAATTCTTAATCTCAGGAAACAAACTGAGGGTTGCTGGAGTGGTGGGGGGGGTGGGAGGGATGGGGTGGCTGGGTGATAGACACTGGGGAGGGTATGTGCTATGGCGAGTGCTGTGAGTTGTGCAAGACTGTTGAATCACAGTTCTGTACCTCTGAAACAAATAATGCAATATATGTTAAAAAAAAAAAAAGAAGATAGCAGGAGGGGAAGAATGAAGGGGGGTAAATCGGAGGGGCAGATGAACCATGAGAGACGATGGACTCTGAAAAACAAACTGAGGGTTCTAGAGGGGAGGGGGGTGGGGGGATGGGTTAGCCTGGTGATGGGTATTAAAGAGGGCACGTTCTGCGTGGAGCACTGGTGTTATGCACAAACAATGAATCATGGAACACTACATCCAAAACTAATGATGTAATGTATGGTGATTAACATAACAATAAAATTTCTTTAAAAATTAAGTGAATTGAATTGCTGGACACCCATATGGTGTCTGGATAACTGCAGAACTCACCTTTGGTATAGGAAAATATCCCAGAAGGCGGCTGACAGCAATATATTCAAGAATATTCATCACTGCCCCCCAAATATCCTCTCCTTTACCAGTAAGTTCATACCCTCTCCTTTACCAGTAAGTTCTCATGCGAGTTGACTACAAATTTCATTATCTCAAAACCATTTTCACATGTGGGTCTTTAAGATTTCAGAAACATTACAAGTGTAACAACAAAATCAGGCTTTATCATGCAAACGGAACCTAGATCCTAGGTTCTCCTTAATACAGTACCCTTGTGGGACAAAAGTAAAAACATAAATATATATATATAAAACTTACTAAGTAAACTGTCGAACATGTCTAAATCCAAATCTGTGGATCTCTTTTGCTGCTGAGCTACTAATTGGCAAAAGTCCTGAGCAGCTCTCACAATATCTGCTTTTCCATCTTCTGGGGAGAGCACCTTCACTGCCGATTGGCAATTTAAAACTGGAGGAAAAAATAAACAAGTTATTACGTAAAACATCCTGTTCCAGACATATTTCAAAATCCATTTCAAGAAATATTAAGTTCAGACTAAAATAAAAGTATAGTTCTTATAGTAAACAAGAATCATTTAAGTCCCTCAAATTCAATATCAAAACATACCTATCTACACTCCTCTAAAAGGACTCACACATCACAGTTGTGTATATATATTTATATACTGCCTTCCTCTTAGAGAGCTCAGAGACCTCGTATCTCTGAATGAAACCTCTAGAAAATAGGAATTAGAGGCTAGTTTACAATTTTCACTCATCTAAAATGTCATCTACAATCATAGTACAGTTAGCAATAACGAGAGAAGATCAAAATGAAGAGTGTAGGAAAAAAAATGTGTTTCAACGGAATAGGTATTGTCCACCTTATCAGATTCTGCTTCTATGGGACCTATCTTATAATTGATAGGATTCTAGGTAACTGACAGCAATGCCAAATTCTTATCTATCGACATGCAAATTCTTTCTTGTCTGGTACAGGTTCAATTATCTTCTCTGTAACCCCATAGAAAAACTAGTTTTGCCTCCATTTACATATTCATTTCAATATTCCTGATCTGTGTGTCCATTCTCTGGACTCTCTTTTGAACTGGTTACAAAATCTGCCTGGTTCCTGGTTGTTTATGAGTTAAATAAAATCTTTAATATGTGTTTATTTTTTAATATCTATGAAATTCATAATTTTATCTTTTTCCAAAAATTATCTTTGAACAAGAAGAAAGAAAAGTCTAAATCTGATGATTAAAGAGGGTGACAGTAAAGACCTAGAGGGCAAAATGAATGAAAGAGTGACAGAATTTGCCCTGAAACACAAAACACATCTGCATAAGTTAGATAATGAATTTTACACTCATGCTTACCTTGATCATCTTTGTCATTACTATTTGCAAACTCTGGTGAGTATTTCGAACAATCTAAGCCCAAAAGTTCCTGCTGTTGTTTTAAAATTTCATCCATCAATCTGGAATTATTTCTTTTGAAAATACCTTAAAAAGAAAAAAAGCAAGTAAATCCCGACTAGGTGAATTTATCCTCTTCAACAATTAATGGATGTTTGTTGTGAAAACAACACTGCTCCCAGAACTGAACAAATTCCAAATGAGGTAGGGGCTGATTCAATCTTAAACTAGAATATAAAAGAAAAACAACAAAACTTTGTTAACACAACAGTCTGGAATCAAGCTAATGTAAAAAAAAAAAAAAAAGGACAGAGTGACTACTTGAGTCAGTATGAATATGATAAAATTAGACCAAGAAAGACATTTTAAGACATCATTTACTTGAAACCTTTATTTACAGATTAAGAAACTGAGACCCAAAGTCCTGAAGAGACTTACCCAAGAATTTAAAAACTGCAGCAGCGATCTAGAGCCCTTATCTTCCTGACTCCCAGTCCAATGAACTTTCCTTGCAGATTCACTTCGTGCATTCAATACTATTACCTTAATTTGATTAGTTTTTTTTTTAAAGATTTTTATTTATTTATTTGAGAGAGAGCGCCTGAGTGCATGTAGGGGGAGGGGCAGAGGGAGAGGGAGAGTCTCAAGCAGACTCTGGGCCTAGCATGGAACCCAATGGGGGCTTGATCCCACAACCCCGAGATCACAACCTGAGCTGAAACGAAGAGTTGGACACCCAACCAACTGCACCACCCAGGTGCCCCTTGATATTTTTTTTTTTTTTTTTAAGATTTTATTTATTTGGGACACCTGGGTGGCTCAGTCGGTTAAGCGTCTGCTTTCAGCTCAGGTCATGATCCCAGGGTCCTGGGATCAAGTCCCACATCGGGCTCCCTGCTCAGCAGGAAGTCTGCTTCTCCCTCTCCCACTACCCCTGCTTGTGTTCCCTCTCTCGCTGTCTCTCTCGCTCTCTCTGTCAAATAAATAAATCTAAAATCTTTAAAAAAAAAAAAAAAAAAAAAAAAAAAGATTTTATTTATTTGACAGAGAGAGAGAGAGAGGGCACAGCAGGGGGAGCGGCAGAGGCAGAGGGAGAAGCAGGCTCCCCGCCGAGCAGGGAGCCCGATGTGGGGCTCGATCCCAGGTCCCTGAGATCATGACCTGAGCCGAAGGCAGCTGCTTAACCAACTGAGCCACCCAGGAGCCCCTTGATTCTTTTTAATAAGAGGAACTACTATGAATTATGTAAAAAGTAGACAGAATATACAAAAGTAACAAAACCAAAATTTAGTAAATTCAAACAAAGCATGGAAAATATGCTACATAAAACTGTGTCTGATCCTTTAACCCTGCACAGAAGAGTTAAAATTTTCAATTGCTATTAGGTCACTGAGAAAGATGAAGAAACTATGTTTAATATAAAACTAATAAAGAGAGCTTTAAAAATAAGTGACAAGTTTTTAGCTGTTTTCAGAGGGGCAGCTTTCTAGTGGCAGCTTTTTTACTTCTATCAAGTGTTCCTCCTCTATACTCTGTCAGATTTGACTTTAAAGCACTTCAAGGATTAAATGGGAGAGAGAACACAGTAAGATAAATACAAAATAACACAGAATCTGCTGTATATACATGTCAACTTGGTGGTATTATGTGTAACAGCAGTTCAAAGATAAAAAAAAGCAGTCTCCTTTACTTTGTAGGGAAAGGCTTTGTAAAATAAGCAAGACCTGAGCTGAGCTGACTTGAGAAACTTAAAAGAAAATGGAGAAGATACTGTTTTTAAGAAAAAACACTGAATACCCAAAAGACAGACAAATGTTGCTGGTGCAAAGGATTTGAGAAAAGGGGATACACCTAATTTTCATTTCATGTTGTCTACCAAACAGGTAACCAACAATTTCTAAGCAATGTGGGAATGGTGGAAATTTATAACTTTGGGAAAATTAACCTTACAACACTATAGAGAAAGTCAGGCAGGAGAGTACTGTAATAGTCCACTCATAACTTGATGAAGCAATGGAAGGAGTTCATTATAAAAGAACTGAGAGAAATGAAGAGCATGACTTAATTAGAGGTGAACACAGAAAATTCCATGGCTTTAATCCTAGCTAACAGAAAATGACTTTTTTTTAAAGTGGGGAAATTCTAGAAGAGACCTGGTTTGAAGGAAAATAAGCTTAGTTTTAGACAGCTGATGACAGAATATTTAGGCAGGGGGTACTGAAAAAGTGATTAAGACACATGCGGGAATGACATTCAAAAGAGGTCGTATAAATACCACATGGGTAGAGATCTTAACTATTTTGCTTACCAAGGACCAGCACAGTGCCTGGCATAGAACAGACACTCAACACATAAATGTCTGCTGAAAGAAGACAACAGGTCAGACACTGGCTGCGGGACTTCAAAAGACCTCTTTAGGGTAAATGACATTTCAGCTGGCCAATGAAGAAGTAGGAGAATTCTACAGGGGCGGGGCTGGGAAGGTAACATAACACAAGATGGAGGATGGAGACATAAACATACATTTGGGAGTCATCCTCCTCGAGGTGAAAGCCAAACATACACACAAGAAATGAGAAATAAGATCTCCAAAGGTAAGGAAGCATACATGGGGGAGAGTAGGGGGCTAAGGTTGTGGCTCCTTTATGAAAGCCCACAATCATAAGATTAAAAGCCAGGAAATATAAAAGCGAACATTGTATAGTACCCATATCCAGAGTGAAATTAAACAAAAAAATAGTCCCAAATACAAACAATTTTTAAAGAAAGGTGATTAATATCAGAAGCTATTTGAAAAACAATGTTTAGTATAGTAACACTTGTGCAATAATACAGATATGTAGGATATAAACATCTTCAAGTCAATCATAAAATTCACATGTATGACAAAAGCATATACTACAATACAACTATATAATACAGACTTGGTAATGTTACAAGATTTCCAATTACTTATACAAATAAAAGATAATTTAGACCGCACTTTGGTCTATGGAAGGCATATGAATTTTAAAAATAATGCAAAATCTCCACAACACTACTGCCAGGACATATGGAACTTATTAAAATGTTAAATCAATTTTTCATATGAGCTAAGGTTATTCATTTCAATAGTAACCTACCAGTAGGAGCCCTTGCTTTTGTCTATTTACACTGCACTGATCCCTTCCTTTGATACTCTAAAGACCTATGCTTCAGTTCTCACCAATGCACTCATCTTTGCCTTAGCTTCCAGATTCAAGTGGTTACACGTTACAGGAACTCTTGCTCTCTCCAAATCAATGGGTGATATTCTTTATCACCAAAACGGTTACCGCCTCTTCTCAATCTATATCCTTTCCTTTTCAATCTTTCTGAAGTGTTACCATTAATGACGACCCTGCTTCCTTTTCAAAATTCTATCCTTACCCCAGCTTGTCTGGATGCCCTTTCTTGGTTCCACTCCCAACATGCTCCTTGAATGGCCCCTTCTCGCTCTGCACTGAACCCTTCCCCTCTTCCCACCTGTAACTGCAGCTTACTCCTAGAGTTCCTATCTCTGCCCTCTCTTTCTGTCCACGTGCTCCTTTCTCTAAGTCTAGTCACCCACAGGATTTTACGACCACTTGGGGCGGGCCAGGACAAGGGTAAGATGAGTGAGACAAAACTTAACGGGGCACCAAAAAAACCCGTAATTAAGATAAATAATAATTTAATGCAATATCTTTAACAACTTAATGCAAAAACATCCAAGATGAACAAAACATTAAAATTTTAAGTAAAAACAGGACCAGCATTTGATGAACAATTCTAATTCATTCAAATATCTAATTCTACCTAGAAGTTCTGTAAGCATCTGAAAATGAACCAACCTAAAACTTAGCAGCTTATCTTTTAAAGCTAGTTCTCAAACACTTACATCAAGTTTGTTTGTTTGTTTTTTTAATGGAGCAGTACTATACGTGTAAAACTTACATGCACTTAGTGACAAGGCCTGGAAAAGAATAGGTAACATGAGAACAGTGAATGTAAAAGGATGATGGGACAGTAGGTGATCTGAAATCATAACTGCTATTAAACTATCTATATAATTAAAAGAAAAAAAAAGGCATAGCCTTTCTGTTGTTCTATTTTTAATAAAGACATCACTATCTGCCCAGTCACCCAGGCATCTTCTCTACTCTCCAGTATTTTCACTACCACCTCCAATGCCCTATTAATATGCTAAACCCATATACTCGCCTACAGCAATATTTCCCATATCCATTTCCATTTGTTCCTTGTCCCCAACTGGTTTCAAGCGATACTCTTCTTTAAAATATTACAATCACCTTCCAATGGGTTTTCTTGCCCCTTCTAGCATGTATTACTAGACTGGCAACCAGATTAATCTTTGGGTTCATCTTCAATCCTGACATATTCCAATTTTAATATCTCCAATGGCCCCCCAAATGCTTAATGTATTAAGAACATACTGCTCAGATCAGCATTAAGATTGTGCCTAGGGACGCCTGGGTGGCTCAGTCGGTTAAGTGTGTGCCTTCAGCTCAGGTCATGGCCCCAGGGTCCTGGGATTGAGTCCTGCATCATGCTCCTTGCTCAGAGGGGAGCCTGCTTCTCCCTCTGCCTGTCACTTGCCCTGCTTGTGTGCTTGATCTCTCTCTGACAAATAAATAAAATCTCAAAAAAAAAAAAAAAAGATTGCAGCCAATTGTTTCCACATTTGGTGGGTGGAAATAATTTATATTTATGGAAAAAAATGAATCTATTTCACTGTAGTACTCTATTCCCAGCAAATCAGAATTGCCTTATGTTCCCCCCCCCAAAACATATGATGTGAGTCCAACCTCCATCCTTTATATTACCTTCCCAGCCCCATGCCTAATAAAACTCTTCAGAGGCCAGCCAAAATGTCACTTACCCTCAAGAAGCCCTTCCAAAATCCCCCCAGCCAGATATGCCCCATTCCTCCTCAGACTCACCCTCACTCCCTCCAAACTCCATAATAAACAATATTCTACTTATTATAATTATAGCTTAATCCCCCTACTGAACTGTAGTCTTACTTATGAACTTGTGTCTTACTCATCTCTTTTTCCCTAAGCCACCTTCCACATAGCAGTTCAATGTTTATTTAATAAACTGAATTATCAGTGCACAAAGTGCCACCTAACAACAAAACCTAAATGGACATGTCACTGAATGGAATTTTTAAGAAGTTTCCAGGAAGCTCTCACAATAAAAGCAGGCACTTCCTTAATGCACACAGGCAGAAATTCTGTTAAAACGGAAGAATACAGAGGCACAGTTACAAGGTATTTTTTATAAAGATGTTCATAAGGTTATTTTAAACACAACCTTTATCTTGGCTGATTTGGATGGAGAAATTAAATATACAAGTATAGCTTGTGAGAAGTGCTAAATACACAAAGCACAGTATCAGCAAAATGATTCCTGATACCTCATAGCTTGCCCCGTCCAGAAATCTTGATTATACACCATACCTATCCTACTTACCTATAAGCGATACTATCCACTTAAAATTTTCTTCAGGATTCAAAGTGTACTCACACATATTTCACAATATACACAAGAAATGCAACAAGATGTAAGGTCGCCTTTGACTAAGAAAGGCAATTCCTCTACTAATATCATAGTATGATATTACCAAGTATTTATACTTATGGAGTTTTTTTTTTCATATCATAATTCATCTTGTTTGCCTTCACAGAATCTCAACAAAAGCCAAAATGTTGTAATAAAAGAAACTATCACAAAAGTCATTTTATGTAAAAGGAAGCTGGGACCACATTCATTCAGAAATAACTGACCTAAGGGAAAAACAATTGCAAATACATTTTTGAGAAAATCATACTTTACAGAATCATACAGTAATAAGCTGAAATAATTATTTTATCCCATCTTTTTACAGATGAGGAAATAGACCCAAAAAGGTCAAGCTACTGTCCTTGGTCAAGAGTTTTTAAGACTTTGGCCTGAAATCCAGGTCTCTTGGATTCTACTTACTCAGTTCAGTAACTATTTCTAACATTGATAAATACACAATGCTAAACCCACTTTACTAACAGACCCATTACATTTTGAATTCCCCGCCCCCAAAGTTGAACTCTATTAAATATATACAACTACCCTTTTTACAAATAAGCAGCATCTTTTGAAAAACTAGGACTAGAGCTCTTTTTTAAAAGACTTTTAAGAAGGTTTCATAGGGCTGTTATTTAAATTCTTTAAGAATGATTTAGGAATCTAAAATAAGTTTTTGCAATAATAATTTAAAGAATTCTGTATTATGTTTTGTTGCTCTACTAGTTCATGTACTCTTAATTTCCTAAGTATGAACCAAATGTAAATATAGAGGAAAGATATATGAAAGAACTATTTTTAAAAACACACACATGCACATGCACACACACCCAGGAACAGCTATAATTTCCATAAAAAAATAAAAGATTATGCCAGGAAAACTGGACTTCAGAAAGGTTACTATGTGTTTGGTATTTCTTGATAAACATTAGCTGTGCACTTTGGGGGCCAAATGTAAACTTTTTGTAGTCTTAAGAAAGAACTATTTTAAATTCTAGTATTCAAATCTACATACAATGCTCAATGTTTAATCAACAAGCTAAGGTAACGTCCCCTAACCATTCATCCTAAACCCAATGTCCCCAACCTCCTATCATAACACTTCCAGTTTTTAGTATTTCCTAGACTTTGTTCTCCTGAATGTGTAATCCTGGCTTAAATGATCATGCAATTTTGTATCGTTTTTTTCACTTTTGTAACATGTATCCTTCCTTAGCGCTAATCTCCTGATTATTATAACAATTGCATTATTTAACAAAAAAGTCTTTGCTGATTTTGTTCAGCTCTCAAAATACAAAAATCAATACTTTCAGAACTGAGATTATTACTACTATAGCTATTGCATATTCTCTCAGCATTTAGGTTTTCATCATATTCAAGGAAAAGAAAAATGCCAGTATAACTGGTGAACATAGAAAGTGGAATGAAGAGCATTATATGAGGTCAGACAGAGATGGAGGCAAAAGGGTAATACAAAGGGGTCTGTGGGCCTTAGTAATGAGAAATGAGAAAACATTCCAAGTACTATAGGAAGCTGTTGGAAGGTTTTATTCAGAGTTCGAATGACGTTAACAAAAAAGATCACCTTACTGGTGAGTAAAGAATGGATTATACAGGGGCCAGAATACAAATGAAGACCAATCAGGTGGTTAGAGCAACAATCCAGGTGAAAGATAATAACTCAAACTGGGGGCGCCTGGGTGGCTCAGTTGGTTGAGAGACTGTCTTCAGCTCAGGTCATGATCCTGGAGTCCTGGGATCGAGTCCCGCATCGGGCTCCTTGCTCAGCAGGGAGTCTGCTTCTCCCTCTGACCCTCCCCCCTCTCATGTGCTTTCTCTCTCTCAAATAAATAAAATCGAAAGAAAAGAAAAGAAAAGAAAAGAGAAGGAAGGAAGGAAGAAAGAAAAAGAAAAAGAATGAAAGAACGAACTCAAACTGGGGTGGCTGCAATGGACAACCAAAACAAGGGTCGAATTTGAAACATATTCTAGAGGAAAGGGCCAAGGATGCCTGTTGACACATTACAGGTGGAATATGATGTAAGAGACTCAAAGAGGACATCTAAGTTTTTATTCGAGCAACTGGTTGGAAGGTACTAGTATTTTTTAAGGTAAGAAAAAGAGAGAGACAGAGGTCTGGGGTGGGGGGAAATTCAAGAGTACTGTTTTGGACATGTTAAGTATCTGAGATGTCGAATAAAAGTGAACCCTGTTAGGCAGTGAGTTGGATATAGAAGTCTGGAATTATGGGAGAGATCAGGACTGGAGATACAAATCTGGGTACGAGCATTTAAAGGATATCTAAAGTGATCAGATTGGAGAAAGGGATCTGGGACAGGGGTCAGCAAACTGCTGCTATGGGAATGCAGCCACACCCACTCATTTATGACTGCTCTTTGGTCTCAATGGCAGAATTGAGTAGTTGTAACAAGGACTTCTAACCCACTAGGCCTAAAATAGTTACTAGCTGGCCCTTTAAGAAAAAGTTTGATGACCCTTGAGATAGAATGAACAAGAGAATGACAAGGGCATATATATATATATATAAGCGGCACAAAACTCTAGGACACTCCAATATTTAGAAATGGAACAAATGAAGAGAAGCCAGAAGGCTCAGAAGGAACAGAGAGCAAGACAGGAAGAAATCCAAGCATACACGATGTCACGGAAGCCAGGAGAGAAGTATTTCAAAGAGAGTGGAATTAAGTATGCTCTATCCACCTATTAGATTATATACTGTATTCAGGACCCTTACTGTAGTCTTTTTGAGATCTCTATTAATTAAAATGACATTTTAGAATTATAGGTTCAATATTTAGTCTACCCTTTCAAGCATGCATACATTAACTGGGTAATACAACCATGACATACATACTTTTTTCAAATTAAGGGAACCAAGTAAGAAGGAGTTTAATTAGACAAGTATTCAATCAGCAAATCTTACCGGCATTCCTTAAACACTGCTTCTTTTAAAATTTATGTGAAATGAATAATGAATTCCATAAAATGAGACTTCTAAAGCACATATTTAATATATCTTCTTTCAAATCTGAAATTAGAATTTTTACCATGGTTATCCCCTCCTTTCTACAGAAACAGACTTCAAGAAACACCTAACAACAAGTATTTTTAAGGACAAGGAATGGGGCATGTGGGGGCTCAGTTGGTTAAGCGTCTGCCTTCAGCTCAGGTCAGGATCCCAGGGTCCTGGGATCGAGTCCCGCATGGGGCTGCCTGCTCAGCTCCCTCTGCTGCTCCCCCTGCTTGTGCTCTGTCAAATAAATAAAATCTTAAAAAAAAAAAAAGATAAGGGAAGAGAGAAAAGTGGAATAAACACTAAAACAATCTCTCCTAATTATAAAACATCTAACCAGCTATAGAATGTAATACTTCTTTATAAATGCCCATCCTTCAAAATGGCTTACCTTTTATCCTTTTAAACTAGACACTTCAGTAAGTTACCTAGTGGTTACCCCCTCATTTAATTTCTCTAACAATCCAATTACACTATCAGAGGCAATCTTCAGAGAAGATAACATATACTAATGAAGCAATTATTTACAATTTAAAAAAACTACCATTAAAATTTTACATGACTAAAACAGTCGTAACAAAATAAATCTTACAGGCCACTAAACAATTTTATCTTAAGGGAGAGCCCCAGGATACTTCACAGAACACCAATTACACTGAGCCGAGTGTGCTGTGGCAAGGGAAGACATAGGAGTGAGGGTGGCACTGCATAATGCAACAAGCGGTTGCAGGAGAGAGGTGTGAAATGAACAAACCCCATGGGCTTTCGTAGCCTCTGGGTGCACATTTTAAAAATGAGAAGAGTGTCTTCACAGACTCTGCTTACCTGACAAAGAAATAGTTCAACACAGAGCAGGAGTTCCACAAAATTAAATCTAGTTGATTAAAAAAGTATGTCCTATGATTCACAGGATTAGCCTTTGTAATAGTGGTATGAAGAAAATTCTACTTGCCTTCAAATATGTTATAAATCATTTCCATTACCTGTAGATAAGTACCACTTTAATCAAGGCTTTAAGATGACCCAGCATAATTAGGAATAGTACTAAAAGTGACATTATAGTCACATTCTCTTACCAGTGGAAGTCAGTGTAGCAAAACGGTTAAGTAGAAAACCTTTGCAATAGTATCTAGTTCAAATTCTAGATCTGCTCCTTACTAGATATGGGTGCTTGGCTTTCAGTGTCTTGATGTGCAAAACTGCTAAGGATTTAATGCACTTCTTTGCCTAGTATCTGGAACATAGTAAGAATTCAACAAAGGCTAACTATTCCTATTAAGTAAAGGTTTATTTTCATACACAGGTCCAGTACTATAGTTAAACAGAAGGGTACTCAAGAAAATGTTGACTTTTGAAATGTCAAAAGTCAACAAAAGCAGAACAAAGCTTTTCAAAGTCAGCAAAACTGGGGATGGAACAGTCAAGAAGGCTACCTAGAGGTTACAGAGCGGACGTTATAAGGATTGATGATAGCCTTTTGCCAGATAGCTAACTCTGTGGCACAAAATCAAGAGGACATTCCAGGATGCTAAGGTACATGTGGAATTCTGTACAAGACATGAAGTACACAAAGGTGAAGATTAGGAACAGATCCTCCCTTACAGGAGTTTCCACATGAAGGAAGACAAGCACCCGTTTGTATTGCTCACTGTATCAAGATGCAATCACAATACAACTGGACTTTAACATTTCTTCCAACTCTGTATTTCAATATGAGGAAAACAATAAGTACTTAGTAAAACCATACTTCCCAACAGCATCTGTGTCACTGTGCCAAATACATAACTCAGGCAAACTATGTTCATTTCCTTCATTTCCCTCCATTATTTTAAGGTTCCTGGGTATTCATGTTGGGAAACAAATAACATGTATAACACCAAACTACACACTGTAGGAGAAGCAAAAAATGAAAAGGATAGCATCTGTGGAGCTTACAACCTAGTAAGATGATTGAGGCCCATATACATGACTACTACTTTAGAAAAGAGAAATACCTTTACAGATGTACAAAGTTCTGAGGCGATCCCAGGATAGAGCAAGATAAGAATGGAAGAGACAAGACAGACTACCTAAGAGGTGATAGTGAGTGAGGATGGACTTACAAGGATCAATGACAGCCTTCTGACTAGTAGACAGCCATTTGTCAGGAAAAGGAGAAGAGACATTCCGATGGGAGGGAACATCAAGTAACCTAAACATGGATACAGCAAAAGGTATATAAAATAGTGAGAAGTAGGTTGAGGAGGCTGGGAGTACACTGGGCAGGCATTTTTAATGTCAGTGTGAGAAATCTGTACCCAAAAAGTAACACTGCAGGATTTCCTAAGCTCGGTCAAAGAAGCCTTGTAAGCCTTGGACTTTGGCTAGGTCTTCGGGAACACCCTTGGAGGGAAGTCAGCTACCATCTGACTACCCTGAGGTCACTATTAAATAAGGAAGTCCAAGCCAGCCATAGAGAAAGACTATGTGAAGACATGACCAACCTGCCTTCATCCACTCCAGCCATCACAAACCAGGCGTCAGACTTATGCTCATCGGGGAGTCAGCTTCTCCCTCTCCCTTTGCTCCTCCCCCTGCAAATGCACGCGCACGCTCTCTCTCTTTCTCTCTCTCATTCACTCTCTGCCCCAAATAAATAAAATCTAAAAACCAAACCAAACCTCCATTCTGTTTTCTGTCAATACGTGGTTAGCTTGACTTCTTCCTTTTCATTAACAACCATTTTTCTTGTAGCAAATGTGACACAAGATATTTCTGAACCACATCAGCAATTCCCTAACAGGAATTGCTGGAACAAGGAAGTGTGGCAATATTACAATCTGTGTTAGCAGGCACAGTCACCAAGTTAAACTGTTTAGCTATACATCTGCCTTCCCTTCTGGAATGTAAAGGTATTTGCTTGAAAAGAATCACCTGTACATAAGGGATTCACTTATAAGTCAATTCACCACATTGTTTAACGGCTTCAACTAATTTCCATTTCTGCTTCACTTCTTTCTTTCCACAGGCAATATTTCTGTTGCACTGGTTTAAGCAAAGATGGTGTCCCTTCCTAACATTCTCATGATTTTTTTTTTTAAGATTTTATTTATTTCACAGAGAGAGCGAGAGAGGGAACACAAGCAGGGGGAGAGGGAGAGGGAGAGGGAGAAGCAGGCTTCTCACCGAGCAGGGAGCCCCGATGTGGGGCTCGATCCCAGGACCCTGGGATCATGACCTGAGCCGAAGGCAGACACTTAATGACTGAGCCACCCAGGCACCCCACAGTCTCATGATTTCTATTGGTCTGCAGACTTCTTTGGGAAGTTCGAGAAAATGTCAGTCCCTATAAACTTTACCCTACAGGTTAAATAGCATTTGATGATGACAGGCTCCTGAGTCACCATATTCCTTGCTGACTGCAAGGAAGGTGACAGGTCAAAGATTAATACCCTCTAAGAGTTATTGTCTGACCTTGACCTACTCTTTCTGACAAATCCCCAGTTAACACCCACCTATTTGACAAAGATTTTTAAGGGAAAAAATCAAACCATAGCTTCTGTGGAGCATACCAGTAATTTACATTACTGAACAGAGAATAAAACATTAGTTTCCTTTCCTTCATACCAGTACATTTAAATCATTGTTACCACATCTTTGTCTCTAAGAAAATTCCACTGCTTTCAAGATCTGACTGAACCCAAGCCTGACATTTAGAGCCTTTCTCAACCTTACCGCCGACTTATAATTCCTTATAATTCGATGTCCAGCTGAAAGCACACTCCCTCTGCCTGAACATCTCAGGTTCCTCCATTCGGGATTTCCTTCCCCCATTCTCATAGTGGTTACTTACTCTCAACACTTCTTGTTACTAACCACGTCACTTAGGTATGTGTCTACTCCCCATAAGCCTCAGAGTCCATGGAGTTAAATGCAAAATTACAAGGAATGTGCTTAGCACAGTGCTTAAGGTTTGTAGCCACCCAATAAGCGCTGAATTCTTGTACTTAACAAAATTCCCCACGGTGCAATTCATTCCCTCAATCAGCACTTAAAGGAGGGAATTACTCTATCAAGTACTGCGTTAGCCACTAAGGATCAACGACTGCACACTATCCCAGACCTCTGAAGACTAGGTGACTAGTTTCATTTTTGCCTATCCAGTCTCTCACATACTTTTCGTAGGCCCAGTTCAAATGCTAATTGGCCCCGACCCCTCAGCTTCTGCCTAAATCCTTCACAGCCTGACAAGGACTTAAGAGCAGTTCCTTGAACCGCTCTTAAGAAACACCGTGGTGTAACAAAAGGGCAAATATGTGAAAAAGCACAGATGCTGGGGATCCTCAGGTCCCTTTTCTGTGAAACAAGGGTATACAAATACCATCTGCCTTACTGAGGCATTATAAAGAATAAGACATATTTTTTAGATGCAGACACAGCAAGGACTTAGTAGGTGTTCACTAAATCTTATCTCCCTTCCTTGAAAGCGCTGGCACTGCAATCTGCACTTAAGGGCCTCGGGACCCGGCAATTGGAAGAGCCGGGAACGCCGCGGTGAGCCGCACGCCCGGGATACATCTGCCGGATGTGCGGTCCCCGCGGCCGAAGACGCCCCGGTACCCCTACCCGTGCCGGACCTCACCTTGGTGGTCGTAGACGCTAATGTAGGAGATGCCCACAGCCATACACCACACCACGAGACTCGCGATGTCCGAGAAGCTGGGCTCCTGCTCCTCTTCGGTGACCACCAAGCCCATATGCACTGGCAGCTTCTCCAGGGAACGGCCGTCCGCGCGCCAGCGCAGCCGGGGGTGGGCGGCGGCCCGGCCCGGCCTCCCGCGTGGGTGCCGGTAGTGACGGCGGTTCCCGCCGACAGCCGGGGCCTTGCGGAGCGTGAAGCCGAGCGGCGCTAGGACCGCGGCGGAGGCGGCGCGACAGCAGCGCCGCCAGATCCAGTTCCAGGTGCCGAACCGAACGCGGAGCCAGGAGGTGAGCGTGCGATGCAGACAGAGCAGAGCGTGCAGCACCCGCCACACCAACTCGTACAGCCCCGTCATACTCTCGTGGCGCCCGGGCGCCCTCTCCTCCCTCCCTCCCACACCCGCGGCGCGACGGCTTTTTATCCAGCCCTGCGGCCGGCGCGGGCCATCATCGCTCCATATTCCCCCGCCCCCCACGCCCGAACCCCTTTCTACTGCCAACACCTCACCTCGCCCCCGCCGCCATCTTCCTCCTGCCTCGGCAGCCCCGCCCCCACTAGTACATGGACAGTTCTGATTGGTCGGTGCGGAACTCTGACGCGGCCTCTGGGTCCGAGGATGTGGCCTAACCCGGCGCGGCAAGGGAGGACGAGCATCTCCGAACTAAGCGGGCCGGAGAACGAGCGCGCCCCCTTCTAGTGTGGAGGGCGAGGTGCAGTCGCCAGCAACCCTTGCCCGCAGGACCTCAGAAAGGTACACGTCTTGGAGGTTGGAATGGGCGATTTCAGGGACTCCGCGTCCCTCGGGGCCCTAGGCGTCTTATACTGTGTCCTTTCATGGCCCCGCCAGAAACGGTTTCTAAGGAGTAGAAGTGGCCCAGATGGATTGGAAATTACAAATGCCAGAAAGAACCTAGGAATAGAAGGTAGCCCGCAGCAAGTGTTGATGCTGAGGATCAAGGAGGGTCCCAAAAAGAAGTGTGCAGAGACAGGAGCGTGCCCCTTAGAGAGCTTCTTTGGTCAAGGCTTGTACCTGAGGTCAATTCCTCCCAAAGTGTGAATGAGGATCTCTAGTAATGTTCTAGAGACACAATTATGCTTGTGTCATTCCCCTCTAAATGGAATCCTTACTGCCTGTCCATTGCTTAATACATAAAAGGGGGTTCCGAGGCCTGGCAATCCGGTCAGTTTATTCTTCTCTTCATTCAGCAAGAGATCACTAACTACCAGTATGTCGGACCCGAGTAACCATCATTTGGTGGAAATTGCCCATGTAGCCACATCATCCCCTTCACACATCCTAATGTTCCAGCCAGTCTGGGCTACAAAGTGTTCCTCCCGGCCAGTTCTGGATTTCACTGCAGCAGTCCTGCCCCATTTCTGCCCATTTTGTTCTCTTCCCTTCTCAATTTCTATTTCCCAAGTAAGTATTCCCCAAGCCCCAACCCATTTCCCAAGCATCATCTCACTTGCCGGATCCTCAAGGAAAATTCCCTTGATCCCCTAGCCAGAAGTTATTTCTTCCTCCTTGTAAATCGCACCACTCCTTGTAAATTTCACAGCTCTATTTATAGCACTTTCCATTTTCATATACAGTTTACCCTTGAAAAATGTAGGGGTTTAGGGGTGCCAAAACTCCCATCCCCCAGTCAAAAATCCTAGTATAACTTCTGACTCCCCAAAAACTTAACTACTAACATCCTACTGTTGACCAGAAGTCTTACCAGTAACAAAAACACCTGATTAACACATATTTTGTATTTTATATGTATTATAATTTGTATTCTCCAAAAAGTAAAGTAAGCTAGAAAAAGAAAATGTTATTAAGAAAACCATAAGGAAGAGAAGTACATTTACAGCACTGTACTGTATCAAAAAAAAAAAATCTATGTAAGAGTGGAACTGCACAGTTCAAACACTGGGGTTGTTCAAGGATTAAATGTACATGCAGGTTGGGGCACCTGGGTGGCTCAGTCCGTTAAGCATCTGCCTTCAGCTCAGTTCACGATCCTTGGATGGAGCCCCATGTCAGGCTCCCTGCTCAGCGGGGAGTCTGCTCCTCCTTCTCCCTCTGCCCCTCCCCCCTGCTCATGCTCTCTCTCTAATAAATAAATAAAATCCTAAAAAAATGTACAGGTGGGTGTATATATATTTATAATATTATTGCATGTTATATATAATATGTATAAAACAATTACATTTGTGTAATGCCTACCTACTCTTTGTTCTCTCTAGCCCCCTTTCCCCCTGGAAAACTTCTGTTAACACCTTGGCTACATACCTTCATGTTTCAATCCTTGTCACTTTTTGGACCAGTCTCATTTTCTAAGACTCACTTTACTTTATTTTAAAACTGGAATCTCACGTCCATCTCAAAGTTCTCCTCCCTTTGGCAGTTCAGCCGGAGGAACCGAAGGCTAAGCGGCAGGCACACCCTTCACACACTTCTACCTCTCTCCGTGTCCTCTGCACTTGCTTCTCTGGTGATGGACAAAGAAGAGGGAGATGGGAAAGGCAGTGACCAGGAAAGGCTGCAGTCTTCTTTCTCCCTAGCCATTGCTGTTTATGTGATTCCAGGATGCTCTGTTAAGGAAGCTCCCAGGCACAAGCGTCCTTCTGAAATGCGGCTATGTATTCTGAAGGACATCCCCTTACACACACACACACACACACACACACACACACACACACACACACACTGCTACATTTCTCTGATGTACTCTATGCCCCGGTGTTTGCCACTTCTGACAAGATTAAAGCCATCAATCTCATCTCCCCATGGCCAATTCCCAGGTCTGCAGGCACATATGGGCTACAAACGTTTGTACTTCCTTGAGTTGCAAACTTAAGCAAAGGGGTTCTGGCCCCATCTCTCTCTGACAGTACCCACCACTGCCCCCAACATGCAGATCCTGGCTCCTCTCCTCAACTGTTGGGTTTTTTCCTCCAAGAGTAACCAGAGGTAGGTTAACAGGACTCCTGGCTTAAAAATGTCCAGCCTCCTGGGCGCCTAGGTGGCTCAGTCAGTTAAGCATCTGACTCTTGATTTCAGCTCAGGTCATGATCTCAGGGTCATAGGATCAAGCCCCACATCGAGCCCTGCATCGAGCCCCGCATCGAGCCCCGTACTCTCTCTCAAAAAAAATAAATAAATAAATATTCAACCTCTACAAGGGGGTAGGGAAGGGGCCCCTACTTTTCTGCTTTGGCTTCTTTCAGTGGGCTAGGGATGGGAGTGTCTGGTGGTTGCTCTCAAATTCTGGCTACTTCTCTGTGCTTAGAAGGAGGTAGGTTTCCTGCACTCCAATGTTTATAGCAGCAATGTCCACAATAACCAAACTATAGAAAGAGCCCATGCCCATCGACAGATGAATGGATAAAGAAGATGTGATATATATAATATACAATGGAATATTACTCAGCCATCAAAAATGAAATAAGAGACTCAACTACAGGAAACAAACTGAGGCTTGCTGGAGGAGAGGTGGGTGGGGGATGGGGTAACTGGGTGATAAACCTTAAGGAGGGTATGTAATGTAATGAGCACTGGGTGTTATTATGTAACTGATGAATCCCTGAACTCTACCTCTGAAACTAATAATGCACTATATGTTAATTAATTGAATTTAAATAAAATAAAATTTTTTAAAAAGAAGGTAGGTTTGATGCCTTTTGTTTTCTGCTAGAATTCTGGGATAACAGGAAAACATAATAATATCCTGTTATGTATATCCATTCAATCCAAAGTTTATGCACTTCTCTCTTTTCTAAAGGATTTCTTATTTTGTCATTTTCAAAAAAATGTAGCAAATGTGACACTTCTAGGAATGTTAGGGGTTCATATAAATATAATATAAATTTTGGACTTCTTAAGCATAATTCCCAACACCCAAGTTCTACCAGGGGCAGAAAAATGCAGAAAGAATTCCACAGCCTCAGAAAGTAAGTCTCCAGCATTATGGGAACATACATACTGTGTGATTCCAGGTGTATGACGTTCTTGATATGTCATATATCAACATCCCTGCTATATCTCAGTCTGGTTCTGATGCTTGCTCTCTCTCTTCAAAGTGGTTTTGTTTTGTTCTTTGTTTTTGCCTTTTAGGATGCATTGTAATTTTTACTTGAGGCTTGGACATGATGTACTGGGGGAAGAACTGCTGTGAAGAGTCCTTTAGCAATGTGGTGGTGAGATGCAGAGAATGGGAAGGCTTCTGTAATCCTATGGTCAGGTCTCAGTCTTTCAGTGAGCCTGTGCCTCTGATCTGTGAACTCACAAGTGTTTTCAGTTCCCTAACCCACCCCTCTCTGGCCAGGATGGCTAGACAGGGCTGGGGTCGGGTATTTCTCTTCCCCTGGACCAGATAAAACCCCAGTAATTTAGACTGTGGTGAAATAGTTTCTCTTGAGAGCACACCTTGTTAAGAATAGAATGCTCTGGTCTATTTCAAAGGTTCCTTTCCGCCTTCTGCTGCCAGAAGCATAGGGTGATTTTTGTCTGTAACATTCACTTGAGGAACCTGGTTGATCTCCTGAAGGTAAAACGCACATAAGTGTGGGAGACTTCCCGTGCCTGTCCTCCCCAACTCACCCAGCGTTTTTAATTCTCAGACTTGTCCACTCTGAGCCTCCAGCAATTTATCAATTACAGTTCAGGTTCTTCTGCCATAGCACTGGTTCCTGCTGACGTCTCTGCTCAGGGCTTTCTGCTCCAGTAAACTGTGATTCTCTGCGTTTACCCATCTCTCTGATTTGGGGAACAGCAGTCTGCCTTGTGACCTCACTTCTCTTACAGATCAAAAAAGAGTTGTTGATTTTTGAATTTGTTCAGCTTTTTTATTTGCTGTTACAACAGATAGACAACTTCCAAGCTCCTTATGTGATGGACCATAAACCATTCGTCTACTGCCAGTTTTTTTTTTTAAGTTTTATTAGAACACAGCCACCCCCATTTATTTATGAATTTTCTATGGCAGAGTTGAGTAGTTGCCACAGAGATTGCAAGACCCATGGAGTCACAAATATGTACTCTCAGGTCATTTACATTAGAAGTTAGCCAATCCAGGTGCGCCTGGGTGGCTCAGTCGGTTAAGCGGCTGCCTTCGGCTCAGGTCATGATCCCAGGGTGCTGGGATGGAGCCCCTCATCGGGCTCCCTGCTCAGCAGAGAGCCTGCTTCTCCTTTTCCCTCTGCCTGCCACTCTGCCTACTTGTACTATGTCTCTGTCAAATAAATAAATTTAAAAAAAAAAGTTAGCCAATCTGGCTTAGATTACAAAATTACTTAAGCAAAAGGAACCTTATTCTGATTGGTTTCTAGAGGCTATAAAGTACTTACATAAGTCAAATCTTCCTAAATTCCCAGGAAAAACAAAAACAAAAAATTATGTACTAGCTTCTTAAAGGAAAAAAAAGCCCCTTTCTCACAAAAACTGCTAGGTCCAAAATCCAAAAAAAGCATCCAAAATCTTTGTAAGAGATCAATCACACTTGTCTGATAGTTTGGGTTTTTGGAAAAGTCTGTAAAATTATTCCCTAGACTTGTCTTCTCATAAAGAGACTAGTTAATCTGAACTTCCTGAGTTCTTGCACTGTGTTATTGATCAGATACATTTACTCCTACATAATGTTTAAAATTAGGAAAAATGTAAAATTATATGTTCAACAATTTAGCACTATATAAATTCTGATGAGCTTTGTATGTCAACATTAATTATGATCTGTAGTATGTCATTTTAAGGAGAATTTCCAAGATCCTTAGTTGACTTTAACAGTTGGAAATAATATTTGATCAGGTTAATTGAGTAATTGGTTTGAGTTACATGGAAAACTTCTAAGGAGCACAGAATATTGAAACATATGTCACCAGGTTATATATCTATCCAGAGAGTAGATATATATCTTATGTGTATAATATATATATATATGCACATATACACATATTGTACACACACGTATATACACTAAAGTGTATCTTAGTGTATATACATAAATGTGCATAACTTGTACTTCATATATAAAAGATTGACCAGGAGTGCCTGGGTGGCTCAGTCGGTTAAGCGTCTGCCTTCAGCTCAGGTCATGATCTCAGGGTCTTGGGATCAAGCCCAGGTAGGAATCCCTGCTCAGCAGTGAGTCTGCTTCTCCCTCTGCCCCTCCTGCCGGTCGTGCTCTCTCTCTCTCTTTCAAATAAATAAATAAAATCTTTAAAAAAAAGAAAGATTGACCAATTTGATTATCTAAAGGTTAAATTTTTTTATAAGACAAAAGACATCATAAACCAAGTCAAAAGAAAAATGATCTTGGAGAAAATGTAATCTATCTGACAAAATAGAGGTGATACCCCTACTACTTGAAGAAATCTTACAAATTGTTTTTAGAAAAGACAAAGACCTGAATTTTTTAAAATGGGCAAAGTGGATGAATAGGTCATTAACAGAAGAGGAAACAGAAAGGCTAACAAACATATAAAAACGTGCTCGACCTTACAAGCAGTAAAGTGAAAATCAAAACAATGAGATATTGTTTTTTCACTCAGCGGACTGGCAAAAAGTAAAGACCGAGGGTAAATGCTGTTGACCATGTAGAAACAGGTACCTACAAACATTGCTGCTGACTTGATACATTTGGAGGAGGTAATTTTTGTAAAATGATCTGGTAGAATAGGTGATAATTAACAATACAGGGTGCCTGGGTAGCTCAGATGGTTAGGCATCTGCCTTCATCTCAGGTCATGATCCCAGCATCCTGGGATCGAGCACCGCATCAGGCTCCTGGCTCAGCGGGGAGCCTGCTTCTCCCTCTCCCTCTGCCTCTCCCTCTGTTCATGCTCTCTCTCTCTCTCTCTGTATCTCTCAGTCTCAAATAAATAAAATCCTTAAAAAAATTTTAAAAATTTAACAATACACATAGCCTGTAACACAGGGATCCCATTTTGAAATTTCATTACATTTCCAAGTGAACAATTATCATGAGCTACTTTTCATATAATAATGGACATTTATCGTCTATCAGACAGTATTATTTTCAGTGGCATTTGTAAAATCTTAAAAAAAAAAAGTGGTTGGTAAATTAATCCTAAAGCAGAAATGAGTACTGTAAGCCTGAATAACGATGATCCAACACTGGGTAACAGCTTGTGGGGGGTTTGTGTTGTGGGGAGAGAATAAGTGGGAAGGAACAACTATATATTAGGTATTTTTCTGAAACCAAGATAGATTGGGATAAGAACACTCTAGAGGCAATTGTCAGTGACTGTTTTAAAAGCTGAATAGTGGCTAGTAAGTAAAATCCTCTGTATTAGATTCCTAAAAACAGTGTTTTGTGAAAGCCTATAGAGAATATTAGAACAATATTCTACAGAAAGGATACAGAAATCCATCATACTAGCTCTTCCCTGTCAAAAACAGATACCATCTAGGATAAAGGCAATCCTAGACTGCAGAGACAGTGCTAGTAATGTTACTAAATCAAACCGCTAAGATAATCCATTATTATTACTGGGATGATACCAGTTCCACAAAGTTCATTCTTACAAAACTGTGTTTTAGGACACTTTTACCATTTCCCAAGGTTTCCGACTCATAAGCTAGCAAGAATCCAATTTTTAACATTCACTACACCATAATATGATGGAAAACCATTGAATTTCTGGTTGACTTGTAACGATAGTTTTTCATTTATGCGCACATTTGTTTAAGCAAATTTGGCTAAGAGCAAAATATCTAATTGACTAAATGATGAGTGATGTAACTGAGCCATGACCTCTGGCACAGTAGAGCTTTAAAAGGATAATGATTATTCTGTTTTTCAGGGCCGGTGAAATCCATATAGCGTGTATTTAAAAGGCATGAAAGCATTAAATGTCAACCAACTGACCCCCCCACACACACACATATGGTTTTTTACGTTGAGGAGACGAGAATTTTTGGTTACAGCCTCAATACCAGCGCATTATTTGATGAGGGGACATGAACAACTAGAGAAAAAAAAAAGGCTTTTTTTTTTTTAAAGGACCTCTTTAGAGAGAGGAGAATTCTCTGAGCACTGGCCTTAGAGACACCTTTTTCATCTAAAACCAGGACGTCCATGAACCATGAAGTCAGGGAGGAGATTCAGAAATGTGACAAAGTAGAGAATTTGAGAAGACTTGTAAGCCCCTTTGCAAAGGCATTAGCAGAAAGCCTACACATCTAAAGAAGGCAAGTCCAGAGTAGCTGCTATTGCATATATTGCATAACAGAAAGTTATAAAGTCTGTGAGGAAAAACTCTTTAGAGTTTATACGTTCTGAGCATTTCCACGTAGAAACTAAGAATGCTCCTGAATGAGACTATCAGCTCTGATAAAAGTAGTACTTCCGTGTGTGACCCTTTGTGTGTGCCAAAAAGGAGCATCTGTGCCTTCTATTTAGATCATTCACTGCAGTTACTCATTCATTTTGGTTATTCTCACTCCCCTCCCCAAGGCTGAGTGCAAGACTAGTCTTTTATCTAAGACCAATCAGTCTCTTACAGGGGGCAATTTAAAGGCTTCAACCAGGATTTGTATTACCAAGGGAGCAGCCATGGGGAGGGTTATGACCAGGTAGTCGTTCAGTTCTGACTTTTGGCAGGTCTAAGCAGGCATGCTTTGAAATGAGAGAGGGAAAGCAGCAAGAGAATAAAAATGCTTTCAGAAGGGACACATGCTATCCACTGTGTAATCCCAGGAGGCGTCATTTACATATGCCACTCTGTGATTGGCATCTGGGGTATAGAACAGTGAATGTCTCCATTTGGAGAGAGAGGAAGATTTGCAAATTATGGGGCAATTAAGAAAATGTTTTTCTTCCATATGGGTTTAATGCAAAAGAATTAATGCAAGGAGCTAGTACTACAGTCCCCACTTTACAGATGAGGAAATACTGGCACTAAAAGGTAACATAGGAAAAACTAGCCTCGGGAAGTTTATCTCCTCTTTTCCTTATTTACCACCAAGTAATCCCTTTTTGCAGGCATTAAATGAACCCTTGTGCCCAAGATGACGGCCCCTTCTCCAACTCCAATGACACTCAACCTACACCTGCCTTCTAGGATCACGAAGCATGACCTCATAGTCTATACTTCACGCTTACCTTCTAAGTTTCACCTGCCCTATAGCTCAGTGTTGCCCTCTAGCTGCCTTCTCAGATTAGTAGCTAAATACCTGGTTTTTTAAAAATCTCTGCCTAAGTGTAGATGTGTGAACACCGGGCCTTAAAGTTTCTTTATCCTTTTCTACCTTGTCCTCCCCAGCCTTTACCTTTTTCTTATTTCTTTTTCTCTTTTTTTTGGTAAGTTTATCATTAAACTTAACCAAGAGCCCAAAACTAAGATAGATAATATAAGTATGTATGTAGATACATACACACATACACACACACATACCGTTATGGACTAAATTGTGTTCCCCAAATTTCTCACGTTAAGCCCTAACCCCCAATGTGATTGTATTTGGAGATAAGAGTTTTAGGGAGGTAATTAACATTAAATGAGGTCATAAGGGTGGGGCCCTAATCCAATAGGACCAGTATCCTCATAAGAAGAAGAGACACCATAGATCTCTCTCACTTCTTCTGCTTTCTAGCCTCTAGAACTGTGAGAAAATACCAGCCTGTGGTATTTTGTTATGGCTGCCAAAGCAGATGAATTCACATATTTTATGGAACATTTTATTATTCTGGACATTGTTTGTGAGTAGTGTCCTAAGTGAATCTTACAGCGAATGCTGTAGTAGGAGTACTGGACAGAAGTTAAAAAATCCAGATGCAGTCAAGTACTACTTCTGCCACTTTCTATGTGTATGAACCCGACTGTGACTTCACCCCTCTGAGACAGCGTTCTCACATCTGTAAAAGGATTCTTCCTCAAGGCCCTCATAGCTTGGGAATCCTGACTATTAATACCCAGAAAATGGCAGTGGGTATAAATTATTACATAGCACCAATCATTGGTTTTTCTTAGAATGGTAGGTCTGACACATTACGAGTTGAAACCCACACAATAACAAGAAAAGTCATGTACGAGTTCCCTTATTTCTGTACTTCCATGCTTTATATAGTTGAGATACCTGTCAGTGTGCCAAGGAGTGCTAGCAGCCACAGTAAAAATCGGGCTCTTTTCCAAGGGATGTCCATTTCATAAAGATTTTGGGAGAAGAAAATGTGGATATAAAACAAGTAGTACAAATTCTGCATAAAATTTGAAAACATGACCCTGGAGAGAAAGTTCAAGCTTCTGGTGGGCATATTAACTCATCTGCTCAATTTCTATTATTTACTTTCTTTGCCTTTAGGAGCATTTTGATGGAAAACTTTCTAAAATAAATACTGCAGCAGATAAGTCTTACTGATTAGAAAAGGAGCCAATTTAGATGGGGTTTCAGATTTATATGCTAGTAGATGATATTTATAAGTAGATTGATAGAAAAAAAATCATTCTACAGTCACATCTCTATCCCCAGGCAGGCAACTCTCAAAAGCATGCAGTTCATCAAAAGGAAGGGAGTGTGGGGATTGTGGTCCACTCAAAGAACCCCAAATGGAACTCAGAATACAACTCTTTTCAGGAAGTACGTTGTAGGGACATCCACAGTATATAAGGTGCCAGTTTACACTTCCTTTTTGGTTTCCCCTTGGTCTTGGTCAGACTGTCAAACAAGACCTACTGTCCCTTAGCCAAGGGTGAACGTATGACCCGACTTAGGCCAACTGGCCTCTGCTTCTGAGGACATGAATGTGGAGAAGATAACACTGATAACAGCAGGGGCTCTTTATTCTGCACAGAGAACCTTGAAGAAGCTGAGGGCCTCTCCATTATATCCTTCTGCCTAGGGCCCTGGAGCAGTTCTGATCCCTGTTCTTTCCAGATTCTTCAGCTTTTCCTTTGATTCTGTGAGCTATTCCCAATCTTTCCAATACTTTCTTTCTTACTTAAGCTGGAATCTGTTTCTATTGCTTAGTCAAAAGCCTGTAGTGTAGGCTTGCAGTCACCAGCTTCATACGCAAGAGTCATCACCTTATGTGATAAAATGAACTACTCTATTTGCAGGAAGTTAACCAGATAGCAATTTTATTGGCATCTTTATTTGTGTAGATTTCAGTATAAAACACAAATTACTTTTTAAGTGGAAGGAATCTCGTATCTTTTTACCACCGTCCCTTTCCCCTTTCCTCCCCCACCTCAACTTATCTTAACTCTCATTTCATTCTTAAAAAAAAAAAAAAAACTTACAAAAAAGAGTCTTGCATATCTAAATTTATTGAATATTTCTGCTTAAGAGATTGAACACTATAAAACTTTTTCTGGAGCACAGAGCATTTTTAAAGCAGTGAAACTACTCTGTGTGATACTATAATGATAGATACATGTCATCAAACGTTTGTCCAAATCCCCAGAATGTACAGCACCAAGAGTGAACCCTAGTGTAAACCATGGACTTTAGGTGATGATGATGTGTCAATGCAGGTTCTTCAATTGTAATAAATGTCCCACTCTGAAGGGGGATGTAGCAATCGAGGAGGTCATGCATGTGTGGAAGTAGGAGGTAATGGGAAATCTCTATATCTTGCTCTCAATTTTGCTATGAACCTAAAACTGCTCTAAAATGAAGTCTATTAAAAAAAAAAACCTTTTCTAAACTGTAAACAAAGCTCATACTTAATCTATTTCATAATCATAATAATCATCATCCATGTTGATTCTGGAGTGTTCTTCCGGTTTTGATTTCTTTTTGGTCTCTTTGTTTTTCTCGGTCAGATGTAAGTGATGCTCACATTGTCTCATGATCTTCTTGGAGGACATCCAGCTCTCCCCTTGTCGTTCAGCTGGTGCAGCACATTGTCCTCCCCTCACATCCGTGCCCTTGGCCTTCAGGATCTCCCTCGCTCTTACGAGACTGCAGGTGCAATTCCACGGATTTCCATCCAGATACAGGTGTCTGAGGCGAGGCAACCCCTCCAAGACTTTGAGGTCTAAAGCAGAAATCTTGTTGTTCCTAAGGTTTAGAACCTGAAGCTGCTTTAGATCCTTGAGTTCCATCTCAGCAATATTCTGGATGGCATTGCCTTTTAGGTCCAGCCTGGCTAAGGTCCCTGGAAGCCTGCAAAAGCATGGAAACAGGATGGGAGAGGAAGCCATGACCACCATTCCATATCTACCAACGCAACTCAGAATGAGCAACACCAGCCTTTTCTGTACCATCGTGTCCTGGTAGAAGCTAGAAAACAAGCTCCGTTTTGAAAAATTAAGTCTTATGTATGGGTCTTTAACCTTTCTCAGAGGTCTTGTCTTCTAACCCTCTGAGTCTTCTGGTTCCTAGCCATAAGACTCTCTCATTTCTTGTCTTGTCAAACAGGATCATGTAAACAAATCAATAAGAAAAAAGTTGCCATTTTTACTTGGAAAAGGCCATGAGTCCATAATTTATAGGAGAAGTAAGAGTATGGAATAAAAACATGAAAAAGTGTGGTTCTTGGGGCGCCTGGGTAGCTCAGTCGTTAACCGTCTGCCTTCGGCTCAGATCATGATCCCATGGTCCTGGGATCGAGCCCCGCATCAGGTTCCCCGCTCAGCGGGAAGCCTGCTTCTCCCTCTCCCACTCCCCCTGCTTGTGGTCCTGCTCTCGCTTTCTCTCTCTCTGTCAAATAAATAAATAAAATCTTTTAAAAAAATGCAGAAGCTATAAAAGATCAGTGAATCAACTACATTAAAAACAATAATTAAAAAAGGAATGGTGTATGGCAAAAGACATATGCAAAGTCAAAGGATAAATGATAAACTGGGGAAAATATCTGCACCTTATAACCCAAAGAACTAATCTCCCTAATACGTAAATGACTCTTAAAAGGTAAGAAGAAAAGGTTTTAAAATGAGACTGAAAAATGGGCAAAAGGCATGAATGGAAGTCCACATAAACAGGAAAGCAAAGCCCTTAAGTCTTCAACCATACTCAGAATAGAGAAATGAAAAATAAAACCACACAGAGATGCCATTTCTCACCTACCAGATTGGTAAAAAACAAAAACAAAAACAAAAACAACTTAATCCTTAGCATTAAGGATTACATTCTGTGGGTAAAGCTGTGAAGAAACAGACATTCTCACACATCACTTGGTGGGACACTAAAATTGCCTAGCCCCTATGGAGGAGAATTTAGCAAAGTCTAATGAAATAACTTGTGCATTTACCCTTCCACCCAGCCATCTCACTTCTAGGAATATACTCTGAAGATATGACTCAACAAATGTAAAACAGCATACGTGCATTTATTATGGTCTTATTTATAATAGAAAAGATTGGAAGCAACCTAGTACAACAGTAAAAAACTACTATGCAGTCTTAAAAAAGAAAGGGGTTTGTCTCTAAGAATGATCATAAAATGATTTCCAGAAAGTATTGTTAAGGGGAAAAAAGCAAGAAGTGGAATAATATGTATAGTATGTCAGTTTTTGTGTAAGAGGGAAATGAGAATACATGTGCATATATTTGCTTATGCTGGGTAAAAAGAAGAATGATAACCCAGAGGTGAATAAAAATGGTTACTTATAGGAAGTGTGTGCATATGGTTTTAACTTTTGAATCATGTTAATGGTTTACATGTTCACAAAACAAATAAAGTAAAACAGAATCAAGCCCTAAAATTGAACACAAACAGAAACAAACATGTCTAATTAATTAATCAAATGGTAATGTTGGTATATAACCAAATAAAGGAAAGAAAAAGTACTCTGACTGAATATCCTTAATGGATATGTCTAAGCCTTAGAGACTAAGGACAAAAGAATCTGCAAGGAAATTTCTCTCACCACGTTTATTACTCATACTGCTGTTAGAAATAATATTTGAAATCTTTTTAATGAATACTCTAAGACAAAACAAATAAGTAAATATATTCATATATTAAGAACCAAGATTTCATTGTAAAAGAAAAGATACAAATATAAAATAAGAAAAACCCTCTAATGTTAAATATGAACTGGAGATAATGTGAATTCATCACTTAAAAAAATATTTTTTCTAGTTGTGCATACTGGAAGAATCTAGAAGTAATATTACACCCTAATGGCAATGCTTCTCCAATAGCCTAAGCTCACTGAGCACCAGATCTTAATTTCAGAATTCCAGTTTCCACTTAAAGCAGCAAGGCTTCTTAGAGAAATGACTGATTCCATGGGTGGGGCAAGGTAAGCTAGAACATCTGAGTCAGAATGCAATAGCATGTTCAAAGATTAATGGGACATCCACCAGGACGGCTGTTATCAAAAATCCAGAAAATAATAAGTGTTGATGAGGATGTGGAGAAATTAGAAGCTTCGTGTGCTGTTGGTGAGAATGTAAAATGGTCCAGGCGCTATGGAAACCGGTATGAGGTGCTTCCTCAAAAAATTAAAAATAGAATTACCACATGATTCAGCAATTCCATTTCTGGGTATATACACAGAAGAACTGAAAGCATGATTGGTCTCAAAGAGGTATTTACATATTAAATAATATTATACATTATTTACATGTTGTACACCCATATTGAATTCACAATAGCTAAAATGTGGAAGCAATCCGAGTGTCCACTGATGGATGAATGGGTAAGCAAGGTGCAGTAGGTACACACAATGGAATACTTAGCCTTAAAAAGGAAGGAAATTCTGGTACGTGCTACAACATGGATAAACCTTGAGGACCTTATGCTAAGTGAAAAAAGCCTGTCACAAAAAAGACAACTACTATAATTCCACTTACATGACACATCTAGAATAGTCAAATTCATAGAAACAGAAAGTATAATGGTGGTTGTCAGGGGCTGGGGGAGGAGGAAATGGGAAGTTGTTTAATGAGTATGGAGTTTCAGTTTTGCAAAATGAAAAGTCCCAGAGAGCAATTGCACAACGCTATGAAGGTACTTAACAATACTGCATTGTACAGTTAAAAATGGTTAAGTAAATCTTATGTGTATTTTACCGCAATTTTTAAAAAAGAGAACTAATGGAACCATGTCTCATGAACACAGGGACCAGCTTGGAGAGGCTCTCACTAGACGAATCTGGAACAATTTGGGAATCAAAAGAGACTAGCAACTTCAAATGATCGTAACACACCGAATAAATTAAGATCCCTAGGGTCCATTGTAATACTTGGAAAAAGTGGAAAAGGGAAAGAAAAATCCTCTATAATGTTAAATAGAAAACATAAAAAACAAAATTGAATGATCACAAGTACATAAAAAAATTATGTCTAGACATGGGCTCTAGTTGAGCAATTATGGATGATTTTTCATTTTTCAGCACACTAAGTTTTCAGCCTTGAATGGGTATTGCTTTATAATCAGGAAAAACTTTTTTTAACCGTGGATACCAATTTGGAAAATGTCATGCTAATGCCTATTGATAAAAAGTAAAAAAGAATCACAATTGTGAACCTGAAAATTTTTCTGCTACTCAACAGCTCCATATTAAGTGCCATTCTGTTTGTGAAGTATAAGAAGGGGGAAAGTTTTATAGGGGAAAAAAAGGCCCTTGAAATACCATTCAGATGCTATTTTCATAGAGTGTGAATGCACTGAATGTACATTCATGCCTTTTAGTAGTCAGTAAAATTTATTGTTGTGGTCCCAGTCATCTGATGATTATATACTTTATATTTGTATCCTAAGCTATACAGTGCACATACATATATAAGTATTTGTGCTTTTGAGTATTTTATAGTCTTAGTTATTTAAAGTGACTTCTCCTTAGTTGCAATAAAATTTACCTTAAAATGTAGATTAATTTACCAGGGCAAATCACTTCATACATTTTAACAACTTGATAGTTAAATTGTCGCCAAGACAATGTAATTTTGTGCACATACCAACTGATATAAGGTACATCCTTAAAACTTACACAGAAAAATCTTATGTATAGCATTTGTTTTTGTTGTTGTTGTTTTTTGTTGTTTTGTTCTGCAAGGAAAGATGGACTATTTACAGATGGTACGGCAGGAAGCAAGAGTCTATTACCCTTGCAAGTACAAGGGAGAACAACTGAGGAAAGATATGATAAAGTGAACCAGAGAGTCAAGTCTACTAATTAAGACTTGAGTTCTTACTTCGGCCATTCTATTTTCTAGTACGTGACTTCAGGTACGTTATTTAGCTTAAAGCTTCTGATTTTCCACTTTATAGTTGAAAGTGCCCAGGACACAGAAATCACATGATAAATGTTAGCCAATGAAAATGAGAAAGCCAAGTTTCCTTTTAAGCAAATACGATGATCGGTTCTAGGCTGCGGAGCCAAAATTTGTAGGTACAAATTTCTTCCTTTTTTTTTTTCTTTTGTGTTTCGATGGGCGTTATAACCAAAATGACATTGTAAGGGAAATCACCAATATCCCGGTTTTGTGAACTTAAGGCAGTCATTTATGGCTTTGATATAATTTGTCTTTATAAGTCTGATTTATAGAGAAAGGTATCCCTGATTTTAAGACAAACCTGCTTCTAAAAATGCTATTTGTTCTTTGGGTCTGCGGCTTTATTTAGAGTAAAAAGGGGTACACCCCATGTTACCAGTAGATGGCACCTGAGTATAAGTAAGATAAAATGCTATGCCTGCGTTAGGTTGTAGAAAGCTATTCTGGATTTGAATTATCCAAATTGTGGATAAAGAAAAGATGATGTAACTTACAGTTGTTCACTGAACTGCAGATTGGTGAAATAAGAATGAAACAGCAAACGTGAGACCCCGGTCTTGGGTGCTCTAAGCTTTTAAGTAGTCTAGTGTATTGTTTATAGCAGAGTACATCTCAGGGGCAGGTGATCATGTGGTGGCTAAAATTCCCTGGCTCTGCAGTTAGACTACTGTGTTTAATTCTGACACCCCCACTTACTGATGATCTGATTTTAAGAAGTTTCTTGATACCTCCTTGATACCTTAATGTTCTAATCCATAAAATAATAGTTTAAAAATGTGCCTACATTCATAGGATTGTTGGAAGAAGTAATGAGGAATAACACATGAATATAAATTCACTGCTGGGTGAAGTCAGTACTTAATTAAGTCAGTACTTAATACTAGGTATTATTTTCTATCTCTGTTAGTACATTGAGGCAAATGTAGCAGATATTTAAATATAGGTGTACCTAAAACCATCTACTATTATTTCCTTGGTGAAATGTAGAACGGAGAATGGTAGGAAAAAGAGGGGATTTGTGATTTGTGGTAGGATACACAGCAACTAGCAACAAGTTAGGTTAGGTTAGCAATTGGCAAGGGATAGGTTGCCTGTGTTTATAGTTTATTAATAGGAAACTGAGTTTTAAAGTACAATTTTGTGTATGAATAAGACCCATGCAAATAAAAGTGTACTGTTTTGAGCTCATAAATTAAAGTCTTAACAATTAAAAATAAAAAACAGTATTGCGTTTTAATGCTTTATGGGAGGAAAATCACAGAAAAACTTTTCTGGACCATTCCCAGTTTCCAATTCAGAGAAAAGCTGGGAAGTAGGAGGGGGATTTGATGAGGAATTTAAAAATCACTTTCTACAAAGAACGCATTGCTCTCATGGCTGGCCAAGTTTGACAGAACAGACAGTTGTGCTGCTTAATTTAAGCCTCATAGGAAAAGCCCACTCACATCTCATGTCCCTTGCTCGTTGTTCTTGCCCATTACTTCTCCACCTTGGCTGCACATTAAATTCATCTGGGGAGCTTTTTACAAATACTGATGCCTGAGCACAAATTCTGGAGCGTCCGTTTTAACTGCTTTGAAGAGAGGTCTGGGCATAAGTATGCTTTTTTGAAATTTCTCCAGATAATTGTAATGTGGAGTCAGATTTGAGAATTATGGCTAGCTCAGGCTTGCAATCCTATTATACACTCCATTTGGCAAAAGCATTGTGCTTTCTGTAGTCACTTATTAAAGCACACAAATGCCCTGGCAGGAGTAAATAATTAAGCTACTTTTCACTCATTAAACTTAGCAGGATTACTCAACCAAATGCTTTCTAAAAGCCACCTGAATAGAGAAGTCCACTGCGTTCCCAATTTTGCCAAGGTTCTCGCAGCCCATTGAGAATCCTTGATGATAACAGTCACTCCCCAACCTGTTTTATGAGTTTTTATTCTATACACGATTTTTTTTCTTGGAGTAGGGGTATACAGTGATAGAAAATAAGACTTGAAACATAGTAGAGAAATTACTGAAATAACAAGTATTAGAGTCTTGAAACACTGAAGGCATGTTTTTTGCCTCAAGGCCTTTGTATTGGCTGTTCTGTCTAGAACACTCCCCACACCGCCAAACAGCTTCACAGCTAAATCTCTCACCTCCTTCCAGTTCTTGCTCAAAGCTTACATTTTCATGAGAGTTACCGTGTTTACCCTATCTAAAATTGCAACCAGCCACCCCGACTCTCCTGAACCTGGTAATCCTGCCCTTTTTTGTTGTTGCTAACTATAACACCTAACACCATCTTGATGTTAAATACTTACACATTCTGTTTATTATTACCATTTCCCTGTTGGAATTTAAGCTGTATAGAACAAGAAGTTTTATTTTTTATTGCACTGATGTATCCCAAGTGCCTGGTAAAGTACATTAATTGTATGTACATGCTTATGCATTAAAAAATTGATTAATTTCAAATAACCCTCAATATATCTTTTAAAATACTGATTTCCATTATAAAAATCACTTTCTGGTGTTTTGCATTGGGTATACCATACTGTATAATAAAATATCTTTTTTTTAACTAGAAAAAATGAACATTTGTATATATCAAAGATAATTTTTCCCTTTCTCATTGATAACAAAATGAAAATAAGTAAATCGAGTGCCATAGGATTCTACAGAAGCCAGAAGTTGATATGTTAATTATGAGCAATTTGATAATGATAACCAACAGAGCAAAGTGCCATCTTTGTCCCATAAAGCACCAAAAGGAAAATGAATCCACTGATAGGCATATATAATTAACATTTTCTAAGAGAATAAAAGGGCTTTATTCTTCTACCATTTTTTAATTTATCTACTTCATACATGTAGAACATGGAATAAGGTTTACCTAAAAAAGGATCAGTTAATGTTAACATGTACATTAGTTATCAATTATGACTGGATGAGGAAACAGGACAGTGGGTTGGGCACAGAGGGAGGGATATTTGGAAAGAGAAATTAAATGTCAGAGTATGAGGGTGTGTGTTTGTGTCCGTGTGCGTGTGCACGTGTTTATGAGAGAGACAGCCAAAAACACCAGGTGAGACCAACCCAGATGGACTCACATACCCACAGGCAGACACACAGAGAAATAAGCAGAGCTGTGTTTAAGTCCTTTAAAGATTGCAGTGCTGAGAAGCATACGAAGCCTCCAAATACATAATTCAAAATAAATACAAGATCAGATTATACACTTGTGATTTTTGTCATAACTACTATTTCAATGCTTTTAAAAATATAAACATCTTACTACATTTCCCCTTCATTTCTTTTTCGTATCCTTGTTTTGCTAGTGGCTAAGCATGTACCTAAGTCTGCCTGTTGCTGGGTCCCAGGCTACATGCTTAAAAACCAAAACACACTTTTACAAGAAAGATCCCCATATTATGTGTGTTAGCATACTTCACCAAAGCGGCATTGCCTATTTTCAAGCATAGATCTCACCTGTTGGTGTCTTATCTGACAGGCAAGATAAATTAAGTTAGTGCAGGATTTAGTTAGAGGACTGGAGCTTCCAAAACCCTGTCTACAATCTCTACACTTGAGTCCTAGGACAGCCTTGATCAGATCATTTATGTTTGCTCTATTTTTTCTTGCTTGTCTAATGGGCTTCATTGCCCTGATCTTCAGAAAACATTTAAAGTAGTCACCATAAATAATAACTCCCCCTCACCTTAGAGGTATAGACAACAGCAGGTTCTGCTCCAAGGCCAGGTTGGAGAGCTGGGAACACATCTGCAGGGCTCCGGCTTCGAACAAGCTAACAATGTTGTTGTCCAGGAACAAGTGTTTCAAGTCTCGGAGGTCGTGGAAATCTTGTGCTGTAACTCTCTGAATCAGGTTATTGCTAATGTCGAGTTTTTGTAGCCTTGCTGGGAGTCTGAGGGGCAACATTTGAACCTGGTTTTGGGACAACTCAAGAGTAGTTAAATTGGCAAGTATCTGCGCCCCATCGATGGAGGAGAGTGAGTTTTCTGACAGATAAAGATGGGAGAGATGCTCCAAGTGTTTCAGATCTCGAAAACTTACCACTTTGAGCTGGTTTCTCTCCATTTTTAAAGAGAGCAGAGATTTGGGCAGATTAATAGGAATTTTAGTCAGAAAGTTACCACTGAAGCTGAGAAATTGCAAAGACTGGAGAGAAGTGAAGAAACTAGCGGGTATAAGATGGAGTCTGTTATTCTCCATGCTCAGGCGTTTCAAGTGGGGAAGGGCCAGCGGTCCAGCTACGGATTCAATATTGTTGTCATCTAACATCAAACTCTGTAAACTGACAAGAGAGGAGAGTGTGCTGGGAGACAGAGAAGAG
Source organism: Zalophus californianus (assembly GCF_009762305.2). Taxonomy (NCBI): domain Eukaryota; kingdom Metazoa; phylum Chordata; class Mammalia; order Carnivora; family Otariidae; genus Zalophus; species Zalophus californianus. Next base: position 44,852,078 of record NC_045601.1, read on the forward strand.
ATCAGATTGTTTTTAAGTTCAAGGATTTTTAATTTCTTCAGTCCTTCAAAATCGGATCCGTGTAGGACATATATTGAATTGTCATTTAGTTTTAACACTTCAAGACTGGCTGGGAGAATCCTGGGCATTTGTCTTAACTTATTTTTCCAGAGTTCCAAGGTCTTCAAGGTACTCAGAGTTTTGAAAGTGTCATTTTCTACTGACTCTGTTCCACTGGCCAGCAGAATAAAATCTTCTAAAGCCAACATTCGGGTGAAGCTAGACATCTATAGAAAAGGCAGGGATGGGTCACAAAGAGAGAAAAGCAGTAAATTAAGATTATTGTGGGAAAAAAATACACATTATCATTCAATACTAATGATACTTCAGATTTCTCTTCAGGATATACTTAAAATTATCTCTTGGAAAAGGATGGAAAGTCAGGTCTTGACTTTTTTTTTTTTTTTTTTTTGAGAGACAGAGAGAGACAGAGCAAGCATGAGTGTGGGGGGAGGCAGTGGGAGAAGGAGAGGAAGAAGCAGATTCTCCACTGAGCAGGAAGCCCGACACAGGGCTCAATTTCAGAACCCTGAGACCATGACCTACCTAAGCCGAAGGCAGACACTTAACTGACTGAGCCACCCAGGTGCCCCCATGACTATTGTTTTTTTAACATTTTATTTTTAAGTAATCTCCACACCCAACATAGGGCTCAAATTCACAACCCTGAGATCAAGAGTTGCATGCTCCACTGACTGAGCCAGCCTGATGATTGCTAACAGTGTAAGATATCAAAAATACGTTAAGCTCTTTCACACACTATTGGTGGACATAATATTAGCTAACTTTTGATGCATATTCTCTGACCCAGCAAGTTTATTTCTAGCCAGAAGTACTTACAATTTGCACAATGATTTATACAATAAGATGTTCTTTGTTGGCATCATCTTATAATAGTCCAGAATGGGAACAATCTGGAAATCTTTCACCAAACTATTAGCAGTTGTTAACTCTACAATGTAAAATTACAAGAGATTTTCATTATCTTCCTTTTGCATTGTTTAGATTTTTTTAAGTTATAAATTACATTTAAAAAATTTTAAGCATTAAAAGTAAAAATTTTAAATGTCATAGACACTGCTATCACTAGGATGGGCCTATCAGAGAAACATTTTTCAACTATATTATAGTTCGAAAAACTAGCCTAGCTTCCCTATTCCCTACCCCTCGATTTGCATTCACTGATGAAAAAGATCCATGAAGAAACAAATAGGATACATGTGTCTCCACGTTTGTAAAGCAAAGATTCCACTCGTGCTCCTCCTCTCCTAGATTTTAGAAATGATCAGATCTGATATACTTTCTCCGTGGTTTGCAAGTTCAAGTACTCCTGTCATTCCACCTATTTGTCGACCTCCTACCTTGCCATCTATGTCTTCTCACGTTGATGTAATCCTGGTATTTGGTTCTTAAAGTAAGATCATCTCTAGGCAGAAGGAGGAATTGTTCCAGGTTTTCTTCAGCTTGATAAAGATTCACAAAATTTTCAACCTGCTTTAGAATTCAACTGAGTTAAAATTTTCAAAGCACGGGGCACCTGGATGGCTCAGTTGGTCAAGCGTCTGCCTTCAGCTCAGGTCATGATCCCGGGGTCCTAAGGAGCCTGCATCGGGCTCCCTGCACCACGGGGAGCCTGCTTCTCCCTCTCCCTCTGCCTGATGCTCCCCCTGCTTGTGCTCTCTCTCTCTCAAATAAATAAATAAAATCTTTAAAAAAATATTTTTCAACACACAATTTAATGTCTTACTATCTACAGTTTTTAAATGTTTGATTTAATTATGCATTTGAGCCCTTTTGTAATACCAGTGCGTGGTTAACACCCTCAAGGTGGGTTAATTTTGCATCACATATTTATTATGGGTACTTATATTCTAGGAGGACATGTGATGTGAATTGTGGTATATTTTAAAGCTTCTAATATGATACTTGTTAGAAGAATCTTATGTTAAAATTTCCATAAACAGATGTTTTTAATCATAATAGTTTTGGCAGTTACCTTGGTTTGTATACTGCTGCTAATATGTGATATTTTCTTAATGATTAATCAGATGTATTAATTAGTCCTAGTCCCAATTATAATAGTAATTTTTTCTTGCACTTGAATATCTACAAGTGCCAAGTGCTTTTTTTATATTGTTAAAAAAGAAAAAAACACAAGCCCCAAATGGAGTCATTTGCCCCCAACCATGACAGCAAACCAAGACTTAATTACAGTTATAACCTCTCCCAAGAATGTGACCTTTTAACAGTCAATCTGAAATTTCCTGATCAGCATTAGTGACATAATCATCATGATTAAAAACCCCGCCCATCTCTTTTTCCCACAAGGAACTTGACCGGACCTGAAACCGTTCTTACTCATTTGTCTATAACTTCCTTGCTCCACCCTCCTGTCTATAAATCCTCCCATTGGGTACAGCTTCTGGGAGCATCTCTCTGCCTGCTAGATGAGATGCTGCCTGATTCATGAATCGTTTATTTATTAGATCTTCAAATGTACTCAGTTGAATTTTGTTTATTAACAATACATTATCACTAATTCTTCTAATAACCCTGCAAGTTTGCTATTATCAAACTTGAGAGACTTGAGAATTTCAACAAGGTCTGCTGGACTCTAAACAGACTGAACTCTGAACTCTAAACCCTTCCTCAACTTACAATTTTCTATTGCATCTGGTCTACAATTAATGTTTTTCAAAAAAGACAAAATCTAGACACAAATCATAGAGATTTAGAAAAGCAGAAATTTTAGAGATTATCTAGTTCAAATCTCCCATTTAAGGGATGAAGAATTTCAGCCCCCCCCAAAATTAAAAGACCTGCCCAAGACTCTTCTTTAATAGAGTTTTCATTTCTATGTGCCCTTTCTAGGCTTTCTTGCATATAAAGTCAGGAAATACTCTAGACATAGATCTTCACTTCTTAGATTGCTAATCTTCCATAAGAACTTGGTGCTATTAATAGTTCCACTTTTATCTGAGTGACCATAAACCCTAAAAGATTGCTGAGTATGCAACAAGTCTCAGGGGTGACATGGACCTGAATGAGCAATTTATTTGGGGACTAGACAAATAAGGTGTAGTATCAGAGCTTCAGTTTGTCTTCATTTCTATTCGTCAAGTGTACAGACTAGCCTAAACGGTCAACATAATTCATGTTCTTAACTGAATCCAATGGACAGTTGTTTTCTTTTATTAAGTATAGAGACACTTCTTTTTTTCTTTTTGTCAGTCAATGCAGATTACTTTTGGTTATTATTAATTAAAATGGTTACCATCTTCCTGGGGCTCCAGGCTGGCTCAGTGGGAGAAGCATGGGACTCTTGATCTTGGGGTTTTGAGTTGGAGCCCCACTTAGGCTGTAGAGATTACTTAAAACTAAAATCTCAAGAAAAATGGCTGTCATTTTCTAAGTATTCACTATGGTTATCTTTATAAAATCTTGTGTGTAAGCACGATTATTCCCTTTTCAGAAAGGGAAACTAAGGCTTAGAAGGTAAAATATCTGGTCCAAGTATGTCTTGCTAGCAAGTGGAAAAGTTGAGCCCCCAACCCACATTTATCTTACCCCAGCACACATATTTTTATTTTAACCTCACTACCATGACTTACATTTAGCAGGAGAATATAAAATTCTGGCACCACAGACAGTGGGGAAGATACTGATTTTCAACTTTTCAGTTGAATTTACAGAGCTGACAAAGGAAAATAATTCTGCTAGACCAGTTTTTCCATTTCCCTGGACTAAGCTGAACTGTGCTCAAAAGATGTAAAAAGAGATGCTTTTGCCCTCGAGCTAACCTTGAGGCAGCTGTTTTTTCAATGGTGCTTAAGAAGCAAGGCAAGTAGGGCCTGGTGTTAATGATTAGGTGTAGGAAGTTTCGCTAAGTATAATTCCTGCCATACATTTTTACAGTTTAGTGAACCTAATATATATGTAGATAAAAGATACAATAAGATACGAAAAGTGAAAAAGAAGCAAGGCAAGTAAAATGAGGTAGAGCAGAGAAGCAAGGCCTGCTGGCTTCCTCATGAAAGGCTTTGTTTCTGGTTTCTTCTGGGTAGCCTCTGCTGCAAGCATTAGAGGGCCACAGACCTTTCTTGGGCTCCTTATAGGTTCAACATCCACAGGATAACTGAAATACCCTCATAGTTACAGCCTCAGACCTGTATGCATCAAGCCAGTAAGGAGTCTGTAAAACAATGTTGGAACTTTTTTTTCTGATCATCAATACTTGTTCTCTGTAAACACTTTTAAAGTCCTGGCAAGTATGGAAAGAATATGAAAATAATCCATAATCCCCCCGCTTGGTGATCAACTCTGTTTAAATATTTCTTACCCAGGAGGAATTTGAAGTAGGTTCTCTCCTTCCACAAAAGATGTAAAGCACAATCATTTTAATTGACTGCTGTCATTGAGACACTCCTATTTGTCCTCTAAATGTAAGAGCCCAAACTGTAAAACTCTTAGAAGAAAATACAGACATAAACTTTCATGACCTTGGGTTTGGTAAAAGCTATCTTGGATACGACACCAAAAGCAAAAGTGACACACACGTAGAATAGTAAATGGGACTTACTGGAAATTAAAAACATCTGTGCTTCAAAGGACACCATTAAGAAAATGAACAACAGCAACAACAAACAACCATAGAATGGGAGAACATTTTCTCAAATAATAGATCTGATAGGAGATTTGTATTTAGAATATATAAAAGACTCTTACAACTCAATAGTGAAAAAACAAAGAACCCAATTTAAAAAAAATGGGCAAAGGATGGTCATATAGACATTTTCCCCAAAAAAGATATGCAAATGGTCAAATTAGCACACAAAAAGAGGCTTAACATCATTAACCGCTAGTGATATGAAAGTCAAACCATAGTGAGATACTAACAGACACTCACTAGGATGGTTATGATCCAAAAAAGGATAAGAAATGTTAGCAGGAATGTGGAGAAACTGGAGCCATCACACATTACTCGAGGGATACAAAACAATGGAGCCACTTTGGAAAACAGTCTGGCAGTTCCTCAAAATGTGAAACATAATTACCATACCCCCCAGAGATTCCACTCTTAGGTATATACCCAAGGCAGATGAAAATATACGTCCACACAAAAACTGGTACATGAATGTTTTTCGGAGAATAACAGCCAAAAAGAGGAAACAACTCAAGTGTCCATCATCTAATGAATGGATAAACAAAATGTGGTATATACATACAATGGAATATTATTTAGTCTTTAAAAGGAAGTAAATCCTGAAATATGCTACAAGATGGATGAACCTTGAGGGCATTATATTAAGTGAAAGAAGCCAGTGACAAGAGACCACAGGTTTAGGGATAAAGACTGACTTCAGTTTGGGGCATGTTATTTTGAGATGATATACATATATGAAGAGGTCCAGTAGGCAGCTGGATAAGTCTGAAACATGAGCAAAAGGCATGAATTAGAAACTCAGTTATGGGAGCCATCATTCCTTACATAAAGTGAAGTCACTTAAGGAGACTATACATAGTAAGAAATGGAAAGGCTGAGGACTGCAACTCCCTGGAGAAGCCAAAAAAAAAAAAAAAATAAGGGGCAATGGAAGAAAAGAAACCTACAAAAATGGCAGAAAAGAACTATCAGAGAGGAATCACGAGGACATAAAAGTGTGGTGCCATAGAAGGCAAAAGAGTGAGAATTTCAAGAAATAGGAGTGAGCCAATGTACTAGAGAGAACAGTTTTTTAACTGTATGGAGTAGGTAGAAACCAAACAGTGGTGAATTAGAGAATAAATAGGAGGTGAAGTAGAGACAGTAAGTATAGATTATCCTTTTACGGAGTTTTGCCAATAAAGAGAGGCAGTAGCAGGAATAAACACGGAGTTAAAATTATTTTATTTTATTTTAAAGATTTATTTACTTCTTCTAGAGAGAGAAAAAGAGAATGCAAGTGGTGGGGAGAGGCAGAGGGAGAGAAAAAATCTCAAGCAGACTCCCTGCTGAGTGCGGAGCCTGATGCAAGGCTCTATCCCACGATCCTGAGATCATGACCTGAAATGAAATCAAGAATCAGACACGCAACCAACCGAGCCACCCAGGTGCCCCCAGATAATTTTAATTTTATTGTAATGAAAGGAGCTATTTATAGGCTAGAACAGGGCACTGGTAAGGAAAGAGCAACTGAAAATATGGGTGCGGGGAGAATGATGGAGCAAGCTCCAGGTAGAGGTGAGCAAGATGGACTCCAGGGCATGGGTGGGACGCTGTCTTGAGCAGAACAAGGGAGGTCTCATCCTCTCTATCTGGAGGAAAGAGTTTGCAGAACTGAATGGAGACAAGTTAGCCCACAGTGAGCGGGAGCTGAGGGAGATCAAGACTAAGGGCCTCAGTTTTGTCAGGATTAGTCAATAAAATGGGAGGCTAACCATGGATGAGAATGAGGATAGTAGGGATTGAGAAGACAACCCAAACCGGACTGAAGTTTTGGAAGATGTTGATGGAATGTAGGAAAGCCTGGCCAAGAAGAATTGAAAGGACAGCTGGGTGACACTGAAGACTCAGGTGAGGTCAGAGACCTTAAATTTGCAGTGTTTCTACAAATTTGTGGTTGTTCCAAACCACACATTTATACACACATATGTGTAGAGATGTTGTGTGATCCTCTCCAGTGGCACCTGGCTATCCGGGTAGATGTAGGGTTAGAAGTCTCCGTGAGGTGGCAAAAGAAGTAGAGTATGGCAGCTGAAAGCAGAGAAGATAATGACCAGAGAGCGGGAGAATTCGAGATTTCTGAGTGGAGGGGTTTCAGGTATAATGGTTATACTATCACCAAGTAGATGGCTGTGGAGAAGTGCAAACGTAGATGGATACTTTCTCATGAGCTCAGGGAATTCTTATGAGCTAGGACATTGTGCCCTGACAGCACCAAGAAGATGCAGGACTCAGGATGGAGAGCAAGACCAGAAGCCAGGAGGGGAAGGGGCTGAGGCACAGTGTGAGACAAAGGAAGAAGAAACAAGGAGTGTTACAGCCCAGTGGCATGCACCTCAAACAAGTAGGCGGTTTTACAGATGAATGGATAATAAAGGCCCTCATGTCTTGAGGGCAGGAACTGTGAATTTTTCATCTTTTATCCCTAGTCTCAAACACAGCATTCACAGTCACAAACACAAATTATACAAATAAGTAATAGGAACATTTTTAATTGTGAGATGTATGTATGTATTCATGGGTGTACACATGGTTCGTATGCGGTGTGTGTGCATATATGTATGTGTTCGTATATATGTGTGTGTATACATATGTATATAATTTCTATTGCTATTAATCTGAAGATATGCTAAGGTATACAGGCACCTGATTCTGTAGAACGTACATCATATTCACCAAAGTCAGGTAAAATACGGCCATTTAAAACCTAAGGGTTTTTAAAAACGATGTATTATTGCTTAGAGCTTTTTATTTCCTTCACAAAACAATCCTGTCTTTCATCAACCTCTCTGCTGAAACTGCCCTTCCAAGAGACAATTAACTAGGTTAAAGTCAGAAAAGTGGCAGTATTACCATTCAGAGAATGTAAACCAATGACAAATGTGCTCAATCACTGAATTTGATGAGAGGTATAATTTCATCTTACTGGCTGCAAGCAACAGTGATGAATCATTACCGGACTTAGCTGATACTTCAGCCCTTGGCATCTCAGGCCCTCAGAACAAATATTTAAGCACCTTGCCCGTTAACCAGCTGTCCTGCTTGAATGCTGAGACCTGACGGGGTCAGACTTGCTCTCTGGCATCAGGCACTAATGGATTACAAGAGGACAATAAACATGTCCACTAGGCAATTTTGCTTATTGAGCCTTGATATCAATAGCACGCCACATACTTTAAGCTCTCCGTGTTTAGGCGCACCTATATTCAAATTTCTTAACCAAATGAAAGGGGATGGTGTCTCTATTTGGAAGGAAAGTACATCCACCTGCTGACTCTCTGCACCTGCATCGGAGATGTATTTCCTTATCTTGGGATTTGGATCTAGGAGGGAAGAGCAGTGACTGGTAAAGACAAAATCAGAGAGCCATAGAATTTTCCAGGTAAAAGGAACCCGGGATCACCAATCTAACCCAAACTTCTTACTTCACAAAGGTAAAAAGTGAGGCCCAGAGATGTTTTAACTGTTTGCTTAAGATGATTATATCTCTGGCTAGGGGGGAAATTAGGATAAGAACCCTTGTCTCTCCATAACTTCCAAAATATCAAAGGCCAAAAACAAAATTCCTTTGTATTATAAAATTCAGACAAATCTATAGCACTCTTTGCAGCACTCTGAATAGGTAGGCATAAATAAAAAAGTCAAAATTAAAAGTTCATAGAACAAGTACTGCAATAACACACCAAAACAAAAACACGTATTTCCTCCGTAGATGTTTCCACAAAGCCCCCGATGCCTGGCAGGTATGTAGGGTCTGTTATAAATAATTCTCATATACTGGGCTTCATCCTGATAGTCTTACAATGCTCTAAGGATCACCTGCTTTCTATGGCACAAACAAAAGTCCTTTTTATCCCCCGAAAGCACTCATCCTTAATCGTGGGGACAGCAAATAGCCATTTGCTCTCAAACTCTCTTTGTTAAGAAAGAGCCACTTCTTTACTTCTACTTTGCAATAACGTAATTACATTTTTTAAAAATAAAAACTGAAATAAAACATCATTAATGATAGATTCTGATGGTTCTTGATTCTGTGTCTAAAAAGAAATATCCAGAGGCATATACCCATCTCAGCAGTAAAGGGCAAGCAGATAGTTAGAGCAACGACCCAAACTTGATAACCACCACTTTTGGGTGTTGATCATTTACAGCTCCACAGTTGCCCCTCACCCTGCCTCAAAAAATAAGATTGTGGCGACTGGACCGTAGAACAGTTACCTGAAGGTGTGGAATTTTGCTGTGGCTAATGTAGAGCTTCTTGGTGGTGGAAGGAAGAGCGGATGGCAGCTCCGTTAGCCTGTAGCATTGCACCGAGTACATGGAATCACAGCTACATCGGCCAGGACAGGTAGGATGGAAACCGTAGCTAAGAGAAAGCAAAACAAGGAAAGCATAAAGCAGAAGCATCTTCCAAAAGGGGGCCTCCCAGGCAGCGGGCGAGTGTTTAGGGGATGTGTCACTCTTTATACCATGAAATCTGATAATAGAATCTTATGAATGTGTACTCTGTCAATGTAAGAAGACAGGAAAGAAAAAATTCTCAATTTGCCTGGGTTAAAATGTTAGCAACAATTACAAAGAGCTTAAACATTGATAAGCTACCTTAATATTTGTAGGTGAGCAAAACCCTCGGTTATTTATGGCTTGGGAAGCTAATCAGCAAACACCTCTACTATCTGTAGTTTCCTTGTTTTGTTAAATGTGACACTAGGGAATTAGTGGGAAAAGACAAAGAGCTGTTTTATAGTGGGCTATAAACCTTTGAATTTTCTGTGACCCTATATTAAAACCATTTTTGTAGACCTGCAACAGGCAGGTGTTTTCTTCTCCTATTAACCAGTATGGGGAAATGGGTAGGTTTTCTCTTTATTATTGTTGTTCCAGTAACATTTTATTGCTAGGTGAAACAATGTGCTACCAAGGAGAGAGGTTTATAGGCACAGATAACTTGTTCAGTTCATCTATCACCCAATCCACCCAACTATCATATTTGGACAATATTTCTGCCATTCAAAAATACTGTTGACTCAGATGAGAATGGAACATCAAAATGGGTCCCTTACCTTCATCTATTTGTCGTAATGGAAGAAAAGGCCTCTAGTTTCTTCAGAGGAACTTGTGTGTTCTGAAGCCCCACTGCGGAGGGAAGCCTTCATTTGTCCCGGGCATGCCTTTGTTGAGGCTCTTTGACTTGCTGGGCTCATCCCTGCTGAGGAATTTAAAAGCATTTCAAGCAGAAGATTATATAGAAAAGCTTTCTTCTGCCCGGTGGAAGACCTGAATTTCCCCCACGCTGGTTGGCCTGAGTGGATTGCTCCAAAGAAACCCTTTCTCATATTGAAAAGCTTTTCTGATGTGCTCTTCAACCCCCCTCTCTTTGCTACAGTTTTCATTGTGAAGCCAAAAGATTTTTTGCTCTAATAATCAGTTCATTCTATTTCTAGAGTAAGGATTTCTGTGTGCTTTTCTCAAAAGACTTGTCTGCTCCTCTTTTCTGATTTTTTTTTACCTCTGTTTTCTTTTACTATCTGAGATAAGAAATGATAAGAGATTTCTTTTCTATCAATATTCTGATTTTCAACAAACTTGACCATTTATTTCTCTTGTCTGGTGACAGAATTATTGTTTTTAAATTTTAGAATCTTCAAATCGGAAAGTCATGCTCAATAAAAGAAAATTTGGAAAAAAAGAGCAAGGAGGGGAAAAAAAACATCAATGTTAGTCTTGTGCCCCAATCAAACAGTTTTCCAGTTTCTTTTCTCTGCCTAGACTTTGAAAAAACAAAGAGAAATACTCATGGAACACTTTTTTTCTTCTGTGTTGCTAAAAGAGTAAATGCATGGTTACTTAAAAGGAAATACCTACCAAACCCTATGCTGTCATCTACCGTCAGTTGACACCTAATTTTTCTGTTTTGTAGCACAGAGATGAGTTCCATTTCCTATCCTGTTGGTCACTGCAGGATACCCTTTGCTTTGACTAAGCCCTGAAATTACACTGTATTACATTTTTTTCTTCCATGGTATTTCCATAGCTTTCCTGAAATTTTGGCATTATCTTTGTTACTATTTTATGCTATGAACAGTTTTATTTTATCAGGTTGTAAACATACTCATATACAACTATGTATTCTGCCCCTTTTACTATTATATTTTTCATGTGATTGTATAGTTTCCATAAATATAAATGTAAACGTGTAAGAGTCCATCAAGAGTATTGTCCCAGTTTGATTAACTACTAAGTGTAGGTTGTTTCCTGATTTGAACATGACAAATATAAATAATTTGGATCATTAAAAGTCTGAAAATGATTTGAAGAATAAAAGCTCTATTGGTTCCCCCAGACCATACCTATTTATTTAGAGTGAAGCTGAAAAGTCTTTTATTTCTTTTCAGGTAGAAGGCAAAGTCTTATTGATGTCATAAACTGCAGAGAAAGTAGAGTACAAATGTACAGGCTTGGTGTTTGAAGGACACGCATGTTTTGTTGCACCTGCTCTGGAGGCGACAGGCCCCTCTGCAGTTATGTTGTGCTAAGAAGTCACAAACACTACCACCACCACTCAGCTCCTGGTGCGCTTTCTGCAGACTTTCGGAGTCTTCCCATGTTAACGAAGGGCTACGGTTGTAAAATTCCCTACATTTAGCTTGTGTTTTTAGGTCTTGAGTTTATGGATCCCTAAGGCTAAGGGTGAGACATACTGTTTTTTTCTCTAAAAAGATTTAACAACACCTTATCTGATCATTATTGCTTGGCTTCTTTGGGCAAGGAGAAACCTAGTAAAGAAACAAGGGTGTCTTTCTCAAGAATGGAAACACAAATGATTCACCTAGCAACTGTCCAAAATATACCCCAGATTCTAGGTTTAATCTTTCAGCACCAGAAAGATTGCCACCTCAAAGAATATGCTTTGCATTTGAATTTGGATTGAATTAGATTCATGTCTTTTGTTTAGATTCTCAAGCCAGGATCCTCCCTGACTTGCTTTCTCATGTTTTTTGTTTTTTTTTAAAGATTTTATTTATTTATTCATGAGAGACAGAGGGAGAGAGAGGGAGAGAGAGGGAGAGAAGCAGAGGGAGAAGCAGGCTCCCAAGGAGCAGGGAGCCCGATGTGGGACCCGATCCCAGGACTCTGGGATCATGACCTGAGCCGAAGGCAGACGCCCAACCATCTGAGCCACCTAGGCGCCCCTACTTTCTCATGTTTTTTTATCTTTATTCCCCCTCCTGACTTCCCTTCATTTGTTCCTTTCTAGAACCCAAGGATTCTCAACCAGGGGCAATTTGGCAATGTCTGGAGGCATTATCTATGACAATAAAAGGTCATTGTGATTGGGAGAGGGTAGACAGTATCACGGGCATCTAGAGAGTAATGGCCAGGGATGCTACTAAACTAACTCTACAATGTACAGGACGGTCCCACAACAAAGAACTAAGAAGTCCAACGTGTCAACAGTGCCTTTGTTAAGAAACCCCACAATAAATAAAAATGTGTATCTCAATGCAATGGATATTGGCCTTCCTTGGTTTATTAAAAGCCAAGGGCTAGTTCCTATAATAGACAGGAAACTGAATTCTAGAGAAGAAACTGACTAACCCAAGTTTTCTGTGATATGGGTTTGTAAGCATTGGCTTGTGATTCCTATTATAAAACTGATCAACCAAGAGCTAAACAGAAGGCTTTAATTTATGAAAATCTCCTTCTGAGATAAAAGAAGATTTAAAGAATCAAAAATTATGAGTATGATTCTTTTTAAACTTGTTTCCTTCTTGGGGTGCCTGGGTGGCTCAGTTAGTTGAGCGTCAGGCTCTTGATTTCATCTCAGATCATGATCTCAGGGTCATGAGATGGAGTCCCACGTTGGCTCTGCCCTCAGCGGGGAGTCTGCTTGGGATTCTCTCTTTCTCCCTCTGTCCCCTACCCTTGCTCTCTCTCTCTCAAATAAATAAATAAATAAATCTTAAAACAAACAAACTTGTTTCCTTCTTGGGAATGCTGCAGAAAGTGTTTAAAGTAAGACAAAAAATAATTTTTCTACTACTTAACCTCTCTAAATCTCAATTTTTTTCTTCTGTAACTGAAGATAAAATGAAGGGAAATAATTTCCATTCTACAGAAAGGAATAGATGAACTAAGTCATGTCAAGTCCATGGGTGAAAAGGAAGTCTCAGTATACAATAGTTGTATAGGTTTGGGTTATTACTTACAAGCAATGAAAAACAATTCTGGCTAATTTAAGCAGAAAAAGGAATTATGGATAATTGGGTAGCACACAGGATTGTGAAAACCTAGGGAACCAGGTTTGGAAATAGCAAGAATAAAAGGAAGCCTATACAGCCAGAATCACAGGCCAAAATCACACTTCCATCTGTCACCAATGAACACGGATGCCCTGGCCTCCACCGCTGAACCAGAAATTGTGTACCACTGCTGGCCCCCACTGCTGCCGAAAAAAGGTGTCACTACTCCCAGTCCCATCTCTCCTCCCTACCAAGAGGAACTGCCCCAGTCCTTGCCTCGCTGTCTCCAAGGTAAAAATCCCAGGTGGATTATTCTGGTTAGCTGACCCCAGGTGATATGCCTGTGCTCCAGCACTCACAGAGCCGGGACAGTATGCTTGTTAGACAACTTCAGTTCATTATGCGAAGAAGACTCTGTTTACCGTATTCAAGTTACAAAAGGTAGGGAATTCCCTAGACAGAGGAATTCCCTACACAGAGGGGGCTCAACCTCTGTTTGGGCAGCTCCCCCATTTATAGTGATGAATATCCACTATAAAAGTCTTTTCATCTTCACCCCCTCTGCTTACCATGGCCACAAAAGCCAAATGAGTTTTGAGTGAGTTACAATCAACTGGGGCCAAACAGATTCCATTTCCAACAACTCTTGTGACATGGCTTTTATATAATTGTTTCCCTACAGTTCTCTGACTGGTTTGTTTGGAAGACTATAAAAATTCTAAGGAGATGATTTTAGGTATTCTTACACTTTTTAATCTAAGTGCAAAAAAAAGATAACTGATGTTAAACGGTGTTCAGGACACATTTGTTTGGGGCCCCTTGTAGAATTAATCTATAAGAAGCATAAATGACAGGGGCTGATGAGGGGGGAGTCTATGTTTGATCTGTAAAGTCTGACAATCTGAGAAATAAACAGTGACTTGACAGTGGATGAAAGAGGAAGAATCAATGATTAGTAAACTCTGATACCACTGTTGATAAATGGTGGTTTTAGATAACGCTGCATCAAACCTAGAGCTGTGGGAAAGGGTAAATAAAGGATGTAAATCAGGTAACAGGTGGAAAAGCAGTTGTAGTTGGTCTTGAGTAAGGAAAAAAAACGTAGTAATAGAGATTTTGAAAATTGTTTTTTGTTATGTTTTGTCTTTAGTTTTGGGTACACCACACAAAAATGTAGTGGCTCATAAGTTTTAACTATGGAAGAGATAAAATAACTCTCAAAGTTTAAATTATACTGGGTGCATTATTAGTCAAATCAACCAGACCATTGTTAAATAAACCTTTCTCTTTTGGTTGAGAAAAAATACTTCTTGGATTTTAAAGACAAACATGTATTTTGTACATATTCCTAACTCCTGTGCCAATATAAAAATACATTTAACTATGCTCTCTGGCAGGTATCAAAGGTATGTCTTGAAAAGTGACAGTTTTTAGATTCCTAAGTAGACTGTTGTAATATCTTAATTATTAAACTGATTCCACAAATACTTACATCTTTCCGACCATATTGTATGTTCTGCTTTAGGACCTGGAATTTGAAGAGAAGATACAGTTACCGCTGCAAGGAGCTCACAGTCTAAGGGGCTCCAAAAGACGATGATGAGTGTTGTAGCAAGTGTATGCAGGAAACTAAATGGTGATGGGTGTCTATAGCGCCACACGAGAAGAAAAAAGGAAGGTTTCCTGGAAGAGATGTCTGGTCTGTCTAATCCTAAATCACTGCACCAAAATTCTCAAGTTTTAAGAAGAGGGCAAAGAGTTTTTCGATATGTATATATAAAAGAAATTATCAGAAGGAGAATAAGGCTCAGAAATCACTTTGGGATGCCCAGACTTACTTCTTCACTATGCCTAACTCGAAATTTCATATTGTTAGTAAATGTGAATAAATATAATTTAAATAATACGTATGAACAGGATCTTCCAAGATTTTATCCACATTGCTCAAGTAAAATGTAGTGGATTTTCCTTGGCTTGATTCATCATACAACTGTTTATAGCGACCAACATCGTTTACTTTACCTTTTCATTTTTCCTGGTGGGGTTACTAGAGGCTAAGTGAAATCTGTGAAGCTTAGTACAGGGCCTGGCACACAGTAGAGTTTAATGAATGGTAGTCTCCCTCTCCAGTCCAGAGTGGGTCTTCTATGGCCATTCAATACAGTGCCTTTGCAATCAAAGACGCTCTGATACATGTTTGAACTCTACACTAACCTCACAGCTTAAGTACCCGTAGTCACCCAAGAAATCCTTAGCACCTTCTCTTTTTCCCAGTCTCCTCAGTTCTCGCCCCATTTATTCTTAGAAATACCTTGTGGCAAAACTCTGGAGGGATAAGTTCCTAAAACAAAACTGTCACATTTAAGTTCTATTAGAAATTTTTAATCACATAAGCATGATTCATAGAACAGTTACTGGAAGTTTCTGCCAGTGCAATTGCAAATAGAAGTATCAACATTTTATTATCTCTAAGAAAACAAATTCCACAGGAATTGAGACTACGTACAATTCCAAGTTCTAGAGTAGGTCAAGATAAGGCAATCAAAAATAAATAAATAAATAGATAGATAGATAGATAAATTTATCAAGGGAGGGGGAAGGCAATAAATGTAGGCAAAGCACTCTGACAACAGATGGCAGCACTGGAGTATCAAACCCTGCTTTTCCCTTCCGTATTAGGTTGTGACTTGCAGAAATGCAAATCCCTGGTAGAGGTGGGCCAAAGATAATGTCTACATAGAGGGCACCTCATGAATATTTGAAATAGTCACATAGTACCAAAATAGCAAGCACACAGAGATGTGGCTGCTGCTACATAGTGGGATCATGAGAAGGGACAACACAAGATAAAAGTATTCTGAGACACAGAGAGTATGATTTGTTGAAGTTGTAAAGGTTGTAAACAGAACTGGAACTGGGTTCTACAATCCTGAAAATGGGGTATTCACCGAGGATCAGAGCACTGGAAGCATAAACACTTAAAATGCATTTCAGCCATACCCACACAGTACAATAGGAAGTTGAATGATATTTTTTTAAAGAAGTTAAATTTATTTCCAAGTATAGTCCATACCAACTAGAGAGTGATAATAGAAAATGAGTATTATAATTACTTTTTGGGTACTATTTCTTACATATTAATAGATTGGTATATGGCTTATAAGTGGGAATACATTTATTTTTTATTTTTTAGAAACATTTTTGGACAGGGATACCTGGGTGGCTCAGTCAGTTAAGCACTGATTCCTGATTTTGGCTCAGGTGATGATCTTAGGGTCCTGGGATCAAGCCCCACTAGGGTTCTGTGCTGGGGTGGAGCCTGCTTAGGATTCTCTCTCTGCCCCTCCCCACTCTCAAAAAAAAAAAAAAAAAGAAAGAAAGAAAAGAAAAAATTTTGGACTGATTTGCCCATTTAGTATGCTGGTGACTTATACAAAAAGAAATGGATTCCCTCATCCCTCTATATTCCATGGTTAATAGCTAAGACTTTGGAGAAAAAGAGAACTAGATTGAAATCTCACCTCACTCGATTATTAGCTGTATGACTTTACCAAGATACTTAAGCTCTCATCCGTAAAATCATCTATTAAAAAGTGAATAATAGCCACCTCATATGATTTAGTGTGAAAGAATTAAAGCAAATAGCATAATGCTTTACACATAGTGTTTTGAACAACTGAAAGCTGTTCTTTTTTAAGATTTTATTCATTTATTTGAGAGAGAAAATGTGAGAGAGAGAAAGCATGAGTGGGGGGAGGGTCAGAGGGAGAAGCAGACTCCCCGCCGAGCAGGAAGTCCCGGTGAGGGACTGGATCCTGGGACTCCAAGATCACGACCTGAGCCGAAGGCAGACCCTTAACCAACTGAGCCACCCAGGCGCCCCCTGAAAGCTGTTCTTAATGTGATTCCACGTATGTGCTCCCCTCCAATTTTAAATCATTTACTTCAAATTCCTGAAAAATGCATTGCTAACCATAATATGTACAGAGAAAGTGGCTGGGACCTTGGTAGCTGTAGTAATGATGTTCTTGCAAATATTGCAGATGGAAATAGTTAATCTGAAATGGAATGAGAACAGATACATATTTTAGTTTTATATTATTTATTGTGTATTAAAACCTATGTGAAGGTGCCTATTGAAGCTCAAGGGAAAATCTCACAGTTTTGCTTAGCTAAGTTTGCTGAAGCCAAAGGACTTTATTGACCAATGCTAACTAGTGTGCCCTGCAGTACCCAGAGAGCAAACCAGAGCTATGATTTCTTATTTCTCAATGTCATTGCGTTGGCGAGGGGTACACAATATAGGCTTTGGTGGTGATCAACTGGAAGAGTCTGTTCCAGATCACAGGAGTCTATGGTGGGCTAGTACAATATTTCCTTAGGCAATGCAAGAGAGACAGTTCTCACCAGCCTACTCTAACGTCTGATTTCTCCTTCCCTTTCTAAGACTGGACTACTCTAGAAGTGGAAGGGGGTTGACAGTGAATAGGCTAATGGTAAAGAGCAGTTTGTAAACACTCCAAAGCACTACAAAATTCCAAATAAAAATTGTAGCTATGAGGGTTAGACTCACTAGCCTACGAGCTCTGCTTGAGTTAGGCTCATGTCTTACTTGTGTGTGTCCAATATATGAATCTTCAGAGTTTTTTTTTTTATGAAATGTCACTGTGGGAACACTTCAGTTGTTGAAATAAGTACATTTTTAAAACACTTCCTTGGGAAACGTATGACCTGTGGTGCAATATTAAGGAATACCAAGTGCCAAGCCCACTGAAGTTAAGCATTTTACCTTTCTACTGAGTGAAGTAAATTTTAGAAACTAAGGCTTTGAAGTTAAAGAATACAACTAAATGGGACAGCTAATATGTGACAGGGTGTAAAACTTGAACCCAGGTCGGCCTGACTCTTAATCACAAGACAAAAGGTCCCGCATGAATTCAGCAAAACCTGGTCGGCCGCCGTCCTTCAACGCACAGCTCCAGGCAGTTTCCATCCGGCATTTAGGGCCTGGTTTAGCAAGAAGAGCCCCTACGTCCACCCACCTCACCCTCCACAGGCACTGTAATGGAAAGGTAAAACGTGGCCATTGCGCATGCTTACACCGCCCTGCCTCACATTCCCTTCCCTGCCCCTGGACGTCTCCGCAGCAACTGTCCTGGAGGACTTTAGATAGGCTCCCGCCCACTGTGAAGTCAAATGGGCGGAAGCCGTTCATGTCTGCGACGTGGACACCCTTCTCTTCCTCGGGCCTTTCCAACTTGGAAGCAAACACGACGCGTTCCCGTTTCTCGGGGATTCAAGCTGGAGTTTGCCAGTTGTCAATATGGCCACTGACGGGCCGGTCCCAAGCAGAGGCTTTTCATAGGCCAAGGTAGCATCCTAGCCCCGCCCATTTCATCCCTCCAGGCTGCGTCCGCCTAAGTCTTCGCTACGCATGCGCAGCGGGGGCGGGCCGGGAGGTGGGACGGCCCGATTCTTCCGTGTGCCACCGCCGCCGCCTTGGCTTCACTGCTCTTGCCACTCCGGGGCTGCGTTGCCGGCGTTAGCCGCGCGAGGGGAAGGGAAGGGACCGACGGA
Organism: Zalophus californianus; assembly: GCF_009762305.2. Taxonomy (NCBI): domain Eukaryota; kingdom Metazoa; phylum Chordata; class Mammalia; order Carnivora; family Otariidae; genus Zalophus; species Zalophus californianus. The sequence goes on from NC_045601.1 coordinate 44,870,639, forward strand.
GCGTGCGTGCGCGGGGGTCCCCGCAGTCCCGGCAGTTCCTCTCGCGCGGGGTGGGCGGGCGGCGGGGGTCAGTAGCAGTCAGGGGAGGCCCTAGACGGCGCCATGTCGGCGGGCGGCCCGTGCCCGGCAGGAGCCGGAGGGGGCCCAGGGGGCGCCTCCTGCGCCGTAGGGGTCTCCCCCGGCGGGGTATCCATGTTCCGGTGGCTGGAGGTGCTAGAGAAGGAGTTCGACAAGGCCTTCGTGGATGTGGATCTGCTCCTGGGTGAGATCGATCCGGACCAGGCGGACATCACTTATGAGGGGAGACAGAAGATGACCAGCTTGAGTTCCTGCTTTGCGCAGCTTTGCCATAAAGCCCAGACTGTGTCCCAAATCAACCACAAGCTAGAGGTGAGCTGTGGGCCCTTCGAGAAGGTGGCATTCAACCCCAGTCATCAGAGCCCATTTAACGCACCGGTGAAAAGACCCTAGAAAACTACCCACTGGGGCACCAGGGCTTCAAATGTGACAGGGGAGTGCGTGTGTATATATGTGTAAAGGAAAGGAGTGAGGTGAGGTTGTAGAAAAAGGGGTGTAGATCGACCTGTGGGTGTCCTGGGGTCCTGTCACCCACCTTCCTAGTATCTCTGTGAGGAGGAAACAGGAAATGATTATACCAGCCCACTGTACATCTAACATTAACAAACCAAAGGCTTGAGCTCAAAGATTCTCTATCCTAAGACTATCTTAGCCCACCTTGCAACATGTGAGTTCTTATATGGATTTTCGCATTGATAAACTAGGTTTGTGTATCACCAGACTGATGAGTGTTGATTGTTTTTAACTATTTCAGATCAACGTCTGTTATTGCACACAGACATACTATTCCTTGCATGCATGAACAATTTAGGGGAATTCTATCAGAGCTCTTAGGAAAATTTAGTGGAATAAAACAATAGTATCAGTGTTCTTCTCAATTTACAGTTGGTCTTTAAATTACAGGCAGATACCACCAGAATACTCTATACAATTTTTCAAATGACTTGTAACATTGAGGTTTTGTTTGTTCTTTACCCTATTTCCCAAAGTCTGGATTTATTTGTGAAAGTGTGTGGAAGAATGGTCATTTGCTTTAGTCTCTAATCTTCGTTGTGGTTGTGGGTGTGGGTGGAGTGGTGGTGGTTCCAAGAAAGAAAAAAAAAACACCTACCACACTGTGCAGGAAATTAAATTAATGCATTATTACAGTATTTGGAAACATGGGAGATGAATATTACTACATAAAGAGAGCATTTGCTAACTAGATAATTTAAGAGAATGAATCTTTCGTCTTAAAGTAGATAAAAGTAGAATAATCAGTAATGTGCAGAGCTCTTTGAACATTAGGTTTCCTAAGAAGTCATCATTGCTATCGGTTATAATGATTGAGAGTACCCAGTGGATTCAAATCAATATGAATATCAGATATATATCCTCTCTATGATTAGTGGTTAGCATTCTTTCTCTTCCCTGTCAGTTAGCCATGAAAAAGGTATAATTCATCTGTGATCAGCATAGATGCAAATCAGAGATTTTGTTGAAAGAACTGTTCATTTCTTCCATCCTTTTTGAAAAGGTTGGGATGGAGGTGCTGATAGGAAGCTAATCACTTCTATGTGTATGAAAATGTTTCTTGATTTCTTGATTAGTAGTTATTTCTAGAAGATAGTTTATTTTTCAGGTGGTGAAAATGCCTTTAAGGGTTTTCAGAAATAGTACTTTCGCTTTAAATAAGAGAGCAAAAGTAGCTTTTGCCACATGAGAACTTTCATATCATTTACAACTGCAAGTATCTACTGAGGATAAACAGCTTTTTAAAAAATGAAACACTATCTACCTGATTTTTTTAAGTGACCAAAGGATACTTTCAACAGTGATATTTTGATGTCAGATATAAATTCAAATTTTGGAGAAATGATTGTGAGTAGGAGGTAGTGCTCTGTCTTTTTCATCTTTATTTTAGATGAGTATTCAGAGCTGTAATAAATTATGTATATTCTTTTTCTCAGAAATTGTAATTACATATTCTGACTCCACATCCTGGCTTAGGAGGTGGAGTTATTTCTCAAAATAAGAAATGCTAGCCTGTCATGATGTGAGCATGTTTCTTCAACATGCTCGAAACCCTTGACTTAAAAGATCTTAGAAAATGGGGAGGGGACATTTTGTTTTTGTGTTTTTTCACTTACATTTGACTTATCTGTTTGTGGGGTTAATCTTTCTACATTTAGCAGGTGTTACGGTCTTTGTGGAATTGGTTCTGTACTGCTGAGGAGAGAGGTTCATTGTCAGTAGTGCCTTTCGAGGTAGATCTGCTGTTGGATTATTTGCAGAATTTCAGAGGTTGCTTCATATACTGGTATCAGTCCCTGAGATCTTGAAATCTTAGAAAAGATTTCCATACTTTCTAGCCCTGTTTTATTTCTTAATAAGTGGATTGAATTAGTTCTATTGTTTTAAGGACATGGACATTAAGATAGAACATTTGAGACCATTTGTGGTTTGATATAACAGGTGTACACTGAATATCAGTGGTTTTAGAGATTAATACCTTAAACCATATTACCATAATAAAATATTTTTATAATCAAAACACAGATACCTCCAGTATGGCTAACTCATATTTAAATTGGCCTTGAGTATCTTTGCAGATTGCTCCTTCTTCTGCCCAGTTATTGTGTCTTTAGGTAACACCATGTTTAATATTAACATGGTAGTTAGAACAATTTTAGCTGCAAAAAAATCATAGGTTACATTTTAAAATAAAATATAAATGACATCTATGTGATTCCTGCTTGCCATAAGTTATATTTGGGGAGAGGGCTATTTATAAGGGGAAGGGGAGGGCAAAGAATATCAGAATATATTGAGGTAGTGCCATTTCAAATTACTCACATCTCTCTTACTTACCCTCCCCACCTGCTTGAGAATCCCTGCTATGGTAAGCTACTTGGTGACAGCTGTGCTGGAGTCACAGGTGCTGATTGGGACAGTAGTAAGCGTACTAGTAGTAATAGTAGTATTAGTGTGTTGGAGTAGAACAAAGATTGAGAACCAGTACTTTATAAAAACCCATCTCTCTACCTGGACATGCAGTTTTCTACCTCTATACCCCTTCTTTAAAATAACAGCAAAACAATACATCTGTCACATTCTCCTTTCTGTCAACAATTGCTGAATCAGTTTTTAAAGCGATTTACAGCCATCAGGTGGAGAAACTTTTAACTTTGGTCTAGAGACATGTTTATAATGATCTAATGACGTACTATTCTTTTACTGCTTTAAAGCTGTCCTGTTTTTAAACAAGCAGTGAGGCCATTTTGTAGCATTGAACTTGAAGGCTAATATTGATTCAGTATGTATTTATTGAGCACTAATTATGGTGCCAGGTGCTGTATTGGATATTTGGGATACAATGGAGAGCAAAAATGGACACAGTCATTTCTGTTACAAAGCTTGGATTCTATTGGATAGTTAATTGGAATAATTATCACCTAAGTGTGAAATTCCAACTTTGATGAGTATTATGAAAGGTACCTAGAATAATGAGAGCCTGTTCTGGGGGATCAGGAAGGCTCCTTTTGTAAGTGACCATTGAGTTAAGACATAAAGGATAAGTAGGAATTAATTAGGCCACAAGAAGTAGGAGTATGATTCAGTATTCCAGTAGAGAGAACAGATTATGGAACGCACCTGTGAAGGGCAAGTGCATAATGCACTTGAAGAACTGAAAAAAAGTTGGTATGTGTTACAAGAGCAAAGGGCCTAAGAAATAAGATGCAAAATAAGTTTGAACAGGTGGGTAGGAACCATATCTACTTGATTTTATTGGCCATGCAGTAGATTTGGGGGGGCTGTATCATAGCAGTGGGAAATGTTTTAAACTAGATGGTAACCTCAGGTCTGAGATTAGATTAGCTCACTCAAGCTAGGGTAAGGAGAGAGTTTGGGATAGTGCACAGAATGAACTCAGGAAATCATTTAGGAGGTCCTTATTCTGATCCATATGAGAGGTTAGTGAGGGTAGGATGGTGCAGGGTAGGGTAGTGAGATGGAGGTAAGTGTTCAGAACAGGAGACGCTTGAGAGGTGAAAATAAACAGCCTAGAAATGGATTGGAATGGAGGGATGAGGGAATTTAGGATGACTCCAAATGTCAGTTGGCTGGATAAGTAGATAGATGTGAGTTATTACTAAAAATAACTGTATTGCTAACCTTATTGATCAGTTACTAATGGCCAGACTCTGTGTGTTTTGCATATATTGATTCATCTAATTCTCATGATAGTTCTTTGTGATAGGTTTAGTATTATTATTTCCATTTTACTCAGGATTAAGTAAGGGGCCCAAGGCCCCAGAGCTAGAGAAACCAGGTTCTCCAAAACACACATTTATGCTTGCTTGGTGGGAGGTAGCAGGAGGTGGAGAGAAAAGCAGGCAGAAAGAGTAAATGTGGGTGGATAGGTAGCAGGAAGGAAGAGTATGGGTTTCCAGGGAGGTATCGTTATAAAAATTAAACATATTTATAAGCCAATGAGATGCATCTAGTTGAGAGGAAAGCTGAATATTCTAGCGAAAGAGAGGGATAATTAGTATTTGTAAGGTTTCTGAACGAAGAGGAGATCCAAGATACATGTAGGAAGAACGGCCTTATGTTGAAAGGACAGCTGTTGTACTTTGAGGCAGAGGGAGACCGTGTTGAGGGAGGGGAAAACAGTGAGAGCAGAAGGTGGGAGGTTGAGAGTTTTTGTCTGATGGTTTCTTTATTCTCTGTAAAATTGGAGCCTGGGACAACTGCTGAAAGTGGGTGAGAGTAATAAGAGCTTGGAGAGAGTAAAAAGTTTTGAAATAGGGAAGAGTGGGAGAGCCAGCTGGCCAGAGAAATAGAAGGACTGCCAGGCAAGGTTGGGGACTTCCTTGGAGCTAGTTATCATAAATTCATGGTACAACATGTCTGCCCTGTTGTGTGACTTGCTCCGGCAATGCTTACATGGTTAGTAACAGGCACAGTGATGACAGTAATGATCCAGTGCTGTAGCAAGGGGTTTGCTATGTAGGCAAGAGTGTTACTGAAATGAAAATGGTAATGAGGATGAAGAAAAGGAGATAATCTTCCATTAAAGAAGTAGAAACAGGATTTGATAATTATGTACGTGCAGAGGGTGAGGAGGACAGGTTGGATGCCACCACAATTCTGTTTGATAAATGCATTAGTTGATAGCTATTTAATAGTCTCCCCCAAAATTCATGTCTACCCAGAACCTCAGAATGTGACCTTATTTGGAAATAGAGTCTTTGCAGATGTATTTCGTATAAGGGTGGAGATAAGATCATAGCAGCTTAGACTGGGCCCTAAATCCAATGAGATTGTCCTG